>NC_086106.1:66570128-67189548 GCF_963921235.1 Mobula hypostoma
ATTAAATCTGCTTGTTCACTTTTTCATAGCACAAGAGTAATTGTGAAATGAGCTATTTTGCACTTCAATATCTAATTTATCATTTTTAACGAGGTCTCTGATCATCCAAAGAACACAAAATGGCAATGGTTTTACAGCACCTGCAGCAAATCACGTGCTCTGAGAAGTGGATGTTTGGTTACAGTATATAACATTCTTATGCCAATTCGATGTGAATCAATAATTGGAAACTCCAGTAAACAATGCTACAATTTAGATAAGTAAGGATATATGACCAGTTTGCATATTCCAAAAGGATTATGTTAGTCCATATTACTTAACTGTTGCTCTTTTGGAATATCATGAGTCCTAAATTCAGCTACTGTTGTTCTTAAACTTTTATTTTCCAAGACTGACATCAACCACTTCAGGAATACAGGACATCAGTATGCATGGTGGTTACAAAGACAGACCCAATGTGATTGTACTTCCTTTCTCTCTCTCTTAAATCCTTCAAATCAGCTTAAGTCATTTTCTTCGGCAGCTGAATGGGGCACGACTGCGCAAGCACGTGTAAGTCAGACCGTAAGGCAGCAGGAGTACTAAAAGAGAGCAGATTAACGGAGCGGGCAACAGAGTAGAGGGAGACAAAGTAGGAAGGCTTTGGCTCCTGAGGCTTCGGCGAGCAGAGGCTGAGGAAGAGCTTCACTCCAAGTGAGGTAAGGCCGGTTAAGTTCCTTTAATAAATCTAATTACCTTAAGAGTAGGTAATGGAGGCAGCAGTTAGGGCAGTTGAGTGCTCCATTTGCAGAATGTGGGAAGTCAGGGCGAGCACAATCGTCCCCAATAACTACACCTGTGAAAGGTGCATCCAGCTGCAGCTCCTGACAAACCAAGTTAGGAAACTGGAGCTGGAGCTGGATGATCTTTGGATCATTCGGGAGGCAGAGGCAGAAATAGAGAGGAGTTACAGGGAGATAGTCACCCCTAAGAGTCAGGAGACAGGTAGCTGGGTGAATGTCAGGAGAGGGAAGGGGAATAAATAGAATGAGCAGAGCACCCCTGTGGCCGTTCCCACCAATAATAAGTATATCATTTTGGATACTGTTGACGGGGACGACTGACTAGGGACAAGTTGCACTGGTTGCATCTCTGGCACCGAGATGGGACCCTCAACTCAGAAGGGAAGGAGGGAAAAGAGGAGAGCAGTACTGATCGGGGATTCGATAGTTAGAGGGACAGATAAGAGGTTCTGTGGAAGAGATCAAGATTCCCGGATGGTCTGTTGCCTCCCTGGTGCTCAGGTCCACGATATCCCGGATCGAGTTCTCGGTATTCTCAAGAGGGAGGGTGAGCAGCCGGATGTCGTGGTCCATGTAGGGACCAATGACGTGGGTAGGAAGAGTGAGGAGGTCCTGAAAGGTGAGTTTAGGGAGTTAGGCGCCAAGTTAAAAGGCAGGACCTCCAGGATAGCAATCTCAGGATTGCTACCAGTGCCACGTGCAGGCAGATTTAGAAATAGTAAGATAGCACAGATCAACATGTGGCTGAAGACATGGTGCAGGAAGGAAGGCTTCAGATTTATAAATAATTGGGCAGTTTTCCAGGGAAGGTGGGATCTGTTCCAGCAGGACGGTCTACATCTGAACTGGAGGGGGACAAATATTCTTGCAGGTAGATTTGCTAGAGAGACTCCGGTGGATTTAAACTAGATACGAGGGGGGAGGGGAACCAGAGTGTAGGAACAGATGTAGGGAAGAAGGAAGAAAAAGAAAATAGTAAATTTGTTTGCACCGTTAGTGATAAACAGAGAGAAAGAGGTGGACAATTTCTTGAATGCATTTACTTTAATGCTAGGAGCATTATAAGAAAGGTGGATGAGCTTAAAGCATGGATTGATATTTGGAAGTATGATGTGGTAGCTATTAGTGAAAAACGGTTACAGGAGGGGTGTGATTGACAACTAAATATTCCTGGATTTAATTGCTTCAGGTGTGATAGAATCAGAGGGACAAGAGGGGGAGGTGTTGCATTGCTTGTCAGAGAAAATATTACAGCAGTGCTCTGGCAGGATAGATTAGAGGGCTTGGCTAGGGAGGCTATTTGTGTGGAATTGAGGAATGGGAAAGGTGTAGTAACTCTTATGGGGGTGTATTATAGACCACCAAATGGGGAGCGAGAATTGGAGGTGCAAATTTGTAAGGAAAGAGCAGATATTCGTAGAAAGCACAAGGTTGTGATTGTGGGAGATTTTAATTTTCCACACATAGACTGGGAAGCCCATACTGTAAAAAGGCTGGATGGTTTGGAGTTTGTAAAATGTGTGTAAGATAGTTTTTTGCAGCAATACATAGATGTACCAACTAGAGAAGGGACAGTGTTGGATCTCCTGTTAGGGAATGAGATAGGTCAGGTGACGGAGGTTTGTGTTGGGGAGCACTTTGGGTCCAGTGATCACAATGCTATTAGTTTCAATATAATTATGGAGAAGGATAGGTCTGGACCCAGGGTTGAGATTTTTGATTGAGAAAGGCTAACTTTGAGGAGATGCAAAAGGATTTAGAAGGAGTGGATTGGGACAATTTGTTTTATGGGAAGCATGTAATAGAGAAATGGAGGTCATTTAAAGGCGAAATTTTGAGGGTACAGAATCTTTATGTTCCTGTTAGGTTGAAAGGAAAGGTTAAAAGTTTGAGAGAGCCATGGTTTTCAAGGGATATAGAAAACTTGGTTTGGAAAAAGAGAGAGGTATCTACAATAAATATAGGCAACATGGAGTAAATGAGGTGCTCGAGAAATATAAAGAATTTAAGAAGAATTTTAAGAAAGAAATTAGAAAAGCTAAAAGAAGATAAGAGGTTGCTTTGGCAAGTAAGGTGAAAATAAATCTCAAGGGTTTCTACCATTATATTAATAGCAAAAGGATAGTGAGGAATAAAACTAGTCCCTTAGAGAATCAGAGTGGACAGCTGTGTGTGGAGCCAAAAGAGACGGGGGAAATTCTGAACAATTTCTTTTCTTCAGTATTCACTAAGGAGAAGGATATTGAATTGTGTAAGATAAGGGAAACAGGTAGGGAAGTTATGGAAACTATGATGATTAAAGAAGAGGAAGCACTGGCACTTGTAAGGAATATAAAAGTGGATAAGTCTCCGGGTCCAGACAGGATATTTCCTAGGACCTTGAGGGAAGTTAGCATGGAAATAGCAGGGGCTCTGACAGGAATATTTCAAATGTCATTAGAAACAGGGATGGTGCCAGAGGATTGGTGTATTGCTCATGTTGTTCCATTGTTTAAAAAGGGAATGATCGGCCTGTGAGTTTGACGTCAGTAGTGGGTAAATTGATGGAAGGTATTCTTAGAGATGGTATATATAATTATCTGGATAGACAGGGTCTGATTAGGAACAGTCAACATGGATTTGTGCGTGGAAGGTCATGTTTGACAAATCTTATTGGATTTTTTGATGAGGTTACTATGAAAGTTGACGAGGGTAAAGCAGTGGATGTTGTCTATATGGACTTCAGTAAGGCCTTTGACAAGGTCCTATACGGAAGGTTGGTATGGAAGGTTCAATCGTTAGGTATTAATATTGAAGTAGTAAAATGGATTCAGCAGTGGCTGGATGGGAGACACCAGAGAGTGGTGGTGGATAACTTTTTGTCAGGTTGGAGGCCAGTGACTGGTGGTGTGCCTCAGGAATCTGTACTGGGTCCAATGTTATTTGTCATATACATTAATGATCTGGATGATGGGGTGGTAAATTGGATGAGTAAGTATGCAGATGATACTAAGATAGGTGGAGTTTTGGATAATGAAGTAGGTTTTCAAAGCTTGCAGAGAGATTTAGGCCAGTTAGAAGAGTGGGCTGAAGGGTGGCAGATGCAGTTTAATGCTGATAAATGTGAGGTGCTACACTTTGGCAGGACTAATCAAAGTAGGACATACATGGTAAATGGTAGGGCACTGAAGAATGCAGTAGAACAGAGGGATCTAGGAATAATGGTGCATAGTTCCCTGAAGGTGGAATCTCATGTGGATAGGGTGGTGAAGAAAGCTTTTGGTATGCTGGCCTTTATAAATCAGAGCACTGAGTATAGGAGTTGGGATGTAATGTTGAAATTGTACAAGGCATTGGTGAGGCCAAATTTGGAGTATTGTGTACAGTTCTGGTCACCGAATTATAGGAAAGATGTCAACAAAATAGAGAGAGTACAGAGAAGATTTACTAGAACGTTACCTGGGTTTCATCACCTAAGTTACAGAGAAAGGTTAAACAAGTTGGGTCTCTATTCTTTTGAATGTAGAAAGTTGAAGGGGGACTTGATAGAGGTATTTAAAATTATGAGGGGGATAGACAGAGTTGACGTGGATAGGCTTTTTCTATTGAGAGTGGGGGAGGTTCAAACAAGAAGACATGAGTTGAGAGTTAAAGCGCAAAAGTTTAGGGGTAACATGAAGGGGAACTTCTTTACTCAGAGAGTAGTAGCTGTGTGGAACGAGTTTCCAGCAGAAGTGGTTAAGGCAGGTTCGATGTTGTCGTTTAAAGTTAAATTGGACAGCTATATGGACCGGAAAGGAATGGAGGGTTATGGGCTGAGTGCAGGTCGGTGGGACTAGGTGAGAGTAAGAGTTCGGCATGGACTATAATTGTTTCCATGCTGTAATTGTTGTATGGTTATATGGTTAAGTCAATAACAATAAACTGTATGGTTGCCAGTTTAAACTAGGGTAAGTTCACAGAATTACCCACGATAATTATTGTTGATATCCTCCTCTACTTTCCCCAAATTAGATGAGTAAAACTGAAAGAAACCTATTTTGCTAAACAATACGTCAAATTTTCTCATGTTTGACTGGTCCATCTGTACAACAGAAATTGACTTTTGCACTGAAGCAAAAGAGGAATCCCTGTTTCCACCCTCTACCTCCAGTTTACTCCTTCCGTTTGCTTTTGGTAATGTACTGAATCCACACATTCTACTATTATTCTGTCTGAGATATGTGTGATTTATGAATTATATATTCATATTTCATGTAATATCATTGATGTCTTTTAGAATTATGAATAAATTAAATCTACTTCATTGTCCTCGTCTACTCTACCCATTAACTATTCAGGACGGCCTGTCAAGGTTCAGCCACAAAGTTTAGTGAAGAATGTAGAGAATGGTGGTTAAGCCGAACATTTCAAGGAAGGATTATAGAGCGTAAGCGGCGGAAGATGTAGAGATGTTGAATTAGAAATCTGGGACTTTTGGAGGATGGGAGAGTCAGGCCTGGGTCACAAGCAATGCTGGGTAGGAGGTATCTGAGGTAGTTGTGAGGGCCCTGAAGGACCAAACAAGTCTATCATTAATGAGGGCGGCTTGTTGTAGGATTACCTGGCTGAATTCCACAAGTTTAGGCCAATCTCCTTTAAGTAAAACTGAAGCAAGCCAGAAACATTATGAAGATATGCTTTAGCATGACCAGTTTAAGAAGGGGCTGGGAAGAACTGCAAAAATGAAAATTGTGGGTGACATCCAGAAGTCCATTTCATATCATTTGATACCTATGCACATCTCCACTCTGCTGAAACATATGGGGAACACAAGGAAAAATCATGATCTTCATTCAACTCACAGCACCCAACTCTTATTTATTTTGTAATTGTGTAGCTAGTACTTAAAGATTGATTCCATGCAATCTAATTTACAGGGATAGGCATGCAGTTAGTTTTTGTTTTCTTTTTTGCATGAACTCAATTGTCTTTTACTTTATTCATATATAAGTGACTGCTCTATACTTCACTGGACATATTCTCCATCCTTTCTGAAATACAAGTGTAATGTTAGTTACCTACTGATCCTTTGTTGCAAAGTCTTTCAAGATTCCGGAGGCCATTTTGGAGAAGCCACTGTGTGAGTGGGCCAGTGTAGGAGTCTGAGGCTTCAGCAAGGAGGCACAGGTGGGTAGCATGTATGAATAGGCAAGGTATTTTTTTTATATAAGTAACTAAAAAAAATACCCAACTACTAGAAAATAAATAGAGATGCAGGATCTGGTGATGTGTAGTAGCTGCACGTTGCAGGAGCTGGTGGACCCCATTGTGGTTCCTGGTGACCATATGTGCAAAAAGCATTGGTTTCTCTAGGAACTCAGGCTGAAAGTTAATGATATGGAATCTGAGCTTCAAACACTATGATGCACAGGGAGGGGGAAAGAGTTACCTGGGCATTGGATTTGAGGAGACGGTCACACTCATTAGATTAAACCACTTGAAATTCTGTCCGTGGCCAGAGACTCGAGGGTGTGATTGCAAGTGAGGCAGATGGGGGGAATCTAAGAGGTAGTGCTACTTCAAATTCTGTCCGTGGCCAGAGACTCGAGGGTGTGACTGCAAGTGAGGCAGTTGGGGGGAATTTAAAACGTAGTGCTAGAGAAACCCCAGCCTTTGAGCTTGCCTCACACGTCTGAGATTGTTTCTGCCTGTGAGGATGAGAGTGGGGGTTACAGGAAGAATGAACAACCAAACCACGGCACTGTGAATCAGGGAGCAACTCAGGGGTGGGGCGGGGGGGAGGAGAGAAAAGAAATGTAGTTGTAGTTGGGGATAATATAGTCAGGAGAATAGACACAATCCTGTCGCAAGGATTGAGAATCTTGAAGTCTGTGTTGTCTACACGGTGCCCAAGTTTGGGACATCTTAGGACTTATACAATACAGCAAAAGTTAATGGGAAGCTAGAGGACTGGAAGTGTTTAAAAAGCAACAAAGGCAAATTTAAAAAAAAATAAAGAGAGAAAAAATTAAATATGGAAGTAAGCCAACCAATAATATAAATGGAAAAGACTATAGGTTTTCCCTGTGGAAGACATCAGCCGCATGCCAGAAATTTGAATGTTGGGGAGAGGGGGGTGCAAAAGTTAGTATAGTTGCTATTACTAAGGAGAAGATGTCCGAGAAGCTGAAAGATCTGCAGGCAGAAAGTCACTAGGATCAGACAGACTACACCCTAGGTAGCTGAAGAGATTCTGGAAGTAGTAATGATTTTTGAAGAAGCATTGGAATCTGGAAAATCATAAATGTCACTACACCCTTTAAGTGAGGGAGGACAGGAAAAAGACAGGAAATTATGGTCCAGTTAGCCTGACTTCAGTGGTTGGCAATGTTGAGGTTTCAGTATATTTGGGGGCACACGATAAAAGAGGCCAAAGTCAGCATGATTTCCTTCAGGGAGATTTTGCCAGATAAATCAATTGGAATTCTTCAAGGAAGTAACAGGCAGGATAGACAAAGGAGAGTCAGTGCAGATTGTTAACTTGGACTTCAGAAGGCCTTTGACAAGGTGCCATACAGAAAGCTAATTAACAAAATAAGAGGTCAGAATATTACAGGAAAGCTACTAACATGAATAGAACTTTGGCTGACTGGCAGGAGGCAATGAGTGGGAATAAAGGGGGCCTTCTTGGTTGGCTGCTGGTGACTAGTGGTGTTCTATAGGGGTCAGAGTTGGGTCCACTATTTTTCACAATATGTCAATGATCTCAATGATGGAACTGATGGCTTTATTGCCAGGTCTGCAGATGATACAAAGATAGGCAGAGGGACAGGTAGTGTTGAGGAAGCAAGAAGACTGCAGAAAGACTTGGATAGATTAGAAAAATGGGCTAAGAAAGTGACAGATGGGAAGTATATGGTCATACACTTTGGTAGAAGGAATAAAGATATAAACTATTTTCTAAATGGGGAGCAAATTCAGAAATCAAAGATGCATAGAGATTTGGGAGTCCTTGAGCAGGGTTCCCTGAAGGCTAAGTTGCAGATTGAGTTGGTGGTAAGAAAGACAACTGTAATATTAGCATTCATTTCCAGAGGACTGGAAAATAAAAGTAAGGATGTTATTGCTGAGGCTTTAAGGCATTGGTCAGACCACATTTTGAGGCCTTGTATCTAAGAAAGAATGTGCTGGCACTGGAGAAGGTTGAGAGCAGGCTTACAAAAAGCTGTGAAGGAAAGGGCTAAAAAAAAAAAAAAATGAGGGGCATTTAATGGCACTGGGCCTGTACTCCCTGGAATTAAGAATGAGGAGAGAGGTCTCATAGAAAGATATTTAATAGTAAAAGGTCTAGATAGCATAAACATGGAGAAGATGCTTCCAAGATTAGGGCAAGTCTAGTGGTGAATATACAGAATTCATTGCCACAGACAACTGTGGAGGCCAAGTCATTAGGTATATATAAAGCAGAGGCTGTTAGGTTCTTGATTAGTAAAGGTGTCAAAGCTTTCAAGAAGAAGGCAGGAAAATGAAAAAAATCAGCCATGATCGAATGACAAAGCAGACTTAATATGGAGCATGGCCTAATTCTGCTTCTATGTCTTACGGTCTTAGTAATGCTTCTTCTATTTTACCTCTACCTCCTTAGAATACCCATATGGGGATCACACCTGTTTCTAACTCCGCTGGATCTCCATGTAATTGATTTTTATTGGAACAATAAATTGGATGGAATGTAACATGAATAGCAATGATTAGGTTAAAAAGTAGGGGTGCATTTACTAGCTGAAGAAAGCAAAACGAAGTTTCTTTATAAAAAGCTATGTCCATTCAGTAACTTACTCAAACATTTATAATGAAGGCAAGACTGATAAATCTGTGAGTATGCAGTGGTTATGTTTAATGGATAAGGAATGGGGAAAAGTGAAGAGAGAAGGGGAGAAAGAGAAAATACAGTTTCAAAAGGTTATGACTTCTTAACAAACTACATACAGAAACATTATCACACATACTGAAGAAACTGCTTAGAACCAGCAGGCAAATGAGTACCACATCTTAAAATGAATCTAACTTGTGAATCAATTGTGGCTGCATGACCTATGAGCTATGGTTTAGTAGTAATGTGCTCTAAAGAACTTCAGTCAAATAAGAAACAAAAAATAATATTGTACAATAATGCAAAGTACAATACTTCTATACAATGGTAAAGGTTAAAAATACAAGTACTGAGTATCACAGAGGATAATTCAGTATAGAAACAGTAAAGTTTAAAGCAAAGATACTTCTGTTTAATGTTTCCAAGATACATAAAATATATAAAACATTGACGTATTTTCTGCCCAAGTATGTCTACGGTTACATATCTACTTTGTTTCAGTGCTGCTCTGGCGAAGTGAGCAAAGCAACCAAGTTAACTACACACTTGAGAAACTCACTTACTGTAGCAGAGCCATTTAGGTTGAGTGTTCATATAGTTCATCTATAGATGTCTATGTTAAGCTCCAGCATAATGTGGTGCGTAACAAGATTTTATGGTTAGACTGTTCAGGGAAAGCTTTACTTTAACACTTACCACTAAAATGCTTTTAAAAGCTCTTCTCTGAATTCCATCATTATAATGTAACAAGCACCATTCCAGTCATAGACGTACCTTTGCTTGCACTTTCTGTGTGGATTATTTCATCTGTGAATTTCAAGATGTCTGGATACTTCTCTTCTGTAATCTCTGCTAAAAAGTGCATCAATGTTGCCTTCTGGTCGACTGACTTAGTGTCTTTAAGCTGTACAAGAAAACAATAAGATATTCTCCATTAAACTCTCACCTCCATCTACATACAGTATTTATACAAATTTTTCTTAAAAGTTGCAATTGAAACCACATCTACTATTTCCACCAGCAGTTCATTCTGCACTTGCACCACTTGTTTCCCTTTAGATTTTCCTTTAATATTTCACCTTTCAACCTTAGTTCATGATCTCTAGTTCTAGTGTCACCCAACTGCAGTGGAAAAAGACTACTTGCGTTTACCCTTTCTATAACCCTCATTATTTTGTATACTTCTTTGTATACCTCTACCAAATCTCCCCTCAATCTCTTATGCTCCTGGGAAAGGAAGTCCTAACCCATTCAACCTTTCCCTGTAACTCAAGTCCTGATCACATCCTTGTAAATTCTCTCAGAACTGTTTCAATCTTATTCATATCTTTCCTGCAGGGAGAAGACTCCAAATTTAGCCTCACCATCTTTTACAAATTCAACACAACATCCCAACTCATATTTTGCCTGGGTATCTTCCAGCCTGATGGCATTAACATTGATTTCTCTAACTTACATGAATTTCTTTCCCCTTCCCCTTCTCTCTTTTTCCATTCCCTATTCTGGCTCCCTCTTATGTCTTCACACTTGCCCATTACCTCCCTTCTGGTGCTTCTCCTCCTCCTTCCCTCACTCCCATAGTTCACTCTCCTCCCTATCAGATTCCTTCTCCAGCCCTTCTCTTTTCCCACCCCCATCTTCATATTCTGGCTTCATCCCCCTTCTTTTCCAATCCTGATGAAGGCTCAGTCCGAAATGTCGAGTGTTTATTCCTCTCCGTAGATGCTACCTGATTTGCTGAGTTCCTCCAGCATTTTGTGGGTGTTACTTTTGTACAGAATATTCTGAGTTATGTAGGCCAATATACCAAAACCTCCCTTTATTGCCCTATCTAACCGTTGACAGCACATTCAAGGAATTAGGGATCTGCATTCTCGGATCCTTTTGTTCTACCGCACTTCTCAGTGCCCTACCATTCAATATGCAAGTCCTACCCTGATTTGAATTGAGATTCAAAAATAAATTGCTGCCAAATTTGAAATTAAGTTCAAGTAATATTCCACCCACAGTTCCTTCATGAATAATTGAACTTTCCTCACAGTTCATTCCACACTTACACCACCCTTTGAGTGAAATTGCTTCCCACCCGCCCCCCCCACCTAGGCTGCCTTAAATATTTCACCCTTAACCTATGATCTCTAGTAGTCTCACCCAACCTCCATAGAAAATGTCAGCATTTACCCTATTTAACCCCTCATGCTTAGATCTTTCTGAGAATTTCTCTAAAAGAATTCTCTTTTTTTTGTTTTGTATGATAAATCCAACCATAGACTTAGCAATTTGTAGAAAGCAGTATGTCACTTGTCAATTACGTTCTGAAAATCCAGATAATCTTTAGGTTCAACATAATGAATGTGTTATCATATTGGGCATTCACGGTGGGGGGGAGTGATTAGGAAATGCGGTTCTATTATGCAACACACACAAAATGCTTGAAGAACAGCAGGCAAGGCAGAATCTATGGAAAAGAGTACAGTTGATGTTTCGGACCGAGACCCTTCGGCAGGACTTCCAGCATCTACAGATTTTCTCTTGTCTGTGAGGGGCTCTCTTCTGAATTAGTTTGTGGAGGTCAGCCAGTTCCACAAGGTTTGTTTTTCACTAAAATGAAAGATGGGGGGGGGGGCGGGAGGCAGCAGTAGTTACTGACCTTCGCTCCCAATGTCCAATCTAGAGTAAAGCCATTGTTTGGAGTAGGCAAATGTAATTTGTAAATTTATCCCTAAATGCAAAATCTTCTAATACGATCATAGCTTCCTCAAGAGGCATGATCTCTGCTCCCACAACCAGAATTATTCCTTAAGATTTCTGTAGTTTCTATCAATGAATATTCAAAATATCTTTTTCATTATGAATTGCTTTTTGCAGTATTTCCTGTTCATATATTTTTGAAACAGTTTTTTTTATGCATCTTATTCAGCTGTATTTATTTTCACATTATGATAAAATTCCAAATCCAGGAAGTTGCATATTAATTCCCTCAATTTAGGACTGCTAAAATTCTTCTTCTCCCTCAATAATACATTGCGTTGACCTTTGTGGGTGTCTTCAACTCAGACTATGCTTTATATTCTCATGCGTCACCGCCATGTCTGGCAGCATAAAGGATAATATTTTTACCTGTACTGATCATACACACTTCTCCTTATTGATTTATATGAGATTTGACATGGTGTATTATACTTTGTTGAGATCAATATATCTTTGAAATTATGTTTAATTATTCAGATCTTATTCCCATGATTCCCATATAACAAGCATAATCTACATTCATGTATTGTTTCCATTACAAAATCATAATACATTTCATTAACTTGTTATATCATATCTTTGTAAATCAGCTACTACGGACTGCAACAAAATCCCAACTGTGCAAAAATGTAGTTACATAAATTGGTATGTCACTAATTTATTTACCTGTTATTTTAAAGATGGTGTTATAGATTGTTTGATGCCTACAGAAATCCAGTTTGGCATCTAACATATAAATGTATTCCTTAGTCATTTGTTCCTATCAAGCTAGGGTTCAAGTTGCTTATTAATACAGAAGCATTGAAATGAACAGTCAAGGAACATGTAGCTCTTGCTTTAAATGCTATCATAATGTGCAGTGTGGCTTTCAGAAGGTGATATTCTTCTCCTTACAGTACAAAGGTTTCAGATTAAAATGCTACAAATAAAATGAACTGCTCATCCTGTACAAGTAACCCCTGCACTATGGCTATTTGGCTTCTGGAAATTCATCTTTACAGAATTCACAAATTTGATATATGGAATAAAAAATATGCTCACAGAATATATGTGGAGAAAAAAGTAAATAAAGAAACAGAATATTTTATTCAGCCTGTGTTCAAAGGTTTAAAGGTTCATTTATCATCAAAGCCTGTATCCTTATAGACCACAAAACAAAGAAAAAACACTAAATTCATTTAGAGAGATACATCAACCCCACCCCCTCTCCTGCACAAAAAAGAATGGCATCCCAATTATTAATCTCCAAAATCCCACTTCCACCCCACACAAAATGGAACAGCAACTTGAACCCCAAAAAACAACCCCTCTTTGCACAAAAAAACTATCAGAACACAGCAGAGCATCAACTGCCAAGCACTCTCCCCTCGCACAACAAAACAGAAGAGGAACGAGTGATAAAAAACACAGAACATAAAAAGTCTAAGTCTGAAAAAGTCCACAGTCCATAAGCGCAATAATCCAATCCATAAACGCAGAACCATGACACCATCCTACGGTATCATTGACATCCATCGAAAGACAGGGACACAACAAAAGGCCTACCTGTCTGCCACATTGATGAATGTATAGATGACATAGTTTTGCATTATAGAAAATAATGATCATGCTTTCTAGGAATGCAACTACCCCTGTAATGTCAGAGTCATATTCAGTATAGTCCACTACTGACGACTGGAGGAGGATGACATGTATGGTGAATGCACAGTTCTCTTTCTCTCTCTCTCTCTCTGTCTCAAATCCAGAGTCAAAAATAAATTGTTGCCAAATTTGAGGTCAAATACATCAGACTCACTAAGAATCGTCAACATGGCTTTTTACGAGGGAAGGTCTTGTTTCACAAAATTGATTGGAGTTTTTTGAGGAAGTTAATAGTAAAGGTTAATTAGGTCCATGCAGGCAGTGGATTTTGCCTTCATGGACTTTAGTAAAACATTTGACAATGTCCTTCATGATGGGGCTGGCCCAAAAGATTAAGTCACGTGGGATCCATGGTACACTGATAAATTGGATGCAAAACTGGACTGGTAATAGAAGACACAGGGTAGTGGTAGAGAGGTGTTTGTTTCTGATTGTAAGGCTGTGACGTGGTGTAAAGATCAACTGCGAGGATCAGTGCTCTGACCTAAGTGTTTCTGCTAAGTATACATATAACACCAAAGGACCATGAGACACAGGAGCAGAATGTAGCCATTCAACCCATCGAGTCTGCTCCACCATTTCATCCTGGCTGGTTTATGATCCCTCTCAACCTCATTCTCCTGCCTTCATCCCTTAGCATTTGACACCCTTACTAATCAAGAACATATCTACCTCTGCTTTAAATATACCCAATAACATTGCCTCCACAGCCATCTGTGGCAATGAATTCTACATATTCATCACACTTCGGCTTACGAAATTCACCTCTGTTCTAAAGGGACATCCTTATATTCTGAAACTGTGCCCTCTGGTCCTGGACCAGATGAATAGGATATTGTGATGAATAGGAAACATCCTCTCCATGTCCACTCTATCAAGGCCTTTCAATATTCAATAAGTTTCAATGAGATTCTCCCCCCCCATCCTTCAAAATTCCAGCGAGTACAGGCCCATAGCCATCAAACACTCCTCATACGTTAACACTTTCATTCCCAGGATATTTCTCATGAACTAACCTCTGGACCCTCTTAATCCCACTACATCCTTTCTTAGATAAGGGTCCCAAAGATGCATACAATACTCTGACCAATGCCTTTTAAAGCTTCAGCTTTACATTCCTGCTTTCATATTCTAGTCCTCTCGAAATGAACGCTAACATTGCATCTGCCTTCCATGCTCGTGCACGCATGTGCATGCATTTTTGTTAGTTATACACTCAGTGGTCACTTTTTAGGTACACCTACACACTTACTCGTTAATCTACTCAGCCAATCATGTAGCAGCAACTTAATGATTAAAAGCATGCAGACATGGTCACAAGGTTCAGTTGTTCTTCAGATCAAACATCAGAATTGGGAAGAAATGTGGTCTGAGTGACTGACCATGGAATGATTGTTGACAGGATGGTTTGAGCATCTTTGAAACTACTGACCTCCTGGGAATTTCACAAACAATCTCAAGTTTAGACTGAATGGTGTGAAAAAAAATTCAGTGAAAGGCCATTCTGTGGGTAAAGGCACCTTGTTAATGAGAGGAGAAGTCAGAGGCGGGTTCAAGCTGACAGGAATCGACAATAGCTCAAATAACCACGCATTACAATAGTGTGTTGAGCAGAAGAACATCTCTGAACCCATAACACATCAAACCTTGAAATGGATGGGATGCAGTAGCAGAAGACCATGAACATACATTCAATGTTCACTCTATTAGGTGCAGGACATACCTAATAAAGTGGCCACTGAGTGCATATATATTTTCATCCATAGAACTGGTGTTCACTGGATGTTTTTATTGTTTTTCACACCATTCCCTGTAAACTCTTCAGAGATTGTTGTGTGTGAAAATACTAGGAGATCAGCAGTTTCAGACTTAAGGAACATTGATGTACAGATCTTTGGACTGAAGTCCATAACTCACTGAAAGTATCAGCACAAGTAGATAGGGTGATTAAGGCAGCATTTGACATGCCTACCTTCACAGGCAGAACTGAGTTAAAGAGTCAGGAAATTTGCATTTGGAATGCTGTGCACAGTTCTGGTTCCCATTACGTGAAGGATGTGGAGGCTTTGGAAATGGTACAGAAAGAAAGATGTCTGACTTAGAGAGCATAAGCTGGAAGAGGTTGTATAAACTCTAATGATTTTCTCTGGAGCATCAGAGGCTGACCTTATAAAATAAAATTATAAAAGTATAAGCAATCCTCTCACTGGGCTTGTATATAAACTTGGCTCGTTAGCTAGCTCTGCTAATGGCCACGTAACTCAGCAGTAAAGCCACCTTTCATAAGCAATTATGTCTAGGGTCTGTATAATTTGGGGTTCAACCAAACAGGAAAGTTGGGACGTTCTGGGGAGAAATATGAATTGTAGTGATTGCTGTATAAATACTGCTTCATGCAAAGTTATCATTCACAAGGAAATTAACAGATCATACATCAGCATAAAATTACTAAAGAAATATATTTACTAAACTTTCAAATTTAACAAACAGTTACAGAAAAAGAAGAAAACTGGAAGGGCCCATTACAGTTAAAACAATCTAAATGTACACATAAACACTGGAGCTCATTTCTGGAGTAGTCGGGTGTATCGATTTCCTCACATGCTGAACCGCCAGAGTCCGCGTGATAGCACCCGCCATAGTCCAAAGACCATCTCGAACAAACTGGCTCTCTCAGCAGTAATGGCCCTTTCTCTTCAGAGCCATTCATCTGCACAAAGCAATTCTTACAACAGGGACTCTTTTTGATCGGCATCTTTCCTTGTCCCCCACTCTGCAGCTCCTGCTAAAAAACCCAAACTAGACTACTGTCCTTCAGAAATCTGCTCCCACCCAGCACTCTTGGATATTCCACTGGGCAGAAAGTTACAACACATACTAAGACAATCCTGAATGGCAGACACAACATTCCTAAGTTGGACAACATGACTCCTTATCTTTAGCTGAAGCCAAAACGCTCTTACTGGTAGGATACTATAGCAGCAGAAATCTTAACTAGGGCGTTACATACATAAAATTATGAAAAGCTTAAATAAGAGAGATAATCGTGCATCTTTAGCCACATAGGGGGAAAATGTCAAATACTGAAGGGCATAGGTTAAAGGTAAAAGGGAGAAAGTTTAAAGGAGATGTGTGAGGCAAGTGTTTTTTTTATATACACAGAATATGGTAGGCGCCTGGAATGCGCTGCCAGGAGAGGTGGTAAAAACAGAACTGTAACAGCATTGAAGGGGCATTTAAATAAGACTCGTGAACAGGTAGGGAATTAAGGGATACAAACCTAGTACTGACAGATGGGATTAGTTTAGATTGGTATCATGGTCAATACAGCTGGTGAGAAGATGGGCCTATTCCTGCACTGCACTTTTCTATAAATTTCAAGATGAAATGATGGTGCCAAAATATAAGACATGAATTGGAGGAAGAACAATCCTATTTTTGTAAGATAGGCCATGGCAATGTTAAACTGCCAGCAGCTAATTGCAGATAAATCTACACCTGAGAAATTGGAGTCATCAAAAGTGGAATGATATGAGCTCAGTTCCATCCTGGTCCTGCAACAGTGAAAGTTAAGAATAGCAGTCCCTGATGTCAAGGAAAATCGAGGACTGAATTTATAAAAGAAAGCTTACAGAGGGTATAGATGACTGAAATCTGGAAAGGGCCTTCAGTGCAAAAGTTGCATGAGGATCCTTTAAAAAAAGAAATTAGGAGGGTTTAGTACCATCATTCCCACAATCCTGATTGAGAAGTTGCAGAACCTGGGCCTCTGTACTTCGCTCTGCAATCGGATCCTCCACCTCCTAAGCAGACGACGACAATCTGTGCGAATTGGTGATAACGTCTCCTCCCCGCTGTTGGTCAGCACTGGTGCACCTCAGGGGTGTGTGCTTAGCCCACTGCTTTACTCTCTGTATGTCCATGACTGTGTGGCCAGGCATAGCTCTAATACCATCTATAACTTTGCTGATGAAACAACCATTGTTGGTAGAATCTCAGATGGTGACGAGAGGGCGTACAGGAGAGAGATATGCCAACTAGTAGAGTGGTGTTGCAGCAACAACCTGGCATTAAACGTCAGTAGGACGAAAGAGCTGATTGTGGACTTCAGGAAGGGTAAGACGAAGGAACATATGCTAATACTCATACAGGGATCAATAGTGGAGAGAATGAACAATTTCGAGTTCCTGAGTGTCAAGATCTCTGAGATCTAACCTAGTCCCAACATATCGTTGCAGTTATAAAGAAGGCAAGACAGTGACTATACTTCATTAGGAGTTTGAAGAGATTTGACATGTCAACAAATACATTCAAAATCTTCTATAGTTGTACTGTGGCGAGCATTTTGACAGGCTGCATCACTGTTTGGTACGGGGGGGACTACTGCACAGGACTGAAATAAGCTGCAGAGGGTTGTAAATCTAGTCAGCTCCATCTTGGGTACTAGCCTACAAAACACCAGGACAGCTTCAAGAAGCATTGTCTCAGAAAGGCAGCATCAATCATTAAGGACCTCCAGCACCCAGGGCATGCCCTTTTCTCACTGTTACCATCAAGTTGGAGGTACAAAACCCTAAAGGCCCACACTCAGCGATTCAGGAACAGCTTCTTTCCCTCTGCCATCCGATTCCTAAATGGACTTTGAACCCTTGGACACTACCTCACTTTTTTAATATATTATTTCTGTTTTTGCACGATTTTTAATCTATTCAATATACTATACTGTAATTGATTTACATATTTATGATTATGTTATTGTTTTTTTAATCTTCTGTATCATGTATTGCATTGAACTGCTGCTGCTAAGTTAGCAAATTTCATGACACATGCCAGTGATAATAAACCTGATTCTGATCCTGAAGTTGAGTGCATGAAATATCACTGACAAACAAGATCAAGGAAAATCCTAAGTCATTTTATAAGTATACTTCTTACTTGCATTCATTAAGGAGAAGGATGTTGTATTGGAAAACTCAGGGAGAAGGATGGGGAGATCCGAAACCATGATTTCATTGGCTATCTTACAGTCTGAAGGTGGATAATTCCCTTAGGCTTGACCAAATGTTTCCAAGTTATCATGACATGTAAAGGCAATTTCTGTGAACTAATAAATTACTGGAGAGCAGCAAATATGTTACCTTTTTTCAAGGATAGCAAGTTTAAAGCATGCAATTAAGGTCTTTCTAATTGGGGAAAATATCAGAGAGATAGGTATTAATTTACATTTAATAAGTTGGTACTATCCCTCAGACTTTTCCCCAATTAGGAGGGGCAGGGGTTAATAAAAGAAAGTATATATGCCTTTATTGGTGGAGAACCTGCCTGAATAATTTTGTTGAATTCTTTGAAAAGACGACAAAATAATTTAACGAGCATGGTGCAGTTGATGTGGTTTAAATGGACTTCAGTAATGCCTTTGACAACATTCAACATGGAACACTGATTTAAAATGTTGATGCTTTTTCGCTTTAAACCAGCTGTGGGAGGATCTGATTGAGGTATCATAAAACATTGGGGAGGGGGAGGGTGGAATAGATAGCATATTTTTCTTGATAGTTGCAGGGTCTAAAACTATGCGGATTAGGCTAAAATGTGAGAGGTTTAGTTGGGAATCTGAGCAGGAAGTTTATTTACCAACAGGATGCCTGGATTCTGGAATATATTGTCTGGAAGGGTGGAGGTGTGCTTTATAGACAGATAGGCTCAAAACTAAAGCATCTTATCAAGCACTTAAATAAGACCATAAAACCAGAAGATACAAGAGCAGAAATAGGCCATTTGGCCCTTCCATTCTGCCTTTCTATTTCATCATGGCTGATCTATGTCCCTCGGCTTTCTCCCCGTAACCCTTCATGCCCTGCCTAATCAAGAATCTAACAACCTCTGCCTTAAATATACCCAATGACTTGGCCTTCTCAGCCATCTGATTCACCCACTCTGGCTGAAATCACCACAGCATTGAAGGCTACAGGACAAGAATTGGTGAAATAGATTAATACAGAGGGGTCCTTATAGAACAACCTAGCTGCCTTAGTAATTAATAACTACAGGACTATGTCAAAATTATCACATTTAAGTAAAATCATTGAAAGGTTGCTTATCAGCAACTTAATAGCTTTTTTGCACTAAGCAACTGTATTGATGTCTTCCAGTCTGGACTTCGACAGCACCATAGCACTGAGACTGTTCTAGTCAAGATTTTAAATGACATCCACTTACACCATGATGATGATGATAAAATTTCACTTTTGGTTTTACTGGATCTTAGGTCTGCATTTGACACAGTTGACCAGGGCATATTACTTGGGCAGACTGGAAAACTGGGTGGGACATTCCAGTACAGTCCTAAAGTGGTTTAATTCATATTTACAAGACAGGGACTATTTTCTACCGATTGGCATATCCGACCAAATTAAAATGATATAGAGAGTGCCTCAAGGGTCCATTCTGGGGGCTCTTCTGTTTAACATATACACGCTTCCTCTTGTTCAAATCATATAGCAAGCAACAAAATATAGGTGACACACAGATTTATTTAACAGTGTCATCATGTAACAATGGTCCCAAACAATCACTAAAAACTGTATTGAACAAATCACTGATTGGATGAACTAAAATTTCCTCGAGTTAAACAAAGAGAAAACTGAAATAATCGTTTTTGGTGCCAAAAAAGAGCGATTAAAAGTCAGTGCTCACTTAGAATCCCTGTCATTAGAGACCACAAACCAAGCCTGAAACCTCGGTGTTGTGATGGACTCCAATTTAAATTTTAACTGCCACTTTAAGACGACTACAAAGTCAGCCAACTACCGTCTTAAAAATACAGCGAGAGTTAAAGGGCTTATATCTCAGCAAGATCTAGAAAAACTGCTCCATGCATTTGTTTTCAGTAGGCTTGACTACTTTAATAGCGTTTTCACAGGTCTCTGTCAAAAATCCCTCAGACACCTGCAGCTCATTAAGAACATTGCTGCTAGAGTCCTCACTATATGTAACTATATGTTATAATTATGTGGTTTTTGTCAGTTTTTCAGTCTTGGTCTGTCTTGTGTTTCTGTTATATCACACCGGAGGAACATTGTATTATTTCTTAATGCATGCATTACTAAATGACAATAAACGAGGACTGCGCGTCCTCATAATCTAATCTAATCTAATCTAAGACCAGGAAAGTAGAACATATCACTCCAGTTCTCAGATCACTACACTGGCTTCCTGTCCATCAGAGGATTAACTTCAAAATATTACTACTGGTTTATAAGCACTGAATGGTCTAGGGCCAAAATACATTTCCAATCTTTTGCTGAATTATGAACCTTCCCGAGCTCTAAGGTCATCTGGGCAGGTTTGCTTACGGTCCCCAAGGTCAAAACTAAACATGGTGAAGCAGCTTTTAATTACTATGCTCCACATATCTGGAATAACCTTCCAGAGGATCTGAAGTCCGCCCCAACTTTAAGCTCTTTTAAATTCAGGATTAAAACTTTCCTTTTTGCTGCAGCTTTTAATTAGAAACTCTTGCATTGTAATTTCTATCTACCATATCCATTTTTGGTGTGATTTTACTCTCTTATATATTGTCTGAAATTTGATGTTTGGTTTTTGTATTTTGTTCAAGGTAAATCACTTTGAACTGCCGTGTTTGAAAAGTGCTATACGAATAAACTTGCTTGCATAATAATCAGGACGAACACGGTGTACAAAGAACCTATTTTGTACAGTATGGCCCTATAGTTTAAAGAGGAAATAGTCTTTTCTTGTGCTGCTTTAATCATTCTATATCTCCCAAATTATCTCCTTAAGGAGCCTTTAAAACAGGGATTCCCAACCCGGGTTCCATGGACCCCTCCGAAAATGTTAGGAATAGAAACATAAGAACATAGAAAACCTACAGCACAATACAGGCCCTTTGGCCCACAAAGCTGTGCCAAATATGTCCTTAACTTATAATTACCTAGGCTTACCCATAGCCCTCTATTTTTCTAAGCTCCATGTATCCAACCAGGGGTCTCTTAAAAGACCCTATCGTTTCCACCTCCACCACGGCCGCTGGCAGCCCATTCCACACACTCACCACTCTCTGCATAAAAAACTTACCCCTGACATCTCCTCTATACCTACTTCCAAGCCCTCTCGCGCTAGCCATTTCAGCCCTGGGAAAAAGCCTCTGACTATCCACATGATCAATTCCTCTCATTACCTTGCACACATCTTTATCACGTCACCTCTCATCCTCCGTCACTCCAAGGAGAAAAGGCAGAGTTCACTCAACCTATTCTCATAAGGCATGATCCCCAATCCAGGCAACATCCTTGTAAATCTCCACTGCATCCTTTCTATGGTTTCCATGTCCTTCCTGTAGTCAGGCTACCAGAATTGAGCACAGTACTCCAAGTGGGGTCTGACCAGGGTCCTATACAGCTGCAACATTACCTCTCGGCTCTTGAACTCAATCCCACGACTGATGAAGACCAATACACTGTATGCCTTCTTCACCACGGAGTCAACCTGCGCAGCAGCTTTGAGTGTCCTATGGACTTGGACCCCAAGATCCCTCTGATCCTCCACAATGCCAAGAGTCTTGCCATTAATTCTGCCATAATATTTGACCTACCAAAATGAACCACCTCACACTTATCTGGGTTGAACTTCATCTGCCACTTCTCAGCCCAGTTTTGCGTCCTATCAATGTCCCACTGTAACCTCTGACAGCCCTCCACACTATCCACAAAATCCCCAACCTTTGAGTCATCAGCAAATTCACCAACCCATCCCTCCACTTCCTCATCCAGGTCATTTATAAAATCCACAAAGAGTAGGGGTCCCAGAACAGAGCCCTGAAGCACACCATTGGTCACTGGTCTCCATGCAGAATATGACCCATCTACAACCACACTTTGCCTTCTGTGGGCAAGCCAGTCCTGGATCCACAAAGGCACGTCCCCTTGGATGCCATGCCTCCTTACTTTCTCAATAAACCTTGCATGGGGTACCGTATCAAACGCCAGAGGCTCAGCAATCTCTTCCCTTGCTTCCCACAGTAGCCTGAGGTACATCCCGTCTGGTCCCCATGACCTATCCAACTTGATGCTTTCCAAAAGCTCCAGCACATCCTCTTAATATCTACATGCTCAAGTTTTTCAGTCTGTTGCAAGTCATCCCTACAATTGCCAAGATCCTTTTCCGTAGTGTATACTGAAGCAAAGTATTCGTTAAGTACCTCTGCCATCTCCTCCGGTTCCATACACACTTTTCCACTGTGACACTTGATTGGTCCTAATCTCACATGTCTTATCCTTTTGCTTTTCACATACTTGTAGAATGCCTTGGGGTTTTCCTTAATCCTATCCACCAAGGCCTTCTCATGGCCCCTTCTGGCTCTCCTAATTTCATTCTTAAAGCTCCTTCCTGCTAGCCTTATAATCTTCCAGATCTCTACCATTACCTAGTTTTTTTGAACCTTTCATAAGCTCTTCTTTTCTTCTGGCATAAAAAAGGTTGGGAACCCCTGCTTTAAAAGATTCCTGGTCCATGCATTTGATTTTATTGAACTGATTCACCCAATCTTAAAAAGATACTTTGAAATTTGAAACTTATTCCAAATTCAAACAATATTTAGGAAGTACACAATTTCAGCTTTAAAAATTAATATTTTCATCAATGATGATGTTTTTCTGATAAATATATTGAAACTGCTCTGTGCATCAAGGTTTTTCCCAAACACTCAATACTTAAATCAATGATCACTTGCAATTTACCAGTTGTGATCCACAGTACTGCCGTTACAATCTCTCCACAATCTTTCCACCCATTGGTAGAAGGAGTTTATTAAATTGTTATAAAGAGTCCACAATTTGAAGCCTGTTATTGATTTAAAATCTTTTGGAACATTACAAGGAATATAATAAGAATGTCTGTATTTGATAAACGTTTATCCATCTTCTACATGACCTAAGTAATTTGTTCTCAATTAGAATTACTCATAATTTAAAAATTAATTTACATAGTGTTCTTGTTTCTTTCCTCGACCTTTCCTGGAGCTAGTAGTTTTACGCAAGAAGATGGTTTCATTCATGTTGACACATCTTACATCTCACTCAAGTACCTACTTTTTATGAGCGCTTACACAACATTTACACTCTCAATTATTTCTGCACATGCTGAGTTTCAGGTATTATGAGGGACGAAAATGTGACCAATTTTTGTTTCTCCTTCCTAACTTAAAATTTGTAAGGTCAATTCGTATGCTTAAACTAAAATAAGCTTGATTTGAAATTACAGTTTTCCCTGATCTGACACTCTCCCTGATGAATAATTACCCAAAGAGCCTTTGAGAGAAAACAAGCTCAATTCACACCATCTTGTCAAAACACTCTAAAAGTATAATTGGAAGACGATTGCCAGAAAAGAGGTTGAAATCATGAATAATGCAGTACAATACAAAGCAATTCTTGGAAGCTTCCAAAGATAGGAAAAAGCAGAAAATATTAAATAGTCTACTGTCACTCCACCCACAATGAGAAATACCTCTGTTATTAAATGCCAAAATTAATACAGTGTTGTACATGAAACGTGCAGCCAATTTGCACACAGCAATCTGACTGAGCAGAAATACCTCAGAAATCGTATTGACATGATTTGTGCTTCATATAAAAGAAGCAGATCAGACTGAAAACCTCCAGGTATATTCATCTTGTGGACCAGAAACAATTATACTTTGGGGTAAACTATTT
Organism: Mobula hypostoma; assembly: GCF_963921235.1. Classification (NCBI taxonomy): domain Eukaryota; kingdom Metazoa; phylum Chordata; class Chondrichthyes; order Myliobatiformes; family Myliobatidae; genus Mobula; species Mobula hypostoma. The sequence goes on from NC_086106.1 coordinate 66,593,870, forward strand.
CTGAGATATCTAAACTCCTCTAATTCTAGCCTTGATGCTTTAATCACTCCAACATTTATGATTATAACCTCCTTCAAATTGTTCAAGAAATGCTCTAAGAATAAGCCAGGAAATTCTGGTAAGATTGCAGGGTGTTCAAATACAGTGGCCTCTTGGGGGCCAACTAAAGGTGTTTTTTGTCTTTGTTAAATGTCCTTGCAATGATCACAAGTAAATACTGGAGTCTCCCACATATTAATAGTGGCTCCCTGATGCCCGCAAATTATATACAATATCAAGGAAATCAATTTTTTTGAGAGCAAGCGAGAAAGCAAGCCAGAGCGCGTGAGCAAGAAAGCGAGAGCGCTTGAGAGCGCGTGTGCAACCACGAGAGAGAGTGCGCGCCATTGCAGAATGTTCCAAAAAAAAAACGTACGTCACCCCAGACTACACTAAAGTGTACCCCAGCCTAATAGGGGTCAAAATAATGACAGTGTTGCTCGCTGCACTGTTTGCAACAGTGACTTTTCTATTGCCCATGGTGGGTTAAGACTGTAAAAGACATGTTGAGGTGAGTTTAACAGGTGTCATTCATTCATTAGCGTAGCTAACGTTATTTAAACTAGCTGGCCAGCTGCTAAGGAGCTACTCTATTGCAGACATCCCAACCCTCCCGGAAGACTCCCACAAATTGATGGTGCTATCTCCCTGAAATGAGTTTTTGCAGGGTGGGATGTCTGTGTAGTGAGGACCAGGCCTCAAGCCACAGGCCTGCCTGCTACTGCAGACCAGGAAAGGAGAGGCCAGAAGCCATATTGTGTGACTCCATGCTCAGTTGGGGGCTGGCCTTTCCCATCAGTGCTGCCCTCCAGTGTTCAATTGGTGAAATGATAGGCTGGATTGCAGAGACTGTGCACCGCTGACAACTGCACCATCAATCTGCAGGACATGTCACTCAGGGACTTGGGCTAAGTATACATTTTTTGAATGACTTTTTTTTTGCTTGCTATTTTGATTCATGTGCTGTGTATGTTTAGTCATAGTCATACTTTATTGATCCCGGGAGAAATTGATTTTCGTTACAGTTGCACCATAAATAATAAATGGTAATAAAACCATAAATAATTAAATAGTAATATGTAAATTATGCCAGAAAATAAATCCAGGACCAGCCTATTGGCTCAGGGTGTCTGACCCTCCAAGGGAGGAGTTGTAAAGTTTGATGACCACAGGCAGGAATGACTTCCTATGACGCTCTGTGTTGCATCTCAGTGGAATGAGTGTCTAGCTGAATGTATTCCTGTGCCCACCCAGTACATTATGTAGTGGATAGGAGACATTGTCCAAGATGGCATGCAACTTAGACAGCATCCTCTTTTCAGACACCATCGTCAGAGAGTCCAGTTCCATTCCCACAACATCACTGGCCTTACGAATGAGTTTGTTGATTCTGTTGGTGTCTGCTGCCCCAGCACACAACAGCAAACATGATAGCACTGGCCACCACAGACTCGTAGAACATCCTCAGCTTCGTCCAGCAGATGTAAAATGACCTCAGTCTCCTCAGGAAATGCACCTTTGCTCCAGAGGAACGCTGTTTTGTTCAGCTATATTCATGTATGGTTGAATGATTTTTAAATTGATTTTGATTTGATTTGACTTATAGGCCGATGATCTCAACTTTAGTTGTGGGTAAATTATTGGAAGGTATTCCAAGGAACAGGATATTTGAGTATCTAGATAGATAGCACCCGATTAGGGACAGTCAACACGCGTTTGCATGTTATAGATTGTGTCTTGAACAAACAAAATGCCTAACCACATCCACCACTTCTACTCTTGCTCACAGTGCACCAGAATATGTGGATCCCAAATTGGCCTCAACAGCCACCCCCCTCAGAACAGTTTTTCAAGAAAGGCACCAGCCAGGTTGATGAAGGAAAGACAGTGGATATTGTCTACATGGACTTTAGTAAAGACTTGGACAAAGTCCTGCATTGGTGCTCGGTCCAGAACTTTGAGTCTCTCAACATTCAGGATTAAAGATTGGATTTAACATTGGTTTAGTGGAGGAAGCCAGAGAGGTTGCAAATATAAACAGGCTTTTCCCATTGAGTTCAGAGAAATTAGAACTAGCAGTCACAAGTTAAGGTGAATGGTGAGATATTTAAGGAAAACCTTAGGGAGAATTTCTTCACAGAATGGTGTGAGTGTGAAACAAGCTGCTAATGGAACTGGTGGATGTGAGTTTGATTGCAACATTGAAGACAAGACAGAATAAATAATTTAGCATGGGCTAGATGGGCTGAAGGGTCTGTTTCTGTGCTGTAGTGCTCCATTACTAGCTTAAACCTCTACCTTTCATTTGCTAAATCTCCCAGCTGAACATTTGCTTAGTTACTCCAACAAAATACCTCAGTTTTAAATATCTCTTTTAAACTTTGCATTAACTTTCTCTGAGGAGACTAACACCTATTTACTAATTGATGCCTTGTATTGCTGCCAACATCATGGCCAATCATTCTGCATTACCTGGAAGGCTTGGGCATTCTTCTCCCTAGTTGTGATGTCCATTATTGGATATGGTACTTCGCAGCACTCTATAGCTTTTTTGACAAAAGCACGGATGCGACATGTTCTCCCTTATCCCTACCAGCTTTCTGAATGTGTTTGTTCTTGAGTCTCTCTACAATCTATTTACAGTGGAGACTGGATTAGCATAACAGGGAGAAGGGAATAATGGTTCAGATTGACATATATGAGAGAAAAACACTAGCATGGACCGGTTCTTTGGAATGGTATGTTTCTGCACTTTATGTCCAATGTAATCCTGTTCAAATATTACATCAATTAAGATTTAATGAATGCCAGCAAATGGCTGACCCACAGTTTGTGATTAAGTTGGTAATCTTAAGCAGGAAAACACTGATTTACGATAAAAACAGAAAATGCTGGAAACACTCAGCAAATGGCACTGATTCAGACACACTGCATTACCCTGTATTTTAAAGTCCTGAATCAAATGCACAGAGACTTATTATTCTATATACAAAGATACATCTGACAATCCATGTTCAAAATGCCAATTTAGAAGAAACAGGCCAAAAACACTTGAAAGCTACACTGAATAAACAAAGCCACACTAACAAAGAAGGAAAATTCAAGCTCAGCAGTGCATGTTCTATGCTCTGAAACAAAGGTGAAAAAAAACAAGGTTGATAAGGAAGGCGCTGTTTGACAGTGATTAAATATCAAAACCCAAACTGTGCAATACTAGATGGAGAAAAGTTTGTCAAACATGCCTGATCAGTTGAGGCTTCTTCCTTGGCACATTCAATTTGATACTCAACATGCAGTCATAACAGTGTATCTTGGCATTCTAATTAATCATTAATTATGAAATCAAATGCACTTCATAAAGTTAATGCCATTTTTAAACAGTGGAACGATATACTAATGTGACAGATTTTCTAGACAAATTTCTCCATATATTTTTGTTCCAGTGTCACTTCTCGGAGATGTCAAGTGGAACTTGGGCACTGAATTCAGAGAAAAATGAAAGAATGCAAAATAATAGATGGAATCTTCAACCACAGACTCTTACAGCTACCTGGACTATACCTCTTCCCACTCTGTTACTTGCTTATAACAGTGGTCCCCAACCTCTGGGCCGCGAACCGATATAATGCCGCGAAGAATGCAGCGGTAGCCAGAATGCACCCAGCACATCTTTAAGAAAAAAGTCGGAATAAACAAGCTAATTAATAAAGTGCCGCCCGGCACATAATCAATTAGCTTGTTTATTTCGGCTCTTTTCTTAAAGATATGCTGGGTGCGTTCCGACTACTGCTGCACCACTGCATTCTTCATGGCAATGCAATGGTCCGCGGCCCGGAGGTTGGAGACCACTGGTTTATAATACCACACCTTTCTCTCAATTCCTCCGCATCTGCTCTCAAAATGAGGATTTTCATTTCAGAACGAAGATGTCCTCCTCCTTCAAAGACAGGGGCTGCCCTTCCTCCACCATCAATGCTACTCTCAACCACATCCCTTCCATTTTGTGCATGTCTGCTCTCACCCCATCCACCTGCCTCCCTACCAGGCATAGAGTTCCGCTTCTCCTCACCTACCACCCAACCAGCCTCTGCGTCCAACACAAAATCCTCCAGAACTTCCACCATTTCCAAGGGGATCCTGCCACCAAGCACATCTTTCCCTCTACCCCCACTTTCTGCTTTTCGCAGGGATTGCTCCCTATGCAACTCCCTTGACCATTCATCCCTCCCCACTGATCTCCCTCCTGGTAATTATCCTTGCAAGCGGAACAAGTGCTACACCCGCCTCTAAGCCTCCTTCCTCACTATCATTTAGGGCCCCAAACAGTTCTTCCAGGTGAGGCGACACTTCACCTGTGGGTCTTTTGGGGTCATACACTGTGCTCCTGGCGTGGCCTCCTGTATATCCGTGAGACCTAAAGTAGATTAGGAAACCACTTCATCAAGCAACTATACTCCCTCTGCCAGAAAAAGCAGGATCTCCCAGTAGCCACCATTTTAATTCCACTTCCCATTCTGACTTGGTCAATCCACGGCCTCGTCTACTGTCATAATGAGGCCACACACAGCTTGGAGGAACAACACCTTATGTAGCCTCCAATCTGATAGCATGAGCATAGATTTCTCGAACTTCTGGTATTGGCCACCCCCCTCCTCCACCTTTCCCCATCCCCTTTTCTCTCTCTCACCTCATCCCCTTGCCTATCCGTAACCTCCTTCTGGTGCTCCTCTCCCTTTTTTTGTACATGTCCTTCTGTCTTCTCCTATTAGATTCCCCCCTCCCCTTCTCCAGCCCTTTATCGCTTTCACCAATCAACTTCCCAGCTATTTACTTCACCCCTCTCCCTCTTGGTTTCAGCTATCACCTTGTGCTTTTCTCTCTCCCCTCACCTTCCAACTCTGACTCCTGATCTGTTTTTTCTCCAGTCCTGCTAAAGGGTCTTGGCCTGAAACATAGACAGTCCTCTTTTCCATAGATGCTGCCTGGCCTGCTGAGTTCCTCCAGCATTTTGTGTGTGTTAGATGGAATTATCAGTCATTGCTTATGTGCTTTTGGTGGTCACTTCAAAACCATTTAGTCAGCAGTGAAGGGAACATGGAAAATTACAATTATCCAAAAATGGGAGGAGAGCAACTATTCTTTATGCAACTTTAAGTCTTTGAATCCTTACCTTGCATAGATAGCTGATGTTGAATCCAAATGTTTGTGCATTCCTGGATCCAGCATTCATATAGTTTCCCACCAGGAGGACCAATTCCAAAATTTTACTGAAGTTCTCACTCTTCTTTAACTCCTCACAAGCAATTGTTACATTCATTATGTCAGGCTTGATGTTATTCACATACTCCTCAAATTGAAGCTTAAAGAGAATATTGTTCAAGCGTGGCTGTAACAACTTCACGGTGCTCATCTGCAAAAATAAGATGACATTTGTTGCTTGATTCATATATTCAGACTTAAAAAGGGACAAGTCACTGTCTATGCACTAAGACTACTGAATTAGTTCCGACTCATTCAGGTACATTTTTAAAATGTGGTTAATAACAATCTTATGAAAGGCTAGGAATAGGATGGACTAAATAATTTTTAGCATCTTCACAACAGGCAGAGCAAGTCTTTCCCAATCTCTGCTCAGATATTGTTGAACTATAGGTAGCAAGTTGGCAGTGATACCCGAAATAGTGATATTATCACTGGTACTTAATGCCTCCAAATCAGATGATTAAAAGGCTTACTTTGAAGTACCAAACTCCTATTACCATGGAACAAGCCCCAAGTATGAGATTGTTTTTCCAGTTGATGGAATGCAAAATTAATACATTTTCTCTTTGAAATTCATTGAGGTAATTTTTTATATTACTAAATGAGGCTTCAAATTTTATTCCAAGGCAAGATCATTTTTGCCAAATAATCAAATGGACTGAAACATGTACTCCTGAGTTCGAATGGATTTTGTTAGAATTTAATGAAGGAAATAATGCTGCTCAGTAAAGCAGAATTTGAAAGTCTCCAAAATATTAGGTTTAGTACTAGACAACCACAATCAATTCTTTGACCATAAGTACACAACATACACTCAGTGGCCACTTTATTTGGCACCTAATAAAGTGGCATCTGAGTTATGCTCATGGTGTTTTGCTGCTGTAGCCCATCCACTTCAACGTTCGATTTGTTGAGCATTCAGGGATGGTCTTTTGCACATCACTGCTGTAACACATGGCTAGTTGAGTGACTGTCACCTTCCTGTCAGCTTGAACCAGTCTGGCCATTCTACTCTCTCATTAACAATGCATTTTTGCCCACAGAACTGCTGTTCATTGGATAGTTTTTGTTTTTTGCACCATTCTCTGTAAACTCTATGTTCATTTGTGAATGAAAATCTCAGGAGATCAGCTGTTTCTGAAATACTCAAACCACCTTGTCTGGCATCAACGACTATTCCATCATCAAAGTCACATTTCTTTCCCATTCTGATGTTCTGTCTGAACAACAGCTGAACCTCTTGACCATGTGTGCATGTTTTTATGTATGAGCATTATTATCACATGATAAGACTGATTAGATATTTGCATTAACAAGCAAGTGTGCAGGCATATCTAATAAAGTGGCCACTAAGTATACAGATGATAAGCACCTGAACATCCCATACTGAAGGGCACCCAGCTATATACTTCCCTTTTTAATTTTACATTTGTTGCTTTAATTCCAATCTATGCCAAATGTGAAACATAAATTCTTACTTTAATTTAGAGCTGCTAATTTAACAAATTATATTTGAGCTGATATTAAATGCAGTCCCAAAGTGTTTATGTAGCAAATGCATGCTATCAGAAGAAGGTGTTAACTTGGCTTAACACAATGCTTGCTCAACACAGATTGGAGAAAACACATGCAAAAAATAATTATTAAATTTACTTTTTCTGCAGAGAGAATTTTTATGAGAGGGGGAGGGGGAGGGGAAGAGGGGTTGGAGAAGGGAAGGAAGGAAGAAAAAAAAAATTGGGAGACCTGCAAAGGTACGTTACTTGGTTTCACAATGTAGTTGTGGCTCTGGTATTTCGAAAATTGTCATGTTTTGTGCCCCAAAAAATTAAAGAGGATCCACTTGAGCCATGTTCCCAGAACAAGTGCTGCTATTACATTCCAGTTGGGTTGGGTTGGGAGTGCCCAACAAGCATACACTATTTTTTTCAGTGACACTCTGTTCTGTACATGGAAAGATAATGTCATTTGTGCAATAATAGTGAAATATCACTGACCTGACAAGGAATCAGTCCTGGTTGAATTTCCAGAGTGGAGTAATTTGACTAGAAAACTATGATATCAAATATTGAATGCTCTGTTGATTCAATGTCATGTGAATGATATTTCTCCGTGCAGTTAACAAGACAAAGTTTATAAAATAGTCTTTCACTTGAACAGGATCCTTCCTTACAGATTTTTTTTCTTTGATTTTATAGTTTATTATTCGTTTTACTATAAACATGAAGTTAAAAGTTTTATTCAGTATATGGCATTAATACATTTAAAGCAAACAGAACTTCTGCAAACAGTGGGGGGAAATGAAATGATCAAACATCATATGACAATCATAAGAACAGTGATACATTTTGAATGCTTTGCAATTAAATGTGACATGATCATATTTCCACGAAGAGATCAGCAGGCTTGTGCCTGAGTACCACTGAGTTAAGCAGTATTCTCAGCAGAGGCCAATAAACATACAGGTCATAACTGTCACAAATGGCATCTCAGTTTTTTTTGTCATTTCAGGTGATAAACAAAAACCAAGAACAATCCATACTGTCCGTTTAACAACTAAACCTGCATACAATCACTTCCATGTTTTTCCTTTTAACTAATAATGAAAAGGAAGTAAATGGTATCAGCCGCAAAGATGGCCACAAAAAGATTTCAATTCTGTAAATATCTGCAAAGCTAGCTTTTTAAAATTACTTCCGACTACCTCTAAACATAGATGCAGTCTTCAATTACTGAAGTTTTCAGCTTATATCCTTCTGGGCTTTGAAACTCCACAAAAATCTAATTAAAACATGTCCATATCTCATTTTCTCTGCAATTCTCTGCAACTGAAGTGAAGACAACGGTCACAAACAATTCCTAGAATCACCATATGGCCCATGGTTAAGCCAGGCTCTTTCTTCCATTTTGTCTGTTAAGAACCTGGTTCTCTGCAGTTCAGAATAGCCAAGTGTGGCAATAGGTACTTGTCTCCACACACGTACCTTATAGAACTCTCAAAGCAGTTTTGACTGACTGACCCCATCCTCACTGTCACTGCTATCTGTGTCACTGAATATCAAACATGAAGTGATAGTTAATTTATTGAATACATTTAACATTACAAAATTTACTGAAATGTTTAATGACATGGAATAGAATAAATAAATCCTAAACTAACTCTACTTGCCCTTTTCCAGGTGTCCCACATTCCCATTCATTTAAAACAGGGCTGTTCAGCTTGCACCTGCTGTAGACTTCCCAACTAAAATGGGATAGAGACCTAATCTTCAATGGGAAAATCCTCTAATTCTCATTATTTGCACTGACAAGGTAATATAAATTTGCAGCTAATGTCAATTATTAGAATTCTTGACAACTCAACCTCTGTGGTACCCATGGCTTGCTTGTTTTACAAATGGTCACAAAGCTACTGACTTCTAAAAGAGTGCAACTTTCCTGACCATTTCCTCCCTGTGAACCTCATGCAGGATCTATTTGTGCTGTTACCAGCAGGGAATAATTCCATATTTGTTCCCAGGGTAAGAAAGTCATGGAGGAGTCACAGTCTCCATTTGCCACAGGCAACTACAAGCATTGCTACTATTATTCAGGGCATGGAGCAGCAACATAAATTTCAAACTCAAGTTTCCTTCATAAGTTGAGGAGCATACAAGAATTCAAGTAACAAAAGAAACAGTGAAGTATCTACGCTTCAAACCCAAGCTACCAATATTCACCCCATGCAAAACAGTAAAGCAATTTTATGCAAAACAAAAATCAGAGCGCTCCCTGCAGCATGAATAAAATCACCCAAGAAATGTGAACCTTCTGCAAGAATGATTGATGGGTTCACCAACAAACAAATTTCCAGGAGATGCTCAATGTCCATGCACATGATAGTCATAGTCATAGTCATACTTTATTGATCCCGAGGGAAATTGGATAAAATTTGAACTCTGGTGTAGGACACACTTAAAGCAAAATTTTGAAGTGTCTGTGAGACTCAGCTCACAGTATGAAATCTATGAAACAACATGAAATCAAGATGGATACAATTTTAAGAAGAAAAATCTCTTGGATAAGTTTTCCTCATTATCACTACTTTCATTCCCATTTGTTTACGAGTGGAATGGCCCAGAAGAACATCAAGTCAACAAACTTAAACTACACAGGTCCATAACTATATTTAAAAATATTTAATAATTAAAAATGGAAGTAAATTAAAACATTCAGATGGCTTTTCAAAACAAAAATGATTTAAAAAAAAAAGAACATTTAGTAGGTAAAACTAAGCTTAATGGCAAACAACAATTTTAAAAATAAAAATCTTGGGCTAAGTTCTCACAAAGTGCTTGACCAAAATTAATCCAGTTCCTCAAGGTTTGATAAATGATTTTAAATATCTGAAAACAGACATTAATTTATGTTTCTCATTAATACTGATGCAGTAAATTGGGAAAAATTTCTTCAATTTCACCAAATGCGTTCAAACTTGACAAAATTTTGCAGGTAGAGTGCAAACACTCAAAACTCAAATTCATAATGAGCTAGAGGCAGTTTGCCTTTTTAAATTATTACTGACATTCCAGCGGATTTTAATATTATCTACTCTGACAGTCATCAGTTACATTTATCATATAATTGACATATCAATTTATCTTTAGATAGGTGTCATCAAAATAAAATCCTTTTCATTTTGATCAACAAAATAATAAAAAAGTTACTTTATCTATTGTAGTGACTTCACAATTTACCTGACAATCTGAAAATGGTTCTCCTTATAAATGATACTAGCTGCTTTATTGCAAACTACTTTAGGGAACAACTAGTTTATTAAATTATCTACAAGTAAGAACAATGAATGACCACTTAAAAGAAATCAAATGAAATCAACATATTTGCATTATTTAGTTTTAAATTATTATTGACTGAACATTTATTTTTACTCATTTACCAATTTCTTTAACCCACCAAAAAATAAAAACCTTATCTCTCAAATGTGTCTTGCAGAACGTGATTGCAATATTTTAGAAAGCGACATACAATCCTGACGGCAGATAGGTTTAATCATTTTAAAATACAAACGTTTGTAGAAGAAGAAGAAGAAGAATAGAATAGTACAGGACAGTACAGGCCCTTCGGCCCACATTGCTGTGCCGACCCTCCAACCCGGCCTCCCATATAACCCCCTACCTTAAATTCCTCCATATACAAATGTTGAAATATTCACCGGGTGCTTTTACTGCTTTCACATTTTGGCTAGGTATTTAATTCCAAGCCCTGTGATTATTAAATGGCAATTTTTTGCATGAAGGAATGAGGATTTTCTAGCAGATAATTATCTGTCAAAAATCATTAAAGCAAATTCAAAGTTCAAAGTTCAAAGTAAATTCATTATCAGAGTATGTGTATATCACCATATATGAACCTGAGACTTATTTTCTTATGGGCATTCACAGTAAATACAAGAAACACAATAGAATCAATGAAAGACTGCCCCTAACTGGCTGGACAAACAACCAATGTGCAAATACAAAAAGAAAATAAAAAAACAAAATAATAAATACGTAAAAAAATTAGATTATTATTGAGCAAAAGGGTTTTTTACTTTGTTAAAGTACTAACAGCAGTTGTCTGCTGCTTCTTTGCATGCATCCTTCAGATTGTAACAAAAGTACACATAGACTAAGATGTTAACTGTCCTGCGCTATCACCAGTTGATCTGCCACCTGTCTTCAGGAGACAGAGATAAGTAAGACAATGGAGCAGCATTTGGAAATGTTAATGAGGAGACGAGAGAGTTTAACAGAAGGAGACACTGGTCTGAGTATTGTCAAGACCGGCTGTTTGAACCCTGAACTGTTTGAAGTCTGATGGACAGGCGATACCCCAACAGGGGGGATAAAAAGGGACAGGTTCTCTAAGGCAACAGACACCACATACGACACCACGAGGTAACGAGACCCTGGAAGCGGTGTGCCCCCACAAGTCGGTGGGAGTTTTTGGAGGACTGGTCGCGGGACAAGCCATAGATGCACAGGGTGGAAAGATACGGTCGGCAGGAACCTGGTGTGTGTGTCCACCCTTGCCTGGGTGCCGGGTTCACCGCAGAGGAACGATCGTATCTGAAACGGAGGGGTCACAGTCGGTGACCTCAGAAGACATTACAAAGGGCTCGCCCGAAAGCTAACTGCGAGGAATATCAAAGGTCTGTTGAATCCGATTTGAATATCAGCACTCTCTCTCTCTCCCCAACGGCACAACGGCGATTACTGCGAACTGAACTGAACTGAACTCTGTCACTTGTGATTGAACATTTTACCCCTAGACTGCGATAGAGCTGATTGACCCTATTATCCTAGTTCTGTATACATGTGTGTTTATTCATTGCTAACCTGTTGCATTTATATCCTTTCTATTAGAGCACTGCGTTGCTTATTTCTTTAATAAAACTTTCTTAGTTCCAGTAATCCAGATTCTAACTGAGTGGTCCATTTCTGCTGGTTTGGCAACCCTGTTACAGGGTACGTAACAAGATGTACTAGGAGAACGAGTTCGATGATACTATCTTAACCCTGTGGATCAAGCAAGGTGGCTCTGATGGTTCAAATACTTCAACAACAGTAAAAAGAGAGTCAAAGAAAGGCTGGGAGAGGTATCCTTTGGGGATTTTCTGATGCCAGAGATAGAATGCAGGTAGAAGAAAAACAACTGAGGTTCTAAACCTGGCCTCTGTTCTCAGATTAGGAGTAAACTTGCAAAGATTCAAGTTAAAAATTGTTCTGCAACTTGCAAGTACCACAAGAGTAAAGCATGTCAACAAGACTTAAACTATTGAATAGTTTTTGATCACTTTTTTTGATCTAGTGATTCCTTATATAAAAATGTACAATGACTTCCAAACATGAAATCTTAGTAGTCAGTCCCTTTTGGAAAGGAGAAAGGAAACTGAAGAAATTATCTCAGAGGAGTGAAGGGCGGTGTCTCAATATCTTGTTACACACCCAGGTATGACATTGAACAATTTGAAACTGAACACACTCAAGGTTTGATCTCTGGTCTCTGTTTATCCAGATGTGAGGTTCCACTATTGTCTTATTCAGCTGGCCTTTGTCTTCTGCAGAGAAGACTGACAAAAATCTGTACTTCTGATTAGCTTGTGGTATATTTACCCAGGTTAGGGTGCAGCTGAACTAAGCTACGCAGCACAAATCTATAGTTCAGGATTAGAGTACAGCAAGAAGAAAATTGGTGAAGCATAATGACAACATCCCTTTTCTAAATCATTACTAATAGCCACAATTGAGCCTGTAGGATTAATGAAACTTTTCACCAAATTCTAGAAGTTGGCAGTTCAACTGCATCAAGATTTTATAGGTTTTATAAATAGCAATATGGCAGTAATTGAGATGACACCAATCACAAGTTTCTAGAACAACGGCATGTAACTGCAAGAATGAAAAAGCAGAAAGAGCCATCAAAACTGACATTCTTAAAACAATGTGAAACATTGACAATAATACAGTATGTGGCCAACCCTAAACATTGATTAACTACTTGACATTGAACTGGACTAATTGTCTGCAACACAACTCTCCAAATATTCACGTCCACTTCACGCTTGCTCCTCAAGTCTTCTCTGACTTTTGTACCTGAGTGTTGAAATGCAAAAACTGGAGAAGAGCTGGGGATCAGTTATCAGTGCACCCAACCTTCTGCTCTGCCACTAAATTCAGCAATGAAATTGCAAGTTCAGCAATGAAGGCAGACCCAAGGTGGTCGAATATAACTGAATTTATATGAATAGGACCTCCCATCCCAAATATAAAAAGAACAAATGTAAGTGACTTACATTTTCTTTATGTTTTGCTTTCATGTTTTTAATTAATTTCTATCACTTTAGGGTGTCTGAATTAAATTTGATTTACTTTTATTTAGAAATATAGTATTTTTAAATTATGTTGCTATTTGAATCAAAGACACTTAAAAACTAGGCAGCGCTTCAGAATATACTACTCATAGTCACATCATTGTTCCTTGCCCACACTGCTTTGCAGTGTGACTCTTGGATACCAAAGTTCAGCTCAGCAGGCTCTTCATTTCCAAAGCAATTTAGATCATGTAGATAGGTATCACTAGAGGTAGGACAATCTTAAAGAGCAGCACGTTATAATAATAATAATAGGCATCCATGAGTCTCGTGAGACCATCGATTTGTGTCTTGGAAGGCTTCCAGGGCAGACCTGGGCAAGGTTGTATGGAAGACCAGCAGTTGCCCATGCTGCAAGTCTCCCCTCTCCATGCCACCAATGTTGTCCAAGGGAAGGGCACTGGGGCCGATACAGCTTGGCACCGGTGTCGTCGCAGAGCAATGTGTGGTTAAGTGCCTTGCTCAAGGACACAACACGCTGCCTCAGGTGAGACTCAAACTAGTGACCTTCAGATCACTAGACCGACGCCTTAACCTCTTGGCTACGCGCCAAAACCAGCAGCATGTTATACAGCATGAAAACAGGTCTTCAGCCCAAGTCTGCACTGATATTTCCTCTGCTCATTTACTTTATATTCTCTGTGCACCTCTACTAACTCTCCCTGACTCTACCACCTACACACTAGGGGATATTTATAATGGCCAATTAACAAACAACCTATCCATGTCGCAAGAAGGTGCCAGCGACCAATGGTGACATTTTGCAGACAGCTCACAAAACTACCACATACTTGAGTAAATATACTTCTGAACTGTGAGCACTGCAGTCTTCATCCTGTAATTTCCCCTTCAACGATGTACTTTTGAATCACTTAACGTTCTGACACTTTTGTTATCTCCTGGGGGTTTAGTGAACTAGGCTCTCGAGAATGCAGGTATGGCTGGGGCATCTATCGCTGGGGGTGGACGCTATATTGAGGCTTGACAGTGGAAGACAAACCCATGGTTGGTGCCATTACCTCCTCGCCAATTAAAGTGTCAAGCAAGATTAAAATCATCGAGGACGAGAGCAGAAAACCATAGTCATACTTTATTGATCCCGCGGGAAATTGGTTTTCATTACAGTTGCACCATAAATAACAAATAGTAATAGAACCATAAATAGTTAAATAGTAATATGTAAATTATGCCAGTAAATTATGAAATAAGTCCAGGACCAGCCTATTGGCTCAAGGTGTCTGACCCTCCAAGGGAGGAGTTGTAAAGTATGATGGCCACAGGCAGGAATGGCTTCCTATGACGCTCTGTGTTGCATCTCAGTGAAATGAGTCTCTGGCTGAATGTACTCCTGTGCCCACCCAGTACATTATGTAGTGGATGGGAGACATTGACCAAGATGGCATGCAACTTAGACAGCATCCTCTTTTTAGACACCACCGTCAGAGAGTCCAGTTCCATCCCCACAACATCACTGGCCTTACGAATGAGTTTGTTGATTCTGTTGGTGTCTACTACCCTCAGCCTGCTGCCCCAGCACATAACAGCAAACATGATAGCACTGGCCACCACAGACTCATAGAACATCCTCAGCATCGTCCGGCAGACATTAAAGGACCTCAGTCTCCTCAGGAAATAGAGACGGCTCTGACCCTTCTTGTAGACAGCTTCAGTGTCCTTTGACCAGTCCAGTTTATTGTCAATTTGTATCCCCAAGTATTTGTAATCCTCCACCAGGTCCACACCGACCCCCTCGATGGAAACAGGGGTCACCGGTACCTTAGCTTTCCTCAGGTCTACTACCAGCTCCTTAGTCTTTTTCACATTAAGCTGCAGATAATTCTGCTCACACCATGTGACAAAGTTTCCTACCGTAGCCCTGTACTCAGCCTCATCTCCCTTGCTGATGCATCCAACTATGGCAGAGTCATCCAAAACTTCTGAAGATGACAAGACTCTGTGCAGTAGTTGAAGTCCGAGGTGTAAATGGTGAAGAGAAAGGGAGACAAGACAGTCCCATGGAGCCCCAGTGCTGCTGATCACTCTGTCAGACACACAGTGTTGCAAGCACATGTACTGTGGTCTGCCAGTCAGGTAATCAAGAATCCATGATACCAGGGAAGCATCCACCTGCATCGCTGTCAGCTTCTCCCCCAGCAGAGCAGGGCGGATGGTGTTGAACGCACTGGAGAAGTCAAAAAACATGACCCTCACAGTGCTCACTGGCTTGTCCAGGTGGGCGTAGACACGGTTCAGCAGGTAGACGATGGCATCCTCAACTCCTAGTCGGGGCTGATAGGCGAACTGGAGGGGATCTAAGTGTGGCCTGACCATAGGCCGAAGCAGCTCCAGAGCAAGTCTCTCCAGGGTCTTCATGATGTGGGAGGTCAGTGCCACCGGTCTGTAGTCATTGAGGCCGCTGGGGCGCAGCGTCTTCGGCACAGGGACGAGGCAGGACGTCTTCCACAGTACAGGAACCCTCCAGAGCCTCAGGCTCAGGTTGAATACATGGCGAAGTACTTCACATAGCTGAGGGGCACAGGCTTTGAGCACCCTGGTACTGACACCATCCGGACCTGCAGCCTTGCTTGGGTTGAGATGTTTCAGCTGTCTTCTCACCTGTTCAGCTGTGAAGCCCACCGTGGTGGTTTCATGTGGGGAGGGGTATAGTCATGAGAGCAGGGTGGGGGACTGTGAGGAGGGGTAGGAGGGGAGAGTGGAATGTGTGTTGGTTGGGGGCCGACAACAGATGGCTCATGTGGGGTATGGGCAGGGGTCACAATGTCAAATCTGTTAAAGAACAGGTTAAGTTCATTGGCCCTGTCCACACTGCCTTCCGCTCCTCTGTTGCTAGTTTGACGGAACCCAGTAATGGTCCTGATCCCCCTCCAGACCTCTCATGTTGTTCTGCTGGAGTAGAAACGAATAGATGTTCAGCGATGTCTGCCTACGTTCAGTCAGTCTCCCTCTGTTCTCACTACTACCATCTGGTAGAAGCTGCAGGAGTCTGAGTTCCATGCCACCAGGTTGAGGAGTAGTTGTTGCCCTGTAGCCATCGGGCTCCTGGACAGGCATCACTCACCTCAGCCCTGAACTGGCTCTGCAGCTGTGCACTCACTTTCCATGTTTTTGTTTACTTTTTAAAAAAAAATTATTTGTGCTATTTGTCTTCTTTTGCAAATTGGATATGTGGCAGTCTTGTAAGTGATTTTTAGTGAATTCTATTGTGTTTCTTTGTTTTTGTGAGTGTCTGCAAGAAAATGAATCTCAAGGTTGTACATGATAGACATACTTCAATAATAAATTTGAACTTTGAATGTGTCTTCAGGATGCAGAATACACATGGTCACAGGACAAACATGCAAATTCTATACAACACTGGAGGTCTGGTTTGAACCCAGGTCAGTGGAGACATAAAGACACAGCTCCAAGCTCCACAAAACCAATGTGCTGCCCCAAGTGCAGCCAAAATATCAATGCTTATACAGCTGGAAAAATAGATGCATGAAAACCTGAATAGCAGTGTGGTATATTCTCAGGAAGGCTATGTATTCTGAAATCCTGAACTTCAGCAAATTTAATTTGGAACAGGTCCTGACATTTGAATGTCCACCGTCATTCTGCAGTACTTTATCTGAATTGACAGGACATATACAGATGAACACTTAGAACCAAGTTGCTGTTTTTTAAACAATTAAAACTGGCAGCTGATTTTCAGTGTAAACATAGATAGTTGCCCTCTTCTAATTTAAAAATGCACCTGCAAGGAAGGTCATAATTTGTCAGGCCAGAATCTGAGATATTTCAAAGAAATTAGTAGCCCTGTAAACAGACAGGTTTCTGAAAAGGAAACATGACTCACTTTTACAGAATTTATTTTGCTATTATAAAAACTGTCAGAACAATCCATTAAAAGTGAACAATGGCATCTAAGTGCCTGAAGTTGGAAACTATGTTTAATTTGATCTGAAGCACAGAGAATTGGGCACAGGGATGAAGCACAATGGGAGGCAGTTACACAAGTGCTATATTCTGACACGAGACTCAATCTTGTATTTAACCCCCACCCCTCAACAATCCCTGACTCTTGGAATTCTAATGCCATCAAAAGATGACTAATTTGAAAACCAAATTTCTTCGTCTCTTTCTTGTTGTCTTAACCACCAAGAGCAACCAATCCAGCTTAGTGTGCAGCAGTTAGGGTGACACTATTACAGCTCAGGGTGTTAGAATTTGGAGCTCAATCCCAGCATCCTCTGTAAGGAATTTGTATATCCTTCCAATGGAATGCCTGGGTTTCCTCTGGGTGATCCGGTTTCCTCCCACAGTCAAAAGACATACCAGTTAGTAGGTTAATTGGTCATTGTAAATTGTCCTGTGATTCTGATCAAGATAGCACTTGCATACAACATGCCCTCAGTTGACATCTTCTGGCTAGACCACAAGACTATTTATTTCTCTTCCTTTAAACTGATCCTGAATATGGCTTTGGAACTGTTGGAATCTGTGATTTGAAGTTTGGAGATCATTTGGGTGATTCAGGGCTTTGCTGTCTCCAAGAGTCTGGAAGGCTGCAAGCGCAAGCCTTGTGGCAAGGAGGCTGTGGGAGGCATGAGTCCATTTCATCGATTAAAGCTTTCGTTGTTCACTGATTAAAGCGACAAGGGAGATTGAAACATTGAGGCAAATGCGGATGGTGAGTGTCAGCTGCCTGCCTTCTGATCGTTGGTGGGATCGCTCGGCTGCCGGAGAGGGGAGCCTGTGTGGCCTGCTGCTGTGCCAGGAGGATGTTACCAAGGTTTATCTGTGTTTATGGATAAGGATATAGATTTGGAATGTGGACTTTTTTTTCCAGTCTTACGGTTTTTGATATTCTATGTTCTGACCCATTCTTTTTTTGGTGTGTGGTAAGAGGTTTCGGGGGATGATGTTCTTGTTGTGATTTTTTTGTTAGTTACTTAGTGTGTAGAGAGAAGGATTTGGAGGCTGATGTTCATTTTGTGTTTTGTGTGGGAGGATGGGGATTGGGGGTTGATGTTCTTGTTGCGTTTTTGGGCAAGAAGAAGGGTATCTGGGGGCCTGTGTTCTTCCAGTGTTTTGAGTGAGGGAGGGGAGTTTGGGGATTAATGATGGCGTTGCCGTTCTCTGAGAAAAATCTCAGAGCCGTATACTTTCATAATAAATAAACCTTTTGGCCTTTGATCAGGCTAGGGTTAAATCAAGGGTTGCTGGTGGCGTGGATTGAAGGGCTGCAAAAACCTATTCCACTCAGTGTCTCCAAATAAAATAAAATTTTATTTAAACTCTCCCTCACTTTGTGTATATTGATCTTAACTCTAGGGGAAAAGAAAAACACAACACAGAAAATGAAAAGTGCATCAAATTAACGTTTTAAATAGTCGCCATAACAAAGATAAAATAGGAAACTGAAAGAAAAAAATACCAGAGCACAACATTGGATGGATTAGGAAACATGCCAATGATGTCTAATAATTAATACAGATGCTAGAAACCTGAAGTAAAAATAGAAAATGCTAAAGATAGTCAGCAGGTCAGGCAGCATCTATGGAGAGCAAAATAGAGTGAAAACTGATATAGCTGTCCTTTCTTCAGAACTGGGGAAATTTACAAAACAGGTATGTTTGAAATTGTATACATGAAAAAAAATAAATGGGACTATCTGTAGTAGGGTTAGGATCATAAAACAAATTGAGACAAATTGGTGTGAACTTAGAGGGGTTACTGAGGGCTTATAAATTGCCTTAGAAGGCATAAATAGGAGAAAAACACTGCTGGACATGAAATGCAGATAATCAGCAAATACTATGTTCTGAAATAAAGGTGAATGCTGAG
This sequence comes from Mobula hypostoma, assembly GCF_963921235.1. NCBI lineage: Eukaryota > Metazoa > Chordata > Chondrichthyes > Myliobatiformes > Myliobatidae > Mobula > Mobula hypostoma. Next base: position 66,612,933 of record NC_086106.1, read on the forward strand.
AACAAGCAACATCTGTGAAGAGTGAAAAACTGAGTCACATCAGAATTGGTTAGGAACTGAAAACTGAAATATCAGAGCTATTGGAATTTTAAGAGAAAATCTAAAATAATGGAAACCGGTAAAGAGAAAAACAGAACCAAAGCCCCAGATTGATAACTTTCAGCACTATGATAGGTCATCAATGCACTTTGCCAACTCTGCTTCTCAAGTCCCATAGATGCTGCCAAGGCAATCTCGCACCCCAAGCATTCCCTGCTCTTACATCAGTGCAAACAAATCCTGATGCAAAACAGAAAGAAAGGGCTGACAATTTGCAATTGCTGAATTCAACATTCAGCTCAGAGGTTTAGTGTGCAATAAAGCAATAGGGGGAGGACAATGGGGAAGGAGTTGGGAATGAAGGGTAGGGGAGTGGACGGGAAGAGGGAGAGCGAGATAGCGAGATGCAGAGATAACAGAGTGGATGTGGGAGCAGGATGGAGAATTGAAGCAGCAGCCTACTTTAACCTCAAGGTCACCCTCACAGACTTGAAAGAGGTCACATAATGCAGTACATCAATGTGCAGATTTCCAAGTGAGTGATTTGAAAGAAGTATATTTGGGTCTTCGTATAAATCAAAGGGAAGAAATTATTTTTTTTTAAGAGTTTTGCGCTTTGAAGAGATCATAAGGAGGAAATGGGTATTCTTGGAGAAAAAGGAAAGATGCAGGGAGTCACAGAAGAAACTGCCTCTTGAAAGGGGAAGATGCATCTGATGGTGGCTCTGACCTTTCCCACTTTCCTCCTACAGCATTCTTCTTCATTTCAGATTTCTAGTAAATGCTATATATGGCATTTCCATGCTAAAAATGTAAATACACTGTATATTAAAGAGAAGTGGGAGAAAGAAGTGGGGTTGGTACTTTCAGAGGAGGCTTGGGGGAAAATCTGCAGCTTTCAATGGTCCTCGACTAATTCTTTGACTTGGAGAGAACATTGTTGGAAAAACATTATAAGATACTTCAAGACCCCATATCAGGAAAAATATAAAGATACAAATGTGATGTGTTGGAGAAGGTGCGGGTCCAAGGAGGCAAATCATTTTCATATTTTCTGGGATTGCCCTAAATTAAGTCTATTTTGGGAAGGTATTCATAGAACATTAGTTAAGGTACTCAGGTCCCAGATACCTCTGAACTTTGAGACGCTCTATTTGGGGCATGTATTGTTCCTTGAACAGAAGGAAGATATAAAGTTGCTGCAGGCCCTCTTAGCGGCAAGTAAGAAATCAATCACTAGAAAATGGCTAAATCCAATACCACCTACATTAGAAGATTGGTACGAAATTATCTTGGAAATATTTAAAATGGAAAAGTTGACCTACTCCCTGAGAACTCAAAAAGAAACATTTTATCAAATCTGGAATAAATGGATTGAATATATAACCCCAATGCGAGCAGACTTTAGATGACTCTCCTAATGATTTATATTGCTCTTCTCATCAACACAGTAATATTGCTAACGTAAGCACCCCTAGTCTAAATGTTTCTTGTTTTTTTTTGGAAAATAGAGAATTAACACAAGTAAAGGGAAAGATTTGGGAAAGGGATAAAAAAAAAAGAAAAAATTAAGTAAATAAGTACATAGGGATTGGATAATTATGTCTGCGGGCAGGAACAAGCACGAACAAATTGGGATATAAACACCTACAATGGTTGGTATATAGGCTTGTATGCAACATTTTGGACCAGTGGAAATGGTCCAGAAGGGTTGTATGGAAACTATTATTACCATTTTTCTTAACAACTAATTTCATTACTTAGCCTAATAGGTTAGATTTACCACAGTACATAATTATCTATTTAAATGTTTATTTTGCTTTTATATCATCTCAATGTGTACTTAAGAATGTATAAATAATTGTAGTTTTATACATATAAAAAAATGGAAAAGGTTATATGTGTGAAAAAAGTACATGATAATTGTGAACTTCTTATCCAAATAAAAATAAAATTAAAAAAAAAGAAAAATCACATACATCAAAGACAAACAACCAACGCGCAGAAGACAACAAACTGCAAATACAAAAGAAAAAAATAACAATAAATAAACAATAAAGGTCAAGAACACAAGCTGTGGAGTCCTTAAAGGTGAGACATAAGTTGTGGAAACAGTTCAGTGATTGGGTGAGTGAGGTTATTCCCTCTGGTTCAAGAGACTGATAGTTGAAGGGTAATAACTGTTCCTGAATCTGGTGAAGTGGGACATGAGGCTCCTATACCTTCTTCCGGATGGCAACAGCAAGAAGAGAGCATAGCGCCTTGATGGCTGGGTTTCCTGATGATGGATACAGCTGTGCTGAATGGTGGGGAGGACTTTATTTGTGATGGACTGGGCTGTATCCACTACTTTCTGTAGTTTTTTTTCCATTCGAAGGCATTGTTATTTCCTTACTAGGCTGTGATGCAACCAGTCAGGATACTCTCCACGGTGCACCTATAGAAGTTTTTCAAAGTTTCAGATGATGGCTTGAATCTGTGCAAATTTCTAAGAAAGTTGAGGCACACTGCTGTGCCTTCTTTGTACTGGCACTTACGTGCTAGACCCAGGACAGATCCTTTAAAATGATAATGCCGAGGAATTTAAAGTTGCTAACCTTCTCTACTTCTGATCTTGAAGAGTATTAACTCCCATTTCCTTCCCCTGAAGTCAATAATCAGCAATCTGGTTTTGCTGTAAGAGGTTGTTGTGGCACCATTCAGCCAGATTTTCAATTTCTTTTCTGTATACTAATTCATCACCACTTTTAATTCAGCCAACAGCAGTAGTGTTGTCTGCAAACTTAAATATGGCATTGGAGCTGTACTTAGCCTCACAGTTAAAAATATAAAGAGAGCAGAGCAGCGGGCTAAGCATACAGCCTAATGGTGCACCTACGCTGATGGTGATAGTGGAGATGGTATTGGCTGCCATTAACAAACTCTTAGCATCCTTTCTCAGTTGGCATCAATCTGTGTTAACTTCTCTTGATGTTCATCCTATCACTAATATTCTGCCTGTTCCCTCCATCCCAACCCCTTAAATTCACCTGCTTTCTATATTTTTGCTACAATAGGATTTTGAAGGATAAGGAAATAAAGACTTAGATGGATCAAACAAGTATAACTGTCATGATTTTGCAATGCTGCTTTCAAAATATAACGGAGAAATATATTAGATTTTATTTTTTCATTCAGAGTAAAGTATGCCAATAAAATCTATTTAACATATATTACACACTGCAATAGATCTATAAGCCATTTTAAAGTTTAACTGGTCATTTAAAAAAATAACCTTTTGATCTGCAAGAGTAAAACCACAATGTGCTGTGCTGCAAGGTACAGTGGTATGCAAAAGTTTGGGCACCCTAGTCAAAATTTCTGTTACAGTGAATAGTTAAGTGAGTAGAAGATGAACTGATCTCCAAAAGTCATAAAGTTAAAGATGAAACATTCTTTTCAACATTTTAAGCAAAATTAGTGTATTATTTTTGTTTTGTACAATTTCAGAGTGAAAAAAAGGAAAGGAGCACCATGCAAAAATTTGGGCACCCAAAGAGATTTGAGCTCTCCATATAACCATATAACAATTACAGCACGGAAACAGGCCATCTCAGCCCTCCTAGTCCGTGCCGAACTCTTACTCTCACTGAGTCCCACCCACCTGCACTCAGCCTATAACCCTCCATTCCTTTCCTGTCCATATATCTATCCAATTTAACTTTAAATGACAACATCGAACCTGCCTCAACCACTTCCGCTGGAAGCTCTCAGATAACTTTTACCAAGGTCTCAGACCTTAATTAGCTTGTTAGGGCTATGGGTTGATCACAGTCATTAGAAAAGGCCAAATGATGCAAATTTCAAAGCTTAATAAATACCCTGACTTCTCAAACCTTGTCCCAACAATCAGCAGCCATGGCCTCCTCTAAGCAGCTGCCTAGCACTCTGAAAATTAAAACATATGATGTCCACAAAGCAGGGGAATGCTATAAGAAGATAACAAAGCATTTTCAGATAGCCGTTTCCTCAGTTCGTAATGTAATTAAGAAGTTAACAGTTAACAGGAACAGTGGAGGTCAAATTGAGGTCTGGAAGACCAAGAAAACTTTCCGAGAGAACTGCTCATAGGATTGCAAGAAAGGCAAATCAAAACCCCCATTTGACTGCAAAAGACCTTCAGGAAGATCCTGCAGACTCTGGAGTGGTGGTGCACTGTTCTACTGTGCAGCAACACCTGCACAAATATGACCTTCATGAAAGAGCCATCAGGAGAAAACCTTTCCTGCGTCCTCACCACAAAATTCAGCATCAGAAGTTTGCAAAGGAACATCTAAACAAGCCTGTTGCATTTTGGAAACAAGTCCTGTGGACTGATGAAGTTAAAATAGAACATTTTGGCCGCAATGAGCAAAGGTATGTTTGGAGAAAAAAGGATGCAGAATTTCATGAAAAGAACACCTCTCCAACTGTTAAGCACAGGGGTGGATCGATCATGTTTTGGGCTTGTGTTGCAGCCAGCGGCACAGGGAACATTTCACTGGTAGAGGGAAGAATGAATTCAATTAAATACCAGCAAATTCAGGAAGCAAAGATCGCACCATCTGTAAAAAAGCTAAAGGTGAAAGGAGGATGGCTTCTACAACAGGATAATGATCTTAAACACACCTCAAAATCCATAAAGGACTTCCTTAAGAGGCACAAGCTGAAGGTTTTGCCATGGCCCTCATAGTCCCCTGAACTAAACATCATCAAAAATCTGTGGATAGACCTCAAAGGACCAGTGCATGCAAGATAACTCAAGAATCACACAGAACTAGAAGACTTTTGCAAGGAAGAATGAGCGAAAATCCCCCAAACAAGAATTGAAAGACTCTTAGCTGGCTACAGAAAGCTGTGATACTTGCCAAAGGGGGTGTTACTAAGTACTGACCATGCAGGGTGCCTCAACTTTTGCTTTGGGCCCTTTTCCTTTTTTGTTATTTTGAAACTGTAAAAGATGGAAATAAAAGTAATCTTGCTGAAAATATTAAAGAAATGTGTCATCTTTAACTTTATGCCTTTTGGAAATCAAGTCATCTTTTACTTGCTTAACTATTCACAGTAACATAAATTTTGACCAGGGTGCCCAAACTTTTGCATGCCACTGTATGTTAACACTGTCAGGGAAAAAAAAATCAATACAATATCAAAATGCATTCACAGTTCCTTGCTCTACACTATTGGTATGTTTCACGGGTGTCCTTTTTGAAACCACTTACCACTACTCCAAACTGCTCTGATTCACAAAGGTCATCATATTCATCTTTAAACTGGGATAATGTATTGAGTTCATTCTGCTCTGGTAAAAACCTCACCAAGTTCTGTAAGTGAAATAACAAAACAGAAAATGCATTTGGTTCAACATAGCTTTTTATTTGATCTTAGCAGTATGAAAATGTCAGGTCTAAACTCCACAGTTAATCAGTGCCACTTTCCCATATGGTATGGTTTTCTTTAACCTTCTATAAACATAGTTGACACCAAATATGTGAGAATGTTTCAGAAATCTTCTGGGGTGAGAATGTTCTATATATCTTATTCCAGAGGAAGTACTACCATACTTAAAAGTTATATGCAAGTCTGTGTGCTTAACCATGTTAGATCCTAAGTAAACCAAAATACAATTTCTCTACTCTGACATTAAGGGAAATTCTGTCACTCCGTTCTTCCAACATCCTTTCTCACTTTTCTCCCTAAGTGGTGTTACGTCCTACTTGCATTAGTTACAGAGGGCTAATTAAAAAAAACTAATTACAAAGGGATGATAATGGTTGATTCAACACACTTTCTGTGCTAACGCTGATAATGGCAGGTTGCAAGAAAGTTGTCATCGAACCGGACAAAATAGTAGTTAATGTGGTTGGTGAGCTCATGGGTGACACCAAAATTGGTGGTATGGAGGACAGTGAAGAAGGATGTCTTAATGCCGCAACAGGATCTGAATCAACTGGAAAGGTGGGCCAGGGAACAGTAGATGGTATTTAACTCAGACCAGTGTTAAATATTGCATTTGGTAAGTTAAATGATGTATGGGACATGCACAGTAAATGGCAGGGCTTTGGAGAGTGGTATAGAACAGAGACCGAAGGGTTGGTACACAGTTCCCTTACACAGATAGACAGAGCACTGAAGAAAGCATTTGGCACATTTGCCTTCATTAGTCAGGACACAAGTTGAGATATCATCTGACAACTGCACAAGATGTTGGTTCGACCACATTATTAAACCAGGTAATTGGACTTCAGGGCAGCATCACTGCTGTATCACAGTGCCACATTCCATGCATTTTTCATCTGGATTAATGTAAAAACCTGCAGTTCTTTATTCTTCCTACTTTCTTTACAGACATTTTATGAATAATTTTAAAAACTCACTGCATTCCAGTGAGATTTCAACTTTACACGAGCAATTAGAGCACCCCTTCAATCCTGTATCTACCCAAAAATACTAGAAAGTACTTTTCATTACCAATCCTTAAAAGATACAGATCTGTTTGCTCTAAAAATTGGGGATAACAATATATACTTCTTGTTTTCAAATTTTTGTAAACAAATTCTTCAGAAAAAGAAAATCTGAAAATGTAATAATTAAGTAAATATCAATTCTAGTGATAAAATCCATGATGATATTAAGAAACTATGTTGCTCAGTTACTATCTTTCCAATTGCAGAGACTACCTTAATTATCTAGAAAGATTAAGGGAATAAAAGACAGTGATAGTTTTAAAACTGTATTTCTATCATTAAGGACATAATGAAGAGGAAAATGAAAACAATGTTTTAAATGAATGAATAAATCAAGATTACTATGTATTTTTGGATCAATTTGTTCAGGATTTTTGTCATTCATGATACTAATTATCACAAAATGTTTCAGATTTAAAAGAAAATTCTTAACCTGACTCTCTCTGTATAATAAAAGCAATACCAGTGTTCTGCATATAGTAAAATATAAGTGATTGTGAATAGTCTGTTTTAAATGAGCACAACTGAAGCAATGCCATTTAGTGATAAATAATCAACAATTCCAAAAATCGATTTTTAAATTGTTGAGGCACAGAGGTCTGGGACTGTTTCACGTAGAAATGGTGAACTGGAATTTACAGTTATTAGAAATGAGTTCTGACGCAGTGCCCTCCACAGGGGAAAAGTGAGCAGTACCAACTGTAATATTACCTTAACCATATTGATACACCATGAAGTACACACATTGTCCGGTCTCTACCTGAATCATGGACTCGCTGAGCTTTCCTTCATCCACTTCTAAAATGATACATTTGATTTCTTCATAAGGTATACGATATGAACCCAGGAAGATCGCTAAACAAAGAAGTATAATGTTATTCAACAACAAATTGCTTTTTGGGATTTAAAATGATGACACATTTAAAGAGTAGATCAGCATACAATTTTAAAAAATGCAACTATGAAAAGTATTAGCTTCTAGTGACTGATTATTACGCTGGAATTATTTTTCGAATTTTAAAAACTCAACAACATGCAAAATTATCTTTATCAATCACACCATTCCCGCTAGTACATGAATGGCTGCGAGTCTTGAGTATAGAGGGATGTCCCTTTCTGACAGAGATGAGGTGGAATTTTTTTAGCCAGGGGGTGGAGAAGCTGTGGAATTCATTGTCATTGACGGCTGTGGATGCCAAGTCACTGGGTATAACTGAAGTGGAGGTTGATAGGTTCTTGATCAGTCAAGGCGTCAAAGGTTAAGGGGAGAAGGCAAGTGAATGAGGTTAAGAGGGATAATAAATCAGCCATGATGAAATGGCAGAGCAGATTCAATGGGCCGAATGGCCTAATTCTGCTCCTATATCTTATGGTCTTAAAATTAGCACGGAGAACATGAGTCTGTAGGTTATGGAATCAGTTCAAAGGTGACTGAAGTTAACACACTGGTTCAGGAGTCTGATAGTTGAAGGATAAAATTGTTCTTGAAATTGGTGGTCTGGGATCTAAGAAGTGCATCTTTGCCAAGGCTTCCTCAAGTGGTAGTAAAAGTTGAGTCTGAATATTTTCAAGGCATAAATGATAAGGGGGCACAAGGGAATAAAGTTAATGCTACAATCAACTCAGCTATGATCTCATAAAAAAAATTAAGTTTGAAGCCCATTCCTGCTCCTGATTTGTGTGTTCATTTGTAAAATAGATAGCATGCAATGCAGTAATCCCCTAAATTACATATAAAGGACTTACATAAATTTTGAGCTGTTTTGGCATCTAAAATCTTTAATTCTTTCACTTTTTTTTTGGCAGGCACTACTTTTTTCTCCTCGGCTTGATCTACATCCTTCTTCACTGCAATTAAAAATTAACATTATTAGCAACTTACACGATAACAAATTGCAAAGACTCTGCTCAAATATTTAATAGTTTTAAGATGTCCTTTAAGATATACAAATTCAGCTGACTTAACAAAATTGGCTTTGAAGTATTTGGGAATCATGATAACAGCATCAGTGACACCAAGCACTTCAATATTTATAGCAAGAATGGGACATAAGGACATTTCTATTTCAACAGTCTTCCCTTGTTTAAGTACACCATTTTTGAAATACCGTTGTAATATTCCAAGGTTCCATGATCTGCCATGTGATAAAACAAAATCTGCTTTATATAATTAAGGGGTGCAAATGAGCCAGAATCTCCTCATTGTCCTTAAAGCAGTCTTCAAGATTTTCTCAAACCACTTGTAATAGCAAAGTGGTCTTAGTTCGTCAAAAAGCAGGCATCTCTGATATTAGAGCACTTAAATGGCTTTCTGAAATTGAATGAACTTTTAAGAAGCTGTTAAGATTAATTTACTTTGTTTGTTATTGTGAAGGAAATATTCATTTTAAACTGTGGCATATAGAGACTGAACATTAAACAACAACTTCAAAGGCTTCAGCCCAACTGCTATTGAAACCTTTGTCCACTCTATTAATAGCCCTGCCTCACTTCCTACCTTGTATTCTGTGCAAACTTCAACTCATCTGAGACACTTCTCCTTATATTCAAAATGGTGCCAAGTCATATTCATCCATCAAAGCTGTTCTTACCAAACCGCAATGGCAAGGACCATACCCCTTACACATTTAAAAATTCTCATCTTAGATTTCAAATTCAATTCAAGCCTCGCTTTCCCCCAGCAAACCTGCAGCCCTTGAGGACTGCTGTATGCACCTGATCAGAACCACTATTTGCAGTCTTTAAGTGCAATGATCTTTAGCATTCTTTATCACCCCCTTGCTTCTGATGGAAGATCTTGGAGCTCTAACGTTTACTGTGGTTTCTTTTTCCACAGATGGTACACGACCTGCTGAGTTTCTCCCCACTTATCCCCTTCCGTTTCCTATAGATTATTTTGCCAGAAAACTGTTCCTGCAGTAAAATCTCACAGAAAATATTACTATGTTATAGATGCCATATAAATGCAAACACCTGTAACAGAGATGGAAATATTCACTTTTACCCATGAATTATACAGGAAACTGGCAGCACAATTACATATGAAGAAGCAATAGAAGGCAAATGACCACAGTGATACTTCATGATTTTTTGGACAGAACAATGGAGAAAGTGTAATGGTACTGATCAAAGATATCATAGAAAAGCATTATGAAAAGGCATAAATGTGCAAGCATGGTGAAAATGTTATGCCAAATGAATCAATAATTTTCATTTTTTCATGACTTATGAATGTGATATAGTTTAACTGCAAAATAAATAAAAAGTTCAAATTAACAGTCTCTGCTTCTGTCAGGTGAACCAACTGCTCTCTCTTCTTTCATTTATATCTATTACAAATGTCCACAGAGTAAATTAAGTGAACCAACTAGGTTCAGATGTAATTTGAAAAGATAAGCTTTTGTAAATGCTCAATTAGTCAGCTTATCTTTATAAACAAGTTGTACATTGTACATGCATTCAAGATATAATTGCCCATACAATCCACAGTTTTGTGTCTCCAAAACTTTTAAACCCATCATAAAGAAAAATGGAAAGGGAAGCAGGTGAAAAGAAGGCTTTAATTCCAAAACAATGACATGTCCATCAATATAGTAATTCAGTACTATTTGTAAGGTACCCTTCAGGTCAGTTAAAACTTTTCACAGGTCCAGTTCATAGGTACAAACCACCTCAATGAAGATTCCATAATTTAAATTTTAATTTTCTTGTGACTTATTTCAAAGCTCAGTTAATCTTTGAGGTAATAATCACAAAATAAAATGTTGACAAACATTAGAGATCCACCATTTAGATCCAGTAAAATAATCATTTAATTACAACAGTGTATGACTCCAAAATCCCCTTCTTATAATCATAACATCATTAAAAGGTAAAAGTCATTATTCATTTCAATGCCTTCTATTCAGATCAGTTCTACTCCTAATTAAATATCACGACAAGAGCATTTCACAGACTGGGTAGCCTATGGGAATTGTTTCACCTCCTGACAACACAAAATCTTTCCACCATCTACAAGGCATCAGTCAAATGTGCGGTGCTATATTCACCATTTTACTAGATAAGTGCCACTCAGACACAAGTTTAACACCATTCAAGGTTAGTACTCAGGGTCACCATTCAAGGTTAGTACTTGGGGTCCACCATCCTAAACATTCATCCCACAAACTTGTGCACCACATTTCTCCAACAATCTCTCCCAAACTGTACTACTAAGATGGGAAAAAACTTTGTGTGCACAGAATGCCAATGAAATTTCAAAAATAAAAAGTGATCTTTAAAACTCAAAGTCGGCTCAGCAAGAGGTTATCTCCCCTTTGACAGAGAAACGGGGAACATGGTTTCAAAATAAGAAATGAAAAGAAAATTTATTCTATCAGAGGGAAGTAAGTCTTTGAAATTCTCTACCCCAGAAAGCTGCAAAGTCGGAATGACTTTAATATAGTTAAGGATGACTAACTCAGTAGTTAGGTCTGTAAATGAAGTCCAGCATTTTCTGGAGCAGGCAGGAATGTGGAGCTGACAATCAGTTTACCTTATTGAATGGTGGAGATGGATCAAGGAACCACATGGTCAGCTGCTCCTATTTCTAAGTCTTACTTTAATCCATTTCGGAAAGAGAGCATTGCTGGAACCCAATCATTACATTTTTACTCAAAGTAGTTAAATTTATGCATTTCTTCACATGGGAAATTAGGGTTCATGTACTAACAGTACAGAAGAAGTATCTTCAAGTATAACCATGTATGCAATTTATTTATGAGTACATTGGGAGGACAATCTATGTAACACATGCTGACAATGCTGATATACAAGAAAATGGAAGACATTACCATAGCATTTTGGAATTTTTCTAAGAAACTAACAAAGATTATCTTCTTGAGGAAAAACTGAGTTTACTGAAAGCTCTTGAAGACAGCATCTGGCCCATGTAATATTCCATAAATACAGTTTTAAATGTGATGAACATTTCAGTGATTTTAACCTTAGAATTTTGTTGTGGTGTAAATTAAAACTGGCAGTAGTTTGCAAGTAAATAATAGCTTGCCGTATTTTTGCAAATGAAAATAATTATTAAACACAGACAATCACAAACATTAGTCCTTATATTTGAACAGTAAACTGTAAAAAGATTTAAAGGTAAGGAATGCATACAACTGAACATATATGTCTAATCAATAAACAGTGGTGTCTTTTTTGACTGATGTGTGTCAGCACATGCCTCAGAAATATTTCTATTACTTAATCACTTAAGACTAGCTGAAAAGAATCATTCTAATAATGATATACACCCTATTCTCGTTAGATGTGTCTTCAGCCTATGCGGATTCACAGTTATGTGAGGAATCTATTTTCATCAATATCTCGTTACATGCGACCAAAATTCACAGTTATGCAAGCAGCACTGCCTTCCCGCCAATACAAGTCACGTGCGCACGCTTCACAGTCTCACTGTTGGGATGAGAAGCACCGCTTTCCCGCCAATACAAGTCAGGTGCGCACGCCTCACAATTTCATTCCCGCCACTCTCGCATTTGTTTTGGCAAGGTGTGGATGCGCGATCTTAAACTTCTGTTGGTTTTACCTATGGTGCAGTGATTTTGTGCTTGAAATATTCAACTATACCTCCTAAGCATCCAATGTCATGTCCTGGGCCATCAGCTGAGCGGCAGAGAACCGCTTTAACACTTGAAAAAAAGTTGGAAATTATAAACAGCGAGGCATCAGCTGAAGGTAACACAGCTCTGGGACGCTACTGCCGGGAACAGAATCTTGCTTTTAAAGTTCTTTTGTTGCTTGACAATGCACCAGCCCGTCCCAAACATTTGGACAGCATTCATCCTAACATAACAGTGCATTTCCTGCCGCCTAACACAAAATCGCTGATTCAACCACTTGACCGGTGTGATCCACATTCAAGGCGTACGTATTTTTTTACGGCGAACTATCTCTCAGATGCTGCAAGCAACAGACGATTTTGAAAATCCCAGGAGTTTACCAATGGTGAAGGAATGGTGGAAGTCGGAACACTTGGCATAAATGCGATGGACATGGACCCAAGTTTAGAACGGAGTCAGCATTTCAGTCATTCCCTGCCGTCAACCCTTCTTCCCTACAAGCAAATTTATGCAGAAAAACAAAATGCTGCCAAGCAAACAACCCTCACCACTGTATTCAAATCACTGTAATCTTCTGCTGCAGGCGGTTCTAAGAGTTCTGTGAGTTTTTCTTCACCCCTTGCTACGCTTGATATGATCCTGACGACCACAACCATCCACCTTATCCATGTAAAGCTGCCCGACACCACAACAACCACTCATCTCCCGGAGCGAACGCACCTGCCACTGTTGGTGAGTACTGTACACCAGAGGATGTTAACTTTCTATGAATTATTACAATGAATATTACCTTAAATTGATTAAATATAATACAAATGTTGTCTTATAGTACTGCTTTTGTGTCGTATTGGTATGAAAATCTGAATAAATTACAGATAAAGCATATTTAGGAAGCCATCTGGAACACATCCCTATTTTCTCCATTTAAATAATTATTCACATTATGCGATTTCACATTATGCGTCAACTTCGAGGAATGTATCCCTCGCATATAACGAGGATAGGGTGTAAGTTTGAGTGCAATACCAATTTATCAAACTTAGCATTTTGAAACAGAGAATAATGTCCTTGATAATATTCTTATAAACAAAATTTTAAAAAGTTATTGGATAAATATTGAATCAAGGGAAGACATCATGCTTTGTGGGCAACACTCATCAAATTCAGAAAGAGGGGAAACTAACATTTTCAAAATTTCAACAATGCTTTTGGCATAATGCCATACAATATCAATTTACATTAATATGACACTTCTAAGATTAGTAAAGATTCATCCTTATTCCCATTTGCCACTACCTTACTCCACATCTCTCAGCGAATGAAGATTTGGCTCAGTTTTCACATGTATACTGATGAAGCACAGTTCAACTTTACCACAACATCCATTTCCTGAAAACGGACTGCTTCTTGGATATTTGGTAATAGTTGATCAGAAAACTTCACCGATACATTGGACAGACAAATGTATTGCCCTCAATCCCCATCATAAACTCCATTATTCAGACATTTATCTGAACCTATACCAGACTGTCAGCAACAGTTCAGTTCAGAAATTGAGATGAGCATCTAATCATGTTTCCACCCCAACACCAAGACCACCTGTTCCCATTTCTAAAGTCACTTGATCATGTTTCTGATTCAGCTCACAACCTAATGTAAGTGCCATCCGTAGTTTTAGTAGCTTCTAAACTTGAACGTTCCACCTATTTTTGGCTGATATCCCATCTTTGACACTTAATTCATCCAAAACTCTATTGTCATATCACTCCAGTGCATCTTCTTCTTCCTCTCATAATGTTTAATGATGGTTTGCAGACCAATGCAAGATGCATTACTGCCACCTACTGAGCTGGAGTGTGGAGCGAGAGTCAGGAAGTATAGCCACTTTAAATCCTACTCCCCAAAAAAACTTAAAATATCAAGAAGTCTTCAGAAAGTCAAATAAATAAATAAATAAACACAAACACACACACACACAGTACAATGGCAGTGATATCCCAACAAACTTTCAATGTTAAACTGTGTCTGTCCCAAAGATCTCAATTTAGCAAATAGATGTTTCCTTTGCACCACATAGGCTCACTATTCACACAATATATGCTGCACCATTTTTTGACACGTGCCCTCTCTACAAATACCGCATCCTGCATGTTAGTTCTGAACAAGGAATCATTCAACCTAGTATGTCCAATATGTAAACATGTAACTTCTTCCTTCCTGTTATACCCCTCATCCAACTGAGGTCCCACCATTCTCTCAATTTTATTTGAAATTTATTTTCTTTTCCTTATCCTAACTTTGTAGCCAGAGTGATCAAATGGACTTTTCAAATTATGGCCTTCTTCACCCTTTCATGCAAAGGAACCACTACATTTAAATCCTTAATGTTTGGTGATTGCTTAGCTAGAAGGTCTGCCACTTTGTTTCCTTCAACCTCAAAAGGGCAGGGATTCATAAGAAATGGACACATAAGCCTAGACCCTGCAGTCCCAACAGATGTCTGATCTCTAGAAGAATATCGAGCCTACAATTTGAAGTTCTTGTTTTCATAGATGTCAAAACCAGTAACAAATCAGAGCAGAGCAGTACATAACCAAGGTGTACTTCTTCGACCCCTTCCAAGACTAAAATGATAGCAACAATCTCAGATATGAAAACTGATACTTTGTCTGATAATCTTTTCTTAATAATCGTCTGCAACTTTGGAACATAAACAAAAACAGATAAATGACCTTTCACTGGATTTTGGAACCATCTGCATAGATATGTTACCAGTGCTTATTGATTTAGCCAGCACATAATTAACCAATGCTTCTATGCGTAGTGGGCACTTATAGGCTACATCTGTACACCTGTTTGTTAATACAAATATCTAATCAGCCAATCATGTGACAGGAACTCAATGCATAAAATATGCAGACATGGTCAAGGAGTTCAGTTGTTGCTCAGACTAAATATCAGAATAAGGAAGAAATGTGATCTCAGTGACTATGGAATGACTTAGTAAAAAATGGGTGGTTTTATTATCTCAAAAACTGCTGATCTCCTAGGATCGTCACTGACAACAGTCTCCAGAGTTTACAGGGAATTGTGTGAAAAACATCCAGTGAGCAGCAACATCTCTGGGTGAAAATGTCTTGTTAATGGCAGAAACGTGGAAATCTAAAAAAATCTCCCGAACTTGCTTCAAAAATTTTGTGCAGACGATATCTATAATGCCAATGAAACAGATTTCTTTAAAAAAAATTGTGCCATGCTGGAAGATTGCCTTGGCTACAAACATGCAACATTTTCAGGTTCAACAAAAGCAATGGATAGCATAATGGATCGATTATCTGTACCAAGTGTCTGCACTGATTTTGTTCATTTACAGTTAATCAAAAGAACATGACAGCATACACAGCTTTATCATTTCAGAAGATCTGTCTTGGGTCCAGCTTGTAAGTGCCATTACAAAGAAGACACTGCAGCATCTCTTTTTTTTACAAGTTTGTGAAGATTCAGCAAACTTGTCATCTAAAACTCTGACAGGCTTCTATAGATGTATGGTGGAGAGTATACTGGCTTGTTGCAACACGGCCTGGTATGGAAACACCAATACCCTTAAACATAACAGCCTACAAGAAGTACTTGATAGAGCCCTGCTTGTCACACGTAAAGCCCCATCACTGAATACATCTACAAGGAGTGTTGTCGTAGGAAAGCAGCATTGAAATGACTCCACAACCTATGGACTCACTGTCAAGAACTCTACAACTCATGTTCTCAATATTTATGACTTATTTATGTATTGTTATTATTTTTTTGTTTTATATTTGCACAATTTGTTGTCTTTTGCATATTGCTATTTTGTCCATCTTTAATACTATGCAGGTTTCATTGATTCTATTGTTTCTTTCTATTTACTGTGTATACTTGCAAGAAAATGAATTGCAGGGTTGTATATGGTGAAATAAATGTACTTTGAAAATAAATTTACTTTCAACTTTGATTGCAACACTAATGACCTAAAGTTCTAGCCATTTCAATGATTTTAATACTGAGGCCTTGGCAGAGTGGGATCCCTACTAGAGATCTCTCCGCACAGCCATTATGCCAGTTTCTACTCCCACCCCCCGCCCCCTTCCATCAGTGCTTGAGATGCTTCACACATTCCTGGGCTGTCTGCATTTTCCTCACTTGCAAGATACTTCTGTTCCACGTCTATATGGAATGTGAGAAGTTGCAGCCCCTATTTGGTATTTTAAGGAGCTGCTCAAGTTGTAGCTGCCATTCAGCCCCTCTCTTCTGAACTTTTGGCATCAGATATAGAGGGGATGAATTAGATGGGGGACCTCCTGATCAGTCTGCTCCTGGTTATGGCCAAAGAGACCATTCACAGGTCGAAGTTGTGGGCCGTTGAGCCTTTAGCCCAAGTCAAATGCTTGCACTGCTTCTGAGGATATGTCCATGCCTGGATATCCCTGGAGCAGGAGTACACTATGTCCAGTGGCTCTCTGGGGACCTTCTGGGTCCTATATATAGGAATAGGGTGAGATGAATATATGGCTAAAGAGATAGTGTGGAAAGGAGAGATTGAGAGTTTTGGATCATTAGGAATGTTTCCACTACTCCCCAAGCCCGGAATTCTCAGGCTTCCCCATCACCTCTTGGGTCCTTGAAGCCTCTATCTTCCTCACACTTTACCTTCCCTGATCACCCCAAACCTCTCTCTCCTCTAATGCTACCAACTCTCTTCTTCCCTCTGATCCCAGCTCTAATCCCTGCCATGTCTTCACCATCCCTTCTGACCTTCCCCCGCAGTTTCATGCATCTCCTTACCATGGTGGTCTGTACCACCAGGTGGCCAGAGGTTGTTCCTCTAGCATCGACGACAGCTTTGGATGTGGCTGGCTTCATCAACACCTGGGTTGCTCTGTTTGGCACTCTACCTGATATTTCTTCTGACCACAGTCCCCAATTCATGTCAGACCTCTGGGCACACCATGATGTATCACCCGCAGTCCAACAGTCTGGACAAGCAGTTTCACCACTGCTTAAAGACTGCTGAGGGTCTCCCTGGTGGACGAGCGTTAGCACGATCATCTCCCATATGTCCTGCTGGGGCTCAAAGCAGCACCAAAAGAAGGCCGGTAGTCGTCTGGAGCTGAGTTGGTGTATGGGCAACTGCTATATCTTCATAGGTCGCCCTAGCCTCATAGTGCTTGCAAACTGGAGGAATACTGTCTTTAACTCCATTTACAGCCTCTTGCATCCAGAGTTTGGGGGGGAGGGGAAGCTTCACAGAAACCGTGTGCTTTAGAGCACATCTTCCCAACCTTTTTTATACCATTAAGCAAGGGGTCCATGGACCACAGGTCAGAAGCCCCTGCTTTAAAGTTTGTGTCTCACGGCCTTAGGAAGGTGTCTGGAGTGCAGTCTGTGTTGTGTGTCAGTGTGTAAAAATTAACTGCCTCCAACCAACTATTCATGCACGGTAAACACAGCATAGTCTGAAAAGTCAGGACTGATGACGAGAGGTGTGTTGGGGACCGGATGTGCCAGTAAGGTTGCATTCAAATGAGCATGTTTGGTGTCATCAAGTGCTCCAGTCATGTATGCTGATCACTCATGCAATTAGGAGCACTACACTTAAAGGCAGAATACAAGGGGAGCACAAGTTCAGCAGCTCGTGGGATGAAATGGTGACAGAAATTCACCATACTGAAAAACGCTTGCAGTGCTTTGGTAGTGCAGGGCAGTGGAAGGTCTATAATAGCAGTGACTTCTGATGGCAGGAGTGTTGCACCTTATGCGGATTTGTAGTGGCTGAGAAAGTCAATAGCAGACAATCTGAAATGGCATTCAGTAATCAGCCCATCTTGGCTTAAGCACTTGAAAAGTGTGCAGATAAGTGTAAAAAGAAAATCTAAGTCTTTTAACATGGAGTATTAGTTGTTGGAAAGTCTGTACTGCATTTTTCAGCCCAAATGGCACAGAAATTCAAATAGATCAAACAGAGTTACAACAGTAGTTTGGGGAATATCTTCAGCACACACAGGCACTTGATGGTAGCTCCAGACTAAGTCCACTTAAGGAAAAATTATCTTTCTGCTAAACATGCCAAATAGTCTTGAATATGTGGGACTGGGTAACAATCAGGTTTCGTGGTCTCATTAAGACAGCAGCAATCATTGCGTGGATGGCAACAACCCTCGGGCTTAGGGACTATGTGGAGGGGTTAAGCCCAAGGGCTATTCAACCTGCACACAATGCCAACCATTTCGATGTTAGCCAACTCAGCCTTTGCAGTTGCCAGCTTTTCTGAGTCCAGTCTATGTGCATGGGCATGGACCATCAAGCCAGTTGTGGAAATATGGTGCTCAACCCCATGCTTTGTGACTGTAGTTGAAAATGTGGGCTTGGTGAGGCTTGAGAATTCTCTCAGCAGGCACATGTGAATTCACAAGCGGTAGGTCATTCGCTAAGGCAGTGTCGTTGTGGGGAACTGAGGTACAGGGTAACGACCCAAAGTCCTTCATGTATACAAGCCGACAATTCTTAAAATCTACTAACAGTTCTCTGGCACACAGAAAACCCGCGCTGAGCAGTTGTCCAGCGACTTTAGCCAAGGCAAAGTCCCATGTATAACATCGTCCACTGAAACAGAGCGTCATGTATTTTGTCCAATAAACCTGAACCCACTGCTATCAGGGGCCTCTACCTTATAATCAATGAGTGATGCTGGCAGCGCACTCACTTGAGCTCCCACATCACACAGAAAGCACTGCCCTGAAGGGTGTCTGGAGTTACCCCGGCAGCAGGAACCCATGGGGTTCACTGACCTCCGATATCCCAATGCATTAGCACTGTCAAAGCTGCATGGCAGTCAGCACTTCTTGCCGTTCGTGCCAAAGTGTGCATGGTGAAAACATAGACTTGGCCTTGTCTGATTCGAAGCTGTGGGTGTGAGTCTGTTGGAGACTCTGCTGACAGGGCTTATTGAAACAGGGAAAGGAGGAGGAACGATGCACTCCTTTCTGGCTTAGTGTAGACTATCAGCCATTTTATCAAGCTCCC
This sequence comes from Mobula hypostoma, assembly GCF_963921235.1. Taxonomy (NCBI): domain Eukaryota; kingdom Metazoa; phylum Chordata; class Chondrichthyes; order Myliobatiformes; family Myliobatidae; genus Mobula; species Mobula hypostoma. The sequence continues at coordinate 66,632,134 of NC_086106.1, forward strand.
TGTGGCCCTTCACAGATGTATTAACAAGGGCTACATGAATGTGATCAGGCATACGTTGCACGAAGAGTTCTTCAAAAATAAAATAAGGATGGTGATTGCACGGGCAAGATAGCATGTGGTTCATTAGTTCTGAAGGTCCAGCATCATCCAGGCTGGTTTGGCGAGCTCACACTCAGGCAGTCGAAAAGTCTGTAGTCGGTGAGTTTTCAGAGTGACTTTTTATCATGTGCGGGTGGGTCTTCTAGTAGACTCATCACTGGCTGCAGTGGAATTACTTAACAAAGCTACAACGTAGTAAAATTTGGTGCTGTCCACGCTGATCTTTTGCAGCACAGACTGCGTTTCTGCATCTGCAAACCATGCACAGTGTGCTGCTCCCAAATTTCCGGCAGCTTCAAAGCAACTGCATTCGTCATGATGTCTTTAAGTAAATCTGGAGTTGTCTGAGAGCATTGGGGTCACCAACATAGGATTTTGTAATAATACATACGAGAGTTGCTTTATGTACTTCACAAAAGCCGCAGCCCTTTACTTTCATTACCAATAACCAAAAGCAGTCACTTACATTGACATCATTATGTCAGACACTATCTCTTAAAGTGAACACAACTCAACAATAGTTTCAATTACATAGAACAGTCTATTATGAACAATATGTGTCATCTGTCATCCGTCACATTACACTACAAAGAGTACAGAATTAAGGGGGAAATCATTCTTTGAGATGGGCAACACTCTGCTATTCCTTGCATCTTCTGCTTCTACTCTTAAGTACTACAGACTACAGAATGTTCTTCAATCTGATAGCATGCATATTTCATGCTGTAGCTATCAGACTTCCAAGTCCACCCCAGACTCTACACTAAATTCAGTGGCAACATTCAGTCATGCTGAGCCATCCAGTTGGACATGATTCAAATGCAGCCTTTCAGCCTTATGCCAGCTATATAATTTGAAAGTGTCACCCACACAATGAAGAAGACAAGTGAATGTAAATAGTTTCCTTTCCTTAATTAATGTTGTTTTAAGTAATCATATCATTTGTGTGTTTTCAATGTTTCTATTAAATGATAGTTTATTTTTAAAGTATTTAAACCAATCTTTGATTATGAGACACATTTCAAAATAGCTGAAGACTCCACAGACTGTCAAAAGGCTTTCAAAATGGTCCAGAGACAGGGTCAATACCTTAGCAGTAAACCAGAAAGGACTGGAAATAGATGCCCAAACTCCCTGCTGGATTCTCCCTTACTTCTCTTAACAGCTTAGAGATTTATCTGCATTCTAGACATGTGAACTCATTACTTCCTTCCACATTACACTTCTACCACCCAATATACACAAACTCCTGCTTTCTTCAAGGCAAATTCAAGACATTAATTAAAAACCAAAACTTTGCCATCCCTTAAATACAAAATATCATTTAGATTACCAATAGGACCCATTCTTATATTAAGTATCACGTTTTCTTTTAAAATCATTATTGGATTTGCTTTGATTTTACTTGCCAATACAGTTGGCCCTCCTTATCCGCGGGTTCTGCATTCGCGGATTCAAGCAACCACAGATCAGGAAAACCCGGAAGTTCTCTCTCCAGCACTCATTGTTTTGAGCATGTACACACTTTTTTTTACTTGTCGTTATTCCCTAAACAATACAGCATAACAACTATTTATATAGCATTTACATTGTATTAGGTATTATAAGTAATCTAGAGATGATTTGAAGTACAGGCAGTACCCGGGTTACGAACGAGTTCCGTTCCTGAGTCCGTCTTTAAATCAAATTTGTACATAAGTCGGAACAGGTACATCCAGTATTATTTAGCGTCAATTAGTCAAACACTTGTCTTAGTATATATTTTACCTTTCTATGCATATAAAACACTTAACAAACATATGTATTTCAATAATTAAACCACTGCGTTGCTTATTAATAATTGTAGCTTTCATCGGGGCAGGGGCTTTCACATGCTCCATTATTCTCACTTTACCTTTCAAAGTGTTCCGATCGTTGACCGACTGCAGCCTAACGTTTTTCCAATGGCGTTTCACCTCTTTCCGATCGCTTTATTATTTCCACTTTATTTTCAATTGTGATCGTTTTCTGTCAACGGAACAGAAACACTGCGGATTCAGCAGCAGCCGCGGGCGGCGGGTCCTGAGCTCCCCGGGTCCACACTGAGACAGGTTAAATAAGTGACTTGAGCATCCGCGTTTTTTTGGTATCTGCGGGGGGTCCCAGAACCAATCCCCCGCGGATACGGAGGGCCGACAGTATTTCAGCTTTACATACCGTCAAAAGCCAACTTTAATGAGGCACTCGAGTTAGTGAATGCTGCCATCACCAAACAGGAAATAGCCGACCCTGGCACATTTCAAATCATAGTCGGGGACTTCAATTAGGCTTGTTTGAAGAAATTTCTGCCCAATTATCATCAGCATATAATGTGCAGCACCATAAGTCTCAAAACACTCAACCACTGCTATACTACAATAAGGAATGCCTACCATTCCATGGCTAGACTGCATTTCAGAAAATCTGATCACATGGTTGTCCTCCGGCCTGTGTAAAGGCAAAGGCTACAGAGCAAGGCTCCAGAGATAAGCTCAACAAAGAGGTGATCACAGGAGGCAGAGGAGCAGCTATGTGATTGCTTCAAGTCAGTGAACTGCATCATGTTTAAGGACTCCGAAGATTTGAAAGAAAACACCACGGTTGTTACAAAAACAATCGTAGATTAATGCATCTCCAGAAAATCATTCAGTCTTTCCCAACCAAAAGCTCTGGATGAACCATGAGATCCACAATTTGTTGAGGGCCAGTTCAGTGGCATTCAGGTGTGGTGACCAAGTAAGATTCAAGAGATACAGGTACAATCTCCAGAACAAACTTGAATCACCGAAGGAAGCTCAACACCTGTGTCACGGCTCGAATGCTATCACCTCTTACAAAGTGAAACCAGGAGACACAAATGACAAAAAGGCTTCGCTCTCAGATGAGCTCAATGCCTCCGATATTCGTTTTGACCGTCAAAACATGGAGGAAACTTCATGAACTCACTCAGCCCCTGATGACCCTGTAATGTCGCAAAAACAAAGGAGCTGGTTGTGGATTACAGGAGGAATGGAGACGGGTGAACCCCTACAAATATCAATGGATCTGGGATTGAGAGGGTAAACAGCTTTAATTTCCTCAACATCCACATCACCGAGGACATCACGTGGTTTGTACACACCAGTTGTGTGGTGAGAAAGGCACAACAGCGCCTCTTTCACCTCATACAGTTGAGGAAGTTGGGAATGGGCCCCCAAATCCTCAGAACTTTCTACAGGGGCACAACTGAGAGTATCCTGACTGACTGCATCACTGCCTGGTATGGGAAATGTACCCCCTTCAATCGCAGGACTCTGCAGAGAGTGGTGTAGTCGTGAACTTCCCATGATTCAGGACATTTACAAGGACAGGTGTGTAAAAACAGCCCGTAGGATAATTGGGGCCCCGACTCACCCCAACCACAATCTATTCCAGCTGCTACCATCCGGGAAATAGTACTGCAGCATAAAAGCCAGGACCAACAGGCTCCAGGACAGCTTCTTCCACCAGGCCATCAGACTGATTAACTCACGCTGATCTGAGTATACTCTATATTACATTGACTGTTCTATTTATTATAAATTATGTATCATTATGATTGCATATTGCACATTTAGATGGAGACGTAACGTAAAGATTTTTACCCCTCATGTATGTGAAGGATGTAAGAAATAAAAGTCAATTCAATTCATTTCAATTTGATTTCATTCTCCGAGGCCGACATGAGTGCACCCTTCAGGATGGTGAACCCACAAGAAAGCATCCAACCCAATGGGGTACCTGGCCGAATAATGAAGACCTGTGCTGATCAACTGGCTGGATTGTTTACTGAGATCTTTGTCCTCTCGCTTCAGCAGTCAGAGGTACATGGTAACCGGACTCAATGACTACATTCCAGTAGCACTTACATCCATTATGAAAAAGTATTTTGAGAGGTTGTTGACGAGACGTATCAACATCCACTGAGAAGCAATTCGGATCCACTCTAATTTGCCTACCAGCAGAGCAAGTCCATAGTAGATGCCATTTCATTTCACTTGCTCTTCACTCACCCTGGCACATCTGGCCAGCAAAGATGCATACATTAGTATGTTCATTACTGACTTCAGCTCATGATTCAATACCATCATACCTTCAAAACTAAACAATAAGCTTCAGCACAAGTATACCACAAGGCTACATGTTTAGCCCCCTGCTCTACTCATTTTATACTTGTGATTGTGAGGCTAAGCACAGCTCAAATGCCACATTTAAGTTTGCTGATGACACCACTGTTGTTGGCCGAATCAAAGGTAGTGATGAATCAGCATATTGACGGAGACTGAAAACCTGGCTGAGTGGTGTCACAACAGCAACCTCTCACTCAATGTCACCAAGAGCAAGGAAATGCTTATTGACTTCAGGGGGAGGAAACTGGAGGTCCATGAGCCAGTCCTTATCGGAGGATCAAAGGTGAAGAGGGTCAGCAACTACAAATTCTTCGGTGTTATCATTTCAGAGAATCTGTCCTGGGCCCAACATGCAAGTGCAATTACAAAGAAAGCATGACAGTGCCATCAAAAACTTTGATAAACTTATATAGATGTATGGTGGAGACTGTATTGACTGGTTGCATCACAGCTGGTATGGAAACACCAATGCCCTTGAACAGAAAATCCTGCAAAAAGTAGTGGATATGGTCCAGTCTATCATGGGTAAAGCCCTCCCCATCATTGAGCACACCTACACAGAGCGCTGTTGCAGGAAGGTAGCATCCACCCAAGACCCCCACCACCCAGGCCGTGTTCCTTTCTCACTGTTGCAATCAGAAAGGTGGTACAGGAGTCTCAGGACCCACACCACCAGGGTTCAGAAACAGTTATTACCCGTCAACCACTTTTGAACCACTGGGGATAACTTCATTCACCCCATCACGGAACTGTTCCCACAACCTATGGACTCACTTTCAAGGACTCTGCATCTCATGCTCTCAATATTTATTGCTTATTTATTAATAATTATTTCTTGTTTATCTTTTGTATTTACTCTGTTTGTTTGCTTTTGCTGTTCGTGGTTTTTCATTGATTCCATTATGTTTCTTAGATTTACTGTGCATGCCCACAAGAAAACGAATCTCAAGAGATGTATGTGGTGACATATATGTACTTTGAACTTTATAATTTCCCAGTGTTCTGCATTACTGAGCTCAGAATTGTGTTGCATAAACTTCAGCCACAAATCATTTCACTCAAAACTAATGTATTAGATCCAACAAACTAAACATACAGTACATTTCCTGGTGCAGAACAATTTTTCGCTTGTGTGGAAGTGTATTTAGAAATCCATAATCACTATCCCGAATATTATGAATAACGTAATCTGATGTGCTCTAGAAAGTACTTCATTTTAGCTTCCAAATTCAGTAGACTTTGAAAGGTCAAGGAACAAACATGAAATACTCATTGTGGATAATATTATTGTTCATCTGTACCATTTGCAGAATAACTTGCACAGATTTTGGGAATGATGCAAGGTATTTGTGCTTTGCTACAGGAATGGAATAGTAGGTAGCTTCCGTTTTCCAAATATTTAATGTAGGGTTCACATATGCTTCAGTGAAGATATCTTTCCTCCCACAGTCCAAAGATGTACTAGTTAGCAGAATAATTAGTCATTGTAAACTGTTCCGTGAATGCATACGTACATATGCAAGCAATATCTCGGTACTGACCGAGTTTCAGATGGTTCAGCAGTGTAGTCAGTAAAACGTGCATCATTCTTCCTGTAGATTATTTCTACTGCAGCAAGAATCTTGTCAAAGGTGATGTCAGCATTGCAGCAATAAAAATCACCAAAAAAACTGCTTGTTTACTGCATTATCACCTCACATACAGTAACTGCTGTCTCAAATTTGTTGCACATTTTGTCTGACTATCAGTGAAGAACGTGTGGACACCAGAGTAGCGTAGCAGTTAGTGTGACACTACTACAGTTCCAGGGGTCAGAGTTCAATTCCCACATCTGTTTGTCCTCTCCATGCAATGCATGGGTATCCTCTGAGTGCTCCAGCTTCCTCCCACAGTCCAAATATGTACTAGTTAGCAATATAATTATTTATTGTAAACTGTTCTGTGATTCAGCTAGGGTTAAATCTGGGGTTGTTGGATGGCAGGGCTCGAAGAACAGGAAGGCCCTATTCCACGTTGTATCTCTAAACAAAACAAATTTATGTTTAAAACTTGATGAATCAGATATCCAGAGTAGCGTACACAGTGACAAACCTCTTTCACTGACTAGTATTAGACTAACTTTATTCACTGACTAGTTGTGCTGTTGGCAAAAGCGGAGTTGCCATTATGGTGGCATTAATTATTTGTATTGCAATTTATGTTATGTGCAGTCTCTGGAGCCACCTGCAGAATCTACTTTTGTGGTCATGTGTAAAAATCTCCATGCAATAGCTTTATTCCTTTATTTAACCAACAAAATGTGTTTCTATGTTTGGTAAGCCTACTTCTGATAAGATGGAGGTGTGTTGAATCAGTGTTATTGTCCTTAACCTTTTTTGTTAATAATCACATACTTCAGGTCTACCCCATCAGCGAGTTGCTCACTGGCGAAGAAAGTGAAGGAGCTGTACTTGCTGCAGATCACGTTGCTGCTTATGTTAGAGAGGTGTCGGACGAGTCAGTGCACAAAGGCACTGTGCAGTCTAACAGCGAGTGATAGCCTTAGTTGCTTTTCTAATGATCGCAAGACCCTGTCAAAATTGTTAAGGTGGAATGCTGCAAGTCGGATTCAGTGATTTTTTGGAAGACGGCGGGGGAGCTCTGTGGCCTCGGTCATAGCAAGGAATAGGCCTCAAGCCACGGTGTCACCTGCTTACATCTCCCATCAGAGTTGGTGCACTCCACCACAGGTGGTGTGGCACGGCATCCAAGCTGGAGTCAGTGCTGCCCCCCAGTGTACACTTAAGAGAAGACAAGCTGTACTGTGTTTGACTGCAGACTCCTGCAACATTCATGGACTCAGGGTCTTGGACTATTTTTTTGTGTGACTATATTTTACTAATATGTTGCTATCTAATATCTATTATATGTGCCTTGTGTTGCATGTGACTGTTGGTACTGTATTTTGTACTTCGGCCCTGGAGAAACTGCATTGTTTAGCTGTATTCGTGGATATTCATGTATGGTTGAATGACAATTAAACTTGAACTTTTAAAATGCTCATTTCTCTTCAAAAACAGTTAAAATATGTAGAAAGAAAAGGCATTTGAATATCCTATGCTCTTATATGCCACAATCTTGCAAATAAAATACAACTTCTTTTGCCTTTCCTTCCAGAATTACCAATTAAAACTATATATTTATCACCAATCTTTACTCTGTATGTTCCTCTACACACTCAGGCAGTATAATTTCCTCTTTAAAACCTCTAGACATTAAGGCAAACCTATTCAACCTATAATGTTAGTTGTAGTCTTTGAAACTGCACTTAAAAACTTAACGATTGATATTCCTCCCAACAATTATATTAAATTTAGTAAGATTACCACAAAAGCGATAGCAAGATCTCAAGATGATATAGACAAGCTGGAAGAAGAGATGCAAGCAGATAATATTTTGCGCAGAAACATGTGCAATGTTACATAGAAAGAATGATCAGAAGCAATACAAACTGGAGGGAACCATTGTAATGGTGGTACAAAATCAGAGGTATCAGTGGTAATTGGTTTATTGTTATATGTACCAAGATACAGTGAAAAGTTTTTACTTGCTTACCATCCAGATAATTCCATACACAAAGTGATCTGAAGTAACTGCACACTGAAAGTGGCAATGTTGCTTTAAAAACGTTACAGAATCCTGCACTGTACAGATAAAATCAAGTACAAGAGCATGGAAGTCATGCTGAGTCTTTATAAACCATTGCTTCAGCCACAACTAGATATAGTGTCCAGTTCAAGACTCCATATCTTAGTAAAGATTTAAGAGACCTAGGAAGGGTGTAGAAGGGATATAACAGAATTAGTCCACTGATGGGTGACTTTAGTTACATGTATACAGGAGACAGAGATAATCTGTTATTTATAATTAAGTAGGACCTAAAGAGAGTACACAATGAGTGATTTGGGTTAAAATACACTGAAAATGGGAGTAGTGAAGGCAGATTTAATTATAGCATTGAAAGGGAGCAGGATATGTATTGGAAGGGAAAGAGGTTGTAGGATTATAAGGAGAAAACAGTGGAATGAAATTATCTGTAATGCTCCTGCAAGAGCTGACAGGTATTGTTTCCTTCCAACCAAGGATTGATTCCATGCTTTTCCCATGTTATAAGACATCATGTATGAAATAATACAGAAAGAAATTAAGAAAATTAAAATGAATTTATGACACTGGTAGATCATCTTCCACACTGCTCCTCGAGAACTAAGCAACTGGCCTTGTTTGAGGTAGATTGGTTTGACATCAGATTTAATCCATTTAGGTGCCTCATACATAGAAATTTCTGTATGGGCATCATTGATTACCTCATTGTCCAACACTGTTTTCAAACATAACAGCAACATTGCCTTATGAATGTTGAATATGATTTTCCAAACTGATTTTTAATCAACACTTCCCTAATAGAGCAGAATGTTTGTTAGTCTTTCCCAATTACTGGTAACTTGAGAAACTGGCCCTTGTAGATTAAGTCTCAAGATCAACTGCACTCCTGAGTAAAACAGGTATCTTCTCTATAACAAACAATGAAACAACCTGAAACTGAGTTAAACAGCCACGTCAGCAAAAGGATCTTACGTTCTGTGCCATCTCTGCAGTCGCAAATGTTAAGCCGAGTTATATATACATGCTCTATGTTAGTACTAGACTGGAAACAGTCCTCTTGTCTGTTACTTTGCATTTAGATACACTGGCTGCTGTTATGTATCCTATCTAAAGGAACAATGCACTGTCATATTAAATTTGGAGTATAATGCCAGCAATATAATACCATGTTAGAGATCGAAATAAAAAATGCAAACACTATTTTGAAACAATCCTGTACAAAATAGTTAACTTGTTCATTAATGCTGACTCACCATTATGAATTCAGCATTAATCTTTTATTTCTGAAGTAATCTACTAGTTGGAAATGCATTGAGAGGGCATAAGTTTTACATGATCTTGCACTGCCTTCTAATTAGCAAATTTGTTAATTGCTGGGTTGTCATGTGCAAGATAATTCCCAGTTCACGGCATTAACTTTCACAGCACAGCATTCACAATGTCTTTTCCTTTAGAGAAAATGTAAAGCCTAAATCAGCAATTTATGAGCAAATCATAACAAGCAATGTTTATCTAAAGACATTTTTACAGTGCGTCTGAAAAATTGCCTGCCTACAAAGAATGCAGTATTCATGCTAACACAAGGTCCAGATGTAACCTGATAAAGGACAACAGCCGATAAACTGGACCAATATTTACAAGGGTCTCTCCCTTGTTGCTGCCTTTGGTTTATTGAAGCGTCACTGGAATGCACCCTTTATGCAGTTCTTTTGTGTAAGGATGAATGGAATGGCTACTGAAGCTCAGCAAAAAAAAAGCCTCCCATGCTCTCTAAATAGAAGCAGGTGCTATCAGAAGCTACTGTTTGCACAGTGGCTCCCTTGACAAAAAAAATTTGCACCAAAACAACATACATATAAATCCCATTCCACATACTCACTGTCTCATGGACAATAGCCCAGCTGCATTTTATCCACATGTGTCATTCTTAAGGTCAAAGCAGTTTGACTACTGTCCTCTTTCAAGACTGCAATGTAATTTATGAAGCATGAATAAGGCATCATGACTCTAATTTCTTTAACTTGGTGAACATGTATAGCACATTTATTCTTCTTTAGCTTTATTTTCTTCTAAAATACCAATAATTCTTCTTTAACATTATTTGCTTATAAAATACCATTGACTATAATAAAAGTAGCATGCGCTCGGTTTGCAATGATTTCTGAAGTTTTCCCTAAAATAGATATACACAATTTGCCATTCTCATATTCAATACTTTTCTTGACCACGTGCAAATATACTTCTAATATCATGATTGAAGAAAGAGAATGCTCCTTCTAAATTTAGCTATTAAAACCAACATAAAAGCAGCACTGAAACTTTGAGCCTATAGTTCAATTGCATGCTGGAGTTTTTAAATTAAGAGGTGCTGTAGAATAAATCAAGTGAAAGAGCTATTGGTTATAATACAAATAGACAAACAGGTTATATATCCTGCAATTCTAAAGAAAAGGGTTTTACATGGACACTGGGCTATTTAAGTATGAATGTAAAATTGTTTGTTTCTGCCCATCACCAATGTAAACTTTAAATGTGAAGATTAAAAAAAATCAATTAATGAATCTACAACTTTGAACCAGCAAAATAGAAAAATAAATGAAAATAAATAGATAGATGACAGTTGCTCATGAATTCTGATTATTACAATGTAGGGTCAAATATTCTCAGCATCCAATGATAAAAAAGTGAAAGTTACAGATGAAAGGTGTATGCTTATTTCATCAGTGTGTCTCCAGTAGTGCATATCAAATCACTGAAAGTTCAATTACATCTATTCCACCTTAACCCCACATGACTGGGGACAACAAAACTGTTGCGATGATATTATCTACCGGAACTCCTGCATTTTCAACCACTCTAGTCTGAATAAAAGTAACCTGCAGTTTGAATTTCACCTTACCTCAGCACTGAATCGATTCCATCACCCGTAAACTCACTAGCAAGGACTCCAGAACCCACATTCTTAGTTAACGTTAGCACCTGCTGCATCCCACAAGCACTTTATGTGTGTTTCCACAATTTATCTTTTTTTCCTCACAGTGGTTGTTTGTCAGTTTTTATTTATGTATAGCTTTTAATAAATTAAATTGTATCTCTTTATTTTCCTGTAAATGCCTGCAAGAAAATGAATTTCAAGGTAACATATATACTTGGATAATAAATTTACTTTGACACTACAGATTTGAATGTTGATGACTGGGAAGCTTAGAAAGTGTCAATGATACTAATCACCTTATATTGGTTATACTCAGAGGAAATAAATACTCTTGTAAAAATGCTACTTTAAAACTTGCATTGTCTGTTCTTTAAAGAAAATTTCAACCAAAGCGAAGCACCCTATTTTTCTCCCCTGTAATACTATAGACACCCTACCAAAATATGACTATTCTCCTTACTTGGATTTAAGATGAGGTCCATGAGGTTCCTGAATGAGCTATTTAACTTCCAAGGATACAAGAATCTTCAAGCTCCTAAATGAAGATGCTGTTACCAAACAAGGGTGGAACACATTACAGTATAATACCAGACAGACTATTTGGTCCACGATGTGCCAGTCACAAAGCCAATTTATACTGAACGTTCTCCTCATGTTTACCATCTACATTTCTCCATTCCCTTCAAATTCATGTGCCTATCTAAAAGCCTCATAAACGCCATCAAATTGCCTGATTCTATTACTATCCCTAGTAACCCATTCCAGGAACTTAATTTGCTATGTGTAAAATCGTGCTCGTCATGTCTCCTCTAAACATCTCCCTTTCAACCTTAAAAGCATATCCTCTAGTGTCTTGCGTAACTACCTTGCAGAACAAATTCTGACTGTCTACCTTATGTATGCCTCTCAATTTAAAAAAAATCTCCATCAGATCTCTCCTTGTTTTCATGAAAACAACCCACGTCCAACCTGTCCTTACAGTTCATACCCTCTAATGCAGGTAGCATCTAGGAAACATCTGCACCTATTCTACAATCTCCACATCTATCCTATAATAGGGTGACCAGAACTGCCCAATACTCCAAGTGTGGTCTGACTAAAGTTTTATATAGCGACAGCATGACTTCTTTAATCTTATAGTCAACACTCGTACAAATGAAGACAACCATTCCATGGATTTCCTTTACCACACATACATTTGTGCAGCCATTTTCAGTGAGCTACGGGCCTGGACACAGATCCCAAGTTGCTCTGCACCTCAGTGTTATTGGGGTGGATTTACCATTAACTGTATACTTTCTCCTTCCATTTCACCTCCCAAAGAGCAACACCTCACACTTACCTGATTGCCACTTTTCTGCCTATACCTGTAACTGATCTGTATCCTGCTGTATTCTTTAATAGCACTTTACAATGTCTCAACACAAATTTGGTGTCATTTGCAAATTTGCTAATCTACCCATTTACATTTCCATCCAAATCACTGATATATATCAAAAATAACAGAGGTCCCAGCATTGATCTTTGCGGAACATCTCTGTTCATGCAATTCCAGCCAGAAAAACAGCCTTCCACCCCTACACTCTATGTTGAATGGGCACACCAATTCCACATCCAAACTTGCAATTTACCCAAGTTCACATACACCTTTATCATCTGAGTCAACCTGCCATGAGGGTTCTCATCAAATACCTTTCTGAAATCTATGTCGATAATGTCCACCACCTTACCCTCATCAAGTACCTTCTGTTATTTCTTCAAGAAACTCAATAAGTTTGTAAGACAAGATCTGAGCCACACAAAGCCATGTTGACTGTCCCTAAGCAGTCCATGACTTTCCAAAGCTGCACTTCATCTATTCAAAATAACATTTAATTTGCTTAAGTTACCTGAGCAAGGCAAATTAACAATGATATATTAACCACTGGGGCCTTATTACAACTCAGAAGATTCATTTCCATTGCACTAATGAAGTTCAAAGTAAATTTATTATCAAAGTACATACAAGTACTTTGAGATTCATGATGTTGCAGGCATTTAGAGGAAAAATTAAGTAGAATTTACAGAAAACGATACATAAACAAAGACTGACAAACAACCAACGTGCAACAGATGACAGAATGTGCAAATTTAAAAAATTACTAGAACATGAGTCGTAAAGAGTCTTTAAAAGCGAGTCTTGTTGGTCAGAGAATCATTTCAGAGTAGTGGTGAATGAATTTATCTGTACCAGTTCAGGAACCTGATGATTGTAAGGTAATAACTGTTCTGAACCTGGCAGTATGGAACCAGATGATGGTAGTAAACAGAAGAGGGCATGGACGGGTAGAAGGGCTCTTTGATGATGGATGCCACTTTCTTCAGGCAGTGCTCCAAGTAAATGTACTCAATTTGCCTGTTATGGACTGGGCCGTGTCCAACACTTTCTGTAGCCTTTACTGCTCCTGGGCATTGATGCTTCCAAACTAGGTTGTGATGCAATCAATTAGTTGTCAGTACCACAATCAATTATGACAATGGTGTATTTTTATAATTCATTAGCAATTCTAAACCCAGAAGATAAATATATCACCTGTATCATTTATCATTTTTGAAAACATTAAAATTATTTTTAATTTAAATTTTATCAAGACTACTTAATTGGAAATAAATTCTTATAAATTCTGTAATCACTTTGACATATATTGCTAGCTTTCAGTGGAACTGTATACATACTTAAAAAAATGCATCAATCTTAACCAGCCAAGCCTCAAAGTACTGTAATTGAACAAAGTTAATAGGATTCCCAGTTCTGAAGACTCAAACTTTTAGTTACTTTAAGTTACAAGCATTCAACTTTTACATTGATCCAAGTCAATCAAAAATAGTCTTTCAATAAAGAAGATCATTCACCAAGGAAAACTTTATTCAATCATCTAAATCTGTTTTGAAAGCTAGCTAGTTAACTGATACCCTTCTCGAACATACATGGCATAATAAGTTTGACTAATGATTAAAGACAACGTGAGCAACAAACATCCATGGCACAAGCCACTGGACAATGCCCAATGTTAACAAATTAAAATACAATTTACATTGCTCAGTTCCCCAGATATGGAACTTACTTGAAACCCAAGGATATTAGGTATGAATCAAGACCTTTTACTCCTAAGTTCACCAAATATTTCTCAGCATGGTACACTTTAAATTATTTATTATACTTAACCTCAAAGAAGCAATTGCAGACCAAATTATTTGTAGAACAAGTACATCAGAGCCAATTGCACAAGTTACTTCCAAAGTGTGAAGAAATACAGTACTATGCAAAAGTCTCAGGCAGCTTAGATTTTTATATGGTCTCAGATGATATGGCTTCCACAAAGCCCTGATCTCAACATTATTGAGGCTGTCTGGGATTATCTGGAGAGACAGAAGCAAGCGAGACAGCCAAAGTCTGCAGAACTGTGGCAAGATCTCCAAGGTGCTTGGAACAAACTACCAGCTGAATTCCTTATAAAACTACACCACAGTGTACATAAGAGAATTGATGCATTTTTAAAGGCAAAGAGTAGTCAGTCCAAATATTGATTTGATTTAGTTTTTGAAACTGGTTACTGCTCTTTTATAGTAATTTTTTGATAACTAAAAACTTTTCACTTCTTTTGAAAGCATCTTCGCTTATCAGAATTTTTTTTACATGTGCCTGAGACTTCTGCACAGTACTGAACATGGAGTTTTATTTTTTAATTATTTAAAATATGTGCATTGGATAAAGTGTTGTTTATTTCAGTTTTACATGCATTCATTGCTAAAACTGATCAGTCAAGGCAGCTTACTCAGAAGTATAAGTCAATGTTGGCTTTACTTTAGAGAAACAGAAATGTCTAATTTGGATTTAAAATTGTTGCCAATCCAAAGACACCTTTCTACCTCCAAAGTTGGCATGAAAGAACAGACACAATAGGAAGCTCCTATTCATGGAGCAACTTAATCCAAATGAAAGCTAACAGTGAAACAACGAAACCACACTAAGCCCTATGGCCACTGACACAAAGGTTAACAAATTATTAATCTAGACCTGATTACGATCTAGATATGCCATTTCAAATTCCAACATGGCAACTATACAATTTTAAAACCAGCTCATGCTTCACACGCCTCCTTTGCAATTGCAATCAATTTCAGAAAATAATCCCTGATCCAGTGAGGCAAAAAGGAGGCTATGCCAAGAGCAGTGCCAGGATTACTTAAAAATGAGCTAAACTTGCAAAGTGGCGACACATAATATATGCAGAAAAAAACAGCAAAGATCACAGTGAATGAGTCAAGCTTTGTGAGACCACAGCCGACAGACTGGATTAAAATTCTTCAGTCTGGATACAGCAAGTTATGAATAGTGGTGCATAATTAAATGCCTAATATGAAGTGGTGGCCTCAATAATATCCAATGTTGTCAACGAAAGCAGGGCCCAACATGTAGGTGCAAGGAAAAGGGCATCTGCAACCACATTAGCAAAAATACCTAGTGCTAATTCAGGTTGCTTTCCCACTAAGATACTAACATCATAGAAGATAGCCTGCCACCAACTCATGTAACATAATGGTTAGCGTGCATTTTTACAGCTTGGAACATTCTGCAGTTCAACTCTGGCACTATGGGTTTTTCCCTGGGTGCTCCGGTTTCCTCCCACAGTCTAAAGATGCACTGGGTAGGTTAACTGCTAGTGTTAATCGGGCTTGTAGTGTTGCTGGGGTGGCATTGCTCAAAAGGCCGGAAGGGCCAATCTCTGTATTGCTAAATGGGGCACGATGGTAGAGTAGCAGTGAGTGTGACACTAGTAGAGCTCAGGACATTCCGGAGGTCTCAGTTCATTTTCAGTGCCTTTCTGTAAGGTGTTGTACATCCTCCTCGTGGAATGTGTGGGTTTTCCCGCAGCGTTCTGTTTCCTCCCACCATCCAAAGACATACTGTCGTAGTCATACTTTACTGATCCCAGGGGGAAATTGGTTTTCATTACAGTTGCACCAGAAATAATAAATGGTAATAGAACCATAAATAGTTAAATAGTAGTATGTAAATTATGCCAGTAAATTATGAAATAAGTCCAGGGCCAGCCTATCGGCACAGGGTGTCTGACCCTCCAACGGAGGAGTTGTAAAGTTTGATGGCCACAGGCAGGAATGACTTCCTATGACGCTCAGTGCTGCATCTTGGAGAAATGAGTCTCTGGCTGAATGTACTCCTGTGCCCACCCAGTACATTATGTAGTGGATGGGAGACATTGACCAAGATGGCATGCAACTTAAGACAGCATCCTCTTTTCAGACACCGCCATGAGAGAGTCCAATTCCATCCCCACAACAGCACTGGCCTTTCGAATAAGTTTGTTGATTCTGTTGGTGTCTGCCACCCTCAGCCTGCTGCCCCAGCACACAACAGCAAACATGATAGCACTGGCCACCACAGACGCGTAGAACATCCTCAGCATCATCCGGCAGATGTTAAAGGACCTCAGTCTCCTCAGGAAATAGAGACGGCTCTGACTCTTCTTGTAGACAGCCTCAGTGTTCTTTGACCAGTCCAGTTTATTGTCAATACGTATCCCCAGGTATTTGTAATCCTCCACCATGTCCACACTGACCCCCTGGATGAAAACAGGGGTCACTAGTACCTTAGCTCTCCTCAGGTCTACCACCAGCTCCTTAGTCTTTTTCACATTAAGCTGCAGATAATTCTGCTCACACCATGTGACAAAGTTTCCTAGAGTAGCCCTGTACTCGACCTCATCTCCCTTGCTGATACATCCAACTATGGCAGAGTCATCCGAAAACTTCTGAAGATGACAAGACTCTGTGCAGTAGTTGAAGTCCGAGGTGTAAATAGTGAAGAGAAAGGGAGACAAGGCAGTCCCCTGTGGAGCCCCAGTGCTGCTGATCACTCTGTCGGACACACAGTGTTGCAAGCACACGTACTGTGGTCTGCCAGTCAGGTAATCAAGAATCCATGTTACCAGGGAAGCATCCACCTGCATCGTTGTCAGCTTCTCCCCCAGCAGAGCAGGGCGGATGGTGTTGAACGCACTGGAGAAGTCAAAAAACATGACCCTCACAGTGCTCGCGTAAGTTAATTAATGATTGTGAATTGTCTAATGATTAGGTTAGGCTTAATCGGGGTTGTGGGGCTACTGGGGCAGCGTGGCTCAAAGTGCTGGAAGGGCCTACTCCGTGCTGTATCGCTAAATAAATTTTTTTTTTAAACTGAAAACATCAGGTATGGTACTGAAGATCTGTGCTGTAGTCCTAGTGAAAATTCAGCCAGAGCTTGGAAACAATATGACTTACTGATTTTCCTCCAAGTTACACACATTCTAGCTTGGAAACAAGTTACTGGTTTTGCTATCAATGATCTAATCCTGCCTACTTAATAGCACTGAGGGAACTACTTCATGAGAAAAATTGCAACGTTTCAAGAAAATGGCTTGCCACTTAAGATACAGCTTAGTCGGAAAGTTGGCTTCAAGAACATGTTAATCATAAGGAGCAGCCTTTACTCCATGTCACTTTGTTATCAAAATGCTGCAAGTGTAATTTAATTGACAAGAATTATGAATGTAACAAGGCATGAAGGAATATTTGACCTTAAGGGTGAAGGGACGCTAGATGGATGTGATGGGAACCATAAATTTCAAAAAATATTTGATCAGCCATGATCTTACTGAATGGCACAGCAGGCTCGATGGGCTGGATGGCCAACTCTTGCTTCTATTTCTTCTGTTCCTATGAGATCTTGGTGTTGTGGGAGGTGATCAAAATCTCCTGTCTTACTTCCATGCAGGGTGTTGAGCATATCATGGAAGACAATGGGAATAGACTAAAGTGGTCACCTGTTTAATAATCACCATATGTGGCGACATTACCTTCTACCAGTTGTGAGTCATTATGTCTCAAATGCTCAGTTAAAATCATTACACCCTGATGACTGGTGAGGTTCCACCTGCATGCTTACAATAATCAAATAAAGACTGCTATATGTTCTAGCTCTAGACCTCAAACAGTATTTGGTTCACATCAAACACAATTAAGAATGGGAAATAAATTGTGACTTTGGTAGTGAATCCACATCAGAAAACATGAATATAAAAAAGTAGATAATACCACTGGTCACTGAAGCATTTTTTCTGATAAATTCTATGTTTAACAATCCAAAGGCAGATTGGGATTCCATACAAATGCCACAACAATCTATAACATATTCTTGGCACAACTAAATTTTCGAATGCTTACCCAATAATTTAGTCAAAATTCCTACATAGACATTTAAAATCATAAGCCGCCCTTCTCCCTTCATAGAAAATAAATGACTTCACTGTAATTAGTATTTCTTGATAATTGTTTTGCTGTTCTACTATTTATTGACAACCCACTATATTCACCTTTAAGAATATTCAGAACATTGAAAAGCAACAATATGCAGTCATGATGTAATACTAAAAAGAAATAAAATGTGAAAACTGAAAATATTCAGCAACTGATGTTTCTATTACTACGGATTTTTCTTGCAATGCTTAATCCTATATGGAACTTCAAAAAAATTATGGTCAGCTTGATACTATCAAGAAAGTTAAAATTACCCCAGGCACTCTGTTGCCCCATTGCTAAAATGCAGCCAGTATGATCAATTGATTGCCACTCCTGCATGTGCTTCTCTCTTAGTTTTGTCTGCTAAAGCCATAAATGTGCCTTTTATGGTTTATTCCTGAACTTAAGCCATCCTGCATGCTGAACCAAGATGAGACATTTCTTCAATGGATGGCAGAAAGCCGAATGAACAAGGAATTTAAAAAGGCCCAGAGACAAGTTTTGTTCTCCTACACCAAACTTATCATGTTGATGAGAAAAACAATTATACCATGAAATCAGATGAAATAAATCAGCTCCACTTTATTCATTGTTAAATTTATCACAGGTAGTACTGATTAACACATTTACAGGCAGCAAATAGCTTTTTGTTATTTTGGAAGCCAAGTGGCCAAGACAACAGAATTTGCAGTCACAAAACACAGCAGATGCTGGAATTTGGAGCAACAGAGGTATTACTGAAAGGACTAAGTGTATTAAGAAGTATCTGCGGAGGGAAAAGGACAATTAATGTGTTGGATCAAAGGGGCAGCTTGGGCAGTGATAAGAATCTGTAATTAACTTGACTTAATTACCAAATTTACAGGGAAAACAAACCAGTTAAATATGTAATAGCAGCATGGACTAAGGTGCTTTTATTTTGTTCCAGATAGAAGATCAAATAGGATCTGTATTGAAATTGTTGTCATTGTCATTTAGTTTAAGGTAAAATATGAAGCAACTAAATCTGAAAGTGATTTCAATAATAGTGACAATTAATGGTTGATTGTGTTGGTGCATGGCCAAGTGGTTAAGGCGTTTGTCTAGTGATTTGAAGGTCGCTGGTTCGAGACTTGGCTGAGGCAGCGTGTGTGTCCTTGAACAAGGCACTTAACCACACATTGCTCTGTGACAACACCGGTGCCAAGCTTTATGGGTCCTAATGCCCTTCCCTTGGACAACACTGGTGGCATGGAGAGGGGAGACTTGCAGCATGGGCAATTGCTGGTCTTCCATACAACCTCGCCCAGGCCTGCGCCCTGGAAACCTTCCAAAGCGTAAATCCATGGTCTCATGAGACTAATGGATGCCTATGAATGGTTAATCTCTGTAGTGTGATTTGTATTTTTTTCACCTCAAAACTTAAGTATAAGGTAGGTCTATTTTTATGGTGCTGTTTCTGAGTACGTCTAAATGGTTTTATTTTTAATAGTCTTGATCATCACAAAAAAAGTTGGAGTGAAGTATTCCATTTACAGTATTACACATATTCTTAAATTTCTTCCCTCAAAATTATATATAGGAACCTGCACTAACTTTTTAAACCAGATCACCAGGTGAAAGATTGGAGTTATTCATTTCAAGAATTACTGAATAAAGAAGAAAAACAATTTGTCAGTTTTTTTCCTTCCTGCACCATGAAAAGAGTTACAAAGAAATGATTTAATAATCAATAATACTCTTATATTTAAAAAGGATCAGAGATATTTACTATGCATTATTAAGTCCAGTGACATTAAGAAAGATTACAAGGATAACACATCAATGGCCATATTGGTATTAGACCCTGTACTTTAAACTTCAATAGCCTCAGGCATTACTGAACAGCAGTAACAGCATTAAAATTAAAAATAAATAGCATCAATTATCCAACCTGGAACCAGAGAGTCAGATAAAACAGAGAGCCTGTGGATATGGATAGAAGAAGGGTAGAACCAGAGATGAATACTTTTGATGTTGATGGTTGAGGTAGTGGGAAGAATGCACTGAAGAAAGTGAAATCAAAACCTCTGTCAGTGAGTCAACATCAGGGCAGCAGGATCACTCTCTCGAACAATCCTATGAAAATCCAGTTGTCCTGCTTATGTTTAATGAGGGATTCTCCTCAGTCAACACTAACAACATCAGGAAGGGGGTTGAGGAGTCTGAAGACCCACACTTATTAATTTAGGAATAGTTTCTTCCCATCTGCCTCCCAGATTTCTGAATGGTCCATGAACATTACCTCATTACTCTGTTTTGGCATCTTTGCAATTTGTAGATTTTTAAGTCCTTACTGCCGCCACGAAACAAATTTCATGCAATATGTCAATGATAATCAATTTGATACTCATTCATTTGATGTGCATCTGGCACAAAAATTGTAAGGTGACCTTGTGCCCAAGTTTAATTTCCAGAAAACTAGAAATCTTATGCCATTCTGGAAATAAAAATATTAAGATCTCTAGCATTGAGAAATAAGTGTAGCACGTGTTCTTTTCTGTGACCTTGTAATTTGTTTTATTTCCTCTGCATGAGGATATGATAACAATTCCTTACAAAACCAGGCTATTCTCTCTCTCACCCAAAATCACAAAAATAATAATCTAAATGAAATTCATAGCAGTCCAAGCCACGTCTGCCTTTTTATTTATTATGTGTAATATTCCTTGTGTCAGTTTAATTAGTTAGACTCTTATCCAGAACACAAACTTCAATCTATCAGTCACCATCATATGGCCCATCACCAAGTCTCCACTACTCCCTCTCTTCTTCAAAATTATAAAATCATTTCTAGGGCTCGAAATTTCTAGGGTTATCAACCAATTTTGGCACCGAGCTGCAGTCTTAGTCATGGCTCAGATTTGGTTGTTTTTTCAGGTTCTTTGGGATGGTTCCTTGACAGGGGAGTTAGAGGTGATGTCAGGGTTTAGGAACCGTGATGTGGTAGAGTTAGCAAGTCATCAGTGGATTCCGGGATTGGAGTTCCATGCGGGCAGGTGGCACGAAGGTCAATGATCCCCTATGTATGCGAGTTGGCAAGACGAGACTTTCAGTGTTTAGAGCCCAGTCACTGGAGAGTATGAAATTCAAAGCCTGGAATTTAGGAACCTTATTCACCGTGATCAGCAAGTCCTGGGTTGATACTGATAACTGAAGTCAATCAGAAGCTCGGAAGTCAAGATCTGATGGATGGAGCCCTGTTCTGCCAGCCAAATGGGGTAGTTGAACACCCAATGTCAGCATGTTCACTGGAGGCTGGATACAGCCTGTCCTGGATTTAGAGGACTGCTGCTGCTGTTTGTTTGTTCTGTGAATATGGTGGGCATGCAGATGACAGCAAGAACAGAGGCCTAGTGGACAGCAGGAAAGGCTATCAAAGCTTGCAGTGAGATCTGGACCAGCCTTGGGAGGTTGCTCACGAGGTACACCAACTCCTGTCTGAGGGGTGACTTGGATCTACTCTAATTTGCCTACCATTGCAACTGTACAACAGCAGATGCCATTTCATTCGCTCTCTACTCAGCTCTAGAATATCTGGACAGTGAAGATACATATATAAGGGTGTGCTTCATTGACTACAGCTCGGCATTTTACACCTCCCACCCCCCCAAAACTAATCAATAAGCTCCAAGACCTGGGCCTCGATACCTCTCTATGCAACTGGATCTTCAATTTCCTCACTTGCAGATAAGTCATTTTGGATTGGCAACAACATCTCCTCCACTATCTCCAGCAGCACAGATGCATCACAAGTCCGTGTGCTTAGCTCCCTGCTCTATTCACTTTACACTTATGACTGTGAGGCTAAGTACTGCTCCAATGCCATATTTAAGTTTGCTATTAAACCACTGTTGTTGACCGAATCAAAGGTGGTGATAAATCTGCATATAGGAGGGAGATTGAAGATCTAGTTGAGTGGTGTCACAACCACCTCTCACTCAACATTAGCAAAACCAAAGATTATTGACGACAGGAGGAAGAAATTGGGGGCCCATGAGCCAGTGCTCATTGGACGATCGGAGGTGGAGATGGTCAGTAATTTTAAATTGCCGGGTGTTATCATACACAAGGATCTGTCCTGGGATCAGCACATAAATGCCATTTCAAAGAAAGCACAGCAAAGCCTCTATTTTCTTAGAAGCTTGCGCAGATTCAGCGTGTCACCTAAAACTTTGACAAACTTCTGTGGATACACAGTAGAGTATCCTGACTGGTTACATCACAGCCTGGTATGGAAACACCAATGCCCAAAAATGGACAAGCCAACAAAATGTGGTGGATATAGCCCAGTTCATTACAGGAAAAATCCTCCCCACCATTGAACACATCTACAAAGAGTGCTGCCACAAGAATGTGGCATCCATCATTAATATCTGAATTTTCAATGGATATCTGAAATCTACCCAAAATATTATTTAGTCTAAACCACATCAATATTATTCGCAAGCAAAGGTAATGTTAAGACAGAAAAAAAAACAGGAATGCCTGCTAATCCAACTACTTTAAATAAAATTAGGTTAACAATACACGAAGGGTCTCGGCCTGAAACGTCAACTGTGCTTCTTCCTATGGATGTTGTCTGGCCTGCTGTGTCCCACCAGCATTTTGTGTGTGTTGCTTTAACAATACACTTGGCTACTTATCTTATTATTGTGGCACCTTAAAGAGCTACTGAAAAGTGGGATTAGTTTTGAGATTTTAATTCTGATCTTGTGCCGTCAGCACTTAGTACAAAGGTCCAAGAGTTCAACTGTACAAATGTGTAATATCAGTTTTACCATTAATTGCTGAAAATCGATGAGAACTTTTTTTTTACTTTTAAAGTTCACCGAAGGTACCAGATACAGTTGCAGAAACAGAAGATGTCAAGAGCTCATAAATTTAAAGTCTAAAAGAGAAAATGGACTCAAGAATGCTTTGGTTGTCTCCATGAGTGACACATTTATCATCATCCTTTAACAAAACTGCTGTTTTCAGATACATTAGAAAATGAGGTCTCAAACTAACAGGTAGAAAGCATTTAACTGCTGATGCAGTATCTAGCAACAGAAATCAGCATAACTGTAACACCACTTAATCAGTGTTTCAAAGTAATACCTTATCACCTTTATTCCCAAGTTAATATAGTCATTATCAGGTGCAAACTAAGTGGAATACATTTATGTCAGAGTATGCGCTCCATCAGGGCCATTACAGGTTCATACTGAATCTTAATCTTAGCCATTTATCTATGCAAATTAATCCTAAAAGAACGAGACCCCACGACAACTATAAAAAAAATCAAACACTAGAATTAGTGTACTAATTCAACAGTTTAAAAGCCTCCATTATAAAGGTATTGCAAGCTTTTGAAATATGTTACAGAGGGCACTGTAAGTAAAATACATAAGATTAACATTTTTGTAAATGGAACTAGAAGTCCTTCAAAATTCTTCAGAAAATGCAGTGATGGTACTGAGGAATAGCTCAAAGACATTCACCATACTGGACAAAAAAATCATTATTAGCTCATCTACTGCAAAACAATTAAAATATTTTGTTGTGATTTTCTTGGAATCAACTGTACTTTTTATATCAGAAATGCAGACTCTTCAATCCACAATTCATGTGTTGATTCCACAGCAGGGCCATCCACTTCAGAGTTTTTCTAGATAATTATATTCAAATATTTATCTAACCAACTTTTAATGCCATGTTTACCACAGCATTCATAGAAACCCATAGCACTGCAGACAATATTCTAAAACTTTTCTTTCTGCAAACGCAGTAGTACTTTAATATTTTATCCAGAATATTAATGTAAAAGTCAAAATTTCTCTGCCTAGGGAAAGAATTTTCCCCAGTTTTATCACCATAAACTTTTAAAAACCTCTTCATCACACTATTATTGCTCAGATGAGTCCTGTTTTTGGCTCCAAATCAATATTCTTTTCCCCACTATTATTCTCACATACCTACTTTGGAAACTGGCTTTCTTCAACTTCTCTCTAAAAGAAGGTGTTAATTTTGAAAGAGTATTCCAATTATTTCATCCTCGTACCTATAGCAGCAGTTTACAGAAATCAGAAACACATTTGTTGCTCATATTTCCATCACCAGCCTTGCTCAAGATTACCAAACTCATCTCTTGTCACTTCCTCTCCTAAATTTTACCTTCCAGTCACCTCTATAGTTGCCAAAAGAAACAAATGACTCAACTGTTTCTTTACAATAATTTCAGGTGTTAATTATTTTCTTAAAATACTCCAATACACCAACTTCCATGTCAATACACCAACTTCCAAGCGAGATTGGACTTCACATCCTTTTAATTATTGATACATATCCCCAAATTATTGGTGCAGCACACAAAAGGTACTATTCTCAATTCATTGGTGCAGCAAACTGTGCTTCTGAGATTGAGTAATGATTACAAAATTCAGTCATCCATCCTCTAAGACAACTATTTTACTCAGGAGTAAACTCACCATTGTGAATGTAAGATAGTGAAGCCCTGACATTACCAGAGAAGACCTACAGTACACTTTGGCATTCTAGTAAATCTCAGTGAAGGAACTAGATTATTTTGTTTTTTTAAAATTTCTGGACACTAGCTCAGGAGTTCCCAACATTTTTTTGCACGGCAGACTGGTTTAATATTGACAATATTCTTGCGGACCAGCCAACCCGCAGGCGGTGGGGGGGGGGCAGAGTTGCCAACGGACAAGAGTAGCAGTCAAATACATTGTGTTTACCCAGAGAAAGACTGCAATGACTATGAAGCCTTGCGTGGGCACCAGTGCACATGCATGCGCCTGCCGATTTTTTTCTGCAGATCGTTTTTCCCAACTCTGTTCGGGGGGGGGTGTTAATCATGCCCGGAATATAGATGATAAGTGGCTAATACACTCAATTTCGTTTCTAAAAGGGTTTATCAAACGAATTTAATATTAAACACACAGCGCATATTTTCCTCGCATGAATACAGTGATAAGTCAATTATCGGGGGAGGACAGGGGAGCTTGAAGTAAGTATTGAACGAACTTGCAGCAGAAGTGGCAGAAGCAGGTTTGATATTATCATTTAAAGAAAAATTGGATAGGTATATGGACAGGAAAGGAATGGAGGGTTATGGGCTGAGTGCAGGTCAGTGGGACTAGGTGAGAGTAGCGTTCGGCACGGACTAGAAGGGTCGAGATCGCCTGTTTCTGTGCTGTAATTGTTATATGGTTATATAAGTAACTCAATAGCACCATAACATTTTAAGTAACGTTTGGATATTAAACACATAGCACATATTTTCCTCGTACTAACATATAAAATCATTGCAACACACCAATATCGCTGAATCAGTGGGAGCCCTGGGCTTGTTTCCCTGCAACAACATGTCCCATCGAGGGGTGATGGGAGACAGCGATACTTGAAGGGGGTTCCTTATGTCCAGTCTATTCCGCAATTTAGTTTTCATTGCATTCATTGCAGAAAACTCCGCTTCGCAGAAATATGTTGGAAGCAACGTTTTCAGTGCTTTTGTGGCTATCTCAGGATACTTAGCCTCGACTTTGATCCAGAATGCCGGCAGAGATGTTACGTCAAACATACTTTTCAGCCCGCCGTCATTTGCAAGCTCGAGGAATTGTTCTTCCCGCACTGACATGGATGACGCGCAGTTAATAACCTTGCATGCATAATGGCTCAACAGTGCGTGACAGGGAATGAGGAAAGGTGCAGCTGACTCATATCGCCAAATCATTTCGTTTCCTCGCAGCCCGGTAGCGCATGCTTTGTGGCCCGGTGGTTGGGGACCACTACACTTGCTGATCAACATACATTCTGCTGCCTAAGAGCAGTAAAAACACTTAAAAAATGTATGACAATTCATCACTATTCCTTACAGTAACTTTTAGTAGTGTTCTACTGAGGCCAAGTTCAATGAGTCATAATTAACTATGCAATTTGTTTTGAAAAATGGCCTAGTATTCACAATTTTCAAGCACTCTGATAGGATTGCTGTTTCTAAAACAAAGTAACATGATAACTGCAGACACTTTCATTTTTTGACCAAAAAACGCATTATCAAATTCCAAGAGGAAATTCCAAATCTCTGATGCTTATAGGATCAATCCCTGCTATGTTAAAACTTAACCACTTCCACCATTGTCAGCAGTGGTCCTCATGGAAGAGTGTTTTCTGCTGCTGCTGTATTTAACATTGTATGACAAAAAAAATGCAGATTCAAACAGCTGATCTATCCAGCTGTGATAACCAAGTCAAGAAGAGGCAAAGAAACAAGACATTGAAGCAAAGAACCAGTTAAGTGAGAGCTTGCCTGGAGCTAAGCCAATCTCTTCTGGAGCCTCCAAAAGCTAATATCAAGGCTGCATGGGAATGAGAAAACCACTCAGGTTTGTTTGCTCATGGTAAAAATTAATAAACTAGAGTGCTGTTGGAGTATTAAACAGTTCTCTGGTGCTGTACAGTTATTGAACAGCTTAAGTTTTCTTTGAAATAGTTCACGAAAAAAAAACCTCTGAAGAACAATGGAATCTTCCAAGTGTACATCAAAGAACCACAATGAATAGATTAACACAACTCAATAACTGGTCATTTATTATAGAATGCAATCATCCTCAATAATAGTTCCTGAATTAATCCAAGTACAGTGGATTCAGGTTAATTGGTCCATCGGTTAACTGGGGCAGCTGCTCATTAGGGACACCTCTTAAAGAAAAGAAACGAATCAAGAAGATAGCCAGGATTCCTTTCAATTATTTGGGACACTATGCAGCTTAATGTAGCTATGAATGAGCTGTTCTTTCTGCATTTGTCTTAGTAAACTCTCCATGGCATAACAAATGACATTTCCACAAGATAAATATTATACATCAATATATTTCAAAAATGATGCTCCTGTCCTTAAGTTCAAATGAAAATTCTGTTGCACTTCAGTCATCAGTGGATTGCTA
Source organism: Mobula hypostoma (assembly GCF_963921235.1). NCBI lineage: Eukaryota > Metazoa > Chordata > Chondrichthyes > Myliobatiformes > Myliobatidae > Mobula > Mobula hypostoma. The sequence continues at coordinate 66,659,283 of NC_086106.1, forward strand.
CAATGAAATGTTTGCTTTGTTTTCAATATCTGAGGAACTTGGGAGTCCTTGTGCAGAATACCCTAAAGATTAATTTACAGGTCAAGTCAGTGGTGAGGAAGGCAAATGCAATGTTAGCATCATATCAAGAGGACTAGAATACAAGAGCAGGGATGTGATGCTGAGGCTTCAAAAGGCACTGGTGAAGCCTCACTTTGAGTATTGTGTACAGTTTTGGTCTCCTCATCTTACAAGAGATGTGCAAGCATTGGAGAGGGTCCAGAGGAGCTTCACAAGGATGATTCTAGGAATGAAAGGGTTATTACATGAGGAACATTTGATGGGTCTGGGTCTGTACTCGCTTGAATTTAGAAGTTTGAGGGGGGATCTTATTGAAACCTTTTGACTGTTGAAAGGCTTAGACAGAGTAGATGTGGAAGGGATATTTCCCATGGTGGGAAAGTCTAGGACAAGAGGGCACAGCCTCAGGATAGAGGGGCATCCATTCAAAACAGAGATGTAGAGAAATTCCTTTAGCCAAAGGATGGTGAAATTGTGGAATTTGTTGCCATGCGCCGCTGTGGAGGCCAGGTCATTGGGTGTATTTAAGGCAGAGATTGATAGGTTCTTGATTGCACATGGCATCAAAGGCTTTGGGGAGAAGGCCAGGAAATGGGGTTGAGGATGAGAAAAAAATAGATCAGCCATGATTGAATGGTGGCGCAGACTCGATAGGCCAAATGACCTAATTCCGCTCCTATGTCTTATGGCCTTAATTGGGAGAGGAGACTTATGCCAAACAGTTTCAAAGTAGCATCAGTTGCGTGAACTTGTGTGGCTGTTAAGACAATACACCATGCTTTGAGCCAACAGCTTTAAAATAACAACATTCGCATGTTGGAGAAGCAACAACTTGTATTCTGTCTGGGAGCCTCCAACCTTGATGAACATCAATTTCTTGAACTTCTGGTAACTGCCCTTCCCCCTTCACCATGACCCATTCCTGCTTTCCTCTCTCACGTTATCTCCTTATCTTCCATCACCTTCCTCTTGGCACTTCTCCTCCTTCCCTTTATTCCTTTTTTTTTCCATGGTTAAATGCTTTTATTAGTAAGAATATAATTTCCTTTTTAAAAGTATTTACAAATGGTTACTATGAATGTTAATATGAACAATGCCAAGTCATTGCAAGGCACTTGATAAATTCTTAATTTCTTCACTGATGTTGCTCACAGTGTGTCCTTTCAGTCTTTAAATTTTGTTCTTCACAGAGGCACCTGGTAAAGCCTCTTCACCATTCTCGTCACCTTGACTCGATGCACATAACGTCGGAGAAGCTTACCAGCTGTTGCTTTTCAAAGTAAACACTCTCCAATGAATTGGGTAGTGGATTTTGAGTGGAGTGGTACTGTTCAGTACCTGTACGATCACATCTCAGAACCTGCGATCCATCCTCGACACAGGTGTATGGGCTGCGATTCTCTATTCCAAAAAATTGATGAAGGTCTGGGAGAACACAGATTATCTTCTGCACCATCATGAACACCAACCAACCTGGAACTCTCATGGTGTTGATTTCTAGCACTCAGGAGTGATATTGCTGTCCTCTCCTACTAGATTCTAGCCCACTCCCCTTCTCCAGGCCTTTATCTCTTTCACCAATGAACTTCCCAGCTTTTTACTTCATCCCTTCCCCCTCTGCCAGTTTCACCTATCACCTGCCACCTTGTACTTCTTTCTCTCCTCCCACCCCCAGCCTTCTTTGTCTGACTCACTCCTTCTTCCTTTCCAGTCCTGCTGAAGGGTCTCGGCCTGAAAGTTCGACCATTCACTTTTTTCCATATATGCTGCATGTTGAATTACTTTAGCATTTTGTGTGTGTTGCTTTGGATTTCCAGTATCTGCAGATTTTCTTGTTTGTCATTTGCATGTGTTCGTGTTCAAAAAGCAGTAAATTTGTCACTGTTAGCAAGAAATAAGCATTAAGACAATTTAGAATTGTTTTGCTCACTGCAGTTTCAAGCATTCAGGCTTGGAGATGCCAAAAATGGTCAGGAGTGAAAATGAAATGATTTCACTATTTCAGCAAGTTAGGACCTACGAAGAATTTTGAATATTGCAATGAATATGAACATTTAGGGGATGCAATTGTCAAAAGCATTGTATGAAGGCAGTCCATCATCTGCACTTGGTGTCTGCACTAATTTTGTTCATTTACAATCAAAAGAACACAGCAGCATGTTGGTTGTCTATCGTATCAGACGATGATAGTGAAACCTGTGCAGGAGAGTTTTTAAAGTGGAAACCCATTGCACTGGGATAGTTCCACCTCAACCTCGAAAATCAGGGTCCAGTGGTATGAGTAGGACATCACAAACTGGGGTCGTCTTTGATTGTAGTGGATAACCATGACTTATCCTGTGTCCTGCCATGCCCTTTGCTCTCCAGAAAGCATTACAGAACTGCCTTCTTGGCCATCTCACCATTGATCTTATCTGCCCATGAGATAACTTCACATGCTAAGACATGCATGAACTTATTTCACTAGGATCAGAGGATCACTGGCTGCCCTCACCTGGTTTAGCCAGCTGGTTGAAGCGGTGTTCTGAGCTATGACCGTTGTCAGATGCAAACAGTTACTTGGAGCCACAAGTGAGAGTTAAGTGCCTGGTGGGGACTAAAGGTGAGTAACCTGCCCCAGAATGGACATAACAAGCCCTTCCCCAAAGGTCACTCCAAAATCCACTCCATGGACAGCCCATACATGGCAGCATACACTGGAAGAACGCTCTGTCGATAACTCTTAGGAACTAATACAGTTTTATAATACTGTAGTAGCATTGGCAATGTTCTAATTTGTTTTGTATTTCATTTAAAAACATAATGTTACTCATTTGGTCTTTTTTACAGCTTTTTAACGATTCCAATGAAACTCCAGCTAACTGGATCAGCTACTTAACTGGGTCAAAATGTACTGGTCCTGAATTGTCCCAAATAACCAGAATTCACTGTATTTGATTCTCATTACAAGTCCTGATATTGATCAAAAATAGTTCAATTAGTTTCATTCTACTCCTTAGCAAACTGCTGACCAACTATTTTCCTTACCTTAAAATATAGTAAAGTCTTTCACAGCTCTCATCATCCATACCTCATTTGTCAATGCAAACTATCTCAACTCCAATACTCTTTCTTTCTACAGCTTATGACTTAATTTGTTTTGATTCTCTTTCCAAACAACACTGAATATATAAATTACTTCTGTGACCATGAGACTGTGGTGATTTGTCCCACCGCAGTATTATACCTCTGAGATAACTGGGATTTTATTTAATTTAACATTTATTAGAAAATACACGTGTCATGGAAAACAAATTTGGTTTCTTACTGCTTCAGTTGCCACTTTTATAAGTTTCGTGTTCAACTATAAAATTGTTTCATCTTCCTAATTACATATTTAAACAAAATGATCAAAATTGCTTTATTGATCAAGTAATTTTGTGCACACCTTCAAAAATTTCCTTCTAAATTGCTCAGAATATCACCCAGTCTCCAAGCAAGAGAAGGACAACTTTGAAATGATTCCTCTGTGCTGCGTACACAAGCCCCTCGGCATGCTTCCCAGAACATTTGCAGTTTCCGAGTGAATATCGCCTCATTTTTTTTTGCTGTTTTTCATGCAATTGAGTTATATCCAATGATCAGGTTTCTTTTTCATACAACTGTCAAATAGTCCCAGTGAACTAAAGAGCAGTAAGGTGCCACATGCTCAAACTCATGAGCAGACCTTACTGGCATGTTGCGTCTCTCAGCAACAGACCTTACTGGCACGTTACGTCCCTCGGGAGCAGACCTTACTGGCATGTTGCTTCTCTAGGGAGCAGACCTCACTGGTATGTTACGTCTCTCGCAAACAGACCTTACTGGCATGTTCCTTCTCTAGGGAGCAGACCTCACTGGCATATTACATCTCTCGCAAACAGACCTTACTGGCATGTTGCTTCTCTAGGGAGCGGACCTTACTGGCATGTTGCATCTCTCGAGAACAGACATTACTGGCATGTTACGTCTCTCGGGAGCAGACCTTACTGGCATGTTATGTCTCTCGGGAACAGACTTTACTGGCATGTTATGTCTCTCGGGAACAGACTTTACTGGCATCTTAAGTCTCTCAGCAGCAGATCTTATTGCCATGCTGTCTCTCTCCTGGAATTCAACACGATTTGCCTAACTGCTCTGTTTCAGAACTATTGTTGCCAATTTTGCAAAACAAACAAAATCAAGAATACGCACCACATTTTTTCCATTTTCTTGTGAAAATTAGTAAAATTTTTATCTGTTCATTAAAAAAAACAGTTTATGACTGCATGCAGCAGAGATCATCTATCGCTCCGGCAGGTGCTGAATAGTGGCAAGAAACATTTGCACCATACAAGTGCTGGGAAATGACCAATATCAGCAAGAGTGAATTCGATCACCTACTCTTGTCATTCAATGATATCAACCTGACTTGCTTTTCACTGTCAATATTGTTAGGCTACTACTAAACAGAAACTCAACCAAACATCTGTGTATTACGGCCACAAGAGCAAGTTTAATGAGTTGGTAGAACTGAGAGTAAAATGGGATTTAATCATGAAAAAAAATGTAAGGCAGTATACCTCAAAGGTTTAATAAGCTTAGAACACACATGATGAATGGTAGGAAGCCAAGAACAGAGACACCTTGGTGTTGAGACTGATCTCTGAAGTTAGAAGGACAGGTAAATGGCATCATTAAGACAATCAGATACTTGGTGTCATCAGCTGCCCACAGAAATAAAAAGGCAGCGAGATTATGCTACATCTGTGTAACCCTCTCACTGGACCGGGTATACAAACTTGACTCGTTAGCTAACTCTGCTAACAGCCACCTGACTCAGTGGTGGGGAAGCCACCCTTCAGAAACAATATATGTATAGGGTTGGTTTGGTTTCCGGTTCAACCAAACAGGAATATTAGGAATTCCAATTAAAGGAACTTCGATTTGAGCAAATGCCGTATAAATACTGACCATGCACAGTTATCAGTCACCAAGAAATAACAAATCATACACCAGCATAAAATTATAAAGAAAATATATTTACCAATTTCAGCTTTATCAGTTAATAGAAAAAAAAGGGCCCATTACAATTAAACCAGTCTAAATGTGAAGATAAACGTTGGAGCTCATGTCTGTAGTGGTTGATTCTATTGCTTTACTCATGGTGCTGAAATCACAAGTTGAACTTCCCTTCTTGGATTCCTTTGTCTCACGAGCGTTCCTTGCATTAAAGTCTTCCCTTCAGATAGGATCATCCAGGCATCTTCCCTCGTCATCTCTGCATCTCTCACCAAAAGATCACAAACCCAACTATTATCCATCATAAATCTCTCTTCCCCTAGTTCCCTCTTGAACTCCTCTCCATCCCACCATCCTGACTGGCTGACACAATATTCCTACATTGAACAACATGGCTCCTTATCTTTAGCCAAAACCGAAAAAAAACTGTACACAAGATGGGAAAGCGGAAACCTGATTGGATGAGGACTAACCAATCAGGAAGGATGGTCTACAGGGGTAGAGATATCACTAGACAAGACATATGCAGGCATCATCCCTGAAGATCAAAACGTTGGTTATAATTGATACCTGTACCCAGCTGGAAGCTCAAGAAGAGTTTATTCGAAACTAAAACACTCTACCAGCAGGATGCACTGCTTTTATAGCAAATTGCTAGAATAAACTACCTCACAGCATAGCAGTAGAGGTCTTAACCAGGGCATTACATCTGGATAAAAAGAGAGTTAGGCAACAGTTAAAATACTTTGTGCAATTTTGGTCATCACATTAAAGGATGGATATCATTGCATTCTAGAGAGTACAGAGGAGATTTACCATAATGTTGCCTGGGAGTGAGTGCGTTTCAGCTTTGAAGAGAGACTGGAAAGACTAGATTTGATTTCTCTGGAGGCCAAGGGGAACCTTACTGAGATATACTAAATATCCAGAGGACAGACAGTGAGAAACATTTCCCCTCATCAGCAGTGTCCATACACAGAAGGCCTAGGTTCATGTTAAGGGTTAGGATATTTAGAAGGGGTCTGGATTTTTTTTTAAACCGAAGAGTGGTTTAAATATGGAATACACTTCCAAAAGGAATACGCTTCCAGAGATAAGTATTCTCATAGATGTAAATGTAGACAATGATGATATATAATTTCTTTACCAGCAATCTTGAAATAGCAGAAAAAATGGATTTTCATTTTAATAGATTTATAGCTACTGTTACCTGTTGGGTTATTCCAATAGTAGCTCCCAAGCTCCGGTCATCTACCACTAATGTAGCAGTTTAACACAACCTGCATGCATTTTCCAAGTCACACATAACCTGACGTGAAAATATATCACTGCTTTTTTTGTCCAGTGTCCAAATCTCAGAATTTACAAACAAGTGGAGTGGCAGGAACAGGGTTCCCCTTGCCCTCATCTACCACCCCACCAGCCTCCGGGTCCACCATATAATTCTCCGTAACTTCTGCCACCTCTAACGGGATCCCACCACTAAGCACATCTTTCCATCCCCCCTCTCTCTGCTTTCCAAAAGGATCGCTCCCTACGCGACTCCCTTGTCCATTCATCACCCCCATCCCTTCCCACTGATCTCCCTCCCGGCACTTATCCTTGTAAGCAGAACAAGTGTTACACATGCCCTTACACTTCCTCTCTCACCACCATTCAGGGCCCCAGAAAGTCCTTCCAGGTGAGGCAACACTTCACCTGTGAGTCGGCTGGGGTGATATACTGCGTCCGGTGCTCCCGATGCGGCCTCCAATATAGTGGCGAGACCCGACGCAGGCTGGGAGACTGTTTCGTTGAACACCTATGCTCTGTCCGCCAGAGAAAGCAGGATCTCCCAGTGGCTACACATTTTAATTCCACGCCCCATTCCCATTCTGATATGTCTATCCATGGCCTCCTCTACTGTCAAGATGAAGCCACACTCAGGTAGGAGGAACAACACCTTATATTCCGTCTGGGTAGCCTCCAACCTGATCCTTTGCATTTCTGGTCAGATGCTAATATATTTCATTGGCTTTGTATCTGTACTTGGCACAATGACCATAAAGTTGAATCTAATCTAATCTAATCTAATCTAATGAGCATTGACTTCTTTAACCGTTAATGCCCCACCTCCCCTTTGTACCCCATCCCTTATTTATTTATTTTTTTCTTTTCCCTTTTTTCCCCCTCTCTTTTTTCTTCCTCTGTCCCTCTCCCTATAACTCTTTGCTCATCTTCTGGGCTCCCCCACACCCTTCCTTCTCCCTAGGCCTCCCGTCCCATGATCCTCTCCCTTCTCCAGCCTGGTATCCCTTTTGCCAATCAACTTTCCAGCTCTTAGCTCCATCCCTCCCCCTCCTGTCTTCTCCTATCATTTTGGATCTCCCCCTCCCCCTCCCACTTTCAAATCTCTTACTCGCTCTTCTTTCAGTTAGTCCTGACGAAGGGTCTCGGCCCGAAACGTCGACTGTACCTCTTCCTATAGAAGCTGCCTGGCCTGCTGGGTTCACCAGCATTTTTTGTGTGTGTTGCTTGAATTTCCAGCATCTGCAGATTTCCTCGTGTTTGCGTTTAAAAAAAACATACTTTCCTTCAACTTTTGCTGACTCTTAGCTCTTTCACAATCTATTTTTCTTGTTACTTTTTTTCCTTCTCAGTTGCACTTTCCATAAATTGTTTCATGTTTTAATTCATACTTCCAGTGCAGGCACATGCAAGGATTTTTCATTTTGAATAGATAAAAAGGTAATACCGTTTCCTTGATGTCAGGTACCACAGATCTACACAGAGTACACTGTGCTGAAAAGCATCTTAAAGAATTTCAAATCAATCATGCCGAATTGTGCTACATAATTCAATAAATCTGGCATCACACGATGATCATGGAAACTATTCACTACTGTTAATATTAATCAATTTTTCATGATCTATAATTTACAATTCTTTCCACTTTTTCTGCCTAATGATTATTCAACCGGCAACTGACATTGAATTTCATCAACAAAAACTGAAAAGCAAGTTTGCTACAATACTATTCTTCCTGTACTAAATTGACAATCCTGCACAATAAATGTAACTGCCTGTTAACTATTACACACCCAACACTGCAGCTCAAGAAAGCTGGAAAACAGTGGAAATAAGGAGGCTTAATACAAAATGCACTAAATAATTAAACTTACATGATACTTTAAATACATTCTGATATCAAATTGCATAAATCAACTTAGATATAATTACAAACGAATATTTTTCTGGCTTTCACTCACTTTTTAGAAATTGAGTCAGAGTTATAGATTAATACAGCACAGAAGTACACCCTTCAGCCAAGTTGTTCATCTAAGCACTTTGTTTGTTTGGCCCACATCCCCCAGGGGTTCCCAACTGGGGTCCTATTTTAGACATGTCTATTTTTTTGGGACACCCTCTTCTCCCTTCTAAACAACTTAAAATATGTCTGATCATTAACATTTCAATTTGCATGAAAAACAGTGCTAACATTTATCTGTCAACAGAAACTCATTGAGAATTACCAACATTTTCTGTTTTTATTTCAGATTCTAAGCTTTTTGTGCTTTTCAATTAACAGCTTCATTGATGATATCCTTCCAAATATGACCTTTACAAATATGATCTGGAGAGAGGTAGGAGCAGACGGCATGGGAAAGTCCTTAACTGGGGTAGGGTGAGTTATGATGCTATTAGACAGGAACTTGGGAACATAAATTGGGCAGATACACTCAGGGAAATGCACCACAGGAATATGAAGGTTGCTTTGGGGGCACTTGCATGGAGTTCTGGATAGATTTGTCTCATCGAGGCAGGGAAAGGATGGTAGTGTCAGGGAAGCATGGTTGAAAGAGATGTGGAACATATAGTCAAAAGGAAGAAAGAAGCACACTCAAGGTTTCTGAAGCAAGGATCAGACAGGGCTGTAGACATTTACAAGATACCCAGGAAAGTAAGAGCTAAAGAATAGACTTAGAAGAGCTAAAAGGGAACATGAGAAAGCCTTGACAAGTATGATTAAGGGCAACTCCAAGGTGTTATACACATGTGAAAAACAGGAGGATGACTAACTTGAGGCTAGGACTGATCGGGGATAAAAAAGGAAATACAAGTCTGGAGTCAGAGAAGGCAATGGAGGTCCTTAATGAATACTTTACTTCAGTATTCACCGGTCAGCCAGACCTTGACAACTGTGAGGATTGCGTAGAACAAGCTAATATGTTAGAAAATATTGACATTCAGAAAGGTGACATGCCGGAACTTTTGAAAAACATTAGGACTGAAAACACCCCATGACAGGATATACACCAGGTTACTACGAGACACGAGGAAAGATATTGCTGTACTCTTGGTGCTGATATTCGTGTCCTCACTTGCCACAGGAGTAGTACCATTAGATTATAGGGTGGTAAACCTTATGGAGAGGATTCTTAAAGACTGGACATAGAAGCACTTGGAAATGCACAGTCTGATCAAGTATATTCAGCATGGTTTTGTGAGGGACAGGTCGCACGTCAAGAGCCCAACTGAATTGTTTAAGGAAGTGACAAAACAAGTTGATGAAGGTCATTTTTATAAATGACTTGGATGTGGAAGTGGACGGGTGGGTAGGTTAGTAAGTTTTCAGATGACATGAAGGTTGGTGGTGTAGTGGATTGTGTAGAAGGCTATCATAGATTACGGAGGGACATTGATAAGATGCAGAACTGGGCTGAAAAGTGGCAGATGGAGTTCAATCTGGAAAAGTATGAAAAGTTAGAAAGTCATACTTAAAGGTAGAAATTAGAGTGAATGGCAGGATTCTTATCAGTGGGGGGGGGGGGGAACTGAGGAATCTTGAGGTCTACATCCATAAAATAAAAATCTCAAAGTTGCTGTGCAACTTGATAGGGTGATTAAGGCATATAGTATGTTGGCCTTTATTAGCCAGGGAATTGGGTCCAACAGACAAGAGATAATGCTCATGCTCTATAAAATTCTGGTTAGACCACACGAGGCAATGCATGCAGTTCTGTTTGCCTCACTATAGGAAGCTTTAGTGAAGGGGCAGAGGAGATTTACCAGAATGCGGCTGAATTCGAGAGCATATCTTATCAGGACAGTCTGAGCAATCTAGGGAAATTTTCTTTGGATTGAAAGAGGATGAGGGATGACTTGATAGAGGTTTACAAGATGATTAGAGGTACAGAAAGAGTGGACAGGCAGAGACTTTGTTCCACAAGGCAGAACTTACTAATACAAGGGGGCATAATTTTAAGGTGATTGAAGGAAATTATAAGGGGATGACAGGGGTATGGTGTTGTTTTTACACAAAATGGTGGGCGCACTGAATACACTGCCAGGGTGATGGTGGAGGCAGATACATTAGGGACTTTTAACAGACTTCTACATAGGCACATGGGTGAAAGAAATGGAGGGCAATGAGACAAGTCTTAGAGCAGGTTAAAAGGTTGGCACAACATCGTGGCTTGAAGGGCCTATATTGTGCTGTATTATTCTGTGTTCTAATAATTACAGTACATACATAAATACCTTTCCATTGGAGGGAGAAATGTAAGATGGCACAAATTTGAGTTAATCGCAAGAAGATTAAAAGGATTAGAAAACACATGAGGATTTTTGGCTGTAACAAATTGTGATGAAATTCTCAGCCATAATTGCTGAAGCAAAGTTGCTGAATGCCTGTTAAAGACATTAGGTTGCTGAATAAAGAATCACGCGAAGCGAGTAGGAGCTGGATTAAACTAAGCAGCTTTGTGGAAAAATGCACCATCACACAAATGATGGGTCTGTTTATGTGCTATAATATTCACTGATTCAGTGATGGAGCATTTCAGTACTAAGTCCAAAAGTACTTGCACATTCAATGGTCGATTTGGTCATGACTGGAACTAGTTCAGTTATAAATAAAATGCAATTTCTTAACTGAACTAACTGATTCTTCAATATTTTTGAGAGCACATTGACATCATTCACCTTTTTTAAAGCAAAAGCTATTGAGATAGAAATTCTTTTCTGATGCACACTATGGCAATTGCCTGGTACATAAAATTTTTAAAAATCTGCAAATTAACAATCAAAGATGGCAGATGTTTCCAGTCAAATGGAAGGATGTACAAGATATTCTGACCCCAGATATTTCAATATTTTCTTTTAATTTAGAAACATTTACTGAACAATTTAGAGCACCGAAAGATAATTTGCATCATAGTAATATTTAACTAAACCACATTACAAAGAAAACTTAACCATTTGTACCGGGAAAAACATGAAAAACATTTGGCTTTTCTATGACTGATGCTAATTATTTGCATCTTTGATACAACTGGTGTTTCACATCCTTAAAAATAAAAAAAAAGAAATTTATGCAAAGCAAGATCTTTTATACATCGGAAAAAACAATAGTGGTGAATTTCTCCATGAATCATTAAACTTTTGCCACGCATGTTATGGCAGTAAGCAGTAAATTGGGCACACGAGTTATTAAAGAGGAAGGGCAACTGTTCATGACAAGCTTCACATCAGACCTCCACTACCTTCTTCAAATTAATTCATTTTTTAGGATATAGTCATCATTGACAAGGCCTGCAGTTATTGCTTGCCCTTAATTATCCTTGAAAAGGCTGTGTTGAGCCCGTTTTTGAATTACTGCACTCCTAGTGAAGATGCTTACACAAAGCAGTAAAGTATCGAGTTCTTGGACAAAGTCCCCAAGATGACAAAGAAATGGTAATATACTGTATTTCCAAGTCATAAACCTGAGTAAGGCCATGAAAGAAGACAGGAAAATGGTAAAGTAGGAGCAGAAGCTGCAATGGTTAAAGACAATGTTCCATCTAAGGTTTGTGCGTGCACACATCTTTTGCTACTAGTGCACAAATGAATTTAACCTGCGCACAAAAGGTTGTCACCCTCTACCTCGTTGGCATGTTAAGTATATTTCATGGTCATACATAATCACATTTCCTTATCTGGTTTCTGATACTGACGTTGTTGACAATGTGCAGTTTATGATTTGTCTGCAGATTTTGAAACTGACTTATTTATACTGTTTTTCAAAGGTTCAAAGGTCCAATCTAATGTCAGAGAAATGTATACAATATCCACCCTGAAATGCTTTCTCTTCGCAACAATCCACGAAAACAGAGGAGTGCCCCAAAGAATGAATGACAGTTAAATGTTAGAACCCTGAAGTCCACCCCCCAGCTCCCCTCCCTCCAATGTGTAAGCGGCGGCAAGCAACAATTCCGCTCCGCCCCCCCCCCACACAGCAAAAAAAGCATCGGCACCCACCACCAAGCACTCAAGTGTGAGCAAAGCAATAGCAAAGACACAGACTTGCAGTTACCCCAAAGACTTCGCGTTTACAACATACCACAGAGCCACAGAGTCAGTCAGTCTCTCTCCCTCCCTCCCCCTAATAAGGGAGAAGGAGGTGTTTCCGTTTTCCCAGCGAGCGGGGAGACATAACAAACAACTCACTGGTTACACTGGTTTAATGAAGAAATTATTGATTCACTGTGTCAAATTCTGAAGAGGCAAAGGGCATGAAGCACAAAAGAACTGCTAGTTCCTTTAAAATAGAATGGCTTAATGAAACAGTAGAAGCTGCTATATCAACAGCTCATGAAGCCTGTCTACACATTTTGTCTCACCAATGTAGAAAAGGCCATATCACAAGCATCAAAGACAATGGACCACAATGGAGGAGCTGCATGTGAATGTCTACCTCAGATGGCACGGCTGCTAAATGGTGATGAGGAAGGAGGTTGGGTGGGGAGAAGGGAGGGAAAATGTGTCTAGTGGTGGGATTCATTTACAGCCGCAAGGGATGAATATCTGGATGTGGAAGCCAGTAGATTGAAAATTGAAGACCGAAGGAAATCTCTGTTCTGTCTTGGGGGAAGGGGTGTAAGCAAGAGCAGATGGGCACAAAATGGAGGAAATGCTTTTGAAGGCTCCATCAACTATGGCAGAAGAGAAATCATATTTTCAGAAGGCAAAGGATATTTTACAAGCCCAACAGCAGTAAACCTCACTTTAATAACAGAATTACCAGGGACAGAGGGTGACAAAAAGGAATGATATACACACAGGAGACAGGGCAGGAAGTGGTGCGAACCTACCTAATTCCATTTACCCATCAACCCTCCCTAATTTAGTGCCATCTGTCACATACCAGTTTCTGTCTCATCATTCCCTCTCACTTCTATCTTTTGGCTTCTTGTCTCTATATTCTCAGCTCTGATGCAGGTTCTCTTCTAGAATTGGCAGCCATCCCTTGCTTCACTGATGTTGCTCAACTTGATGAGTTCCTCCAGCAGTTTATTTTTGATTCCATTTTCCAGCATCTGCTGCCCCATGTCTCTAAAGATGCACTTAACTTGATATTGATAGTGCATTCTAGTTAAGAAAGCTTAACTCAAATATTGCTACATCCCTGGTGTATTTATAGTGTAACAGAAAAGGCCAAGACTATGTTTTTGGAATTTTCAAGTGAAAGGCATTCTGAAAAATGGATCATTTACAAACTTAGTTATAACTGAATAGATTAATAATTATTCAACATTGCATAGAAAGCAGACATCATTGTGTAGGAAACTAGATGGTTAAAAAGAACCTTATTAATAAATTAAATATGTCAATCATGGAAAACATGCTTCAAAACAAAACTGAATAAAACACTGTTGACATCAATTTTATTCATGACGGATTTATAAATATCACCAACACACTGGACAAATATCTGCACTAATAGAATAAGAAAATATTAACCATTCATTTTTTTCAAACTTGTGCTGATTTCCCTTCATGAGCAAGCTATTTAGGTCCAACTTAAATATTAGCTTCCCATTTCCATCAAATACCTATTTTTTTTTCAAAGAATGTCATAATTTATAATCTTTGACTCAATAATAGTTGCAACCAAGAATCTGCATTCATTCTCCACATTATATTTTAGTGTCATGCAGGGAGATAAAGAGCCAAAGACAAAAGACAAATACAAGCATCATGAATTTCATAAAGAGTCCAATATATTGAAGGATTATCTATAAAATTCCAAAATATTCAGATTCTGCTGTTACAGAGATTATAACAGTACAATTCAAGACTGTAACAGATAATTCAATTTGAACACAGCCATTATAATTAAGATAATCTCAAAGTTTATCTCAACATGATAAATTGGCTCATAATTTAAAACAATTGGAAAATTCATAAAATATATTGAAATGGTGATGGAAGATATTTTTCTATTGTAACCATGACTATTTTATGACACCGAACAAATACACAGAGTTCAAGTTTAAATCTCCTTTAAACTTCCCCCCTTAAATCTGTGCCCCATCATATTTGACTTTTTTGGGAAAAAGAAAGGCTGCAACTACCCAATTTATGCCTCTTCTAATTTTATATACTTTTATTAGGTGACCTGTCAACCTTCAGATCTTCATAGAAAACAACCCAATTTGTCTAAGCCTTCCTTATAGCTAAAACTCTCTAAACCAAGCAATGTCCTGACAAACTTCTTCTAAACCCTCTTCAAAGTCTCTACATCCTTCCTGTAATACAGCAACAAGAATTGCACACTTCCTCTAATTGCAGCATATCAAAAGATTTATACAGCTGTAACATGATTTCCAGGATTTTATACTCAATACCCTAACCAATGAGGGCAAGTATGCTACTAACTTCTTTTATCACCCTATCTATTTGCATTGCCACTTCCAGGAAGCTATAGACTTGCACTCCAAATTACCTCTGTACATCTATACTCTCAAGTGTACCACCATTTAACTCTGTGTAACACCTCACATTCATCTGAATTAAACTCCATCTGCCATTACTCTGTCCATATGTCCAGGTGATTTACATCTTGCTGAATCCTTTCACAACATGTCACAACTACACCATTTTTTGTTTCATCTGCAAACTTACTAATCAACCACCTACATTTTCGTCCAAATCACTCTGCGCTTTAATAGTGACATGTTCATTTATTGCCCCACTGAACATTCTAAGTTCATCTTGATTGAGAGACCAAAGAACCATTAACAGCTTTTTGTTAACTGCAACCAACTATAGTACCTGGAAAGAATGCTGAGATAAACAAGATTCCAAAGATGCTGGAAATCCTGAGCAACACACACAAAATGCTGGAGGAACTCAGGTCAGGCAGCAGCTTGGAGAGGAATAAACAATCAACATTTTGGGTTGAGACTTTATTCAGGATTGGAAAAGAAGAAGGAAGAAGCCAGAATAAGAAGGTGAGGGCGTAGTAGGAGTACACATTGGCAGGTGATAGTAAAAGCAGGTGAGCTGGAAGGTGGGAGGATGGGGAACAGAGATGAAGTGAGAAGCTGGGAAGTGATAGGTGGAAGAGGTAAAGGGCTGAAGGAGAAACTAGATAAGAGAGGATGGTAGATCATGGGAAGGAAGAGGAGGGGCACCAGAGGGAGGTGATAGGCAGGAGAGGAGAGTAGTAAGAGAAGAGCAAGAATGGGGAATAAGAGAGAAGAGAGAAGGGTGAGAAATAACCAGAAGTTGGAGAAATCAAACTTCATGCCATCAAGTTGCAGGCTAACCAGACAGAATATGAGGTGCTGTGTCTCCGACCTGAGCGTGGCCTTACCATGACCATATAGGCGGCCACGGACAAACATGTTGGAATGGGAATGGGAAGTAGAATTAAAATTGGTGGCACAAGGAAATCCCACCATTTGTGGCAGACAAAGAGAAACTGTTCAGTGAAGTGGATCCCAATCTATGCGGGTCTCGTTGATGTAGAGGATGCCACACTGGGAGTACTGGACACAGTTGATAACCTCAACAAAATGGTAGGTAAAGTATCGCATCACCTGGAAGGACTGTTTGGGGCCCTGAGTGGTCGTGAGGGAGGTGGTGTAGGAGCAGATGGAGCACTTGTCCTGTTTGCAGGGATAAATACCAGGATTAAGATCAGTAGGGAGGAATGAGTGGATAAGGGAGTCATGGAACGAGCAATGATGGCATCTTCCCTTCCATAAAACTCCTTATTTCTCTTCAGCCCCAACAGAATCTCCATCTAAATCAGAGCCTGCACTTGCACTTCTATTGTTTTCTTTTTAAATCATGATTCTATGAATTTTCTGTTTGACAAGTGAATGTCATTGGGTAAAGCATACTGAGCTTCTAAACTGGGAGTTGCAGTAAGGAGAATCCCAAAACCTATTCCGCAAGAATGGAAAAAAGTCATGCCCCTGCCAGCTGTCAAAAACCTTTCTCTCATTGGCATCAAACACAAAAGAGCCAGCCGTCAGTTTTATTTTGCGAAGTTGCTGTTCTAAAGGTGCTAGCTGGATGTCACAGCATGTGTGTAAAGGTAGGAACAGCAAGAATCTTAAGGGGATTAACTGATTATTTCAGTGTTTTGTATTGTGTTTTGCAGTCATAATTAAATAAACCTTTCTCCTCTACATATTTTTCTAAAGGCAATGATTCATTCTGAGATAAACCACACATCTCACTTACATAAATATTGCACATAACTTTCTACAGATGTACAGTATAGAATATTTTGACAGGTTGCTTCACTGCTTGGTATAGAGGTCCCCATGTGCAGGATTAAGGGACTCTAGAGCAGGGGTTCCCAATCTTTTTTATGCCGTGGACCAATACCATTAAGCATTGTATCCGTGGACCCCAGGTTGTGAACTCCTGCTCAAGAGGGTTGTAAACTGATCTAGCTCCATCACAAGCAGACCGCTCCATACTATCAATGACAGTCTCAAAAGGCAGTGTCTCAAGAAAGCAGCATCCATCATTAAGGACAATCGCCAGCCTGGACATGCCTTCTTCTCATTACTACCATTGAGGTGGCAGCACAGGAGCCTGAAGACCCACACTCAATGTTTTTGGAACAGCTTCCTCCCCTCAGCTATCATATTTCTGAACAGTCCAATGACACTACTTCACTATTTATCTTTTGCACTTTTTACTATTTATAGTAATTTTATGTCTTAAACTATGGTGCTGCCACAAAACAAAATTCACAACATGGCAGTGATAACAAACCCAATTCTGATTTTGAATCATATACTTCAATCTTAACCCTAATATGAATTAGCTAAGTAGGAACCTCAGATGAATCTTTCATCTCAATAACTCAATGATTATTGACTCTCGATTAATTCTACTTGTTATTGACTGCAAATATGACTCCATTGCTGTCTCCGATCATGCGCCGTTGAAACTATCTATTAAGTCAATGGATACATCTTCCAGTACTGGACAATGGCGATTTAATACCACTTTGCTTCAGGATTCAGACTTTGTTAATTTTATTGAGGAACAGATTAATTTTTTTCTTTACAACAAATTTTACGGAGGGAATTTCCAGCGGGGTACTATGGGATACTTTTAAAGCATATATTCCTGGACAAATTATTTCATATTCTGCTGGATTAAAAAAGTGAACTAACAATGAAATACTTAAACTGATTGACAAGATCAAAGAAATTGACAAGAAATATTCTATTGCTCCTAATCAGGAGCTTTACAAAGAGAGTTGAACTTCAAGTGGAACATAGTCTATTACTATCATCTTCGATTGAAAGCCAGTTAATTAAAACTAAGAGTCAATTCTATATACATGGTGATAAAACTGGGAAACTACTGGCTAATCCATTGAAATTGGCTTCGGTTAAACGCCAGATTAAGATTCGTAAAAAAGATGGTACTCTGACGGTTGATCATGATGAGATAAATAAATCCTTTCAAGTATTTTATACCTCCCTATACCAATCAGAATCTCCTGATGACTCCACTATAATGCATGAATTTCTAAAGAAATTGAATATTCCAAAATTATCATCCAATGAACGCTTAAAACTAGATGTACCTATTACGGTAGAAGAAATAAAAAATGCTATTTCTTGGATGAACTCAGGTAAAGCACCTGGCCCAGATGGATATACAGTAGAATTTTTTAAATTTTTCTCTACTATACTGTCTCCTTGGCTATGTAGAATTTTTAGGGATGCAGTATCTATAGGTAAAGTACCACTATCTTTTTACTGAGCTTCTATTTCCCTAATTCTCAAAAAAGATAAGGATCCTACTGAATGTGCATCTTATAGGCCTATATCTTTGCTGAATGTGGATTCTAAGATTTTTTCTAAAACATTGGCAACGAGATTGGAGAATGTATTACCTCAAATTATTTCTGCTGATCAGACTAGATTTATTAAAAATGTTACTCTTTCTTTAATATTAGGAGATTAATGAATATTGTTTATGCTCCTTCACCTAGAACTCCAGAATGCGTCATTTCATTGAATGCTGAGAAAGCCTTTGATAGAGTCGAATGGACATATTTGTTTAATACGCTTGAGAAATTTAATTTTAGTCTGATATTCATATCTTGGATTAAATTGATATATCTTACTCCTTTGACTTTGGTATTTACTAATAATCAAAGATCTCCCTTTTTCCAATTATTCCATGGTACTAGGCAGGGTTGCCCTCTTAGTCCACTATTATTCGACATTGCCCTGGAACCGTTAGCTATTGCTATTCGTGACTCTCCTAACATATTTGGTACTACCGGTGGAAATGAGATATATAAATTATCACTAGATGCAGATGATCTACTTTTATATATTTCTAACCCTGAGAAATCCATTCCAGCAGTATTAACTCTGCTTGCTCAGTTCAGTAGTTTTGCTGGTTACAAATTGAATCTTGGTAAGAGAGAACTTTTTCTATTAAATATGCATTTTCCCATGTATAAATGTTCACCATTCAGAGTGGTTACTGACAATTTTACTTATTTGAGAGTTAAAATTGTTAAGAGACATAAGGACTTATTCAAGCTCAATCTTTTACTGTTAATTAGTCAGGTTAAACAACAGAGTACTAAGTGTTCCCCATTGTCTCTATCACTGAGTAGCCAAATTAATGCTATTAAAATGATTATTCTACCTAAACTTCTATCTACTCCAAGCGATACCAATTTTTATTCCCAAGTCTTTTTTTGATACTATTGATTCTAAAATTTCCTCCTATATATGGCAGAATAAAAACCCCAGGTTAAGTAAAAAATATTTACAGAAGTCCAAGAAAGATGGTGGTTTAGCATTGCCAAATCTAAGATTCTGAATTATTGGGCAATTATTATTCGATATGTAATATTTTGGACACAAGATTGGAATATTATTCCAAGTCCACAATGGGTAAACCTTGAAGGTTACTCTGTATAAGGGCTCTCTTTGGCTTCCATTTTAGGAACTTTACTTCCTTTCGTATTAACTAAATTGAATAAACAAATGGTTAATCCAATAATTAAACATACATTGCGAATATGGTTTCAATTTCGTAAATTTTTTGGTTCGAACAAATTTATATTATCAAGCCCTATTATATGTAATTTTTTTTCAGCCCTCGGTTATGGATCAAGCCTTTTTGATATGGAAAATGAAAGGTATAACATGTTTTTGTGACTTATTTCTGAATAACTGTTTCATATCTTTTGAACAGTTATCTTATAAGTTTAATTTGTCCAGATCCCCTTTTTTTTTTTAGATATCTACAAATAAACTTTTTAAATACCACACTGCCTACCTTCCCGATTTCACACCCAACTGATATCATCGATAAAATTTTAGGTTTAAATCCCTTTCAGAAAAGATTAATAGCAACTATTTCTGATATAATTATGAAATTACAGCCAGATATATCTGATAAAATTAAAAATGAAAGGGAAAGGGAACTTCAACTTTGCTTACCTATAGAGAAATGGGATAAAATTTTTCAATTAGTTAGTTCTTCCTCTATATGTGCCAAACATACGCTAATACAATTTAAAGTAGTGCATAGGGCCCATATGTCTAAAGATAAACTAGCTTATTTTTATTCCCATATAAACCCTATTTGTGACAGATGTCACTCTGAGGTGGCTTCCTTGACTCATATGTTTTGGTCCTGCCCTCTCTTGGAAAAATTCTGGGAAGATATTTTTGATATTATTTCAACAGTTTTGCGTTTTGACTTACAACCCCATCCTATTACAGCAATTTTTGGTTTGCCAATGATGGAATATAGATTTTTATCCTCTTCAGCCTGTCGGATGATCGCATTTGTTACCTTAATGGCCAGAAGATCCATTTTATTGAACTGGAAGGAGGCCAGCCCTCCTACCGCATTTCACTGGTTTTCCCAAACTATATCATGTTTCAATTTAGAAAAAATTAAAGTGACATTTTTGATTAAATTTGAAGAGACTTGGAAACCATTTATTCAACATTTTCATATGATGTAATTTGACCTTTTCCGAATCCTTCTTATTAACTTAAAATATATGAATAGAGGAGCGGAGTTGATGACATTATTGAATGTATTCGATTTAAGATCTTGGTCTAGCCTTGTTTTGTTCCATTTGCTTTCTTTTTGGGTTTTGTGTTTTTATGGGGGTGTTTTCTTTCTATTATTTATTTTTTTCTCTATGGCTAACTATATTAAGAGTTTGGAAGTCTATTACACCTGTATTATTTGAAGTCTTTGTACATGTTTATCAACAATAAGATTATTCCAATCTCTCTGCATCAATATTGTTATTCTATTTATAATTTTGGAAAATTAATAAAAAGATTTAAAAAGAAAGAATAACTCAATGACACATTCCTGTCATCAATTAATCTACAGGAATTTCTAAAAATTTGTAAACTACTATAGTTTCCTCAGAACTGGGCATAACCAGCAATAATTCTTATAAATTGTTTCTGGTAGAGCAAAGTTTTGATTTTTCTGCGTACAATAAATTGACAGCAAATACCATTGGTTCTGAACATTCTATTGCTCTTTTTTCTTTCAACCGAATGAGCACTAAATGAGCACAGTAAATCATGAACCTAGCTACATTAATATTTATTCTGGCAACAGGTGTGTTGAACAGGTAATGCATTTGGCAAAACCTCACAATCCCCTTTCTCTCCTTCCCAGAACTTTCTCTAAGCCCATCATCTTTCACCCTACTTAGGATACTGCCCTCCCTAATTTTTGTTATCTGAAGAATAATATCAATGTCAAACACATTTCATTCCTTTTCTTCTCAGCATACTGGAAGGAGCATTTCATAACCCCAAATACTATTTCTTTGCCCCAAACAATTATCTATGCAAATTTCATGACATACGAGTGATGACACAGCTGATTCTGATATGAGCATCTATTGTGCACTGACAACGGGAAGGGGGAAGGAGGCAGGGAGAGGGGAATGATGGTTGGGAAAAGAAGAGGGAAGGGAGCGGGAAGCACCAGAGAGGCATTCTGTTACGGTCAATAAACCAATTGTTTGGAATCAAATAACCTTGCTTGGTATCTCAGGTCAGTATCTGCGTCACCACCCCCCCCCCCACCCCTGTACTCCTCCTTTGCCACTGGTCCCACACGCCTTCTGCGGCACTCCACCCTCACTGTTCCCAACATTCTTTGCTCCTGCCAGATTTACAAACCAGCTCTCCATTCCACTTTGACAAATACAGTACTGTGTAGTCCAGGCACCCCAGATCTATATGTAAATCTGTCAACCACCATCAATCTGATTTGTCTGTCCTTTCCTATGGTATTCCAATGAAGCACCTCACTTTTTTTTGTATTTTATATGAATAGCTACAAGTCATTCTTGATAACAACTATTTTAATTTTTTTTTTGTAGGAAATAATGAAGCTTATAATAACCTTGTTGCCTATCTCAGCTCTTCCCTTATCACAATACCAATCCCTTTTGCTTATATCATCTTCTTTGTATTAATAGCATTTTCATACAACCAAAATAAATCTTTGCTTTTGTTCTTTTCTCCCTCCCTTTGTGCCTTTCTACTAGCTTTAAAGATCTCCCTTATTTCTTAGCTGTTATTACAAATGGTAATCTTGTTTCCAGTTGCTGAATTACAATGTAAGGATCGTGCAGGAAATGCCAAGGAAATAGAGCAACCACGAGATCATTGAAAAATCAGTGCAGGTACAAGGAATCAAATGACCTGTTCCTTCCTCTGTCTTTCATGTTAATCCCTACTGCCACCCCACATCACCAATGCTGCCTGCTTGCAAAGTTCTTAAGTTACTTAAAAATTCACCAAGGTTATGTATCATGTACAGATCGAAGCCCTGAATTTGCACGCCCAGCTTTGTTGGTTTGCTGACTGTCCTCTGAAACTGAATTTCACACGGGGAACATTAAAAGAACACAACCTTGTTGAATTATCCAGTTCTTACATTACAGAAACTGCTCACTGAAAATGCATCAGGTTATATCTAGTGAAGGGACGGACAATGAGCCCAAATACTTAACCGCAGTAGTAGAAGGTATAAATTAACTATTTAAAATATTTGCCTTTACATTTTTAATAATTCAAAGGTGTTTTCAAGTGATTTTTAAATAGTCCATTCATTTTTTAATAGTTTTACATATTTCTAAATGTCAGGGTCTTGAAGAAGTGATAATCTGGTAGCTTCATCATTTAAGCGCATAGCTTTGGTGGTCAAGTTTTTTTTTTGTCTGTCATTCCGTAGGCAGTGCATATACTGACCAGATCTCAGAACTGCATTGTACCTTTCAAGGCCAATCTTGGATCCAGGGCTTATCTTTAACAAGTTAACAACGTACACCCTGCAAAAGCTTGCAGTTTCTCCATACAACAGTGCTAAGCTCAGTCAGCTCATTTTTGTCAGATCTTTCTAGCCCATTGGCATTTTATATTCAAGATTACAAAATAAGATTTACTGAACAATGGAGAAATAAAGATTTAGTAGGATTTGTGTATCTATATTTAATGCATGCACAGACATTAATAGAAATGTGGATAAACAGTCAAATGTAGAATCCAATATTTTAAAAAAAATTGTTATAGGAACTGCTTATGGGTAAACTTCTAAAGTTTAGAACATGGATTTAAATCAATGAACAATGGAAAAAAAATTGAACTTCTCAGGAATAGATTTGTGAAGGGCAGCTTTTGCACAGTTGGGCACATTTTGTGGTAGTATGTTGATTTCAGGTGGTGTTTATTAAGATGTCCCTTAAGGGGTCATTACAAGAGGTGGAGCATGAATTAAGATAGATAGGATGGAGGCATCCTTCACTTTAACCCATGGATGTACAAAAGTTCTGTCAGCATATTGAATGTCCAGTAGGCAATCAACTGATGAGGAACTTGTACAGCACACGTAACAAAGAATAACTAACTGATTACTAATTTAATTAGCTACCACTCTAAAATAGAGAGTCATAATCCATTAAAATCAAGATTATTAGCAGAAAGAGCAACTTTTTTAAAAAAAACTATCAAACCATTTCAAATATTAAAATAGAAAACAATATTAGAGAAACAATACATCACTATTGTCAAACAACAGGAATTCTGCAGATGCTGGAAATTCAAGCAACACACATCAAAGTTGCTGGTGAACGCAGCAGGCCAGGCAGCATCTGTAGGAAGAAGTGCAGTCAACGTTTCAGGCCGAAACCCTTCATCAGGACTAACTGAAAGAGGAGATAGTAAGAGAATTTAAAGTGGGAGGGGAGGGGGTGATCCGAAATGATAGGAGAAGACGAGAGGGGAAGGGATGGAGCTAAGAGCTGGAAAGTTGATGGCAAAAGGGATACGAGGCTGGAGAAAGGAGAGGATCATGGGTGTGTTGCTTGAATTTCCAGCTTCTGCAGATTTCATGATCATTTTATGAACGATTGTTTACTTCATGATCATGTTAAATCATGATCACTTTTTTGGCTTCTAAAAGAACAGGTTTGTGCCTCTTTTTTGGCTTCTAAAAGAAACAATTGTTCATAAAATGATTATGAAGTAACAGGTTTGTGCCTCTTTTTTGGCTTCTAAAAGAACTTTGAATTAAAACATCAGAATCCAACAAGCTCTACATCAAAAACGCAAACACAAGGAAATCTGCAGATGCTGGAAATTGAAGCAACACACCCATGATCCCGTCCCATGATCCTCTCCCTTCTCTAGCCTCGTATCCCTTTTGCCAATCAACTTTCCAGCTCTTAGCTCCATCCCTTCCCCTCCTGTCTTCTCCTATCATTTCGGATCACCCCCTCCCCTCCCACTTTCAAATCTCTTACTATCTCCTCTTTCAGTTAGTCCTGATGAAGGGTCTCGGCCCAAAACGTTGACTGCACCTCTTCCTACCGATGCTGCCTGGCCTGCTGCGTACACCAGCAACTTTGATGTGTGTTACATCACTATTGTCAGTGCTTATGAGATTGTGGTGCTCCTTAATAGAAAGCAGGAATTAATGTAAAGAGTTAATAGTGCTCTACTAGATTGTCATCTTAACTAGATGATAAATTCCATAGAAAAATCGGATCCTGTGCATTGACCTAATTAATGTGATACAATTCTATCTGTAAAATAACTGGAAAGATGTTGAAATGTTCCTTTAGTAAACATGCTGACTATTGAGATGCACCAATAAACTATGTGATTCAGTTGCTGGGATTTCAATTACAATTAAGAAACAATCTTCCAATCAGTTCAAATGTCAGCTAACCGAAATCCTGCAATTGAAGATTAAAAAGATTAAAAATTAGCTTTATTTCTCACATGTACATTGAAACATAGTGAAATGGCTCGTTTGTCTCAAATCAGAACAGCAAGAATTGTGCTGGGCAGCTAACAAGTGTAGCCATGCTTCCAACACCAAAATAGAATGCCCACAACTTACTAACCCTAACCACACATTCTTTGTAATGTGTGTGGAAACAAGAGCACTCAAAGGAAACCCATACAATTACGGGGAGAATGTGTGAACTCCTTACAGACAGCAGCGAATTGAACCACTGTAAAGTTAGGTGCTAACCACTATGCTACCATGCTGCCCAGTAAAATCCTACGTAATTGAGTAATATCCTAATAGTATAAATAAACCTTGAAAACTGGGATAATTATTTCAACTAATTTTACTGTGGGCACGTGGCCAAGTGGTTAAGGCATTTGACTAGCGACCTGAAGGTTGTGAGTTCGAGCCCCAGCCGAGGCAGCGTGTTGTGTCCTTGAGCAAGGCACTTAACCACACAGTGCTCTGCGACGACACTGGTGCAAAGCTGTATCGGGCCTTGCCCTTCCCTTGGACAACATCAGTGTCGTGGAAAGGGGAGACTTGCAGCATAGGCAACTGTTGGTCTTCCATACAACCTTGCCCATTCCTGCGCCCTGGAGAGTGAAGACTTTCCAGGCACAGATCCATGGTCTCACAAGACCAACAGATGCCTTTTTAAATTTTACCGCACCATTTTCATAATCAGGTGATACTAATGTACAGGCAGACTTGCTTCCAAATAATCACTGATCTATGATGTGAATAAAAGCATCTAGTCTTTCAAATGCAAACTATTTGAATTTGAAAGAGCGTTTGGGTGTTAGGTATGTTTTAATGTAATCTGGGCTTGCTTGGTATATTAGTGACAACCATAAGTAGTAAATATATTTCAAAATCCAGAATTGTAATGATAGATTCAACAACAAACTACCTTGGTTGTTGCTATAGATTGTATATATTGTGACGTTCCGGGTGAGGGCGTGGTCAATAGTCCACCTCTGCATTTCTAATGACCAGTACTGTTCATTGTTCTTGTGTTAAAATGCTTTTATGGAATTATAGTGGGAAGTTCCAGTTCGTTTATTGTTACATTTTAGCTTGGGTTATACAGTTATTTGCTGCGTATTTATGGGTCACCCTAACTGTAACCAGTGAGTGTGATGGTCACCTCCCCCGTCGGTGTGAGACTGGTTGGGTTCACTCTCCGAGTCGTGGTATCTGGTCTGTTCGTGTCTATCACAATAAAACTGTTACATGAGGAAATCTGCAGGTGCAGGAATTTCAAGCAACACACATAAAAGTTGCTGGTGAATGCAGCAGGCCAGGCAGCATAAAACTGTTGTTGAGTTAAAGAGCTTCCTCGTCTGTCATTATGGACCAAATGCTCGCCACAATATAATATTAAGTCCAAAACCTGCTAAAGGTTGGAAAAATAGCTGTGTTTTAAAAAGGGAAGCAGCACTTAGGTTCAATTTCCTTGATAGCATTACTAAGAACCTCGATTACTTTTTCAACAAAAAAAAATCAATTCTTCTTTTGTGATCCAAAATAAAATAGCAGGTAAACTGAACAAATGCCATCAGGGGATTCTTCGCAAACAAACCTAAGGATCATGATGTACATGTCTCTTCCAAGCTCTGATTTCACCATACACACAAAAAATTGTTTTTCGGTTTTGTGCCACACAAAGAAAATCACATTATAATGCATCTTCCATGTTCTTGCCAATTCAATTATCTAAACAGTATCTTTTTAAAAGCTTCTTTGCATCCTCCTCTCAACACATTCACAACTACCTTTGAATCAGCAGCAAACTTTTAAACCTGACATTTGATCGTCACTGGAACACCCATTGGAATACTGCCCAACAGTGCATGCAATCTGTGTAATTGAATATTATCGACAAATCTGTATGGGACCTTATAACCCTTCTGTAATTCTAAATACACCACATTCACTGGTTTCCCTTCTGAATTTCACTACTTACATCCTCAAAGAATCCAAGAGATTAGTCACATTCTCTGGTACTTAAACAATTTCAAATAATTTGTTCTCCACAATCTTCAAATCTAAATTCATGTTAATATTACATAATTTCTTATTGGAATCCCTCTAATTACGTTTTCACCTTTGCCATATCACTAATATGTCTCCTGCCTAAAAGGATTGAGTGGAAGCTATACAAATTAAAAATTCATCTATCCCTTTGCTTTTCTCAGCTCATGTGCAGCTCTTGGATTAAACAACCTCACTGCCTTTTCCAAATGTCACCAAACTTGGTTTTGGTACATAGAGAAAAAAATAGCGCCCTCCCCACACCAGGGAGGTCGAAGTGAAAGTTTAAGGTGAGGGGAGAAATTTAAAGGAGATCTGAGGGGGTAAATTTTCCCCACACAGAGGATGCTGCTTATCTGAATAGGCTGCAAGAGGAGCTAGTAATGACAACAGATACAATTGCAGCATTTAAAAGGCATTTGGACAGGTATTTAGGAAAGGCATTGAGGAAGAGGTTTAGTGTAAATACATATGACGGTTGGCAAGATGAGACGGAACAAAAAGACATTTTAGTGCTGTATGATTCTATAAATTTTTGTACATTCATTCGTAGTCGGAGACACTAACAACAATTTTATTCCATGTCAGCATGAAAACATCCAATGTCAATCAATGATCAACACATACAAAAATGCTGGAGCAACTCAGCTGGATAGGTAACATCCCTGGAGGGAAATCAACAGTTCACGTTGTGGGCAAAGACATTTCATCAGGACTAGAAAGGAAGAAGTCAGAATTAAAAAAATCGGGGTAAGGGGTGCAGGACAAGCTGGCAAGTAGTAGATGAGTCCAGGCAAAGTAGGTGGGTGGAGGGGGAATAAAGAGAATGACATGAGAAGCTGGGAGGTGATAGGTAGAAGAGGCAAAAGGCTGAAGGAATCTAATAGGAGAGGACAGTAGACCATGAACAAGGAGAACCAGTGGGAGGTCATGAAGGCAGTTTAAAAAGAGAGGGGATAGGGGAGCTATGGGAATAAGGCAAGTGGAGGGGGGTAGGAGAAAAAAAGGAAAAAAAAGGAAGGAAAGGGTCCCGGAAATTAGAATTATCGACATTGATGCTACCAACACAGAATATGAGGGAACATAGCCTCAAGATTCAGGGGGAAGCAGATGTTTAGGACGGAGATGAGGAGGAACTACTTGTCCCAGAGAGTGGTGAATCCGTCGAATTCTCTGACCAATGAAGCAGTTGAGGCTACCTCAGTAAATATATTTAAGATAAGGTTGGATTGATTTTTGCATAGTAGGGGAATTGAAGGTTATGGGGGAAAAGGTAGCTAAGTGGAGATGAATTCATGGCCAGATCAGCCATGATCTTATTGAATGGCGGAGCAGCTTGATGGGCCAGATGGACTACTCCTTTTCCTATTTCTTTTGTTCCTATGTTGCTCCTCCAACCTGGGTTTGGCCTCATCAGGGCAGTAGAGGAGGCCAATAACAGACATATCAATGTGAGAATCATAAGTGGAACTGAAATGGGTAGCCACTGATAGACCCTGGCTTTTATGGTGAGTGGAATGAACACGCTTAACCAAGTTGCTCCCCAATCTGCATCGGATATAACCAATGTGGAGGAGGCTGCACTGGGAGCACCAAATGCAATAAATGACACCAATAAAATTGCAGGTGAAGCACTGCCCCAAGTTGAAGGACTGTTTATATCCTGAATGGTGGTAAGTTCCCTCTTTTTTCCACCCCTAATCTATATCCTCCAAAAAAATACTGCTCTGATTTCTATATACACACTGATGCTTTACCTCATCATCATCTCTCCTGATTCACTCATTATCATGAATTTGTCAAATTTTTTTATCCACCTTCAGCACATGACAAACATAACCTTCCTCCATGAACTGGAAAAAAAATCTTCAAAGCCTTTTCACCCTAACAATGGTCTAAAACTACAAAAGATGTTTTGTGCTATTAATCTATGGACCTCTTTCCACCTCGTAAATAAGATCCTACTAAAAGGTCATTCACCCATTACTCCATTATGTCAAGACTTGCTACTCCAATGCATTCCTGCTGGGTCTTTCTGAGTTTGTGCTCTGCAAACCAGCTTTTTAGCCATCAGCCTAACCTATCCATAATCTCCATTCTACCATCTATCATTCAATTTCAGTTAGTCTATACCAGCTCTTGGTGAAGGAAAATGTCATGGTTTTTATGTTTATTTTCAAATTTTATCATGGCCTCGTGACTGGCTAATCTTCTTTAGTCCTCTAGCCATCCAAGATAGCCTGCCTGTATCTGAATTTATATCACTCAGTCATTGGATACTATATACCCAAATGCCTAAGTTCTAAGCTCTGAAATCACTCATTGTGCATTTCTTATTTTCATTATCTTTGAAACTCTCTTTAAATCTAACCACTTGGGTTATATTTTACCTATAAGCCCTGATTTCTTGTTATTGGCTCAGATTCAATTATTTTCTATGTAACAGTGCCTCATGATGTTTATGCTATATTAAAAGGTGCTGTATAAATGCAAGCTTCTGTCCTTTAAGCTACCAAAGGTACTGCTGGTAAGCAAACATCAACACTGAAAAGTAAATTTACCACATAAATCTGGGCTACTTAAACAATATCACAAGGGATTACAGCTTGAGATGTACTGCTTTCAAATTAAATATGACGAAATCTATGAGCACACAAACCACAGAACTGACTGAAATTGCAGGTAAGGAAGAAAAGCCTTGATATCCGTGTGGAAGAAAGCTACTCTCCCAGTTAATCTCCCATATAACCCTACACATGTTGTATTACCTATACCAGAAAGAAAGAGGAAGATATTGATATGGCAGAGATAATTAGCTGCTGGTACTTTATGTTAAGATGCAAGAAATGTTCCTGTCCTTCAATTTTAAGGTCAGAAACAGAACAGAATGCTCCCCAGTTAGAGAAAACCATGATTAATCATTAGATGCAAAAATCCTCCAAAACATCTTGAAGAGTGAACAGGAAAAAATAATCTTGGTAACAAACCTGAAAACCAGAATGTATGGAACTTCAATTTAGACAGAACATAACTGAACTGTAATATGCCTAACATTTCCAATTGATAAGTATCTGATTATTTGATATGACTATCTCTCTGTTAACTCCTACTTATCAACTCCTCATTCTTCTGAATGATCCATACGTCATCCAGCTCCATAATATTCTGTTAAGAACCAGATGCACTTCTCACAGAAATAGTATCACGGACACTGATTTCCCAGATGTACCATATTGCACAAGAGAAGCACACCACTAACCTGTGTTCTACTGATGCAATAAAGAGAAATTTGACAGAAACCTCAACCTAGCTACCACTTCTCAACTAAATCTCTTGAGCCAAAGCCTTAATTCCTCACACTATCCCTGTCCAATCACACTATGCCTGCTGTGCTTAAACACATCTTCATTTTATTGGTTCTTACAAATTGCATAATAATCCAATCAGTCTAAAAGTGAACAGAAGATCAAGATATTGATAAGTTCGTGGCTCAAGGTAGAAGGAGATGAGTTATTAACTTCAAACTTGCTGCATAATCACTCAAAGAGTTGAACTGCATGCAACGAGAGCTATATAAACTCATGTCCTTCGACCTTAGGCCATGAACTTATCAATCACCCCTGCTGTGGACACTTTCTGGAGGTCCAAGATCCGTATGCTCCACAATTGCTGGACTAAGTGTGTAAATATAGGAGGGGACTATGTTGAAAAATAAATGTGCTAGGTTTTCAAAAATTGACTCCTTCTACCTTAGGCAGCGAACTTATCAATCACCCCTCGTACAACTTGGGGCAGATTTCAATTCCGGTGTCATCTGTAAGGAGTCTCTGTATGCCCTCCCTATGGAATGCATGGATTTTCCCTGGGTGCTTTGCTTTCCTCCCATCGTCCAAAGACATCCTGGATGGGTTAACAAGACATCATAAGTTGTTTCGCAACTAGGTTAAGGTTAAATTGGGATCGTTGGGTGTTGCTGGGGTGGTGTGGCTCGAAGGGCTGCATCACAAAATAAGTCCAATGTGGGAATTTTTTTTTGCACTATTTACAGTGTTAACAATAGCATCAGGAACCTAGCAGCAGAAAGACTAGTATCCCCTAATTTGGCGGGAGGAGAAGATGGCGATATGACGCAGCGCGCGCGGTCTCTCCGGTGAAGAGTATCTGTTATTTGTCAAGTAGGAGGCCATGCACAATTCTGATTTGATGGAAGCATTTGTGAGAGCACGGAGGAACATCTGGTGAAACTTCTGAAATGCTTGCTTCGCTGCTGCCGCTACTGTGTGAACCAAAATCTCCGGAGGGGAAGGCCCTGAATCCTCAGCTTTGCTTGCTGCTTGGCGGCCAGAGTTGAAGCACTCGGCAGAGATGGTGCTCGGTGTTCGGTGTTGGAGGGCTGGTCGGAGGCTCGAAGTTTTCAGACGGACACAGAGTCGGACTGTGGTTGGGTGCTTCCAGGATGCTGCATCGGCAAGCTTGTGGCGCTGGAAGCTCATGGCAGGAGTGTTTCTCCCTTCTACCGTCTGCGTGAGATGATGGGCTATCGGGACTTTGAGACTTTTTTTTTACCGTGCCCATGGTCTGCTCTTATCAAATTATGGTATTGTTTTGCACTGTTGTAACTATATGTTATAATTATGTGGTTTTTGTCAGTTTTAGTCTTGGTCTGTCTTGTGTTTCTGTGATATCATACCGGAGGAACATTGTATCATTTTTTAATGCATGCATTACTAAATGACAATAAACGAGGACTGAGTGTCCTCATAATCTAAAATCTAATCTAAAATCTAACCCGAAATGGGCTACATATGCAGAGATTCAATAAAACTCAAAGTCAAAATCTATTGCTGATCCATCTACTTCTTTGGGCAGGGTAATTTACAAGCATTTCCTATTCTGGAGATTGTTATCTTTGGTGCAATGGTCCTTCTTATAAATTGGATTCCATAAAGTGACAAAATGTTCTGTCCTGACCTTGAGAGGCGCAATTTATTTTGTATGAGCAAAAATTACTCCCTAGTTGTTTTTTAACGTATAATTTCATACACAGGTTAGTTTTTATTCTGAGAAGCACACAGTGGAAAGACTTGCATCTCCATCCACTCTTTATTTGCCTTTGAAACAGCAATATCGGAGTCTTAAGTTTTTGATAATATGGGTAAACATTTAGTGGATATAGTTTGAAAAAAGTATTATGCTTAAGTTTATCTTTGTTCCACGAGTTTACTCTTGTTTACACTGCATTACTATGTAGTGCTGCATATGTGAACTACTTTGGTTAACACCAGTTGTGAGTATAATTGACAGTGCTAGTATGTTCAGGCTCAGGCACATGATGATTCTATACTGAACTTAATACCTATTTTACTTAACTTTGCAGTTTTGCAGAAAAGAGATCTCATTAAATACCCCAAAGAAAGCTTCCATCTTGGATAATTTTTGAGAAATTGTTTAGCTCGCTACACAGCTGTGTCCTTACACACAGTAAGGGCAGTAGATTCTCATTAAAGCTACTTCCTTGGAAAAGTTATCAAACTTAATTTTCCCACAAGCATGATCTCCATTCATTATACGAACAATTCCCTAGTGATTTTAGTAAGCTTCTATGCGCCAACTTGGAAGTGGATGTGGAGAGGATGTTTCCTATGGTGGGAGAGTCCAAGATGAAAATACACAGCCTCAGAATAGAGTGTCCTTTAGAAAAGAGATGAGGAGAAATTACTTTAGCCAGAGAATGGTGGATCTGCTAAATACTTTGTCACAGGCAGCTGTGAAGGCCAAGCGAGAGGTTGATAGACCTTTCATTAGTCAACGGCATGAAGGGATATGGGGAGAAGGCAATTGGAGCTGAGAGGAAAATTGGATCTGCCATGATGTCATTGATACAATAGACTGCAATTTCCATTTTAAAGTTTAAAGAAACATTTAACAAGATTAACCACAAATTATTTCATAAACTGAATAACTGTGATTAAAGTTGCATTCTTAGTGGACACAAATTCAGCAGCAAATAAATTTCCAAAGTTCAAAAGTAAATTTATTATCAAAGTACATATATGTCACAATATACAACCCTGAGATTCATATTCTTTCTGGCACACTCAGTAAATCTATAATAGAGTAATAATCATTATAGAGTCAATGAAAGACCACACCAACTTGTGCATTAAATGGAATAATAATAAAAAATAAATAAGCAAAGGAAATGGAGAACATGAGATGACAAGTCCTTGAAAGTGAGTTCATTGGTTGTGGGAACATTTCAATGATAGGGCAAGTGAATTTGAGTTGTTATCCCTTTTGGTTCAAGAGTTTGATGGCTGAGGGGTCATAACTGTTCCTGAACCTGATGGTGAGAGTCCTGAGGCTCCTGTACATTCTTCCTGATGGCAGCAACTAGAAGTGCATGATCCGGGTGGTGAGGATCTGTGATGAAGAATGCTGCTTTCCTCCAACAACGCTCCATGTTGATGTGCTCAAAGGTGGGGAGGCATTTATCCATGTTGGACTGGGCGATTTCCATTACTTTTTGTATGATTTTCCGTTCAAGGGCACTGGTGTTTTCATCCCAGACTGTGATGCAACCAGTCAATATATTCTCCACTACATATCTATAGAGGTTTGTCAAAGTCCTAGGTGTCATGCCAAATTCTTCACAAACTCCTAAGTAGAAGCTGTGCCATGCTATCTTTTTAATGACACTTACATGTTGGGCCCAAGATGGATCCTCAAAAATGCTAACACTGAGGAATTTAAAGTTGTTGACCCTCCGAAAAGGATGGCTCATAGACCTCCAGTTTCCTCTTCCTGAAGTCAATATTCAGTTCTTTGGTCTAGCTGACATTGAGTAAGAGATTATTTTTGTGGCATCACTAAACTAGATTTTCATTCTCTCTCCCATATGCTGATTCATCACTACTTTTGATTTGGCCTATATCAGCGGTATCAACAGCAAACCTGAATATAGCAATGGAACTGCGCTTAGCTACATTCATAAGTGTAAAGTGAGTAGAGGGTAAAGCAAGCAACAGTTAAAGACTAATGAAGGTAACTTCAAACTTGTTAAATTTCACTCGTATGTACATCAAATGGTGATACTGTACTATTTAGATTTCCAGATGTAGTTTATGATTTCCATTGAAAGCATTGACGAGAGACTTCCGGTAGCGCTCATGGAGTGAAGTCGCGTTCTTGACTCGCTCCATTACCTCTGAGTTTTTTTTCTCTATGGTCAGCTATACTTTAATTAACCATTAAGGCATCAACTCTTACAATACTTTGAATTAAACTGAATTCTCCGACAACTGGATGGAACTTAGATCTGCTATGTCTAAGAACGAGAAAGACGGCAAGGATGGTAAACCTCCGGTTAAACCGAAAGCTACGGATCTCCCCCAGACTGAATCACCGGTGACTTTGAAAGCGATATCGGAGTTAATTCAGAGGGAAATTTCAACCTCTGTTAGGGAGATGATTCGTACGGAAATTGCAGGCCCTGTTAAAGACCTGATTCATACGGAAATCTCAACTAATTTCCAGAAAATTGCCGGTTTAATTGATAAGATGCAAACATGTATTGCGGAACATCAGTCGGCTATATCTGATCTTCAAAAATTCGCGCAACAAAGTGAGCTTAAGATGGGGAAAATCGAAGAAACAATTAATGTAATGAAGAAGAAACTTGACTTTTTGACTTTTAAAAACTCTGACTTGGAATCTAGAATGCGACGGCAGAATTTACGAATGATTGGCGTGAGGGAAGCCACTGAAGGTAACAACCCCATGAAATATTTCTCCCAACTTTTAAAAGATGCATTCCCTACTGTATTTCCTGACCAACCACCGCTACTGGATCGTGTTCACAGAATCCCATCATACTCGTCTAGGTCAGATAGACCTAGGCATGTTATTTTACGTTTTCATTACTTTCAAGACAAGGAGAGACTGTTTCGATTTGCTCGATCTAAAGGTTTCATTGATTTTTCGGATCTTAAGTTCCGATTCGTGGAAGATTTCAGTAAACCAATCTGGGACCAACGGGTCCGTTACAGATCCGTGATGTCGGAATTCTATAAGAGGGATTTAAGACCAGCGCTGCTGTACCCTGCACGTCTAAGGATTCGCATGTCAGATGGAGCCCTTCGTTTTTTTGATTCTCCATCGGATGCCCAGAGTTATCTGGATCAACTTTCATCTCCAACATCTTAATTGCTTTCTTTTTAATTTTCTCCGTCGATCGGAGGCTGTGAATTGGTTGGTTTTAACTTTTCTGTGCCCTATTTGGGCAGAAAAGTTTACTTTCGATTTCTTAATATGGCTACTAAACTTTCTTTTTAACTGCGTCATTTCTTTCTTTTCCCAGGGGATTCTGGGTGGTTACTTCCCTTTTGTCATCTTACGTATTTCCTGTGCGGCCTTAAATTTTGTAGTTTTTGTTTAAATTTTATTCTGTTTTGCTTTTTATAATCACTTTATGTTAATAATCCTATTTTTTTTGTTGCTGTGTCTATTCATGAGTTTGAGGTTTATTGTGGTTTTTTTTTAATATATATTTTCCGGCTTTTGTTCTGTTCTGTGTGTATTCTAATTGAGCTAACTTTTTTTTACTTTTTTTTTTACTGTTTTACAATTAGCTGATCCTTTTCATATTTATACCTTTTTTTTAGGGAGCGTATACCGGAAGTCATGGGGGTAGTTTTAGCGCTTGCTTCTTTCTGGCGGGTCTGCTTTAGATTTTGCCTTGGGGTCTTGGGCTGGGGGGGGGCGGGAGGGGCTTCACGTTTTAGTTTGTTTTTCTTTGGGCTATATACATTATTGAAGTACTGGTTGCGTCCTTTTCCCCGGTATCTTTTGTATGTTCTGTTCCCTCTCCGGGTTTGTGGGTCGCGCCTATTGTCAATCCTCCCTGTTGTGGGTTGACTTTAGGATTTATGGAGTCTATTATTAATTTTGTCTCCTGGAATACTAATGGTCTTAATCATCCTATTAAAAGAAAAAAAGTTTTTAAAGTGTTCCGGAGACTTAAAGCACAAATTTTATTTTTACAAGAGACCCATGTACGGAGGGGGGACAGACTACGTTTTTTCAAATTCTGGAAGGGACAACAATTTCATTCGAACTCCAATGCTAAGATTCGAGGCGTCTCTATTTTTATAGATTCCTCAGTTACTTTTATACAACAGGATATTATCTCTGATCCGAATGGTAGATTTTTATTGGTTAGTGGTTTACTATTTAATAAAAAAGTAGTTTTGGTTAATGTTTATGCTCCTAATATGGATTGTCCGGAATTTTATAAATCATTGTTTGATCAGTTTCCAAATTTGAACGAGTTTTCATTGATTTGGGGCGGAGATCTTAATACCTGTTTATCTCCAGCTTTGGACCGTTCAGCTCCTTTACGGACTTTACCTAATAAATCTGCAAATTTGATTAATTTTTTCCTTACTGATTCTGGGTCGACGGATATTTGGCGTTTTCTGCATCCTCAGGAAAAAGATTTTTCCTTTTTTTCACATGTTCATCATTCCTATTCAAGAATTGATTATTTTTTTATTGATTCTCATCTCATTCCTTCAGTGATTAAATGTGATTATGATTCTATAACCATTTCGGATCATGCTCCACTTAAGCTTTCTATTAAAATTATGGCCAATATACCAAACAATAGACAATGGCGTTTTAATTCGCTGTTGCTTCAGGACTCGGACTTTGTTAATTTTATGAATGAACAGATTGAGCTTTTTTTTATAATTAACCATACAGAAGATATTTCGGTTAACACTCTTTGGGACACTTTTAAAGCCT
Organism: Mobula hypostoma; assembly: GCF_963921235.1. NCBI lineage: Eukaryota > Metazoa > Chordata > Chondrichthyes > Myliobatiformes > Myliobatidae > Mobula > Mobula hypostoma. The sequence continues at coordinate 66,695,802 of NC_086106.1, forward strand.
ATATTCGGGGTCAGATTATTTCGTATTCCGTTGCTTTGAGGAAGAAACAGAAGCAGGAGGAGATGGCAATTGTGGACAAGATTAAAGAAATTGATAAGAAATATGTTATGGCTCCTTCTGAGGAGCTATACAAACAAAGAACTGAACTTCAAATGGAACACAGTTTACTACTCTCGTCCTCGATTGTAAACCAATTAAAGAAAACAAGAAGTGATTTTTATGTTCACAGTGATAAAATTGGCAAGCTGCTGGCTAATCAATTGAAATCTAATTATGTTAAATCTCAAATCAATCAGATTTATAACCAAAATGATCGATTGATATTGGATCATGTGGGGATTAATCAAACCTTTTGTGATTTTTATTCTTCTTTATATCAATCAGAGTCTCCTCGAGATTCTAAATATATGAATGATTTTCTAGATAAGTTAGACTTTCCTCAGATTTCACAGGATATGTCTTCTTTATTAGATACTTCCATTACAATGGATGAGATTAAGAATGTTATTTTTTCTATGAATCTGGGGAAAGCTCCTGGCCCTGATGGGTTTACCGTTGAATTTTATAAATGTTTTGCTTCCTTATTGATTCCCTGGCTCTATAAGGTTTTTGAGGCTTCTTTGAAACTTGGTAAACTTCCGGAATCTTTTAATAGAGCATCAATTTCTTTAATACTAAAGAAGGATAAAGACCCTGCTCAATGTGCATCTTATAGACCAATATCTTTATTAAATGTTGATTCTAAAGTCTTTTCTAAGTTATTAGCAAATAGACTAGAAAAAGTACTTCCTTCTATTATTTCGGAAGACCAAACGGGTTTTATTAAAGGTCGTTACTCTTTTTATAATATTCGTACATTGTTAAATATCGTTTATACTCCCTCACAAAATGTTCCTGAGTGTGTTATTTCTTTAGATGCCGAGAAAGCTTTTGATAGAGTAGAATGGCCTTATTTATTTAAGGTGCTTGAAATGTTTAATTTTAGCCTGAAATTTATATCCTGGATTAAACTGTTATATCACTCCCCTGTAGCCTCGGTTCGTACTAACTCTTTAAACTCACCTTTTTTTCCTCTCTTTCGTGGTACTCGACAAGGCTGTCCTCTTAGTCCCCTATTATTTGATATTGCATTAGAACCTCTTGCAATTGCTATTCGAGAATCTTCAAATATTACTGGGATAACTCGGGGATTAAAGTCCCATAAATTATCACTCTATGCTGATGATTTACTTTTATATATTTCTAATCCTGAGAGATCTATTCCTGCTGTTTTAGAGTTATTAGCACAATTTGGTCTTTTCTCAGGTTATAAATTAAATCTTAGTAAGAGTGAACTTTTTCCGATTAATAAACATCTTCCCTTATATTATAAATTTCCATTTAAATTGATTAATAATTACCTTTCATATCTTGGGATTAAAATTACTTGTAAACATAAAGATTTATTTAAGACTAACTTTTTACCATTAATAGACCATATTACTCAACTTTCATCTAAATGGTTTCCTTTATATTTAACTTTGATTGGTCGTATTAATGCAGTTAAGATGTTTTTTTTGCCAAAATTTTTATATGTGTTTCAGGCATTACCAATTTTCGTTCCTAAATCTTTTTTTGATAAAGTCGACTCTAAAATTTCTTCATTTATTTGGCAGAATAAGAATCCGAGACTGGGTAAAATACATTTACAGAAAGCTAAGAGAGATGGAGGTTTAGCATTACCTAACTTTAGATTTTATTATTGGGCTATTAATATTCGACATATGAAATTTTGGTTACTTGACCGGGATATACTATCTATTCCTAAATGGGTAGCATTGGAATTACAATCTGTTCAGGGTTATACACTTGGTTCTATTTTAGGTTCATCTCTTCCTTTTGATTCGAAACGCCTTAAGCAGGTCTCTAACCCGATCGTTAAATATGCTTTGCGTATTTGGTTTCAATTCAGAAAATTTTTTGATCTTAATCAATTCGGGTTAGCGATTCCTATTTTAGGTAACATATTTTTTCCTCCCTCTTTTATGGATCGCGCTTTTCAAACTTGGAAGACTAAGGGTATTTTACGGTTTTTGGATTTATTTTTAGATGGTTCCCTTATGTCTTTTGAACAATTATCTAATAAATATAACCTATCAAGAATACATTTTTTTAGATATTTACAAGTTAGAAATTTTCTAAGTACTATACTTCCTTCCTTTCCAATGCTTCCTCCTATATATATTTTAGATTCGATAATTAACCTTAATCCATGTCAGAAAGGTGCATCGGCTATGATTTATAATATTATTATGAAACTCAGGAAAGCTCCATTTGATAAGATTAGGGTAGATTGGGAACAGGAATTGGGGCTTACCATTTCTGTGGATGATTGGGGGCAGATTTTACAATTAGTTAATACTTCCTCTATTTGTGCTAAACATTCCCTAATTCAATTTAAAGTGGTGCATAGAGCACATATGTCCAAAGATAAGTTAGCGCGTTTTTACTCGCATATTAATCCTTTCTGTGATAGATGTTCGGGGCAGATAGCCTCTTTAACTCATATGTTTTGGTCTTGCCCTACTTTGGAAACTTTTTGGAGAGATATTTTCAATATTATTTCTAAGGTATTAAATATAGATATCTCTCCTCACCCTATTACTGCTATCTTTGGACTACCTAAAATTTCTAGTAATCTTTCCCCTTCAGCCCGTAGAATGATTGCATTTCTTACTTTAATGGCGAAAAGATGTATTTTACAACATTGGAAAGAGCTTAATGCTCCAACTACCTTTTTTTGGTTTTCACAGACGATTTTATGTTTGAATCTGGAGAAAATTAGAAGTAACCTTCATGATTCTTCATTTAAATTTGAACAGATTTGGGGACCTTTTATTCGATATTTTCATTTAATGTAATATTTACCCTTCTTGTTTTTTTTTTCACTGTTTTAATGGAGGTCGGGATTGAGGACGTGATTTTAAGTTTAACTCTGTTTGATTTCAAGTTAGCCCATTGCTTTGCTTTGCTTTTAGTTAGTTGCACGGTGGGTTTTTTTTGGGGGGTTTTTTTTTTCTTTTTTTCTATTGATATATATAAAATCTAGTATACTATTATGTTATTTTGGTTTCTTATGCTTAAATTACATTGTTTGTAGTATTTTCTTTTTGGTATTGTTATCTTTTGGAATTTTATTATACTTTAACATTGTATTAATGTTTATATAGCTTACCTTTTTTGTATACTTACTCAATAAAAAGATTTAAAAAGAAAGAAAGAAAGCATTGATTCTGTACCTTAGAAACATACTATAAAAATGTGCATTTCAGTTTTTCCCCCACTCCTGAGGTTATGCATGCATTCTTTCATGTTTATCAAACTCAAGTCAAAATTCGTGCTACACGATTTTCAATTCGAGAAGATTGTTACTCAATCTAACAGTGCATTTTAAATACATAAAAATAATCAAAAAACATTGCAAGTAGTTTCAGGATACAGAACTGTTACCTTTTGCTTGCTTGGCAAAACTGAGCATCAGTTTAGAGAAAAGATCAGGACTTTCAAATTTGTCCTCTTTCGCCTTGACCCAGAAACACGTCTCTGTCATTTCCCGGGGTCCAATCTGGAATGAAAAATATGAACTTAATAAATTTAAAGATCTCATTTCTGTTTCACAGCTATGATAATAAACTGTTATCCATTAAGAGATCACAATTATTACCACTCAATTTCATTTCAGGCAACTGTCCATAACCTTTTTTTGACTAAGACTAACAAGGTAAACATTCTTCATACCATGCTGCACAAATAGGCATGTTTGTTAATTTTTTAAAAATGTTGCATTCAAAATTATACTTCTATTTAAGAACACCAGGTTTATAATTTATAATTTCTTGCTATTCAATAATATCAGGTTGTTACATTTCAAAACAACTTTTCCAAATAGTTCAGTCTTAAATCAAATAGACATTGTCGGAAAACAAAATAATACTTCTTTTCTCATTATAGAAGGCACCATAAATCACGTTTTGTCTCAGATGTTGATTCACTATTCCTTTCATAGACCATTAATTTTAATTCAATAATACAAATGACTGCCCATTCACAACAGCTCGGCACCTAAGATATTTCACTAATGCATGCAATCTGAAGCTTACCTTCTACTAAGTTCTTAGTATGAGATCTACAACACCCTATAATTCAAAGATTACTATTTGCTTTCTTTTATATTTTTCTTATTCCCCACAAATTCAAAGACCTTTTACAGTTACCAAATGTACAAAACCAGTAAGAACAAAAAGTGTCTACTTCTTACTATAAACCATTAATTTATCATGTGGCCCAATCGGAAGTACAGAATGAACATTCTGAAGCTCAGGCAAATATATCACCATCTTTATGTTAAAATTGGAACTAGCTGTGTTATCATAAAAGTGGTGGAATTATGGTTGTGGCCCTTATCTGAAAATAAACCAAAACAATCTGAGACACTAAGTGAGGGTTCTCAACACTCTACGACGCACTTCCAAATAATGAATTTCCAGTTCCAAAAATGTACATTTGGTCCTTTATTACAAAACAAGCAAAGATGAACAATCTTCTGGCGATAAAAAAACTAATGAAGTTAAGTTAGCGACATACTGGTATAATTAGCTAACTGCATTATTAGCATAACTGAGCTAGCAAAATAACAAAGTTAGCGATCTAGTTAGCACTCCAATAACATCCCAATTAGTGAAGTTAGTGTATTTAAGCAATCTAATAACGTTCCAAATAACATTTCATTCCCCGTGGCTTACTCAGTCTCTACTTGACTAAACAACTATACTCATTTGCTTCTATCAACCCCTACCCATGAGACAGATTACTATAATAAATGCGCCACACGATACAATACAGAAAATATATACATGGCTCCAACAGACAGAAAGTAAATACGTGATTCCTAAAATGGTGATGATGGGTTCTACCAAGATTTGCTGGACTCATCGAATATCTAATCCATAAAGTGTCAGCTATAAACTGAAATTTGTCAAGTCAGTTTGTTCAAGCATCAAGAATGAATCATTTGATGGATTTGGGAAATCCTTCATGAACACAGAGCTATAGAAGATCAATCTGACATTTGCAGAATTGTGAGGCAGACATAAATTGCGATGATTAAACAGATTGAGAATCATTTGTTTATCACGCACATTGAAACAGTGAAATGCACCATTTTCTTTAACAACCAGCACATCCTAAGGGTGTGCTGTGGCCAGCCCACAAGTATCGCCACACATTTGAACGGCAACATAGCATGCCTACAATGTTAACCAGAACAACACGGAAAACTAAAAGCTAAAGAAAGGCCTTGCGTCCCTCCAACCCACACAGACAGTCCTCTAACCCCAGAACAGGCTTCTAGGCCTCCTGCAGATTCACTGACAATAGGCCTTTGACTCCCCCAGTGGACTTCAAACCAGCATTCCCTGGATTTCGACTTCCAATTGATCATGGTCAGGCACTGACCTGGTGTTCCCTGCTCCCATGGAGATCTGATCCTAAGGGCTACTGATCTGGGGGGGATTCTCTGACCTAGTGGATCACCAGCCCTCAACCTCGCTGGTCCTTAACCAGAGTGCTTACCAGTCCTGCATCTATGGATATCTTTTGTCCCATGCTTACATCACTGGCCTTTGAGCACAGAGTGGCAACCTTGACTCCGGATGTCCTTAGTCAACCATCCACCTTGCTGGTCTGCAAAATGCAGAGGGCAAGGCTCCAATCTAACTTATAATTCTCTCACATTCCTATCCCAAACCCTTAACCTGACTCGTAACTCCCACCTCTATCCCCAAAATCATCCCCAAGAACTTCAAAAACACCTACTTAGGAGCAACATTCTCAATGAAGACTGCAGTTCAATGCCATTTTGACCAGAAGATCAACTGAGATGAAAGTTTTATCATAAATGTAATTGGCATTTATCATGAAGAAAAATCTAAAACTGAAGATTGTAAGCTTTGAATTCAACAAGCAAATCAGAACATTATTTCCTTATACAAAACAATCTTTGCTTGAAACATAAAGATTTGAAAGGGATAGATAAGATAGAAGTAGGAAAGTTTCCATTGGTAGGTGAGACTAGAACTAGGGACATTGCCTCAAGATTCAGGGGAGAAGATTTAGGACGGAGATGAGGAGAAACTGTTTTTCCCAGAGAGTGGTGAATCTGTGGAATTCTCTGCCCAGGGAAGCAGTTGAGGCTTCTTCACTAAATATATTTAAGAAACAGTTAGACAGATTTTTACATAGTAAGGGAATTATGCGTTATGGGGAAAAGGCAGGTAGATGGAGCTGAGTTTACAGACAGAGACAATTGAAGTCTGGTATCAAATAAAAACAACTTCTATTATTGTAACCTGATCTGAATAGAGAATTCTAGAGCACAGTTTAATCAATGGATCATTTCCAAAGTTAGGAAATGTGACAGTCAACTTGTGCAAAGCAAGCTCAAATAAATAGCCAGAAATTAGATGTTTTGGACGTTGGCTGGATAAAAATGTTAGCCAGAACACCAGGAGAATTTCAAAACTATGAGGTATAGTGCTGTTACTTCCTATAAAGTGAAACCTAACCGCATAAATACCAATGATTCTTCACTCCCCCATGTCAACACCTTTTATGCATGCTTTGAAAGGGAGAATAACACTACACCTATGCAAATTCCAGTGTCAGCTAATCCTGCAATCTGCCTATGTGATGTCAGAACATCCTTCATAAGGGTGAATACTCGCAATGCATCAGGAGCTGATAGTATATATGACAGAGTGGTGAAAACATGTACCAACCAACTGGATGGAATGTCCAAGAGATCTTCAACCTTGCATTGCTGCAGAATGAAGTTCTCATCTGCTTCAGTAATCAGACTGGTGTACAAGAAGAATAGGGTGAGCTGCCTCTATGTATATTGACCAGAAGCAATCATATCTATCTGAATGAAATGCATCAATAGTTGATTATGGCTATTTGAGCAAGGACCTAGATCTGCTGCATTTCACCTACCACCACAATATATTGACAGCAGACTCAATCTCACTGGCTTTCCACTTTGCTTTGGAGCAGCCAGACAGCAGCAACACATGTCAGGCTGCTGCTTATTAATTACAGCGTGGTGTTCAATATCATCATCCTCTCAGCATTAACCATTAAGCTTCTAAAGCTGGGCCTCCATAGCTCCCTCTGTAACTGGATCCACAACTTTCTCCTCAAGAGACTACAGTTAGTACGGATTGGTGATAACATGTGCTCGTTGCTGACAATCAACTCAAAAGCACCTCAAAGATGCATGCTTAGCCCATTGCTTTATTCTCTCTACACTCACAACACAGCACAAATGCAATTTATAAATTTGCTGATGACACCACTGTTATCAATAAAATCTCAGATGGCAATGAGAAAGTGTACAAGACTGATACAGGACTGCGAAAGAACGGGTGGGTGAGTAGCATCACAACAACCACCTCACATCGCAAAGAACTGATTGTGGGCTTTTAGGAAGAGACAACAGGTGCCAGTCTTCATTTAAGGGCCAGTGGTGGAAAGAGTGAGCAGCTTCAAGTTCCTAGATGTCAAAATCTTAGACGGTCTGCCCGAGGCCTAGATGGGATTCAATGCAGACAACTATGAGGCACTGCACTTTGGGAGGACAAATCATGGGACAACTTACACAGTGAGCAGTTGGGCACTGAGAACAGAGGGATCGGGGAATATAGATCCGTGGTCCATAATTCCTTAAAAGTGGCATCACACCTAGATAAGGTCATAATGAAAGCTTTTTAGCACTTCGGCCTTCATAAATCAATGTATTGAGTACAGGTGCTAGGATGTTATACTGAAGTTGTATAAAACTTTGGTTTGAACTAATTTGGAGTATTGTTGCAATTTTGGTCACCAACCTACAGGAAAGATGGAGTGCAGAGAAAATTTACAACAATGCTTTAGGGAAAGGTTGAATAGGTTTGCCTTTATTCTCTCGAGCAGGAGTTCCCAACTTGGGGTTCAGGAACCCCTCAGTTAATGGTAGGGACCCATGGTATAAAAAAGGTTGGGTTCTAGAGCACAGAAGAAAGAGGGGAGATTTGATAGAGGTATACAAAATTATGAGGGGTATTGAAGTGAATGCAGAAGTGAACTGTGCACACATCCTTGAGATGCAACTGTCTTAACTATAAGCAATGAGATCTTTTTTACTAATCAATAATGATCTCCTGATGAGGAAGTCAAAGATCTAGTTGCAGAGGAAGGTACCGAGTCCAGGTTTTGGAGCTTGTTAATTAGTACTGAAGGAATGATAGTGATGAACATTAAGCTGTAATCAATAAACAGCAGCCTGATGTATGTATTGCTGCTGTCAAGGCACTAGCAGCTCTACTTCATTCAAAATTTGAGGAGATTTGATCCATCACCAAACACACTGGGAAATTACGATCAATGTATGGCGGTGAGCATTCTGATTGCTCAGGATTACAAGAAGCTGAAGACAGTTGTAGACTCAGCCAGCATCATTAAGGACACAACCCACCCTATCATTGAGGGCATCTTCAAAAGCTAATGCCTCAAGAAGGCAACATCCATCATCACCATCTAGGCCATGGCTTCTTCGTGTTACTACTATCGGGACAGAGGTACAGAACATCCACACTCACTGATTCAGAACATTTCCTCCTCCCCCATCACCAGATTTCTAAGCAGTCAATATACTCATGAACCATCTCATTATTCTATTTTTTTTTGGCAGAATTTAATCTATAGTTTATCATACTGGTATATCTTTCCATTAAGACCATGGAATTGATTCTGGACTTCAAGTGAGGAAGTCAAGGGGACACACACCAGTCCTCATCAAGGGATCAGCAGTGGAAAGGGTAAGCAGCTTCAAGTTCCTAGGATTCAGTATCTCTGAAGATCTATCCTGGGCCCAACATACTGATATGCAAAGCCCTGGTTCATATTTTTACTGTTATGCTGTATGTATTTCATTTAGTAGTTCTGTAAGAGCAGTCTGTTCTGTTTTCAACTTTTTTGGGTTATTGTTGAAGATAAGGGATGAGGAGAAATGTGTGCCATCCAATTGGGATGGTAGAGCTGAGAGGTGCAGAACACTAAAGTTGGGTTTGGGGCTTTTTTTTGGGAGAAGAAGAGAGAAGACGCTGGAGAGGTCGTAGGATTCAACCCGGAGGGGTCCATGATTTGACGAAGCCAGGGGTGAGATCAACCGAGGATCGGTGAATATGTGAAAAATATGAGCTCCAACTTGTGCACATCTGACTGTTTAATTAAAATGAGCCCTTTTCTTTTTGTTTTTCTTTACTAACCCTTTAGTTAACATTCATAAATATAATTCCTTGAATCATATGCGGTGCACTGTCTGTTATTTTGTGGCACTATTTTGTAACAGGGTAGTAAATTACACGACATCCACACAAACTGGGGTTTGGGGTGGGAGAGCCATCTCAATCTCATGAGTTTGGCGGGACTGGAGAGTGTCTTCCCTAGACTTATGCAGCCAAAGAAACCGGGGTTTTCAGATACAATTACAAAGGCGGCACAACAGCAGCTATATTTCAAAGGGAATTTCAGAAGATTTGGTATGTCACCAAAGCTCCAGCAATTTTTTTTTTAACTACAGATGTACCGTGGAGAGCGTTCTTTATATATTGACTGCACTGCAGCTGCAAAACAACAAATTCCACAACATATGCTAGTAACATTAAACCTAATTCTGGTTCTAATTTGCCTTATCTGCTGCTGCAAAACAACTAATTTCATGTCATATAAAACAGTGATAATAAACCTGATTCTAATTCTGACTCAAATAGCCATCTAGAATTTCAATAACCATCTGGAATGTAATGATACACAATATCATCAGATCTGTTCTTTGAACAAATTACTCGACGGTACCATGTTTGATTAAAGAATGCAACAAAAATCCTCCAGGCATAAGATCTTCTAGTTTACACTACATAAAATGATCATTACATATTTTATGCTGCTTTATTCCCTTGGGCACAGACTAAGCAGTCACTTACCTTTGCTAAATCTCTTACTTTGCCCTTATCAGTGAGCTCCTGTAACTGTCAGATAAATTGCAGTATTATTATGCCCTCAAGCCACATTTTGAGTGTAGCCAGCAAGAAAACAGTCCTATGTTTATTTCATATTTTGCTAGTTAATCTTCCCAAATTTCCATGAATGAAATCAAATAGCAAAAGACTATTTTGGTCAAATCATACATTTTTGTAAACAAAATGAGCAAAAAAATAAACTTTGATCCATCTTAAAGTACTGACTTTCAACATAGCAATACAATTTTCAGTATATTACTAAGCAACATATTAAGTACTGAGGAAACATCAAAGCACTTGCTATAAATTTTATTTTCCCAAACCTCTTCCAAGTTTTTAATTTCCCGTATCCGATGACATGGCTTGATGTTCCTAGAATAGATATTTTGACAGAAGCTGGAAATACAATCTAACTGCATTTGATGCTAGTTAAAATTTATTAGCTATTCTTATATTTGATGGACCCTTAGTAGGTATTTTTGCAAAAATATATGGATCTGCCCAGATGAAAAACAGTCACATAAATTGTCAGGTTAAATTTTCAATAATTCATTTTATTATGTACGATTTGTTAACAGCAAATTAGAAATGGTATTTTGAAGATGAGCTTTAGAAAGATAAATGGAAACAATGAGCTGAATCTTGCTCGTAACTGCCGGCAGAATTATCATGAATGGTCAGCATTTATCCCAAAACATACAGGAGTATTCATATCTTCAGGTCTTAAGTATTCAAATAGATTTCTAATAAGTTAAAAAAATGAATAATTTATTCCTTCTTAATAGTTTTTGAGGTGATGCATTTCAGTGATAGGCATGTTCAGAAACAGCCCAAAGTTTGACCATTTTGATGCACAGGAAGTCAATACTGGTGGGTGGGGGGCAAACTTCAGTCTCTTGGCAAAAATTACTTTGTATATTGTATGGACAAGGTTTCTATCAGCCCCCTCATGAGAAACAATTAAATTGTCTGAGTACCTGACTACTGCGCTGTATCCAGCATTTTCTAAGCCAAAAGATTTAACCTTCTGAATATGAACCAAGATATTGCAGAAAAAAGAGGAACCTAAGGGAGAACAGTGGGCAGTACTTTCCTATTCAGCCAAGATAACTGACGATCTTCAACCAGTTCACTTCAAATCAGACTCAGGAGTAAACAGCTGTTGATGTTGTCATCAATACTCTAAAAAGCAACATATCAGTAATTTCTTGTAATGTACAGGGTGACCACGATCACACAAGGGTCCTATTCCTGAGAACTGTTTGTAAGCTGAATATGTCATATATCAGAAATGAATGATATAAATGAAGATGAACTAAACATGTATTTATTGTTTTTCCTATGTAGTTTTAATGTACAGAACCAGGAAGTCCCACATGCAATGGCTAGGTTCAGTAGCCTTAAGGTATCGAGGAATGTTACATTGTTTGATGAAACATTTTACAAGCATCAATAGAAGAGACTGCCTTGTTGGTTTCTAAAGCTACTAAAGCTAACCACTTAAATTTTCTCCTACTGATAAGCAGCAGTCTGAGTTTTTAACAGACAATCGTACCCATTTAATTAGTACAGGGAGGTTACATGTAAGCAGTTTATGAAGACTGGTTGCCTTTCAAATTAACAAGCTGATACTTCTTCACAACTGATTTTTGCACTTCTGCAACTAACTTTCCCATCTTTAAAAAAATCATTACAAATTTATAGGAAATTTGCATTGTAGGGTTTCCCCAGGTCAGGTCCTCTATGCAGTCCTTTGGTATTATCCATAAATCCACTTCACTTGCTGTCAAAAATACATCCTCAGATTACGTGGCATTCCTCATCATTCTCTAGACTCTGATATCCTACATCCTTATAAACCCATCTACCTCAGGGATCGATACATGGTCAATCCAACAGCCAAAGGTTGCAACCTCCAGCAGCATAATAAAATCCCATTTAATTTTGATCTGTGCCTGTCCATCCCGCCAGGCATTGACCACTAACTTTTCATGTTCTCCACTACCACATTCTCCTCCTTGCAGAACAACATCAACAGAAGTTCATTCATGTCACTGTGAACAGCCAGTGTTGGCTGATGCTGTAAACATGCACTCAGTTGCTCTGCACATACAATCAGTGTTGGTTGAAACCAGATCTTGGAACTTCAAAATTTCAAGTACGTCATCAATTCAAACAGATGTGTATTGATTATACAACACTCCTTTAAACAAACAGACCACCTTCCAGGTCAGTCACTCCTAGTCACCTTTGGACAAGAAACTAATTTTGCTGGAAGAAATCCAGAGGCAATGTTGGTAATACTTTCACAAAAGAGAGCAAGAGAAGGATCGAAATATACAGTAAAAAAGATGTTCAGGTAGTCAGTGGTTCACACTTGTACCAGCTGGCAGCTCAAAGTTGATCTACTTTTCTTAATAACAGGAAGAGTTACAACTTAAAATGATAATTGGGTTTATAGCTCACATGCTAATATTCATTTTGGTAAAACCTTCTAGTAGGCATTGTCTTAATCAAGCTTCACATGCTAACTAAGTTCCAATCTAACGTAGTGATGTCACTATGTCAGTACAAAAAATTCCTTATTCTTGCAATTATGATTTTATAAACATTCTTTTACAGAACAGTTATAACATTTCAAAATAACAGTAAGTGCAGGAAAGACTCAGCAAATCAGGCAGCATTTGTACAAAGAAATATTCAAGATTTCAGGTCTGGGTTCCTTTTAATGAACTGGCTCCATTTCACTGCTGCCGCATTTCTATTTTTATCTCAGAATAACCAGTACCTGCATTATTTTTTGATTGCACATAGCAATTCATATCCAAATGATTCTTTTGTTAGATCACAGTAAGACTAGAAGACATAGTCGCAGAATTAGGTAACTTGGTCCATCAAGTACACTCTGTAATTAGATCATGGCTGATTTTTTTCCCCTCTCAATCCCATTCTCCTATCTTCTCCTTGTAACCAATGATGGCCTTGCTAATCAAGAACCGATCAACCTTTGGTTTAAATGGATGCAATACCTTGACTTCCACAGATTCACTATACTCTGATGAAAGAAATGCCTATTATCTGTTTGAAAGGGACATCCTTTAATTCTGTGTCTTCTGGTCCAAGACTCTCCAATTATTGGAAATATCTTCTCCATACCCACACTATCCAGGCATTTCAATATTTCATAGTTTCAAAGATTCCACTGAGTAGATGCCCAGAGCCATTAAATACCTCTCCCACATTCAGCCTTTCTTCTCCAGGATGTAAACCTCCCTGGATCCTATCCATTGCCAGTACATACTTTTTTAGATAAGGGACCCAAAACTGCTCAAAATACTCCAGATGTGGTTTGACCAACACATTATAAAGCCTCAGCATTACATCCTTACTTTATCTTCTAGTCCTCTTGAAATGAATGTTAACATTATAATTGCCTTTCTTACTACTGACTCAGCCTCATGCAGAGGCTAAAGAGCAAGGGTCAAGAGATTAGGATAACAAAGAGGTGGTCACAGAAAGCAGAGGAGTGGTTATGAGATTGGTTCAAGTTGGTGGACTGGACTGTGTTCATGGACTCATATGTGGATCAGAATTAATACACCATGGTTGTTATGGACTTCATAAAAACAGTTTTAGATGAGTGTGCCCCACAAAATCATTCAAAATATTCCCCAACCAGAAGCCCTGGATGAACCATGAGATCCACAATCTGCTGAGGGCCAGATCAAAGGAATTCAAAGGTTCCAAGAGGTCCAGATATGATCTTTGGATAACCATCTCACGGGTGAAGTGGCAAACTTGAATCAATGAAAGATGCACAACAGTTGTGATAGGGCTTAAACGCTATCTCTTACAAAGTGAAATCAAGCAATATAGGTGGCAACCTGACTTTGCTTCCAGATGAGCTCAATGCCTTCTATGCTCGCATTGACCATCAAAACAATGAAGAACCATCACAAACTTTGATTTTAGACTCTGAGGCTGACACGCAAACAGCCTTAAGGAAGGCGAACCTAGGGAAAGCATCCAGCCAAATGGGGTAACTGGCCAAGTACTAAAGACCTGTGCTGATCAACTGGCTGCAGTGTTCACCGAGATCTTTAACCTCTCACTTTGGCAGACTGAGGTACCCACCTGCTTCAAGCAGGCTTCAATTATACAAATACCTAAGTAGTACATCCATAGTGATGAAATGTTTTAAGAAGTTGGTGATGAAACATATTAATTTCTGGCTGAGAAGAGACTTGGATCCACTCCAATTTGTCTACTGGGGCAACAAGCCCACAGCAGATGCAATTGCACTGGCTCTTCACTGGAACAGCCAGACAGCATTCCATCCTATCATCCCCTCAAAACTACCTTGGCTTCAATATCTCCTTGGGCAATTGGATCCTCGATTACCTCACTCGCAGATCAGTCAGTTCAGATTGGCAACATCTCCTCCACAATCTCCATCAGCACAGGTGTACCAAAAGACTCTGTACTTAGGGCCCTGCCACTTTACACTCATAACTATGTGGCTAAGCACTGCTTCAATGCCACATTTAAGTTTGCTGACGATACCAATGCAAAAGGTGGTGACAAATGTGCATATAGGGGGAAGATTCAAAATCTGGCTGCGTGGTGCCACATCAACAATCTCTCATTCCAAGTCAGCAAGAGCAAGGAGCTGATTATTGACTTCAGGAGGAAGAAACCAAAGTGCCATGAGGCAGCCCTCATTGGTTGGGGGGGAGGGTTCAGCAACTTTAAATTACACCAGAGGAGGTGCCCTGGACCCACCCAGCACACAAGTACAATAACAAAGAAAGCACGGCAGCACTCTCCTTCCTGTGGAGTTTGCAAAGATTTGGCATGACATCAAAAACTTTGACAAACTTCTATAGATGTATGGTGGAGAGTATATTGATTAGCTGCATATGGAAACACCAATGCCCTTGAATGGAAAATCCGACAAAAAGTAGGGCATATGGCTCAGTCCATCACGAGTAAAACCCTCCCCACCATTGACTACATCTACACACAGTGTTGTTGCAGGAAAGCAGCATCCATCATCAGTGACCCCCCACCACCATGCTTTCTTCTCACTGCTGTCATCAGGAAGTAGGTACAGGAACCAAAAAGGATAACTTCACTCAATTTCACTTGGCCCATCACCGAGCTGTTCCCACAACCTATGGACTCATTTTCAACTCTTCATGTCATTTTCTCAATATTTATTACTCTTATTTTCTTTCTATTTTGTATTTGCACAGTTCGTTGTCTTTTACATCATTGTTGTTTGCCCTATTGGCGTAGTCTTTCATTGATTCAATTATAGTGTAGCTACTGGATATATTGAGTATGCCCACAAGAAAATGAATCTCAGGGTTGTATATGGTGACATATATACTTAGATAATAAATTTACTTAGAACCTGCAAGGTAACCTTTGGAAAATACTGTACCAGTACTGACCACTTCCTTTGCACGTCCAATTTCTGAAGTCTCTCCTTCTTTAGAAAAGTCTGTGCCTTTACTCCCTCTACCAAAGTACATGATCTTACACTTCCTTACACCGTATTCCATCTGCCACTTGTTGCCCATTCTCCCAACCTGTCCAAGCCCTTTTGCAGACTCCCTGCTTCTCAAGCTACCTTTGTATCATTCACAAACTTGGCCACAAAGTCATTAATTTTGTCATCCAAATCACGAACATACAATGTGAAAAGTAACAGAACTAACAACCCTTGCAGAACACGACTAGTTACCAGCAACCAACCAGAAAAGGTGCTGTTTATTTCCACTATTTGCATTCTGCTAGAGAGCCAATCTTTTGTTGTCTATGCTCGTATCTTTTCAGAAAAACCATGAGCTCCTATCTTCTTTGGCAGCTCACGTGCAGCACCTTATCAAAGGTCTAATGAAAATCCAATAAAATAATATCCACTGATTCCCTGCCTAACCCTGCACATTACTTCTTCAAAGAATTCAAAGAGTTTTGTTAGGCACAATCTCCTCTTAAGGAACCCATGCCGACTTTGCCCTTTGTAAGACTGTTGACCTCAGAATCAGAATCAGGTATTTTTTTTTAAACCATGCACTGATATGAAATTTGTTGTTTTGCAGCAATATTATAGTGTAAGGGCATGCTGTACAATTACTATTTCAAAATTTCAAAATAAATAAATTTTGAGTAGGATTAAGGTGGTACATTCATGGGTTCCGGATCATTTAGAAATCTGACGACAGAGGGGAAGGACCTGTTTCTGAATCATTGAGTATGGGTCTTTAGGAGCTCTGCCTTAATGGTAGTAAAAAGAAAAGAGCATTTTTCAAATGATGATAGTCTTTAAATGCTGGATGCTGCCTTATTGAGGCAATGCCTCTAAGCCATTCTCGATGGTGGGGAGGGCTGTTCCCATGGTGGAACTAGCTCAGTCCACAACCCTCTAAAGCTTCTTGCATTGGATACCCAACTGTGATGCAATGATTCAGAATGCTCCCACTGCACACCTATAGAAATTTGCAAGAGTCTTTGGTGATATACCAAATCTCCTCAAACTCTAAATGAAGTAGAGCTGCTGGCATGTCTTCATGATTGCATCAGTGAACAGATCTTGTGAGATGCTGACATTTATTGAAGCTGCTCAGCCTTTCCTCCACTGACCCCTCACTGAGGACAGACACGTGTTCTTCTGACTTACACTTTGAAAACTCCACGAACAATTTCTCGGTCTTGTTGACATTGAGTGTGAGGTCGTTGCTGTGACACCACTCAACCAGTTCAATGTTTCTCTGACTACAGGTACTGAGCATTTTGAGCATTATCTGACTATATTTTAATACCATGTAATATTACTCCCTTGAGAAGCAGAATGACTAAACAAACTCAATACCACTGAGATTCTAAGTATCCAAATTATTACAGAATTGCAAACAAATCTAGGGGGAAACGCTTAAATACTACGAATTTCTGCTGCCAATAATTATTCATGTGCTGCCAATAATTATTCATCAAACACCTTCCACAGTGAAATTAGGAGAATATCAAGAAGAAAGGTGGCTGTTTTGAGGAGAGCACAGTAGTCACTAGTTAATGCTGCTGCTTCAGAATTTCAGGGAGTCAGTGCTGATCCAGACTTCAGCTGCAACGTTTGTGGAAGTGGCACATTCTTCTTGTGGCTACATTAGTGTTTACCGGGTGCTCCAGTTTTCTCCCACTTCACAAAGGTGTACTACAATTTATCATTAGTGTTGATAAGCCGTACAAAATGAAGGACAGTCAAGGGACCTGTGAGAGATCAGCTTCTTCTGGGCAGCTGGTAAATAAGGAAGGGGAATGTAATGAGATTGCTCTACAGAGAACCGTGTGGGCTCAATGAGCTGAATCTTCTCCTTCTGCACCAGAAGTAAGAAAAGTTAAACAAATGGTCAGTCCATGCACATCACATGCTTTGCATAATTTTCATATTTACTGCAGTAAAAGTTTCTAGATAACAATTGGTTCCCAGAATACTGTGAACTATCTTGAACAATAAACTCAAAGTGACAGAGCCAGCCTCCCTCACCCCCTCACTTCTCTATGCTAGTCACCTCCCTTCTAGATTTTCAATAGGGTCTTGACAGGAAATGTCACCATCCCTCTGCCTCAATAGATATGGTTGACCCACTGAGTTCCTCCAGTTTATTCTTCACTCCAGAAAACAGCACCTGCAATTGCTGGTCTTTCTGACTTTAGTGTTGCTTGAATTAGTCATCTGCTCACATGCAGCATGGCCATACAGTTTTCATGGATAGAGTGTATTTAAATAATGTAAAGTTTAAAACTTGCATTTTAAGAGTTTGGTTTCTTAAGGCTGTCATAGCCAGGGGCAAGTAGTGTGTTTAAGCTGCCACTGCCTATTACATGCTCCCAATGGCATGCTTCCCAAATAGCCTCTGACAAACAAGTCCAGTTCCTGGCCTCGTGTGGCTTAGCTACTAAGCCTGGTGGGACCTTTTCTACTAACAGGAGAAGAGGCAAAACTGGGTTTCAGGTGCCTTAAAACTTTGGGCAGATGGGATCAGCTGTGGTGGGCAGCTGATCTAGAAGGAAAACTCTGATCTCAAACCTCCGCTACCTTGCAGCTGTACCTACACAAGGGAGGCTTTGCGAGTAAATCCCGAGGAAAGATCCAGAGCAGGAATCTCTAAGACAGTCCTATGTTTAGTTCAAAGTTGACAGGCAGCTCCTGTGACACCACTGGTGCCAAATTGTATTGGTCTCTGCCGTTTCTTTGGATTCATCAGCTTGCTCTCCATATCGTACTGCCCTGGCTTGAATGAAGAGGGGACAACATAGACGCAAGGAGGTTGAAAGGGTAACAGATAAGAAAATCTATTAATAATTCTCAATTGCCGTTCTAAGTGAGTACCCATTAGAAGAAATATAATTAAATTTTTGAAGGAAGCAAAGGTATCAAAAGTGGAGGTGCAAGATTGTGAAAGGATAAGGTGATGAGGTAGGACAAAGTCAGCATGGTTTCCTTCAGGGAAAATCCTGCCTGACAAACCTGTTGGAATTATTTGAGGAGATTACAAGTAGAATAGATAAAGGGGATGCAACGGATGTTGTACATTTGGACTTCCAGAAAACCTTTGACAAGGAGCCACACACAAGGCTGCTTACCAAGTTAAGAGCAAGTATTACAGGAAAGTTACTAACTTGGTTAGAGCATTGGCTGATTGGTGGGAGGCAGCAAGTGGGAATAAAAGGATCATTTTCTGGTTGGCTGCCAGTGACTAGTGGTGTTCCACAGGGGTCGCTGTTGGGACCACTTCTTTTTATGTTGTATATAAATGATTTAGTGGCCGGCTGGTGGCATAGTGGCATCAGTGGCGGACTTCGGAGCGAAGGCTCCCAAGTTCAAATCCAGCTGGCTCCCTTGTACGCTTTCCACCCGTGCTGGGTTGAGCATCGAGCTAGCAACTTGGCCTCATAAAAATAAGAAAGCCGGCTGAAACAACGCCGTCATGATGGCATCCCGATGACTCCACTCGGAGTTAAGGGCTTTCTTCTTCTTCTTCTTAAATAATTTAGATGGCTTTGTTGCAAAGTTCGCAGATGATACGAAGATTGGTGGAGGGGCAAATAGTATCGAGGAAACAGGTAGGATGGAGAAGGACTCAGACGGATTGGGAAAATGGGCAAGAAAATGGCAAATGAAATACAATGTTGAAAAATGCATGGTCATGCACTTTGGTTGTAGAAATAAATGTGCGGGTTATTTTCTGAACAGAGAGAAAATCCAGGAATCTGAGATACAGAAGGACTTGGGAGTCCTTATGCAGAACACCTTGAAGGTTAACTTGCAGGCTGAGTCGGTGGTGAGGAAGGCAAATGCAATGTTAGCATTCATTTCAAGAGGTCAAGAACACAAGAGCAAGGATGTGATGCTGAGGCTTTATAAGGAACTGGTGAGATCTCACCTTGAATATTGTGAACAGTTTTGGGCCACTCATCTGAGAAAAGATATGCTGGCATTGGAGAATTTCTAAAGGAGGTTCACAAGGATGATTCCAGGAATGAAAGGGTTATCATACCAGGAACGTTTGATGGCTCTGGGTCTGTACTCACTGGAATTCAGAAGGATTCTGGTGGGGAGGGGAATCTCATTGAGACCTTTCGAACATTGAAAGGCCTAAAGGAGGTTCCCCATGGTGGGAGAGTATAGGACAAGAGGGCACAGCCTCAGGATAGAGGGGCGCCCTTTCAAAACAGAGATGAGAGAATTTTTTTTAGCCAAAGCGTGGTGAATTTGTGGAAGTTGTTGCCACATGCAGCTGTGAAGGCCAGGTCATTGGGTGTATATATGGCAGAGATTGATGGGTTCTTGATTGGACATGGCATCAAAGGTTACGGGAAGAAGGCTGGGAACTAGGGTTGAAGAGGAGATAGGAAAAAAAAGGATCAGTCATGATTGAATGGTGGAGCAGACTCGATGAGCCAGATGGCCTAATGTGTTATGGTCTAAAACTTTATTTAAAGTGATTCATCTACGATAGACAGGAGAATCAAAAGGCAAAGAAGCAGTGATAGTTTCAAGCAACACAAATCAAAGTTGCTGGTGAACACAGCAGGCCAGGCAGCATCTCTAGGAAGAGGTACAGTCGACGTTTCAGGCCGAGACCCTTCGTCAGGACTAACTGAAGGAAGAGTTGGTAAGAGATTTGAAAGTGGGAGGGGGAGGGGTGATCCAAAATGATAGGAGAAGACAGGAGGGGGAGGGATGGAGCTAAAAGCTGGACAGGTAATTGGCAAAGGGGATATGAGAGGATCATGGGACAGGAGGCCCAGGGAGAAAGACGGGGGGGGGGAACCCAGAGGATGGGCAAGGGGTATAGTCAGAGGGACAGAGGGAGAAAAAGGAGAGTGAGAGAAAGAATGTGTGTATAAAAATAAATAACAGATGGGGTATGAGGGGGAGGTGGGGCATTAGCGGAAGTTACAGAAGTCGATGTTCATGCCATCAGGTTGGAGGCTACCCAGACAGAATATAAGGTGTTGTTCCTCCAACCTGAGTGTGGCTTCATCTTTACAGTAGAGGAGGCCGTGGATAGACATGTCAGAATGGGAATGGGATGTGGAATTAAAATGTGTGGCCACTGGGCGATCCTGCTTTCTCTGGCAGACAGAGCGTAGGTGTTCAGCAAAGTGGTCTCCCAGTCTGCGTTGGGTCTCGCCAATATATAGAAGGCCACATCGGAAGCACCGGACGTAGTATATCACCCCAGCCGACTCACAGGTGAAGTGTCGCCAGTTTCAAGCAGGGATTAATAAGTATAAAATATGAGAGTTAATGGAAGGCAACTAGCTCAACAATAAATAGAGGGGTCAATTTGAACATAGTGCAAATATCAAAGCTTTTATTATTCATAACAATTTTCTTCCTTATTCATGCTGTATTTCAGTTACTTTGGACATGAGCTGTCAGGAAGTGTTAATCAAATACTAATCTGTCAGATTGTTTGGCTAACCTAAAAAATCTGAAGTATCTGAAGTATCCTTGACAAAATACAACTTCATCTATCAAATGCTTACCTTCGACCAGTTGGCTCTTCGCATTGCAGTTTCTGGTTTGTACTGCTTTTTAGGCTGTAATCCATATGGAAGCGTTTCAGTGACTTCAGAGTAATTGGGTCCACTCCCAAAACATGGTGGAGCTGGCAGTTTTCCAAATGGAGGTGGTGGTGGTATTCCTGGGCCACCCGGAAGTGGAGGTGGAGGTGGTGGTGGTGCACCACCTGGAAAGGGTGGAGGTGGGGGTGGTGGAGGAGGAGGAGGAGGAGCAAGCCCTCCAGGGAGGGGTGGTGGCGGCGGAGGGGGTGGTGGAGGTGGGGGTCCGGATGAAGCTACTGGTGCTGTTGGCTCCTGTAAAATAATTCAAAAACAAGCACTGTCATAAAATCATACTAAAGATGCATAACTATGACAATAACATTATAGCCTAAGTTAATGGCTGTAAAATAAATATGGAGTGAATAGATAGATCACAATCAAAAGTCCAGTCAAACACAACATGAGCATGCAAAAATGCTAACTTCAACAGATGTTAAACACTATATACAAATCATTAGGTAAACTTTCAGTGTGGATGAAAGTCAAGTAGTTACTATTTATTCCTTTGTTGCTTTTAATTGAGCTTAAAAGAAATCAAAAAAGTTGGAAAATTCAGGACAATACTATGTTTCTTGTTGCATTTTCATTCATCCACTTTGCACATTCAATACAAATGATCCAGGCATCTCCTAGTTATGCACTTGCTCAAAATCACTAAATACAATTTCTTACACCTTACTTGAAATTAAAATAAGCCAGAAGGCACTGCTACTTTGCTGGAAGGCAGAAAGAGAGTAATGCATATTTATTTTTAAATAATAGTTAACAATATAGCTTAATTTTTTTATATCTATGCTTCCAGTTTTCTCCAAAATCCATCATCAAAGGCATCTGGAAACAGGTGATGGCGTGATGGCATTCCAACAAGTCATCATGGAATGGTCCATGGGTGAGGCTTTACATCCAGCAGACAGCTGTGGCAAACAGTCCACTCCACCTTTCAGGAGATATGTGGCAGGAATGCCAACAATACTTTAGTGGCCACAAAGTTAGAAAAATTTAGTGAGCCACATGGTCAGTAGAGATGGCAAACGTAAGGCATTACAGTATGTATTTTTTGTGCTTTTCCAATGGTTCATTTCTTATAAATGAGCATCAAATCTAGGAAGACCAATGATGTGATTGCTAGTCAGTGTAGTGTTTGTGTATCTCAGACTGCAAAGGGTCATTACATTTGATCTTCGTATCTCTAATCAAGCTACATGACAGTCTGCTGACATTCCAGGGCCCCAAATCAATACAGGGTGCTGATAAAAATCCATGTGGGCTTTGGAAAGCGGAACGAGACAGAACTACAGCTGAAAATATAACTGGATTCATCTACAACCTTTGAAGCAGTCGAATATCATAAAAATTCTCAATTTCCAGGTAACCATTGACTACTGAGAAGTTAAAATGACAGGCTTTGTGAAAAGTTTCTGACAGCAATTTCAAATCATCACCACTGTTTCAGTTTCTAACAGGAATGTGCAAACAATTTCTTCACAGATTTAATATTATTCCTAGCTAATAATCAATAGTAAACAAAACCCTTAAAGTAGTTATTGCTATTCTACTAGATCTGTCAAATCAAAAAACAGAATGTCATTGTGAGAACTTAAGAGGAGAATTATGTTCCATCTATTACACCACAAAACTCAGTAATGATGTTGCTCAGTTTGACTTCCTCTTTTTTGGATTCCATTAGCAGATGGGAAAAAAAAACCCGTGACACCTGATTGTTCTTCAGGTAACTACATTTAAAAGTGGAGCCCAAGATGTAGGAAATTAGCATGCTATTTAGCATTTTCATTTTGCTGCCTTGTTATGTTATGTTTTGTTGTGTAAAATGTTATGTTTTGTAAAACACTAAAACATAAAGCTAATTGAATGAAAAACACAAACACAGAGCTGGGAGATAATGCATGTCCACTACGTCACTGATGTAGTCCAAAGGAAGGGCAAGTGCCGATATAGCTTGGCACCAGTGTCTTCGCAAAGGTTGCCAGAGTGAAGTTGTAAACAACATCAAACTGCCTTAAGGACCCCAGCTCTGGATTTCTTCCTCAGTGTTTACATCCAACTCTACACAGACATATATATATATATATATATATATATATATATATATATATATGTGTGTGTATGTGTGTGTGTGTGTGTGTATACATACATATATATATATACACACATACACACACACACACACATATATATATATGCATATACATACACACAGACACACATATATATATATTTGTCTTCCTCATTTTATATTTTCAAGCATTCATTTTCCAAAAACATTAAATTTTACAGAGAATTTTTATTATTTCATTAAAGAAAGTACCATATTAAGTAATAGACCACTTTTTCAAACAAAAGTGTGATTACTTTATATCACTTGATTACTTTGTAGGTATATATACCCAGTGCATGATGAAACAAAGATAACTAAACTGATTAACTGAATCAAAAATGGGTGTGGAAGGAATCAAACTGGGCAAAGGACACGCAAATTAAAAGATGAGAGTGTGGAAGATTTGACAGCTTAACCTTCAAATCATCAATTCTTACACCATGGTAAGAGTGAGCATAGCAATAAGACACAACAAGGTCATCCTGCATCAGCAAGGTCTCTCCCAAACTGAAATTTCACAGCAAACAGCAGCTTCAAGATATGCTATCCAAGCTCTTCTGAAGGTTGAAGCCCAGAAATGCAGTGCTCGGCCACAGAAACTGAGTGATGCAGATGAGAGATACATCAAACTGATTTTGATTCTGAATCAGAAGAAATTCAGCACTGTTATCAGCACTGAACTCAGAAACCACTGGAACCCAAGTATACTCCTCTGCAGAAAAGTCTTGTCAGAAGCCAGAGCTCTGTACTGATGAGACAAAATTAGAAATTTTTGACTCAAAGAAGAGGCAGTCTGTCTGTAGAACAGCTGGAGAACATGACATGGATGAATGCCTGCAGTCAACATTGAAGCATGGCGAAGCTTCCCTGCAGGTTTGAGGCTGCATTTCTGTAAATGAAGTTGGCGATCTGGTCAGAATTAATAGAATCCTCAATGCTGAAGAGTATAAACAGATTCTTATCCATCAAGCCATCAGAGAGGTGTCTGATCAGTTCCAGTTTCATTCTGCACAACAATGACCCCAAACACACGGCCAAGGTCATAAAGTACTATCTTCAGCAAAAAAAAACAATGAGTTCTGCAACAGATAGTATGGCCTCCACAAAGACCTGATCTCAACATTATCAAGGCTGTCTGGGATTACCTGGAGAGACTGCAGCAAATAAGACAGCCAAAGTCTACAGAGGAAGCTCTCCAAGATTCTTGGAACAACCGGAATAACCCAAGAGCCAATTTTCTGAGAAACTGCATGGTACCTTTCCTAAGACAATAGACACAGACAGCATAATAAATTGTCCCATTCAGGCCTAAGATGTAATCGCTGTGGAGGATTTCTGACTCTTGTGGGATAACATCTTTCCTGATGCAGGTGGGGGGGGGGTGTCACTTTGCAGTGTAGGTGAGACATGGCTATGAAACAATCTCAGATTCTGAGGCCTCCACAATGGTAATTGTAGGAGTTGCCTCTAGGACTGCAGGAAGTGACTTTGACAGCTCTGGACACCTTTTGTCTCCTTTCTTCTCCAAGATGCTTAGCATTTTCTGAACATGTTGGTATCCCGAACAGTGGATGGTAAGCTGTTAATCAATCCTAGCCTATCAGACAAAGCTTCAAACCATTGCTTTCATTTTCACCAGGCCTAAATGACCAGCATGCAGCTCCTTCAACACTTCAGCTCTCTGCCTGAATGGTACAACTACTCTCAATCTCCACATTAGGCAAACTCAGACAAGGGCAAGTTCATCCTGCTGCTGGTAAAAATGGGGAACTACGACTTTCTGTTGAACATTCTAGCCATTTTCAGTAGCCATGTAGACCTGAAACAGTGTGGTGTCTTTTCTAGTTTCTCTTTGGATTATCTCTTTCTGTAATAGGGAGATCTTCAATTTGTATTAGGGAAAATATGTCAAAAGGTGTGTCCCCCTTTTGTAATTTTTTCAGGTAGTTCCTTTTCCAAGGGTAAACTGGACAAGCTATCAGTATTTCCATGATTAGTTGTCCTCATGAATTTGATCTTGTTAATTGTTATTACCAAGAAACAGATCCCATCCCTGCATTCATGCTGCTGTTGTAAGTGAAACACTCTTCTGTGGATTGAAAATGGACACAGAGGTTGCTGAACACTACTGAGGATAAACTGCCTCTATTATTAGTACTTTTCAAAGCAGACTCAAGGTCTCTTTGTGAACCTGTGCACATTTTTTCTCAGCAGCAGTAAGAGAATGAGATGCAAAGTCTATGGGTCGTTCACTTCTATCACTTATAGCAGATGATATGACTGCACCTATACCATAAGGTAAGCTTCACAGGCAAGCTTCTCTAGATGGCGCGGATCATAACTGAGTATGGTGTCCAACATCATCATTTCCTTTATTTTTTTTGAAAGCTACTTCACACTGCTTTATCCATTGCCATTTCTTCTCAAACTGTAGTAAAGAGTTCAAGGGCTGCACTGCACATTAGCCCAGGTTTGGCAGGAACCTGTCATAGAAATTGTCAAATCCTAAACAGGACAACAACTGTGACACACCCTTTGGTCTTGGGGCATCCACCACTGCTTGAGTTTTCTTAGCATATTTGTGTAATCCTTGTGCGTCAATGGTGTGAGCACAGTAAGTGATGCATGGTTTGAAGAATTCACATTTGATATGATCCGCTCTTAGCCCATAATTTTTTGAATTCTTGAACAATGCCTTGGGATTTTGAGTTGTTCCTCATCATCCTTATCGGTAACAACATCATCATCCCGGTAACACTGAGTGCCTGGGCAGCCTTGCAGCACAGTCCATAGTTTTCTGCCAAAGTGCAGGTACAGGTGCAGATGCTACTCTGGAAAAAAAAAGCTATTATAGTGATAAAGCTGTTATGGTGAGGAACACTCTGCACTCTTTTTCCATCTCTATCTGTAGGTAGGCATCAGCTAAGTCCACATTGCTGAAGCGTTTTCCTCCAGAAAGGTTTGCAAAGATATCCTCTTTCCTGGGCAGTAAGTATTAACCTACAAAGTACTTTCAGTTCAAAGTTGATAGTAACCTTATAACAGACCCATTCTTCTTGACTACTGGGATCATGGATTTTGCAAGTGGGCTCCACTCAACACTGGAAAGAATTCCTTCAGCCTCCATGAGATCTAGGTTACTGTCTACTTTGTCATGGGTAGTATAAGGAACCAGGTGGGCTTTGTAAAACTTGGGTTTGGCATTGTCATTTAACATTATTTTACTCTTGATATGTTCAAGTTTCCCAATGCTATCCCTGAACAATGCTGTGACATCATCCAGTATCTTTCTCAACTTGCTTTCAATTGACTCTGCTGTAGGGGTCATTGCATGCAAATAGTGAATGGATCTCCAAGTTGTAGTTGTCTCAACCAGTCACGACTCAGCAATGCTACCCCTCCTGTTTTTACCACATACAAGCCCAATGTGGCTTGTTGATAGGTGTGTTTCATTGTTACGAATGTCATTTCCCCAGGAATTCTCTTTTCTCCTATACAAGTTCTTAGCTGGACATCTGCAGGCTTCAGTTCAGTATCTTTGAATTGCCATTCAAACTCATTTTGTGAAATGACTGATAAAGTGGAGCAAGTGTCCAAATCCATTTTGATTAATTTGCCATTCTCTAAGCTATATTATTTGTTAATTGTTATTTTTCACATTTTAAATCTCAAGGCTACACAGTCCTCTGTCACCATCATTACCATCAATTTTTCATCAACAGTATGCAGATTAATGCTGTGTTTGAAATTGCAACTTGACTTTTTGTCTGTTTCTCTTCCCTGTGCAGCCCATTTACTTTTGTCTTCCCAATTTGCTCTTTGTAGGCATCCTAACCTTGTTGCATTTTCTGTAAGTTTCACCTTTAAACCTGCATTGGTCTGGTGTATGAGAGCCACTGCACTATTTAGTCAACAAGGCAGGTTTCTGTTTAAGACATTGCCATTTTATTCATGCACACTTTCATTCCTGACTGCAACTCAAATGTGTCTCTAACTTTTCCACTGATACAGCAATTTCCACTGCTCTTTTAAATATGCATTGCGTTTCTCTTAGGAGCTGTATTTGAAAGCTTTCTTGTGAGAATCCAAAACCTAAACTACCTCTCAGTGCATCACTAAGCCCATCATTGAACTGACAATGCTGAGACAATCTCCTTAATTTACCCATGTAAGCTGAAATGGACTCCCTTTTCTTTTGATTTTCTTTATGAAACCTGAAGCACTCTGTAATCAACAACGGTTTCAGTTTTAAGTGTTCCTGTATTACTTTCGTAGTATCAGCAAATCTCACTTTGGCTGGTTTGGTTAGAGTCATTAAACTCCTCAGTAAACTGTATGCTTTTCTACCCAATGCACTCACTTTTCATTGGCTATTTCATTTGCTTAAAAATACTGTTCAATTTGTTCAATTTATCCAGTTATATTTTGTGCACTTCAAGACTTCATTTTCCATTGTAGCTTATCATTTATGCTCTTTTTATTTATGATTATCACTGTTTATGAACCCATGTATTCATACATTTTCTGCCATTTTTTTAAAAACCTGACCATCTTTCTATTTCACTTGCTAAGAAACAAACAAGTTGTGCAATCTTTTTAAAAAATATATACTTGAATGTCTCATTGCACTTTATAAAAAAATTTAAATGTCTCATGGCATTTTTTTAAAAACTTGAACATCTCTCTGTACCTTTTTTAAAAACTTGATTATCTCACGACACTTAAACAGGTAGGTAGTCATCTCAGGATTGTTTAAAACTGCCTCAACACCACTGTTGTTTTATAACTCTAAATCATAAAACAAATTAAAAGAAAAGCACGGAACCAGGAGATATTGCATGTCTACACCATTTTAACATTAGTGAGGCATGCACATATGGCATGGCAGCGAATTGGCATATGACAATCATGTACTTTTATATATAAAACCCATAATGAATTATTTAAACAAAAATACTGTATCAAACATACTTAAAATATTGCTCAAATATTACTGAAATATTAAATACATGACACTACTTCCTTTCACACAGAATGCATATCACCTCTCTCAAGTACAAGGCAAAGATTTTGGTTTTGAGCAACTGAATGAATAGTGAAAGGATTTTTAAATAAAATGTTTTAAAGAATTTCCCTGGAACAGTGAACTTTGAAATACTGTATATGTCAGTTCAGGTACAACAGAACAATGTATTAAAATCCATGCCCAGACATTGAATGATTGCATGCAGGGTCAAAACTGGTGCATGTCAATCTTGATTTACAATTTTTTAATAAGTATTCTGCTGGTAACACTTCGAAACAGAATCAGGTTTAATATCACTGGCATATATCATGAAATCACCACATATTCTGTCTTTTTGCAATTGATAGATAGACCTATTTTGCACTTTCTTCAACAATCAATTAAGCTTTGTAGTTCTTCCTCTGAACTTGCAATTAACACAGTGTCATCTGCATATCTGAAATTATTGATGTTTTCACCACTAACTTTGATTCCCAAGATGTCTCTTATTTTTTGTAATATCCATAAAAAAGGAGAATCCTATCCGCAGGCTGAAAATAAACAGGGAAGACATAAAACAAGTACAGAACTTTTGCTATTTAGGAAGCTGGGTGACATCAGATGGCAGGTGCAACATGGGCATCAAAAGAAGAATAGGGATGGCAAAAGACACCTTTACGAGAATGAAGAGCATCCTGACCAATACTAAACTAGGCATGACAACCTGCCTCAGAGTACTGAAAATGTTACATTTATCCAGTTATATGGCTCAGAATGTTGGACAATATCGAGTAACATGAGGAAACGAATTGAAGCAGCAGAGATGTGGGTTTTGAGGAGGATGCAAAGAATATCATGGACAAAACGAATATCTAACAAGGATGTCATGAACATAGCAAACACAAAAAGAGAAATAATGTATGAGATCATGAAAAGGCAACGTAACTTCATTGGACATATGATTAGGAAAGACGAGTTAGAATGCGCGGTAATTACGGGAAAGATTGAAGGGAAGAAAGCAAGAGGAAGACAAAGATAAATGATGATGGAGACAGCAGCCAGAGAACTGGAAGTGAATACCAATGAATTGATCCACTTGATGCGAAACAGGAGTGTGTGGGCCATGGCAGTCAAACCTCAAGCTGGGCACGGCACCTGATGATGATGATGATGTTGTGAAATATGTTAACTTTGCAGCAGCAGTACAATGCAATACATAATAATAGAGAAAAACCTTAATTACCATTAATATAAATATACTAAATAGTTAATTAAGCAGTGCGAAAATAAAAGTACACAATTGAGAAAAGAACTGAATTACAGTATATATATTAAATAGGTAAATTAAATAAGCAGTGTGAAAATAGAAATTAAAAAGTAGGAGGTACTGTTCCTGGGTTCATGTCCATTCAGAAATTGGATGGCAGAGGGGAAACATGTTCTGTAATCACTGAGTACGCGCCTTCTCACTTCTATACCAGCAATGAGAGGAGAGCATGTCCAGGGTGATGGTGGTCATTAATGATGGATGCCACCTTTCTGAGGCACCATTCCTTGAAGATGTCCAGGGTACTACGGAGGCTAATGCCTATTATACAGCTGACTAATTTTACAACTTTCTGCAGCTTACTTCAATACTGTGCAGTAGCCCTCTATACCAGACAGTGAAGCAGCCAGTCAGAATGCTCTCCATGGTATACAGTGGCACGCAAAAATTTGGGCACCCCTGGTCAAAATTTCTATTACTGTGAATAGCTAAGTGAGTAAAAGATGACCTGATTTCCAAAAGGCAAAGTTAAAGATGACACATTTCTTTAATATTTTAAGATTACTTGTTTATTTCTATCGTTTACAGTTTCAAAATAACAAAAAAGGAAAAGGGCCCAAAGCAAAAGTTTGGGCACTCTGTATGGTCAGTACTTAGTAACACCCCCTTTGGCAAGTATCACAGCTTGTAAATGCTTTCTGTAGCCAGCTAAAAGTCTTTCAATTTTTGTTTGGGGGATTTTCGCCCATTCTTCCTGGCAAAAAGCTTCTAGTTCTGTGATATTCTTGGGCCATCTTGCAAGCACTGCTTTTTTGAGGTCTATCCACAGATTTTCGATGATGCTTAGGTTGGGGCTGTGAGGGCCGTGGCAAAACCTTCAGCTTGTGCCTCTTGAGGTAGTCCATTATGGATCTTGAGGTGTGTTTAGGATCATTATCCTGTTGTAGAAGCCATCCTCTTTTCATCTTCAGCTTTTTTAAAGATGGTGTGATGTTTGATTCCACAATTTGCTGGTATTTAATTGAATTTATTCTTCCCTTTACCAGTGAAATGTTCCCCATGCCACTGGCTGCAACACAAGCCCAAAGCATGATTGATCCACCCCTGTGCTTAACAGTTGGAGAGGTGTTCTCTTCATGAAATTCAGCACCCTTTTTTCTCCAAACATACCTTTGCTCATTGCAGCCAAAATGTTATATTTTAACTTCATCAGTCCACAGGACTTGTTTCCAAAATGCATCAGCCTTGTTTAGATGTTCCTTTGCAAACTTCTGATGCTGAATTTTGTGGTGAGGAAGTAGGAAAGGTTTTCTTCTGATGACTGTTCCTGAAGGTCATATTTGTGCCGTTGTCGCTGCACAGTAGAACAGTGCACCACCACTCCAGATTCTGCTAAATCTTCCTGAAGGTCCTTTGCAGTCAAACGGAGGTTTTAATTTGCCTTTCTAGCAATCCTACGAGTAATTCTCTCCGAAAGTTTCCTTGGTCTTCCAGACCTCAACTTGACCTCCACTGTTCCTGTTAACTGCCATTACTTAATTACATTACAAACTGAGGAAACGGCTACCTGAAAATGCTTTGCTATCTCCTTATAGCCTTCTCCTGCTTTGTGGGCATCACTTATTTTAATTTTCAGAATGCTAGGCAGCTGCTTAGAGGAGCCCATGGCTGCTGATTGTTGGGACAAGGTTTGAGGAGTCAGAGTATTTATAAAGCTTTGAAATTTGCATCACCTGGCCTTTCCTAACGATGACTATGAACAAGCCATAGCCCTAACAAGCTAAGGTCTGAGACCTTGGTAAAAGTTATCTGAGAGCTCAAATCTCTTGGGGGTGCCCAAACTTTTGCATGGTGCTCCTTTCCTTTTTTTCCCCACACTAAAATTGTATGAAACAAAAATAATACACTAATCTTGCTTAAAGTGTTCAAAAGAATGTTTCATCTTTAACTTTATGACTTTGGGAGATCAGTTCATCTTCTACTCACTTAACTATTCACAATAACAGAAATTTTGACCAGCGGTGCCCAAACTTTTGCATGCCACTGTATCTATAGAAAGTTGCAAGTGTCTTTGATGACAAACCAAATCTCCTCAAACTCCAAACAAAAATATAGCCGCTGTCATACCTTCTTTATAGCTGCATCGATATGCTGGGTCCAGGTTAGGACCTTAGAGATATTGACACCCAGGAATTTGAAATTACTCATTCTTTCCACTTCTGATCCCTCTGAGGACTGGTGTGTATTCCCTCATCTTACCCTTTCTGAAGTCCAAAATCAATTCTTTGGTCTTAATGATGCTGTGTTAACTCTTGGTTGAGTTTCACATCTCTTATTATCCCTATCTCACCAAATTGTAGTTCATTCTTAAAACTTTAGCTTCAGATTTCCCTCAACTTTTGTGTAAGACTGCTTCATATTTTCATTCTTGAAAAGCCTGGTTTTAATTTGATGCCTTCTTACTTGATAAGTTCTTCATATTTACGCCATCAAATCCACTGAACACTCAAAACACATCTTCCAAACTCACGAAAATACGAGCCAAATTTATTGAAAATAAGAAATGAAAATGTTGGAAATTTGCAGCTCCATCAAAAAGCATCTGCAGCAATAGAAAAAGCCATGAATTTTCAGCAGAACCTATTTCCCCGGTTCTGGTGGAACTTCAAAGAGTATTAAAGAACATTAAATCACTTTCTCTCTTCTGCTATTGCCTAAAGCTGTTGTGATTTTTTTTTGCAGCTTTGTTTCAATTTCATATCTGCAACATCCACAGCATTTTGCTTTCAGATCCATGTTTTTTCAATCCTTAGTAAGTTAAGGCCTTGAAGTACATGGTCAAAAAATATCCAGAGGTGCCCTGTAGGTGAGGTGCAAGATACCCTTTTGCAAATGAAATTTGACCTCTGCCCAGTTGTATTCTTCTTTCCTTAAAATAAACATCAATTATCCACCAGCCCTTAGGATATTTAAAAACCTTTTTTAAAAAAATTGTAAACCAGAACAAGTTTAAGCTCTTCTATATTCCTTTCTTTTTTGTTATATAAGTAATACTCTAGCAAATTTAGTCCTTTCCCAATAAGTGCCAAATATAGTTGTATTCATTGTTCTTCTCAATTACAAATATGAATTTTCTTCAGAAACAAACATAGTCTTCTGATAATACAATGGGAATTCAATTGCCTCATCATTATTTAACATTCCTGACTGTCAAATCGTTGCACATCGAAAGTGCTTTTGTCACTTCAGTGACATGTAGTTGGACTTGAGCACATCCAGTATCCTTTCCACGGTGGCTCTCCAAATAATATTTCATCAGCACGTTGCATGATTCTTACACTGACACTTCCTTTATCCTTTAATGGCTCTTAGATTCCTGAATTGTTTTGTTCAATTGAGCTCACCTGCACGCATTCTCATTCAGATCATATTTCTACCTGTTATAATCATCAAATTGCACAGATTCATATCAAAATAATTTTGAATACTCTTACCTGCAGCTCAATTCAACTACTTTATTTCTCCTTTTGCTTCACAATACACTCTACCTTATATTGGTTAAGTATAGTACTAATTTTCAACTCTGGATTATTTTTGTGCAACTGGGAGCTAAAACCCAAGTACTCCAAGAACATGGACTGTTCTGTATAATAGCCAGATGTCTCCTTCAATAGCTTGATTTCCTAATAGTTTTCTAAGCAGGCCATAATTTATCTATATTCTGTGTGTATTTACCTCAACCACTCTAAAAATCCCTTTGGTGTTTCAATGAAAAATACCATTAGGTTAATTACACATGACCTATCTTTCACAAGAAAAGTTTCACTCCATAATCCCTTTTGTTTTCTCCAACAACACTTGTGCTATTTATTTATTTAGAGATACAGTGCAGAACAGGCCCTCTGGCCCAAACAGCCACTTATAGAACCCAGCAACCCACTTATTTAACCCTAGCCTAATCACAGAATAATTTACAATGGCCAATTAATCTACTAAAAAAGATGTCTTTGGACTGTCGGAGGAAACCACAGCATCAGGAAGAAACCCATGTGGTCATGGGGAGGACATACAAACTCCTCGCAGACTGTGGTGAGAATATATATAGTAATTTTGGTATCTGTATTTATGAAGATACATTCTCTCCATATTTGGCATTCAGGTTGTTAATCTGCAAATGCTTAATTTAAATGTTTCTCCTTTTTTCATTTACAGTGCCAACCAAAAATTATTCAACTCACTTTCTTAGCATAATCTAAACTTACTCTGGATCTTGAATTTATAAGCTATCCAGTTCTGCTTCTCTCACAATGAGACTTTTTTTTTAAATAAAGTGCAGAAGCTGGAAATCTGAAGTAAAAACAGGAAATGCTGGAAAAATATTCTGAGAGTCTGGTGGCATCTGTGGAAAAGGAAACTACAGTTTCAGGTAAGTGACCCACTGTCAGCATTTTCTCTCTCCTGTCACCACACCTACCTATTATACCATTCTGCTTCTTCAGGATTTCAAGTATCTTGGAACAGTTAATTTCAACCTTGGCCACTCTGTGACGATATCGCCACACTGAATTTTATATAAAACCAGTCTTTTGCCATTTGGTGCAATACTGAACAAATTTGGATAAGGTGTACTCGACTGCAACATTTTCATCCACTATTCCTTGATAGCTCCCTGGCTCTTCTTTATCTCGTGTGCTTACTGCTTCCACAACTCTGCAACACTGGATAGCTCCTTTATAGGTTTAAGACTCTATCCTCATCATCAAGGATTCGATTTGCAAGACAATGGTCCCAGCATTGTTATAGTGAAGTTGGTATTGATGGGAGTGGGATCTCCTTTCCCAGGCACATCCAAGTACCCCTTGAATCACAATCCCATGTCTTACATTCAACTTTTTGTCTGTCAGTAGTTATAGCTTTTTACTGTGAAAACATGGTCAGATGCCTAGGCAGTAAAATACCTGCATCTCTTAGTGAGAGGCATAGCTTGAGGGATATCTAGCAGTGCACCTGAAATTCCCTTACCATTTGATTCAATTATACCTTCCTGTCCTTACCTACAAATCACATTTGCACAACAGTGGTACTTGAAGAAACACAGTCACTTCCATGAAAGCATTTTCTTCACTGATGTCTTGGAATATTTAAACTTCATACATACCAGATAAACAGCCCAGAACATATTTCTCAAGACGTTAACACTAACTGTAGGTAAAGCTCGTCTTAAACCATATTCAGTACTTTCCAGTTTCAGACCAGAACTTGGGTTGGTATCTCTATCTAATCTTACTTAATTGTTTAATAAAATTTCATGGGTTAGAAATTAATCCTCTTCTTTGCACAAATATGTTAGTAAATCAGACAGGTATTGAACTAAGTGTCATTTACACTGAAGGGAATACGACTGAATTTCAGAATTCAATTTCAAATTGTATATAATATTACATCAATTATCAACTAATGCCATAACGTTAAATGTTAGACCACATTTAGAGTACAGTCCTGATCACTGAATTATGAAAAACAAATAGCAGCAAGGTAGAACTGCTGAGAAGATTCACCAGAAATGGAAGGATCATCAGGGAATGATGGTCAGACTGAGTTTTACTTCAATTGAAAACCACTGTACAAACTTGACCTATTACTTAGCATTTTAGAAGACTTGGTGTAGAATGACCTCCAAGAGGACCACAATCTTGTGTTTTGGAGGATTGCAAGCCTCAATGACACAGAGAGCTGGTTACTGTCAGGGTCTGGTGCTTTGGCTCTCAGTAGGGTCACCCATGCCAAACAGCTCAATGGGTAAAGGGGACTAAAAGCAGACCACCAGTCCTCCAGGTTCAGTGGTTCAGCTCAGGGCTAGCAACTGTGACTAGTCAAACAAAACTGTGACAGAAACGGCAGTGAAGAATCCCTCTAAAACTGTGTGCACCAGTACAGTTTGACAGCGCGCACAGAAGCAGAAATGAGGTCTCTGCAGCACACAGAGAAGATGGCCAAGGACGGAGGTGGAGGACCTTCATTGCTGCCCTATATGCCAGCAGCACAGTGGATAGTTACATAACGGTGTAGAATGAATATTTCGACTTATCAGGAATAGGGGAAAGATAGGCCATCAAGATAACATAACCACCCAGCAACCGTTTAGATAATTCAAAAGTAACTTCCTTATCGAACGAGAACACACGCCAACACAAGGAGTAGAAGAAGCAAAAATGCAGAGTCACTTGTACAGAAGAAGCAACTTTCTTGCTAACACATCTAAATTCTCAAGATCCACTACCCAAAACCCTCCATACAATTTCACCTTTTTTTGGACTACTGAGAATATGATCTTAAGCTGCCTGTCCAAAGGGCCTGAAAATGCCAACACAAAACATGCATCTTACTCAAATGTTTTTGAACTTCTTTCTACACAAAAATTTATTACAAAATTTTACACCTTTGTTCATTAAATTTATGCATTTTCTACACTAAATTTCTCATTTGTTCCCAATTTTTTAAAAATATTAAACCTTCAGTGTAAAATTATACATATATAGACTCCGATTACATCTCACTACTTTCTGATGTAATTGATCAAGTTGGGGAAAGTCAAGAGTGCAGTCTACACCGTTCCCTTTCCATGTTATTTTGCAGGGGTCCCCAACCTTTTCTGCACCACATTTTATTACTGACAATATTCTTGCAGACCGGCCGACCGGGGGGGGGGGGGGGTTTTAAGTGGGGTTAAACTCACCTCAACATGTCTTTTACAGTTAGGGTTGCCAACTTTCTCACTCCCAAATAAGGGACAAAATTAGCAGTCAAATCCCGGGACACTCTACCCCAGGAAAGACTACCATGACCATGAAGCCTTGCGCGGGCACCTGTGTGCGCATACGTGCCAATTTTTTTTCCCCACAAATCGGTTTTGCCTTCCTCTTCCCAACTATACTGCACATACGTTATTTCTACTTTATATAGGCTGTGTATTTATCATATCATTCCTGCTTTCACTATATGTTAGTGTTATTTTCGGTTTTATGTGTTGTTTGGTATGATTTGGTAGGTTATTTTTTGGGTCTGGGAACGCTCAAAAATTTTTCCCATATAAATTAATGGTAATTGCTTCTTAGCTTCACGCCATTTCGGCACAAAAGGTTTCATAGGAACGCTCTACTTTAGTGGGGGAAATACGGGACAAACCAATTTAGCCCAATATACGGGATGTCCCAGCAAATACGGGACAGTTGGCAACCCTATGTTCAAGTTCAACAGTGCGTGACAGGGAATGAGGAAAGGTGCAGCTGACTCATATCATTTCCTCGTGGCCCAGCAGCACATGCTTTGCGGCCCGGTGGTTGGGGACCGCTGTTATTTTGGATAAAAGTTAGAACGTAGTCAATGCAACATACAATGTATATAATAACATGGAATATGCTAAAATCCAGTCTTATTGGCTATTTTTCTATTAACGGTTAGCCTTTTGATCACATTGATGAAATAAAACAAATATATTTTATAGTACCTTTGTTTCCAGCTGAAGGACTTTTGCTTCAAGCTCTTTTATCCTTTCATCTTTCTTCTGACTTTCAGCCTGAGCTTCTTGTCGAGCTGAAAATTCTTCATCAAACTGAAACAAACATATTAAACTTTATGTATATACAATTTAATCAATGTGTACTTTACATAATATGGTACCATTGTTTGATAAGAATAAACTATTTATTACACTAGGAAATTCTCCTCATTTAATTAATAAAGGAATTCCTTGTAGAACTTTTGCTAGGTACTCATCCAATATTTCTTTATTCATATGTTAATATTATCAAGCAAAATGCCATCTGGAACTGGATGCTTGTGGAATATAATTGTCTTGAAGTAACATCCTCCTTGCGCAATTGGATCCTGGACTACCTCACTTCCAGACCCCAGTCAGTTTGGATTGGCAACAACATCTCCTCCACAATCTCCATAAGCACAGGTGCACCACAAGGCTGTGAGCTTTCTCCTTGCTCTACTCACTTTACACTTGTGACTGCAAGGCTAAGCACATGTCCAATGTCATATTTAAGTTTGCTAATGACATCATTGTTGTTAGCTGAATCAAAGATGGTGATAAATCAGCATGTAGGAGGGAGATTGAAAATCTGGTTGAGTGGTGTCACAATAGCAACCTCTCACTCAATGTCAACAAGACCAAGCAGGTGATTATCGACTTCAGGGAGTGGGACCGGAGGTCCATGAGCCAGTCTTCATCAGGGGAATCAGAGCTGGAAAGGGCCCGCAACTTTAAATTCCTCAGTGTTATCACTTTAGAAGATTTGTCCTGGACCAAGCATGAAAGTGCCATTACAAAGCTTAGGAGGACTAATAGCACCTAACGGCAACTCCTTTGCTTGCATCTTCGGACACAGCTCTATTTCCATCTTTAATATCATTATTTTTCCCTTTCAGGGTTCTTTT
Organism: Mobula hypostoma; assembly: GCF_963921235.1. Taxonomy (NCBI): domain Eukaryota; kingdom Metazoa; phylum Chordata; class Chondrichthyes; order Myliobatiformes; family Myliobatidae; genus Mobula; species Mobula hypostoma. The sequence continues at coordinate 66,733,868 of NC_086106.1, forward strand.
GAAGACCCGTACCTGGAGATACACACTGACTACGGTTCTTTGTGGGATCGGGGTTTCATGAATGGCCATTGTTCAGCACACCAAGGGCTCAACCTAAGAGCTCAGCTTGCCTTCGTAGGCCCGAGATCTCGTGGCTCTGGAGACCGGCGGATTGAAGGTCGGTGTCACGGCAGAAGATTGGTGTGTCATCGGGGGAGATGGAAGCTCTACAGCTGTGTGCCCAGAGACCCGGGATCTTTGGGCACAGAGCTTGGAAAAAGCGACACAACGAATTTTTAACATCATAAACCAGCGAGTTCTTTGTTATGTCTCCCCCTTGCTGTGAAACAGAGACACCTCTTTCTCCTTTATTAGAGATGGTGGGGAGATGGGGGGGAGAAAGAAGGGGGGGAAGAAGGGGGGAAGAAAGGGGGGGAAGAAGGGGGGGAAGAAGGGGGGAAGAAGGGGGGGAAGAAGGGGGGGAAGAAGGGGGGGAAGAAGGGGGGGAAGAAGGGGGGGAAGAAGGGGGGGAAGAAGGGGGGAAGAAGGGGGGAAGAAGGGGGAGAAGAAGGGGGGAAGAAGGGGGGAAGAAGGGGGGAAGAAGGGGGGAAGAAGGGGGGGAAGAGGGGGGAGAAGAAGGGGGATAAAGGAAGAAAGAAACACACAGAGACACACACACTGTGGTATGTTGAATACCAGGTGAACAAGTAGTCTTTGGGGTAACTGCAAGTCTGTGTCTTTGTTGCTGCTTTACTCACGCTTGAGTGCTCAGTGGCGGGTGCTGATGCTTTTTTTTGCCAGTGGAGGGAGAGGGGATTTTTGCTTGCTACCACTTATGCGCAGGAGGGAGGGGAGTTGGGGGGGACTTTGGGGTTCTTACATTTAACTGTCATTCATTGTTTGGGGGCACTCCTCTGTTTTCCTGGATGGTTGTAAAGTAAAAGCACTTCAGGATGTATATTACATACATTAGTACCTTTGAAACAAAGAAAAACACTGCAGCACCTCTACTTCCTTAAAAGTTTGTGAAGATTCAGCATGACATCTAAAATTTTGACAAACTCCTTTCAATGTGTGGTGGAGAGAATATTGACTGGTTGCATCACAGCCTGTTATGGAAATACCAATGCCCTTTTGGGAAAATCCTACAACAAGTAGTGGTTATGGTCCAGACAATCGAGGGTAAAGCCCTCCCCACTACTGAGCCCATCCACAAGGAATGCTGTTACAGAAAAGCAGCATCCACTGTCAAGGACTCCATGCTCTCCTTTCACTGCTACCATCAGGAAGAAGGAACATGAGCCCCAGAAACAGGAACAGGACCTGGTTCAGGAACAGTTATTACCACTCAACTATCAGGCTTTGGAACCAGATGGGATAAGTTTACTTGCCACATCACTGAACTGTTCCCACAACCAATGGACTCACTTTCAAGGACTCTTTATCTCATGGTCTTGATATTTATTGTTTGCTGGTTTATTTATTTACTTACTTTCAGATTTGCAGTTTGTTGTCTTTTGCACACTGGTTGCTTGTCCATCTTTCATTAACTCTATTGTGTTTCTTTGATTTAATCCACATAACTTCAAGAAAATGAAACTCAAGGTTGTGCATGGTGACATACATATATTTTGATAATAAATTTATTTTGAACTTAGAACATCAAATCCATCACAAATAAGAATTAGCTATGGTAAATCGTCATATTTGGCTTATCTGCAAAGGCTTGAAAAAAAATGACTGTACCAAGTAAATGGTAACCCATAAAGCTTTGAATAGGGTCTATCATTGTGACTTTGCAAATAATGTACACTGGTTTAGTCACGACAACATTTTCTGTGCCCCACAAAGTGACCAAGTCAGCTCTCCAAATTGCACTGCAAACCAGTTAAAGTATGCTTACTGCTAAATGCCCCAAATAACGTCATCAAGCATTAGAATATGCAAAGCTAAATTAGGAATTCTTCAGGAATTTTAAGATGGTACACTTTTTTTTAAATTTCTCATAAGAAACGCTGCCTGGGCAAGGCAAAAAGCATTATCAGGGATGCATCCCACCCTAACCATGGACTTTTTACTCTCCTCCCATCTGTTAGGCGCTACAGAAGCCTCCGCTCCCGCACCAGTAGGCACAGGAAGAGCTTCTTCCCTGAGGCTGTGACACTGCTGAACCTCTCATCACAGCACTAAGCAGTATTGCATCCGTATTGTACTGTCTCAGTACTTTTATATTTGTGCGCTCTAGCACTTTTTTTATTCACAGTTATTTTGTAAGTAACACTATTCTTTGCATTTCTGGTCACATGCTAAATACATTTCATTGGCTTTGTATCTGTACTCGGCACAATGACAGTTGAATCTAATCTAAATGCAAGGCTCCACAGTTTTGTTTGTAATTACCTTTGAGGACAGCTTAACATTTTCACAAAATAGAACACTGAGACAGAACTCTTCAACCAGGCAAAGAAAGTCTACTTAAAATCAAAGTGTATTGACTTGAGGAACTACACCCCTTATACTCATTACTTACAGTATAACGCATGACTTAATCATACTATTTCTCAGTCCAGTTTGCTTTACATCTAGATATTAGAATTTTTAAGTTCGCAATCTTACAATACTCAGCTAATAAAACTCAGGACAAGTGCAACAAACTGTTTAAGTTTGAGCAGACATATTTTAAAGTGATTGAAGAAAAATATAAGGAGGATGTCAGAGTTAAGTCCCCCCTCCCACAGAAAGAGTGGTGAGTGTGTGGAACACCCTGCCAGGGATGGTGGTCGAGGCAGGTGCATTAGGAACATTTAAGAAACTCTAAGGCACATGGACAATACAAAAATGGAGGGTTATGTCAGAGGGAAGGGTTAGATTGATCTTACATTAGGTTAAAAGGTCAGCACAACGTTATGGGATGAAGGTCACGTACTGTGCTATAGTATTCTATGTTCTTAAGTGACAAGTTAATGAAAAAAAGAATCATGCCAGTCTTTGGTGCACTATTAAGTATACAGTATGAACGTCACAAAGAACAAGAGAGGAGGACAGCGACGCATTACAAATGACATTCCCCATTACTTTAGCAAGGAGTTATAACAGATAATTAACCAAGTGGATACCTTCAGTGCTCTAAGTATCTGTGCTTCTATTTCTTAATTTAGCACTTAGTTTTTGTATTCTTTTAACTTTGGGATTCCCGGGTTTTAATACTGTATTTTATTAAAACTAAGATGCTACTCAATCTATATCCGTTCAGTTCCTGTTGACTGTATCATGTAATTCTTGGATTCAGCTTTGTAATTCAGATTATTCCCAAAAACCTTGGCAACAAGCCAACAGCACACCACTACAGTAACCAAAAATATGCTTTTGAATAAAGAACATAGTTATGGCAATAGGGGGAGAGAATACAATTCTGGCTAGTGCCTTTGGTTGGCGCAAATGTGACAGGGCAAATACTTGCTACTGCAAAATAAAACCGTACATTTCAGCAGAAGGCTGTCATGTTCACAAATAAATTACATGATGAAAAATAAAACAATTCACTTGCATATCACTAAAGATTCATAAGTTATTCATAATATTCTTTCATAATACATGATGTAATGCTGATGGTCTTAAGAACATTACTCGGCTTGTGTTGATGATACTGAATCTTTCCACAGTGAATCCTGTTGATGTATCTAATAAAAACCTCATTAATTAGTGAATATTCAATTAGTGAAGCTGAAACTGTCCACTGCATCAGTACAAACACCTCACAAATGGTTCACTTTTCTTCGCCCATTCAACACACAGAAAAAAAAATAATAATCAATTTAATAATTTTTGCTTTAAATTGTTTTCTTGCAGACTTGCCTTCTTAGAAAATTCCAATGCCTTCTGTTCACTCTCTTCGACTTTTTCTTTATCAACACATTGATCTGTTGAGACATTAAGTGATTATGTGCTTGTTGATTTAACTGCTTTTACAATAAAAATATTTAAGCTGAATTTTAATACAATGACAACATTTGATTGAAATTCAAGATTATAAATCTTCAGTCTACCAACAGCAAACCACAGTAATGTTTCAAGAAACATTATATCATCAAGAATGATACACAAAAAAAGGCTGAAGGAACTCAGCAGCTCAGACAGCATTTATGAGGGAAATGAACAATGTTTTGGCCTGAGACCCTTCATGAGGGCTGGAGAGAAAGAGGACAGAAGCCAGAATAAAAATGGGGCGGGGGGAGAGGGGGGAGAAACAAGCTGGTTGGTAATAGGTGAATCCAGGTGAAGGAGAAGACAAAATGGGCAAGATGGGTTTGGGGGGATTGCTGCGTGTTGTGGGAATGATGTAAGAAGCTGAAAGGCAATAGGTGGCAGAGGCAAAGAGCAGAAGAAGATGGAATCTCATGAGAGGACAGTGAACCATGGAATACAGAGGCAGGTGTAGGTGATGGGCAGGTCATAAGGTGAAAGAGAGGAAAGAGAAGGGGTAATGGTGCCAAAAGGGTTAGAGGAAACAAAGAGGGCTGGATGGGACAGTAGGACAGGAGAAGGTAGTGACAATAGGACAATCTGGCAGTTAAGTTTGTAGATTATGAGTAAAAGGTAGAAACAAGCATTGTGGGTGGTGGAACAATGAGGCTGGAGGCTGTAGAGGGGTATCTCTGGAGGTAAAGAGGTCAGGTACAGTCCAGAGGACTTTGGCCTCATGATGCTCAGTAAGGTCCCAGAGCTTCTGCCTGCCCTCAGTAAGATAGAGGGTAAACGGCATACTACAACAGCACTATCCTTGTGCATTGAGTTGATTATAAGGTTGGAATTAGTGCGGAGAGAAGAGAGAGCAGTGCATTCAGCGTGGGTTAGCTTGGGATTGGAGAGATAAGTGGTAAAGTCAATACAGTTAATATGTTGGCTGTTAGCGATGAAAAGATCCAGAGCAGGGAGAAGACCAGAATAGGATGTAAAAGAAGCAGGCAATTATCAAAAAAGGTTTTGAAAAAAATACTATATTCTAATGAAATCTAACATATGGTATTGAAATTCTGCAAATGTTCAAGTCTGTGGTACAATCTGCCATCCATCAAAGTGAATAAACTGCAGAAGTTCTGCATTGCACCACTGGCCAGAGATGAAGACTTAATTATGTAATATAATGGTTCTCCATCCAAATTATGATAATTTCCCTAAATTTATACATTTTAGCTTAAAATAGCAATGCATTGCATACAACAGTCAGTAATCAGAACAAATTCCAAGCTATTTGGATTAATTTGTGTTTCATCAATTATGTTCAAATGTACAGCTGTGTAAAGAATATGAAGTTGCTTCATATACTTTGTTATTGCATAAGCAGCAGTGTCCTTTCATCATGGGGATTTAATTAATTTATGTGAAATTGCTCTGTTGTGTCCATACTGACTAGATTAGTAATGACCAACTTAGTTAACTTTGTTTGAATATTTTTTAAAATTAACAGATGGACTTAAATGGAAAGTAAAATGTATTATTTTATAACAGTGTGCGACCTCTAGAAAATCATTGCAGAGGAACAATGCAATGAAAAATATATTGTGGAAATCTCCAAAAGAGCCATTGCTACTAGTTAACTACATGAACCCATATTCAGACGTACCTACAAGATGACTAAAATCCACATCTAGTCGTTTACGATATTCAAAGTCAGGATCTGTTCCATTTCGATGTAAGACTATCTGTGAAATGCATTCTTCAATTATCTTGTAATACTGAGGTCTAGAAGAAATAATAAAAGTAGGTTATTTTTGAAGTGAGAAATAGCATTGCCAAATACCATTACTGATGTACTATAAACATTTTATTTAATGAACTGACCAAAAGGAGCTCGCCATACCAACTCTTATTCACTTGTTATGTTTACATAATAAACCTTTCTCAAGACTACATTTGGTACAATAAAGCCAAAGGCCAAACAGAGAAAGCAAATTATTTTACATTTACAAATAATTTAAGTCAAATGCACAATAGTTACTGGATACCCTATTAGAACAGCAAAACAGAAAGTGGCAATTCATATCCTAAATTGGGATAATTTAATAATTGACAAGGTTTGTAATCTCTAGCAATAAACAAGTTCACAGATATTGGGCCAGACTTCTTTTTAAAATGGAGCACACCACCTATACTTAATACTAAAGCTGACTGAGTGAAGTCCAAACCCACACCTTTGCTGACTGCTAAAGTTATCAAGGTACGCCACTGGCTCTGAACAGATTACGTTTAAAAACTAAACTAAATTTAATAAGCAATTAAAATATTTCTAAATGGTTGAAGGTTTAAAAGTAAATAAAATAACCTAAAACTATCAGGTGCAGAATTTGAATAAAGATTCCTCAACATAAGAATGTAAAATTCTAGCAAGCTCCTGCATAATCATCAGTTCAAATGGAGGGTCCAGCATACTTTCACATTCACACAAGAGCCTTTGTAAACCTGTAGCAAAACCCTCACAAAGATCACAAACTTGCAATTTTGTTGATAAATTCTGAAAGCGCTGTTAAAAATAGTAGATGGGAAATGAAGTCAACAATATTTGATGCTTCAGAGAAAAACAATACATTAACATGGGTTCTCATTGTTTAAAATCTTAATTCACTGATGGGAGAAAACATTATTCGGACACTATTTGACTCACTGCACATTTAAAACTTGCTTAAAATATAAAGGTACTAAATTTTTTCAATAAATTGAGATTTAGTAGAAGTATGTGAACAATTGAGAATAGATAATTGCTTTGACCTTCACTATGCATTAGCCAGGGAAAGTTTTAATAGTAATTCATCATGAAACAAATAACTGGAGTTCTAGCAAATATCACTCTTGTTTAATAAAGATTTAGAAAGCACATAAAATTACTAGGCCTTTTGATTTCATCATACTTCGTATACAATTTTAAAATGTGGTCAGAAAATTCCCCTTTAAATAGTCTTTTCATTAATTTTAAAAGAAAGTAAACCATTTTCATAACCGGAACCATCTAGCGTTCATGGGTCTTACAGGTTCAAGACCTATGCTAGAGACTTGATCATAAAATCTTAGCTGACACTCCAAAGCAGAAAAGAACGAGTTGCACTGTGTTAAATATGCCACCTTTTAGAAGGATGACCAAGGGAAATATTCCCAATACCCTAATCAATATTTAGCCCTCAATTAACATTTCTAAAACAGATTTATCTTATTTACATAAGGCTTCATGTGGAAGCTTGCTATACACAGACTGGCTGCTACATTTCCTCCATTACCATCTAGATCACACATTCAAAGTATTTTCTTAGCTCTAGAACGGTCATGGAAAATCAGAATGGAATAGAAACAGTTTAAAAAGACGTACTTACACTTCTGATAACAATGAGAAATACAACTTGATGTCTCAAATTAATATGACAATAAATTTTCCACAAGTTATAATTTAACAAAACTAATTTTGCAGTATCTTTCCAAGTATGCAAAAATAAGTGGTATACTACTATTGTTTAAACAATGTAATCTAAACATCTTGTGTACTATTAATAATTTGCAATTCCATAATTGGATATTATTGCTAGAATCATATTTATTGACAACTTCTTCGCATGACTCTTGCTTCACATTCAAAATTACAAAGTACTTGTGACCTCTCACCTGATATAATAATCATTCCTGATGAGTAATAAATGTTGCAGAATCGAGAGAAAATAATTTTCTGCAGAAGTGTCCTTCACCATATTGGATAGCAGATGATAGACCTCATTCATGTCAGTGAAAATGAAGTTAAGAAGAAAAATGTGCTACATTACATTTACAAATCTTAGCATTATCATACATGGAACTGAGTATTGGGGAAAAAAAGGCATCTGTATAACTAAATTATCTGAATAAAATACAAAACTTCACATTCAAGAAAGTGCAAAACAAGAGCCTATTTTCTAATATGTACAGTATTTCTCCCCAATAAGAGCTTTTGCCAATATTCTTGCAATACTGTGGCTACTTACCTCCGATAACATCCCTCAACTCAGCTCAATTCATGGGACACAAAGTCTTTGTAACCTGTTGACCACTGACTATCAAATACAGGTCGACCTTCACTAATCCGACTACCTGTAATCCGGTTCCTTCGATAATCCGGCACTGATTATGCTTAATGTGATCCTTCTGTAATTCCGCATTTTCACTAATCCGGCACTCCTCAGGTCCCAATGATGCCGGATTAGTGAAGGTCGGCCTGTACATCTAAGTCTACACACAGGCAAATTTCTACCTGCTGTATGTGCTCTAAACTACGTTCTACTTACTCAACATTCTTGTGCACATTAAATGCAACACTAAGTTTAAAAAATAAATCATCTCCAAATCTCAAAACCTTATCTTCCCATTTTCTGAAGTGTCCCACCACTACAGCCTTCCAAGTCCTGCAGTTACAGCTTCTTGGGCTCTCCCAGTTTTAATTGTGGAAGGCATCCATGCTATCTACTGTCTAGATGTTTTGGAACTTTCTCTTTAAACCACTTGCTGCCTTCTCCTGAATGATCCTTAGAACTTACTTTAATCATGCATTTGGTCATTTGTGATTGATGTAAAATTTTGTGATATTGCTCACATGTGCCAATTTGGAAAGTTTTAATATAGTAAATATAAATAGGTATTCCTGAAACTTACGGTGCATAGTTAAAGTAAATGAAATAATTTTATGAAGATAATTCAGAGTCATCCTTACTGATTTTTTTTAAAATAAACCAATTATGATTGAATTGTAATGTCACTGGAAATAGTCAACACCTGGAAAAAAGGTGGTATGAAAAGGACAGATGTCCTGAAATTTATCCCAGCTAATGATATTAAATGTTCTATGCCATTTATAAAATTTGGTTCCACTGAAACCAAACCTGAAACTATAATGAGTTTGTACATTCTCCCCATAACTGCACAGGTTTCCTCTGGGGGATTTGGTTTCCTCCCACAGTCTCACAGGTGGTAGGGTTAATTGGTCATTGTAAATTGTCCCATGAATAGGCTAGGCTTAAATCGAGAGATAGCTGCTGGCATGGTTTGAAGGACTGGAAGGGCCTACACACATTGTATCTCAATAAATAAAATTTTAAAAAAACAATTTTGTCTGTTAATCAAAATGTCTTACCAAATATTATTATTTTTTGAACAGCAACCGAAGCAACACTAATTTTCTGCTGCACTCATTTTTACACGCACAACTAAAAATAAATTATTGAAAGACATGTTATCCACTGCTGATAAAAATCAGCCTTGCCAACGTAACTAAACACAAAAACCCAGACTGCACAGGTACGTCATGCAGGAAAGCACAATGACTAGAGGGAATATATGATGAATGGCTTTGTTCATTATGTGGAATGTGATTTTAGGGAAACATGACTAAGATCCACTGCATAACTGAAGATGGGGTTGACAAGAATATTAGTCCAATCACTTTAATTAGATCAAAAATACAAACTTACTTATCTCATAAGTAAATGTTTAATAACAATACTCATTCTGCATTTAGTGAGCTTCCAGTGAGGAATATGGAGTCTCATTTAAGGTATCACTGCTTTTTCATTATAATTTGTTGACACAAATTAGCATAAAGAAAGCACAAAATGAATACAATGATGTGATAAGGATATTCCATTTCAGATCGAATGTCTTCCAGTCGATGTGATATTTCAATGTAGTCTTCCTCCTTATTTTCATCAAACACTTTTAGTTGAATATCTAGTTCTTCATTTTCTTTCTCTTTCAGTACCTGATAAATCCAACAATACAATTTAAACCTGCGAACAATGTGTGATTCTCAGGAGAGAGAAAGAAAGCTTCAACACATACTATGGCACAAAACTCAATTTAACAATCAGTTTTTTTTTGTTTGCAATGTTCAGTATCTGAACAATAATTTTGTTAAGCTTTTAACATATCTATCCTGTTAATACTTAAATTATGAGACAGAATGAACTCGAATTTGCAATGCAAATCTATTAAAAATTCAGGTAAAAAATAATTTACCAAGTACTAATATTCATGGACAATGCAACTGTCAGTTAAGCAAAAAAATTAACATGGCAAAACTTCCCTTCAGAGGAGAATCATACTGAAAATTAACTTGTTTTACTGAAAATGAACCACACAAGCAACATGAAAAACAGAGCACATTAGTACCAAACTTGATTCTATCATTGACAATTCTAGGTATTTTCATTTTTCTTAATTAACTATCCTAAGAGGGTCCTTTTTAAAAAAATCTGATGCTTCATCGTTTTCTTCAAAATCATGAATCTGCAAGACTCCTTATATAATTAATACATTTTTCTTATACTAAATTAAAATGTTTGTATTGGTTCATAAAAACTTTGGATTACGTTAATGTCTGGCTTAATGTTTACATTACATTTACCATTTCTCAAAAAACATCTGTGATGAGGCCTCATGTTAAAAATTATTCTATCTTAATGCAATTGTCAAAGCCATATTTTAAGCCATGGAACTAGAATATTAGTGATTAAAATGTTTTAATTAATTCTTTTGTGCCTCTTTTGACACATTTGCATCACCAAAAAATAAGTTGTGGCAGTGACCTATTCTAAAGCCTTTTTCAAAAGTCGTGACAGAATATACTCTTAATCCTTCTTACAGGTAGTATTTTTTTCAATCCACAACGCAAGAATTCATTTCTCAAGTGTATCCTGAAATCCAGATCATCTGGAGATGTGACGAGAGCATTAATTAATTGCATACAGGCGACCTAAAAAAAAATAAATGCCAATATTAGCTACAATACCAATGTGAGCAACATATTTCAAATGTGGATTCTATCAATCACACAAAGAATCTTAAAATACAACATAACATGATGTGCTAAACCAGGCACATATTTCTGCTCAGTCCAGCATTTCATTTTAGATTCAAACATATCAATTAGTTAGTCATGAAGAAGTAAGGAGCTGTAAACAGGTGCATCTGTGCCCCACGTTAATTCTAACATGGATTTTCCATGGGTTAAACTCTTCATGAGGCGAACAATTATCTGCACTCAAAAGCTAGGTTTTAAAAAGACACAAAAAACCTCCACTATAAAAGGATAAATGAAGGACAATGCTATGGATATCACTGCAGTGAACTTTAATGGATATGCACAGTCCAAAGAGAATGCATATAATAATTAATGGCACAGATGCAAATGAGCATTAATTAGTTACACAGCAATTGAGTAGAAGTGCCAAAAGCTAATTCAATACAATATTACTTGCATATGAATTGTAATCGACGAGCTATCTTCAAATTACAAGTAGGAAAAGATTAAAAGGGTGCGTGGTGTTTATGCACAGATATGTAAGGGAATACTATAATAAACCAGAACCAACATTAATCAAGCCAAAAATTATAATTCCTACATGGACCTTCAGAAACAAAGCTCCAACCAACTTTCTTAAAGGTTATTTCCTCCCTGCTGTTTAGAATATTAATAAGGTATTTAAGTAATTCCCCGAACCATTGAATCTTGCTTCCATAAATAAGTAAATCAGAATACTTTCCGTTTTAGTGCTAAAGAAAGTCTTAAAACAATGCAAATAATTTTCTTAAAATTCACCAAGTTTAAAAAAAACATTTGGATTAACTCACATTTTCAATACCCACTCCAACACTAAATTCCTTCAAATAGGAAATTCAGGTTGTCTTTGGGTTATAAACACCTGACTTATGGACCACCTTACATATGATCAAGCTCTCATTGTTAATAATCACAAAAGTCCAACAAACATACAGTACATTCCCACAAATCTCCACCATCTTTTTACTATTAGTTCTAGTCTCATCAGTCTTTATGTACTTTTGATGCCATTCACTCTGAAGCTATGGAAATATGGGGGGTTATTATATCAAGTAACCTTTGTGTATTTTCCAGCTCACAGACCACATCAATTAATGGATATATTTGTAAAAACAGCATCCATTTGTTTTCCAAAGATGGCCTGTAATCAAGGACAGAACTCATACAGAATCTGAATAGATTCCTAACAGACACGTTGACAAGATTTAGAATTATCCTCAATGAGTTCCTTATTGAATAGCAACTTGCAGAGGAAACATAGCAAAGTATGTGTTCAGAATTACTTTGAGCTTCATTCAGATGTTACAGTAATGAATTATTTTCAAATGTACCACTTCCGTCCGTGGACTCACTTTACACCGCACGCTGTCGGAGCAGTGCTGCCAGGATAATCAAGGACACGACCCACACAGCCAACACACTTTTCATCCCTCTTCCCTCCGGGAGAAGGCTCAGGAGCTTGAAGACTCGTACGGCCAGATTTGGGAACAGCTTCTTTCCAACTGTGATAAGACTGCTGAACGGATCCTGACCCGGATCTGGGCCATACCTTCCAAATAGCTGGACCTGCCTCTCGGTTTTTTTTTTGCACTACTTTACTTCCCATTTTTCTATTTTCTATGATTTATAATTTAAATTTTTAATATTTACTAACTTCAACTATTTTCAATTTTTTTTAATTTAATATTTGTAATCCAGGGAGTGGGAAGCGCAGAATCAAATATCGCTGTGATGATTGCACGTTCTAGTACCAATTGTTTGGCAACAATAAAGTATAAAGTATAGAGTGCCACAGTAGCATACTTACCTATGTACACTACCTCTGACATCTCCCCTAAACTTTCCTCCACTCACCTTTAAAATAACCTTCTCTGGTATTAGACATTGCCATCCAGGGTGAAAGGCATTGGCTGCTCTCTATCTGCAGTACTGTGCAAAAGTCTTAGGCACTCATAAATATAGGTAGGGTGGCCAAGACTTTTACACAATACTGTATTTGTCACTGTGGAAAGGAGAGTGAGCTTGTAAATCTGGCGGGAACAAAGTATGTTGAGAATGGTGAGTGTGGAGTGTCACAGGAGGGGTGTGGGACAGGTGGCAGAGGAGGAGTGCCAGGGTGGAGGTGGTGCAGTTGAAGTTATACCCAGCCCTGAGACACCAAGCACAGTAATTTGATTCCAAACAATTGATTTATTGATCATTAGAGAATGCCCCTCTCATGCTTCCCACTTCCTCCCTCTTCTCTCAATTATGATTCCCCTTTCCCTGCCCCCTTTCTACCCTCAGTCCAAAATAGACACCCACATCAGAATCAGTTTCATCAGTTCCTGTCACTTAAGAGAACAGTCCCAGCTCACGCAACTTTTCCACATACCACACGTACTCTAATTTAGGCAGCATCCTGGTAAATTTCCTCTCCATAGCTTCTGTATCTCTCCTCTATGAGACAACCAGATCTGAACATGATATACCAAATTATTTTCAGATATTCCATTAATTTTGACCAGTGAATCTCACATAAGTGGTAGGGAAGTTACTGGAAAGAATTCTTAGTGATAGGATTTATGAGATTTTGGAAAACCATGGCCTAACTAGGGAGACGTGTCTTACTAACTTGACTGAGTTTTTTTGAACAGGTGATGAGGATGATTGATGAAGGTAGAGCTGTGGATGTTGCCTACATGGATTTTTCTAAGGCAGTCGACAAGATCTCTCATGGAAGGTTCATCCAGAAGATTAAGATGCATGAGATCCATGGTGAATTGGTCATTTGGATCTAGAACTGATATGCATATGGAAGACAAAAGGTAGTGGTCAAAAGGACTTATTCTAGCTGGAGATCTGTGATTAGTGGAGTTCTGTAGGGATCTGTACTGGGACTTCTGCTGTTTGTGATGCATATGAACAACCTGGATGAAAGTGTAGATGGGGGGGTTTGAAAGTTGGCAGATGATGCAAAGATTGGTGATGTTGTGGATACTGAGAAGAGTGGCAAAAGGATACAGCAGATGTAGTTTAATTTAGTAAAATATGAAGTGTTGCAACTTGGCAGGTAAAATGTAGAGACAGTATACTGTTCAGGGCAAGACCCTTAAGGGTTGATGAGCAAAGGGATCTTGCGATCCAAGTTCATATATCCCTGAAAATGGCTATAAAGCTTAATAGGGTGACTAAGAAGCATATGGCATGATTGTCTTTATTAATCCAGGCATTGAGTTCCAAAGTCAGAAAGTTATGTTGCAGATTTATAAAACTCTTATTAGGCTGCTTCTGGAGTATTGCATACAATTCTGGTTGCCCAATTATAGGAAGGATATTGAGGCTTTGGAGAAGTCGCAGAAAAGGCTTACCAGGAAGCTGCCTGGATTACATAGAAACATAGAAAACATAGAAAATAGGTGCAGGAGTAGGCCATTCCGCCCTTCGAGCCTGCACCGCCATTCAGTATGATCATGGCTGATCATCTAACTCAGAACCCTGTACCAGCCTTCCCTCCATACCCCCTGATCCCTTTAGCCACAAGGGCCATATCTAACTCCCTCTTAAATATAGCCAATGAACTGGCCTCAACTGTTTCCTGTGGCAGAGAATTCCACAGATTCACCACTCTCTGTGTGAAGAAGTTTTTCCTAATCTCGGTCCTAAAAGGCTTCCCCTTTATCCTCAAACTATGACCCCTCATTCTGGACTTCCCCATCATCGGGAACAATCTTCCTGCATCTAGCCTGTCCAATCCCTTTAGGATTTTATATGTTTCAATAAGATCCCCCCTCAATCTTCTAAATTCCAATGAGTATAAGCCTAGTCGATCCAGTCTTTCATCATATGAAAGTCCTGCCATCCCAGAAATCAACCTGGTGAACCTTCTTTGTACTCCCTCTATGGCAAGAATGTCTTTCCTCAGATCAGGGGACCAAAACTGCACAATACTCCAGGTGTGGTCTCACCAAGGCCTTGTACAACTGCAGTAGTACCTCCCTGTTCCTGTACTCGAATCCTCTTGCTATGAATGCCAGCATACCATTCGCCTTTTTCACTGCCTGCTGTACCTGCATGCCCACTTTCAATGACTGGTGTATAGTGACACCTGGGTCTTGTTGCACCTCCCCTTTTCTTAATCGGCCACCATTCAGATAATAATCTGTTTTCCTGTTTTTGCCACCAAAGTGGATAACCTCACATTTATCCACATTAAATTGCATCTGCCATGAATTTGCCCACTCACCCAACCTATCCAAGTCACCCTGCATCCTCTCAGCATCCTCCTCACAGCTAACACTGCCGTCCAGCTTCTTGTCATCTCGCAAACTTGGAGATGCTGCATTTAATTCCCTCATCTAAGTCATTAATATATATTGTAAACAACTGGGGTCCCAGCTCTGAGCCTTGCGATACCCCACTAGTCACTGCCTGCCATTCTGAAAAGGTCCCATTTATTCCCACTCTTTGCTTCCTGTCTACCAACCAATTCTCTATCCACATCAATACCATACACCCAATACCATGTGCTTTAAGTTTGCATACTAATCTCCTGTGCAGGACCTTGTCAAAAGCCTTTTGAAAATCCAAATATACCACATCCACTGGTTCTCCCCTATCCACTCTACTAGATTAGAGGGCATGTGCTCCAACAAAAGGCTGGACAAACTTGGGTAATTTTGAAGGTAATTTTGAAGGTAGACAAGTCACTTGGACCAGATGGACTACAATCATCTGAAATAAATAGCTGATGAGATTGTGGAGGAACTAGTAGTGATATTTTAGTCACTGGGAGGGAGGCTAAAGACATGAAATAGTAACTCAGTCAACCTAATTTCAGTGGCTGGCAAGATATTAGAGTCCATTATTTCGGAATAATTGGAGACGCATGATAAAATAGGCCAAAGTCAGCATGGTTTCCTTCAGGGGAAATCTTGCCTGGCAAATCTGTTGGAACTCTTTGAGGAAGTAACAGGCAGGATAAACTAAGGAGAGTCAGTGCATATTGTTAACAGATTATTAGAAGGCCTTTGACAAGGTGCCGTACATTAGGCTGCTGAGCAAGAGCACACGGTATTACAGGAAAGGTAATGACATGGACAGGAGATTGGCTCACTGGCAGGAGGCAAAGAGTGGGAATAAAGAGGTCATTTCTGGTTGGCTCCAATGACTACTGATGTTCCACAGGGTTTGGAGTTGGAACAACTACTTTTCATGTTATATGTTAATGATTTGGATAATGGAATTGATGGCTTCGTGGCTAAGTTTGTGAACTGTATAAAGACAGATGGAGGGGCAGGCCTTACAGCACAAGTGTGGTCGAACTAGAGTTTCACACAGCTGCAACATTACCTCAAGGTTCTTGAACTGATTCCCTAACTACTTAAGGCCAGTACACTATACATCTTCTTAAACACCCTGTCAAATTGTGTAGCAACTTTGAGGGAACCATAGATGTGGATACCAAGATCCCTCTGTTCCTCCACACTGCTAAGAATCCGGTCTTAACCTAACACTCCACTTTCAAGTTCAATTTTCTAAAGTGTATTACTTCACACTTTTCTGAATTGAACTCCTCCTACCACTTCTCCACTCAACTCTGCATCCTGTTAATATTTCTTTGTAACCAATGACAACCTTCTACATTATCCACAGTACCTCCAACCTTCATGTCATCTGTACACTTATGAACCCATCCTTCCATTTTCTCATCCAAGTTATTTACAAAATTCACTAACAGCAGAGTTCACAGAACAAATCCACGCAGAGCACCACTTCTGTAATCCTGCAGCCAAGTTCCCATGACTTTCTAGATGAGTCTTTCCAGCCACTTATTACTTTAATTGGTAGAACAGAAGACAAACTGCATGAAGAACTTAGTGAGACAGACAGCAGCTATGGGGGGCGGGGAGGGTGAAGAAATGAATTATCAACATTTCAAATCGAGACACTGCATCAGAATTGAGTATGGAGAGGGAAGATAGCCAATAAAAGACAGAGGAATGGAGAGACAGGACAAAAGATGAACTGAAGTGTTGATCAATGCTGGCAGATTGTCAGGAAGGAGGGAGAGGGGTGAAGTTGAGAGAGGGATCTAGTGATAGGTGGAATTAGACAGGAAAAAAATGGCAGATGGAGCCAGTGGGTGGATGGGGAGGAAAGAATGCTGTTGAAAGGTGGTGAGCAGAGACAAAGAGGCTGTCAGTGCTGGAGTCTGATAAGTAAAGGAGGAGATAATAGGAACCATTAAGGGAGAGATGACGGGCAGATAGAACCATGTAACCATTTAAAGAGCAGGACCCGAAGGCTATAAAAGCTATCTGGATTGCATCTAGTACGAACAGAAGAGTCAGATGAATGCATGAGGAATTTCTGGGAAATTCTCTACCTCTATAAAGCAGGATGAGTTGCAACTAACCAAAGTGAGAACAATATCCTTGATGGGAGGTTTACTACCATTATTGAGGAAGGCATAAAGTGAGTTGGCAAGAGGAGTCTCAGAGTAGCTGTTCAGATGGGAAGAAACAATCATCGAGAGGAAAAATAGTTTGTAAGTACAGGAGACAGAATAAATGAATAATGCACATCAAGGAAACTCAAAATTAAATTGAATCTATTTTAATGCAAGGAACATAACTAGTAAAGCAGATGAACACAACATTGTAGTTATTGTTGACATCACCGCAAAAGGTTGAAGGATGCGAAAGACCGGCAACTCAATGCTCCAGGGTGCAGAATTTTCAGTTAAGACAGAGGGGGAAACAAAAGAGACATGCAGTTGGTTGAAGGCTACATTAGTTCAGTATTCAGGAAATACATCCTAGATGGCTTCTCAAACAGGGCCATATGGATAGAGATGAAGAATAAAGAAAGGTGTGTAGGTGTGGTGGAGGGATGGGATTGGGAGGTGGGTGAGTATATTACAGTCATTGATCATGTGGAGAGTAGTCAGAGGGCTTTTCCCAGGGCTGAAATGGTTAACATGAGAGGCCACAGTTTTAAGGTGCTTGGAAGAAGGCACAGAGGAGATGTCACGGGGTAAGTTTTTTTTTTACACAGAGTGGTGAGTGCATGCAACGGGCTGCTGGTGACAGTGGTGGCGGCAGATACGATAGGGTCTTTTAAGAAACTCCTAGTTAGGTACATGGAACTGAGAAAAATAGAGGGCTATTGGCAATGTTTCCTCTAATTTTTAGTAGTCAGTGCGCGCAAAAATCTTATGTTATGCAAATTTTTTCCTGTGACAAAAGTATGTGAGCACTGAATGCACACATGGCACAGTGTATGCAGGTTTACAAAATATTTGACATAAAACTGCACAGAATAACAAAATAACACATATTTAAGTCATTCAGTTATTTTTTCTCTCTCCTGTCTTTGGCATTTACCCATCCTTTGTAAACCCTATCTAGACTAATAGAACTTCCATCCCATTGATAGTTCTTGATTCTCATTGACATATCCAAATGACATTCACCTAAATGATTTCTCAGCTTGTTTTTGAGTTGATTCATTAGGCTAAAACCTTGCTCACAGTCCATACTAGACGCAAGAAAGGTTCCCCCAATGTCCATCAACTGTGCAAGGTCACAAAACTGTTCATTTTGAGGTACAAATGCCACCATTTGAGCAAAGTTTGAAATCAGTTTGGATTTAATGCTTTTCTTGCACAGAAAATTTGAAATCATTAAACTGTCTATTACAGTATTTTCAGCTAGAAACTCATGATATTTTAGACAGAAGGCTTTAACTCGTTCATCGCCAAATCTGAAGTCACAATCCGCAACTACGATGAAATCAAAAGCTGACCATTCTTGTACCTCATCTTCAGGAAACCTTTCTTATAAATGAACACAACGACTATTTATAAAAGTCAACAGCGAACTTGTATCTACCGTGATGTTTTCTTCACGTTGTTGGCTTAGCAAAACTTTTAACTTTGTCACTCCACGAAACATTGTCTCCCAGATACTGCTTTCTTATCTTGTTAATTTTGCCTCGCGCAAAATGAAGTGAATCAATCGGTGTCAGGCCACTCTTTTGCAGAATCTTGCACAGTGCAGCCAGTTCAAAGACATAACTTAAAACCTGTAAAGCTACTTCAAAGTGATGTTCATCAAAGACATCACTTAAAACCTGTAACGTTCTTTTGCGCTTCACGCCCTTCACTTCTTTTGAATTCAACATAGTGAATCAATGTTGTTTTCAATAAAAACTTAGTAAGCTCTCTACAGGACTTGAAAGAGATCTTTGTAAACTTTACAATATGAACACTGTCCGCCAAAGATGGCTGCCGCCGTGATGCAGCTGTACAAACTGGAACAGGTAAAGTGAGGTGACATAAATTAGTGACGTGCATTGTGGTATTTGAAAAACCGACTAACTAGTTAACAGTAACATTTAGCTAAAAGATTATTTTCAATAAATATAATTGTTAATTACATTATTTTAGGTAATTAACCTTTTGTGCGCACATTAATTTCTTTTGTGCACTGGTTGAAAAAAGTGTGCGCGCACACACACACGCACAGCTTAAGGCTGATTTATACTTCTGCATCAAATCGATGCTGTACTTACAGCGTCGCCACGAACCCTACGCAGATCCCTACACTGTAGCATGACGCGCACCTCTCCCAAAATGTAACTACGCATTGCAGCAACGCAGACCGTAACAACTGTGATTGGTCTGCTTGCTAGCATCGCATTTCCTCCTACGCTGCAATAGCTTCCTATTGGTCGACTGAAGGGCAGGGAAGGAACTCTGGCTGCAATGCTTTCCATAAAGCTTTACAGACCTCCGAAATTATGGAGGTCACATTTCGCTTTTACAAAAAAAGACGCTCGCTTTAAACTTGTTTACCCCAAGAAAGACTACCACGACCATGAAGCCTTCCATGGGCAGGTGTGTGCGTATGCGCGATGTACCTGAATTGCACAGCGATGTAGACACACCAATGCACAAGTATAAATGCTCACAATGCATGTAGGCCACTTGCGTAGGCTACGGCGTCCATTTGACGCACAAGTATAAATCAGCCTTTAGAAGGAACCTAGGCTATGGGTAACCCTAGGCAAGTTCTAAAGTAAGTACATGCTCGGCACAGCATTGTGGGCCAAAGGGCCTGTATTATGCTGTAGGTTTTCAATGTTTCTTCTATGTTTCTATATGATTGGTGTAAGGGACGAATAATGGGGGACACCTGTCAAGAATCTAAGTACAGGGTGGTGCTTAAAAAAGAAATCAGGAAGGCCAAGATGGATCACAATAAATCAGTGGCAGGGAGAATGAGGGCAAAACCAAAAGTATTCCATAACCATATTAAGGGGAATGATAATAACTAGAGAAAATGTAGAACCCACTAAGGATAACAGTGGCAGTCAGTGTGTAGAGCCAAAAAAAGATACAGGTGAGATGCCCATATCTTTTCAATGGTATTCACAAAGAAATTAGATTTGGAGAATTCAGTGAAGGGGTCACTGAAAAAATGTTGGTCTCCATAAATAAAGAGGAATTATTTGATTCCTCAGCAGGCTTCAAAGCAGATATAGTGTCTTGTATTCATCCCCTAAACATTTGTTCACATAAATGAGCACTGCAAAAGGGATTTTGATCAATTTAACTGGATTTTTAAAATTTGTGAATTACATGCTCTTTTTTTGACAGTACAAACCAAAAAAAAAACAGGGAAAATTGTAAAGGATGAAAAAAATGAAAAAATCAAAAACTGTTGTGTCAGCAGTTCAAAAGTATTCACCCCACTTTACTCTATACTTAGTTGAAACACTTCTTGTAGCAGATAACAGCCAATAGACTTTTTGAATAAGTCTCTATTAGCCTTGTAGCATATGATGGAGCAAGATTTGCCCATTCCTTCTTGTAAATTTGTCTAAGCAGTGTAAGGTTAGTTGGGGAGTTACAGTGGACAGTGAGCTTGAGTTCTTGCCACAGATGTTTGGTCAAGTTCAGGACTCTGACTGGGCCACTCAAGGACATCAATTTTCTTCATTTGAAGCCACTCCATGGTTCCTCTGGCAGTATGCTTTGAGTGGTTGTCCTGCTGAAAGATGAACTTCCTCCACAGTTTAAGCTTTCTGACAGAGGTCAGCAGGTTTTTATCCAGGATCTCTGAATAGCAGCATTCATCTCCTTATCAATACTGACCAGAATTCCAGTCTCAGGATGGTGGCTAATGCACAGTATTAGACTTAGGCCACACGTGCTGCTTAGCTTGGAGGTCAAAAGTTCCACTTTAATCTTATGCAACACAACACCTTCTTCCAAATCTTTACAGTATCTTCTAAGTGACACTTTTCTAAGCAGGCAAGGATATGTTTTTTTTAAACTCAGGACTTCTTCTTTGCCACTCTTCATTTCTTCAGTTGAAATGACTCCATGGTTGTTCTGGCAGTGTGCTTTGCGTCATTGTCCTGCTGAAAGATGAACTTCCTCCACAGTCTATAAATACCCTTTTTGAGCAAGGCCTTAGAGATCGTAGAGCTATGAACTTCATCTCCATTTGCAGCCACTGACTTCTGTAGCTCAGAGTGACTGTTGGCATCACAGTAGCCTCTCTTACAAGTGCTATTCTTCTTCGGCAACTAAGCTTAGAGGGGCAGCGTGACTGCAGCTTCCTATTTTTCCCACTTTTTTACAACAGACTGCACTGAGCTCTGAGGTATATTCAGTGCCTTTGAGATGATGTTGTACCCTTCCCATATTTCTGCTATCACCTGACTTGACTTGAATGCTCTTTGTCTTCATTTTGGTATGCTCTGTTGAAAATCTACCATCCTGTTGGACCTTAGAGGGAGAGGGAACATTTATTCCCAAGAATTCATTGAAAACAGGTGATCCTCAATTTTCCAATGCACTTCCAACAAATTGGGTGAATTGGTAAGTTAATATACTCTACTGCCCCAGAGAAAAGTTAGCGTAGTAATTACAGAGGGAATAAATTCTTCTTCAGCCTCAATTTTGGTTTTTACTTTTTTAGTAACTTGTTGACAGGTTTTGGAATTTTTTTTCTTTAGATTTAACATGATACACAATGTTTTATAGATTAGCACAAAAATCCTTCTTTTATATATTTTACAGTTAGAAAACAAAACAGTAAAATGAAAATAGTTGTGGGAGCTGAATATTTTTCAAAGTACTGTAAATCCTCATCAGAGGATGGGATTTAATTTGGCTGCTAAAGGTGGCAATCTGGCAGATTTTTAAAACTTTGCAGGCTCAAATGAGGTACCAGATGACTGAAAGACAGCAAGCATGATTGCCCTTTCCAAGAAAGTAACAGGTTAAATCCAAGTAACCATGCATCTGTGAACATAATATTAATGGAAGGGAAGATAGTGGAAAAAAAATCTAAAAGAAGGATTTATAATCATTTGAAAAGGCAGGGACTCAGTCAACATAGCTTTGTCATGTGCACATACTGTCAGACTTATTTGAAGTGGACACAAAGTGTGCCGACAAGAGCAGGACAGTAGATAGGATTTATAGGGACTTTAGTACAACATTTGACCGGCTCCCACACGGGACAAGTGCTCCAAAGGTTTTCACCCATAGAATCTCGGTTAAGCTGACAAAGTGAATCCTAAAATTGGCTTGGCATTAAAAGATAGAGTTAATAGTTGAGGGTCATTGTCTTGTGATTGGTTGTCTAGTAGTAGTGTCCCACAAGGATTGATGCTGCAACTGTTGTGCTTATGATTAATCTGAATGACTTGAAACTGAATTTGGGAGGCATAAATCAGTAAGTTTGTGGATAACACGAAGACTGTTAAGAGTTGATAGCGTAGAAGGTCGTCTTAGGCTGCAAAGATATGTTGAGATATTAGTGAAATGGGCTGATAAATCACAGATGGATTTTAATCCACACAAATTTGAGGTGATATATTTTGTAAGTACCAATAAGGCTGTGACATACACCATGAATGGACAGACCTAAGGAATTATTGAGGAATATAGAGATCTTGTAGTACAAGTACCTTAATGGTGGCAGTAAAGGCAGTTAACGTGGCTAAGAAAGCATCTGGATACAGGTCTCTATTATCTGCGCAGCAAATTCAGGAATAGGAAAGTTATGCTCCAACATTATAAAACCTTGATCTGACCTCAGCTGGAGTACGGCGTTCAGTTCTGGTCACCATGCTACCAAGGGTGTGATAGTCCTGGAGAGGGTGCAGAGGAGATTCAGCAGGATCTTGCCTGGGATGCAGCAGTTATGAGAAGTTATGACTCATTAAGTAATGACCTCAGAGTCAGGATGCACAACTGCTCCTCCCTCCCATCATCCTCAACATAGGTCCTCTCTTCCCCCCCCCGCCCCCCCACACCAGGGCTGTGCACTGAGCCCACTGTTGTACAATCTGCACACACACAACTGCATGGCTAAACACCTGAATAATCACATTGTCAAGTTTGCTGATGACACGACACTGGTAAGGCTCATCACTAACAACCAGATGGACTACAGAGGGGTAGAAGAGCTCAAGGCCTGGTGCCCGGTAAATAACCTCTTCCTCAATGTCAACAAGACAAAGGAGATGGTTATCAACTTGAGGAAAATTTGAACCACTCATACTCATCTTTACATTGGCAGCACAGCAGTGGAAACTGCAAACAGTTTCAAACTTCTTAGAGTTTACATCTCACACAACTTCATGTCCCAGAACACATCCTACACAATCAAGAAAAGTCACCATTGCCTCTACTTTCTGAGGAAGCTGAAAAGAGCCAGACTATGCACATCAATACTCAAGACCTTGCAAGAAGCACAGCACAGAGCAGCATGATACTGAAATTTCACTGTGGTAGACAGGAAGTCTCTACAATAGGTAGTCAAAACTGTCCAACACATCACTGGCATCAGCCTACCTGCCGTCAAGGACATACTTACAGAACTGGAAAAAGGCCAGCAATCTCACCTACCCTACTCATGGAAGGATTCCACCCACCTGCTCACGTACTCTTTGTCCAGGACCCTTCATGGAGCAGGCTACGTAGCATTCACACCAGAACCACGAGATTTCCCCAAGTATTAAGGCTGAGCAACACCTCCAACCACTAACCCATCCCTCCGTCCCACCACCACTACATTGCCTGTCAGAGCCACCTTATGTATAGACACTCTTTGGCCTAGCATCACTTTACTGATATACATCAATATATATAAGCTACCTTAGGTATTTATATTTATTTTTTTTAGTATCATTGTGTTCATTATCTTTTTGCTTCATCAGATCTGGGATAAAATTATTTTGTTCTCCTTTACACTTGTGTATTAGAAATGACATTAAACAATTGCGAATCTTGACAGTCTGAAGCAGACAGGTCTGTTCTCCCTGGAGAGGTGGTGGTGAAGAGGGGAGATGACAAAGGTCCATAAAATTCTGGAGAGGAATAGATGGGGGAGGCAGCAGGAAACCTTTGCCCATATCGGAGGTTGATTAAACTAAGGGACATACTGTAGCTTTAGGGTAAAGGAGAAGAGATATAGAGGGGCACCATCTTCACCCAACTATGGAAAGTAACTGACTGCACTACCTGAGAGAGTGGTTGACATGGACAGGTCACAACATAAGTATCTAGACAAGCAATTGAGTTAATAATTGTATTAATATGGAAGTATGTCCACCCTTTCCTGTGGACAAGTTGAGTCAAATGGCCTGATTACATGCAGTTTGATTCTATGACATCTGAGTTTTCAGCTGGACATGGTACAGCCTTCCAGACTCATTACCAAGTTCAGTAAACTGGGACTGCAATACTATTACCTGTACTTCTTCTGGACTTGTGTTTCTTCATTCATCACCAGCGACATGTCTTTTTGCTGCATATGTATGTTAATTTTTTTCTCCCCCTCCCAAATCATCATCTATCCCCACTTTTGCATTTCAGCCCCCTCCACACTTTCTCTGCAGATTAATTAGTCATGCTGTTTAGTTTAGAGATATTAGGTTTGTTCTCCAAAACTGTCTCTCCTGTATATTGAAGTTTTTATTATGCATTTCAAAATTTATACTTCAATTTGGGTAATTATCTAATTATAATAAAACACATGTGAAATTTAAATATTTTCATCTGTATTCTGAAAATCAATATAAACACATTGACACAAGAAGCATCTCTGAAATCTAAATAAAAGGCTCACAAAAATTGTTTCAGACTTTAGCTCAGTGCAATTTAGAGGAAAAATGGTTCTGACCTTTTCATGGAGGCTACTTCTTTGTTCATGGTATTTAAACTTCAAAAGAGGAATTTAAACGTGACATTTTCTTGAAAAAGATTGGTATATGATGAACCCTGATTTATCAAGAAAAAATGAAATTCTATACTCCTTACCTCAGTTAATGATTTTAACAAAACAGAAGTAAAATTTAACAGTTTACATTTGACTGCAACACATCTTAATACACAGGATATAATAGATCTGTTTGAAGTTATTTTCTATTTATTACACAACTTAATTATAGCAGAAGTTGGTTCCTATGCTGAGACAACCAATGGTAACCTACACCAAACTTTAGTTCATGTAATCTAGATGATAAATTTTAGTAAGCTGTTTCATTATGAGATCACAAAGTTCATATCTCAGCTACAGTCTATCCTCAACTGATCTACGCATTCACCTGTTATTTGTAATTACTGAATGTTGCCTACAGTGTACATCTTATTTTTTGTTTCCTCTATCTCAATCTGAGAATCACTGACAACAGCTGTAGCTATCACCAGCTGTGGCACTAAAACCAGCTAATTCATTTCAGAATTGGGATCTTCCAATTTGGGAAATAACAGACAAGAAAAAGCAATTACATACACTACCAACAGTTTACATTGCAGTAAATGTCAATAAATACATCTAACACCAGCTTCAATTAGAAAACCTGCCTTCAGTATTAGTGCAAATGGTTAAAAAAAATCTGGCAATTGATCACTTTGTTACCTGTTGTTTCTGACTCTATATCTTTAAGCAATTTGGTATCATATGCTATGCAAAATAATGTAAATGTTAAAAACCTGAAATAAATAAAGGAAACATTGAACAAATCAGGCAGCATCTGTGAAGAGAGTTTCAGGATGTAACTTGTCATCCTGCCATGCAAGAACAAATTCAGAGCCAGGCAACAGTGTTTGTGGAACAAAAATGTGGTTTCATGGAGCAATTTCGTAAAGCATGCTGCTTCTTGAGGAATAACATCTTACTCCTCTCGAAGCAAAATGGTAAAAGAAATGAAACCCAATGCTGAAGAGTGGTTGCTTCACATTTGATAAAATGAAGGGCTTTTGAAAAGGTTACTTTGACACATTGGCTGTTCTTTATGGAAACAAAATTGCTAGCTACGTTAGTTGGAAATGGACTGCTGTTTAACCTTTTCATTGAACATGTAATAAATTATACAATTCCTTCTCTACTCATGCAAAAGCAGTGTAGACATCCCATTTCTCATCAAATGTTGATTTTTAAAATAAAGAGTGTAATCTGAATATAATGAATATCTTGGGCAATCACTCCCAGTTGGAGTACAATGAATTTATACTTCTGTTAAAGTAAAAGGTTTCTTGAAAAAGCCAGAAGTATGCAATGATGAATGCAACTTACAACTTCTCTCTTCCACATTTTCTGAGGGTGGTGTGGTCCACTGGGTTCTTCAAAGGGCTAACATAGGATTGCAAACACTGCAGTAGTTGGATGGGTAGTACTTGACAGTGAGGACAGGCATTCAGAAAAAGAGAAAACATTCTTTTCCTGCTATTTTTGCTGGACTTCTGTATACTCACAAGGAGATGCAAATTTCCAGTCCCATCCAGGATGCTCCTCCTCCATTGTGATTGGATACAAGTTAAGGATTCCCAGCAGTCAATAAAGATTTTTCCCCCTGCCTAGAAAGCTTTCATAACATTCTTGAAACTTTTCTCTTCCTATAGTATTCACTTGCCATGATGATGCTTGTTTTTGAAAGACAAGTATTAAGCCAGCTGAGTACTATGAGAGCCATCAGGGCAATTCGTCTAAACAGGGCTTGTGGCCCCAAAGAGGCAGATTCACTTTTCCTAATAGTGGATATGGAGAATTTTGTCAGAGAAAACATCCATGATGAATAAATGTCTTAAGTAGATAGTTTAGTCCTCCAACTATACAAAACAGGAGCATACCATCCAGCCCCGCTAGTGCCCTCCATTAATTCATAAGATCATGGCTGATCTATTGGCAATCTCAGTTCCACATTCCAGTATATCCTTGGTAATCTAGCACCCCATGTCAGCTACTATATCTACTTCCACAAGAATATATTCAAACACTGTTCTTACTATCCTTTTGAGGAAAAGTTCCAAAGAATAAGTGTGACAAAGAAAATAGGCTCATGTGTCTGAAATGGGTTAACTCTCAGGTTTAAACAGTGAACCAATCCCAGTTCTAGATTCTTCAACAAGAGGAAATATTCTATCCACATCCACTTGTCAAAACCACTCAGGTTCCAATATGTTTCAATCATGTTCCCTCTCACTCTTTCAAACTACAGTTGATGCAAGCTTAACCTGTCCAATATTTCCCAAAAAGCAATCGGACCCTTTCACTGTAAACCTCCTATAAACTGCTTGTAAACATTACCATCAAGATCCTTCCACATCTCAAGTTATGCAAGCATAGAGAAAGGTGGGGCGGGGGGGGGAATCATCACTACCTAGTAGAACATGATAGGCACTGGATTGAGATCTCATCTTCAAATATTCTTTTCATCAGATGGCTAAAAGCTGTGTTGGCACGGTGGCAAAGAAGATGAATTCTACCCTTTTTACCTACTCTTTTCACAGGAAGCTCCAGATCAACAAAAGTGGACTACATTTACAGTCTAGTTTGCAATGAACTTTGTATTAACACTGTTCGATTAAAACTTGGGTATTATATGAAATCCTGATCACTACACTTTAAGGATAGTGTGAAAAGTGAAGGAAACATTCACCAGAATGGCTGACCAGGACAAGGGACTTCATGAACATGTAACAGGGAATCTAGGTAGGTCACCTTAGAATTGTGTTCAGCAAAATCTCAAGAACAAAGCATCCGGAGCATCAGTTCTATAGGTCAAATTAAACTGAAAAGGAGATAACAAATATGAGGAATGCTATCACAAAAATGTAGTTAACACAAAATCTTATAGTAATCTCAGTAATATTGGGCGCTACAGCAGGGTAGTGGTTAGCACAACGCTATACAGTTCAAGGTATTTGAGTTCAGTTCAAACCCAGCATCCTGTGTAAGGAGCCTTTGTACATCCTCCCCATGGAATGTGTGGGTCTTCTCTGGGTTATCCGGTTTCTTCCCACAGTCCAAAGGCATACTAGGTAGGCTAATTGGTTATTTCAAATTGTCCTGTAATTAGGTTCAAGTAAAATCGGGGTTGTCGGGGATTGCTGGGCAGTGTGGCTCAAGGGACTGAAAGGGCCTATTCCATGCTGTATCACTAAGTAAAATGAAATAACAAAAAAGTCTTGGGCTAACAATAAAATTAAATGACAATAAAGCCAAAGAATCCTCAAAATGCTCACAAAAGTCTGGAAAACGATAATTTTATTCAGGTTGGCGTTAACTTTAACACTGATCAATGAACCGATGTTTGACTGATTTAAGTGCTGGGCCAGATTCGAAAGGTCAGGTATGGGCTGAATCAAAGTGATGGGAACTCAGCCCGAGAGCATATTGAAGCAGCAATGCCTGGGTCCAAAAGTGAGGAAAGACCCGAAGTTGGCTGATTTAACCACTGGGTCAGTTTGAGAAGGTCAGGGTGTCAAGGCTGAAGGTCAGGGACAGGTCGGTATTTAGCTCACTGCTCGGCAAGGTTTACTCATCTTTGCTCTGAACTGTGGTTGTGGCCTGCAACTAACGGGCTCCTGGATCAGCAATGACTGGCTTTGTGGCTGTAAACTCAATTTTGTGAACTTCAGCTCTAAATTTTATTTGCTTACTTTTTATTGTTTAAACAATATGCTTTTTTTTTGCACATTGGGTGTTCAACGGTCTTTTAATATGTTCTATTGGGTTTCTTTGTTTTGTGGCTGCCTCCAAGGAGATGCATCTCGAAGTTGTATTTAGCATACATACTTTGATAATAAATGTACTTTGAACTTTGACCTGTATCTCTTGCTATTTTGCATGTTTCCTATTCTTAAAGGATTTTGCATTTAAAATGTTGCCAGCATAAATTATGTAGTCATTAAAAAAAAACTTTCACATCTGGCCTATTATGAAAACTTGCACCTTATAGAAATCTCAATGTTCTGAAACATATTGATTCATAAATTGTGACAGGCTTTGCTATTCATCAAATGTAATGCAGAGGCAAAGACTTGAAAATGGAGGCTACATTCTACCTAGATCAATTAACAGGACTAGATCAATTTTCAGATGTTCCCCACTTAGTTTTAATTTCCCACTATACTTAATCATGTCCCCTTAGGTAAATTAATTGAGCTGAAATGTCGAGAAGAAAAAAAAAACAAATGAACAAATAGGCCAGAGCACATGTAAAATAAGCTGAGAGTGAGGCTTGGGCCTACTCCGAGTTGCTCCGGGTTTCAGATCTAAGGATCCATTTTGGTTCAGGCTGTTGTTGTTTGATTTGGGGGTTTCCCCCTTTTCTCTTTGCATCGAGTGTTGGTCTTTATTTTTTTTTTAATTGGTTTCTTTTGGGTTTTTTGCTTTATGGCTGCCTGTAAGCAAACAAATCTCAAGGTTGTAGAATTTACACATTCTTACATAATAAATATACTTTGAACAATGTGTGGAAAAAATTATAGAAGCATTCTACTTAATGAGAAAGAATTTCTATCATTGGTTCCACAAAGGTACACAAAAAATACCCAAGAACAACAGCAACTAATTGGACTCATAAGAAAGATCCATGCAGTAAAACTTAATAATGCCTAAAGCAAATTAACATTACTTAAGCTTCCACACTCAGGTTAAGCTTTGCATTTTAATATACACTCTTGGGCATTCTCTTCATGTATGTATAATGAATGAGATGTTAGTCACAACCAAGGATCAATGTCAGGTGCAGTAATTTTCACTCTTCCCATGCACTTTAAGTTGCCAGCAGATCTCCTGCTGGTTTAGAACAGCCTTTAATTGAACATCTGTGCTCCCTAATTGTTTTATTAAAATATGTACAAGCAAAAATAAAAATGTGGAAGATCCTGATGCACATTCACTGACTTAAAAATGTCACTCATGAAAATCTTGGTATAAATAAAACTGTTAATTGCTATTTCTAAAGTAGTATTATGTTCAAGGAAAAATGACACAACAGATGTGAATATATTGTATTCATTCCTATTGTTACACCCAGTTATCAGCTTGCTCTTAACCCTTTCTGTACAAGCAATTTGCCTTCTGCACCAATTTACAAAATACTAATTTTAGCTTATGAAATTAAATATCAATCTCACTGTTTTAAGTTTTACAAATAGCACAATTTTGAAATTAATTTTTCATGAAGCATTCAATTTTCCTACACACATGCAAAACTAAACAAGTCCTTCATTGTCAGAAGTGCTATCTTCTGAATGATACAAAAAAACACGGCAAAATTTGCTCTTTTCCTTGGCTCTGTTTGAAAAATGAACCAGGTACAGTACCTATCTCCAATATTTATTTCTCAATTAACATCTCTAGACATATTCCCTGCCATTATTTAATTCTTTTTGAGAGCTGTCATTTTTTTATACATGCATATATAGCATTTGAGGACAAGCTGAAAAAGAAAGCATGGAAAGAAGCAATAAAAGTATTTACCTCACAACAAATTGCTCAAGTTGCATCAACAATTATAACATGAAAGGACAAAAATACAGGTATCAGAAGAAAAAAAAAAGCTTTTTTACAATACCTATACTAGACTGAAACAAGTGTAAAATTCAGATTTTACATTTCTCCCATCCATAGTAATTTGCTTAGCTGGCTGTTCTAAAAAAGATGCTGTACAAAATACCAAACTCCTCAAAAATAGCTTTAAAAATTAAAAATAATTAAACTTAAACTTAAAAAGTAAACTTCATTAAGTAAACTTAATTAATTCAAAAACATGTAATTAATTTACTTAACCTATGTCCCACATGACCATTTATTACTAAAGAAATGGATAAAGGTCACTATTCCTGTGAATTTGATGAGAATACAAACTAATGGAAGTTCTACAGGGATCTGTTGTGTGGCTCCTGCTATTACTATTTCAGAAAACACACTTTCATACCATACCACAAAAATGATTTATGATATAGAGCTAATAGTACAAGAGGAATCTGATACCAGTCTAAGGATACAGATTGTTTAAATTAGTAGGGGCTAAGGAACAGCAGATGGACTTTAATTTGGATAAGCACAAGGTAATTCACTTTGTAATGAAGAATGAAAAACATGCGCATACTGTAAATTAACATTAATAATCAAGATTAAAAGAATTTGGATGTGATTATTGACCATTCATTGTAACCTCCTCCCCCCATGAAGCTTATTACACAAAATCATTAACTGTTGAAATCTCTCAAAGGCATTTAATTATCTCAAAACAAGGCAGTCAATTTTGAAAGTTGAGGTGACCATGTCCAGAATACCAAATGCAAATGTGATACTCATTTCAAAAATAATACTGCTGTTTTACACTCGTTCAAGATATTGAAGAGATGCTGGAAATCAGAGAAAACCAAAATTAACTAAAAGAGTCAGGTTTGGTAGCATCTACAAGGAATGAAACTGAAGATTTAATTACTTATAAATCTCCGTATGATTTCAAGAGCTGAAACTTTTGTAACCCTCAGGTTCAGCTAGCAGCTTAATCTAGGTGAAGACAGCCTCCAGCCCGGCCAAACTTGAGAAATCTTGTTTGGAGGCAGATGCTGCGTGATGTGTTCCCCCGTTACAAATCAATATCACTAAATAATAAACACTACACAATATGAAATTAAACGATTGAGCTTTATAATTCTTAATTTGACTATAGGTTAGTAAAGAAACAAAGAAAGAAAAAGGCAATACACATAAAAGTTGCTGGTGAACGCAGCAGGCCAGGCAGCATCTTTAGGAAGAGGTGCAGACGACGTTTCAGGCCGAGACCCCCCTGAAACGTCGACTGTACCTCTTCCTAGAGATGCTGCCTGGCCTGCTGCGTTCACCAGCAATTTTGATGTGTGTTGCTTGAATTTCCAGCATCTGCAGAATTCCTGTTGTTTGCGAAAGAAAAAGGGCCCACTCTCTTGAAACAGTCTAATGTGCACGTTGGAGCTCACGTTTCCATCCATTCGCTCCCCATCGACCTCCTCCAAGCGTCGCGGGCCCTCGCTCCAAATCCACTCCGTCCAGCGGTCTTCCAACTCTCTCCCCTCACGTCTTCTCTCTTCATCTCTTACCCACAAAAGACCGCAAAATCCCTTCTCTCAGACCCACATGCCTCTCATTGGATGGCGCACATTCCAAAGGCCTCGTTATCTCTAATCATAACCCAAACATTGCTGCTGCAGAGAAACCATTACATTAGCAATAAAACCTTACAGTGCATTACACTCTCCCCCACCAAAGTTAGTCATGTCCTCATGATGTTGAGATAATTCGCCAATCCTTCCTGCAAAACACAAAGTCCAATCCGGGTGTAAAAGGCACTGACATAGCTCCCCAAAAGGGTAGGGGTCACACTCTGTTGCCCCAGTGCTACGTAGGCCAGCCTATCTGGTGGTCTCCTAATCCTGAAACCTCTGTTCCCCCTCACCTAACTCTTCAGGTTCAGACACTACTGGGAATATTTCTCGTTTACCTGGCAAGGCCTCCCATGGCCTATCACTTGTACCAACCTGCAACTTGGACCCCTCTGTCCCGTAGCCAAGCCCCACTTCATCCCTTGCAGAGTCCCGCTGCAACCCAGGCTGTCCACAGATAGGCCCCCCTGATAAAGTATGTGAAGGGTTAACATGGTCAGTTAAACATAGCAGGCTGTTTTCTCTGAAATAAACCACTGATGATCTACAGATGTGCTAAGCCATGCTGAGTCATATTTCTTCTCAGAGTCAGACAGTGTTTCAAGATCCTTGTTTCTTTGTGCAGTCAAGCACAGAAATAAGACCATTCCAGCCTGTTTGTGTATGAGGCCATTATACCTATTCTGTAATTTGTCTCTTGTTACTGTCAAGCAATAGATAAGTCTGATTCCAGCTTGGTATGTGTTGGGGGTATTTGAACGACCATATCCATTTTGTAAGGGGAATTGTGAGTTAATTGGTGGACTGGGCAGGAACAGCCACAGACTGTTCTTGTTTCAGCGACTAACTAAGCCCTGGGTGCTTTGAATAAAGAGTTTGTGCTTACACCGTCTCTGAGTGAGCTTATCGGGATTCCACTTCCACACCCCCCCCCCCAACCCTACTTTACCTGACTCAGCAGGAGGAGGTCTGGAAGTCTCTTCCTCAATCAATGGGGAGTTAGCATATACCACACATCCAGGTCCTCATCCTCCGAATCAGAATCCCTTTCAGAGTGGGGTCCAGCTTAAACACTCCTGCAATCGCCCACATTTCCACACAGTCCTCTTATTAGGTGTAGGCTCCAGGTCAGGCTCTGGGTCAACCTGCACCTCTTGTCCTGGGGGCAGCAGGTAGTTCTGATGGAGAATTTTGAAAGGTCCATTCCTATCCTCTAGTTTCACCCAGAAAACTGGGAGGTTTGGCATCTGACTCTCCACCACATAGGCATAGCCGCCCAGCAGTCAGCCAACTTATGTTTCCCAGGTAGCACTATATGCCTTCGGAAGACTCGGTCTCCCAGCAGGAGTCGGGAGAACCTAACTTTTTGATCATACCTCCTCTTATTTCCTTGATTCTGCTTGGCAGCCACGACCCCAGCTAATTGACAAGCCCTTTTCAGCTCTCTTCTCATATCAGACACATACTTAAGATAAGTCTTCGGTGGTAAGTCACCCTCGTCAGTCCCAAAACAAAGGTCAATGGGCAAACTTGCCTCGTGCCCAAACATCACATAGTATGGTGAGTACCCAGTCGCTTCAGTTCGGGTACAGTTGTAACTGTTGACTGCACTTGCTCTCCAATATGTTGACTCCACCTGCTCTTCTTGCTGATTTCCAGGGTCCTGAGCATGTCAAGAAAGATCCAATTACACCTCTCGGGCTAGGGATCACCCTATGGATGACAGGGCATGGTCCTCGACTTCTCAATCCCAAGCATTCCCAGTAACTCATGGATGAGTCTGCTCTCAAAATCCCGTCTCTGATCACTATGTATCCACCTGAGACACCCTCTGGTCCTTGTAGGAAAAGCCTATCTGGTGTAGTGGTCAGTGATGACTAAGACATTCACTGTGTTGCCAGCATCGGGTTCTATTGACAGGAAATTTATGCATACCAGGTCAAGGGGCCCCACACTCTGAAAGTGAGACACAGGAGCTGCCCACACAGGCAGTGTCTTCCTCCGTATGCATTGAATGCATGACTTGCAGTATTCTTCGACCTCCACCTTCATTCAGGGCCAGTAAAACCGGTCTCTGAGCAATCCATTAGTCTTTTCAACTACCAAAATGCCCAGAATCATCATGAAGTGACTACAACGCAATCCTCCGATACTTCTCGGGCAGAACCAGCTGGCAACGCCAAGGTCGGTCCAGGGGTGACAAGACCCCCCCGGTATAGGATCTGGTTCTGCAACTCCAACCGAGGCCATTCTCTCAGTAATGGAGGGACGGCCACGTGTTTCGTCTTCTCTGACTGAGCCTGTCTCCATTTTCGACTGCTGACCAAATGATACCGATGCCCGGCTCATCTCACTGAGCAGCTGCCACTTCCCCAGAACTCAATTTGGGCAGTTGATTTGTCTTCAGAGCAGTCAGGTTATAGTAAACTTGGGGAATAGCGTCATCAGAAGCTCCCAATTGATCCACCGCTCGATCCTGGCCCTCCTTTCCCTCTGCCTTCATGGTGACGGCAAATTGAGACATGGCCTTCACCCCTGGGGCAGGAACACTCTCCCACTCCTTGTTCCTGTCCAGTCCCTCATGTGCTCGTTGGGACAAAGCATCAGTATCAATGTTCCTGATCCCGGCCGGTACTTCAGGCTGAAATCATAGGCAGACAATGCCGCCAGCCACCGATGGCCTGTGGTAACCAGTTTCGCCAAGGTCAGGATATGAGTTAGGGGGCTGTTGTCCGTCCTCACCTCAAATCTGGCCCCAGAGAGGTAGTCACTCAGATTATTCACAACCACACATTTCAATTTCAGAAATTCCAGCTTGTGCGTGGGATAGTTTGTCTCAAAGGGCGACAGACTCTGGCTGACAAATGCAACAGGGTCTCAACCCGGTGCCCTGATCCTGATACAGGACACCCCCTAAGCCCTCTCGGCTGGCATCGATGTGCAGTACATACAGCAAGCAGGGGTCCGCAAAAGCCAGCACCGACGCCTGGGTCACAGCTCCTTCAGCGACTGAAAGGCCTCCTCACATTTTGCATCCCACCTCGCTCCAAAAGGCCCCGAAGGGTGAAGATACTCTTCACCCTCCTCTCCTTTTCTCCCCCTCCCTTTCTTCCCCAAGGGAGGGTAACCACACAGAAGCTGGTTCAACAGGTGATTCACTTTGGTGTAGCACTTCACGAACCTCCGATAGTAACCACAGAACCCCAAGGAACGAGCGCAAAGCGCTCACACTCTGGGGTCTTGGGCAAGTGATCACCGCCTCTGTCTTAGCTGGGTCTGTATCTACCCCATCCATGTGAGACTATGTGCCCAACATAGCTAACAGACGTCTTGCAGAGCTGGCCCTTGTCCAGGGAATGTTGAACCCTTCAGCTTTCAGGCAGCCCAGCACCTTCAGTAGCCTCGTTTCATGTTCTTCCAAGGTGGATCCAAACACGAGGTCATCCAGATACACCAAAACCTCAGGCTAGTTCATATTGCCCACCGTCTTCTCCATGACCCGCTTGAAGGTTGAAGGGGCTCTCGATATGCCCTGGGGCATCCTTTCAAACTGGAAAAACCCCAGGGGACATATAAATGCCGTCTTCTCTTTGTCATCCTCACTCTTGGGGATTTGGTAATATCCACTCATGTCCAGCACACTGAACCACTTCATGCCACTCAGACAAGCCAGCACATCTTTGATCCTCGGGACTGTATACTGTTCAAGGACGGTGCACCTGTTCAGAGTCCAATAGTCCACACACATCCGCACCTTCCCATTCTTCTTTTGGGCCACTACTATTGGGGACACATAGGGGCTTCGGGTCTCGGTGATGATTCCAGCTTCCTTTAACTTACACAAATGCTGCCGAAAGTCTTCTACCTCTGCAGGGGCCAGACTCTGCGACCTCTTTCTAAATGGGGTGTCCTCGCTCACCAGATAGCGTGACGAGTGCTCTTGGAACAACCCACATCAAATTTGTCAGTGGGAAAGACACCTTCCAGCTACACCATCTTTTCTGCTAACCTCCTTTTACAACCTGCAGGAACCGGGGAGTCTCCGAAGTTGAATGACTCAGCGGTCAATTTTCCCCCTTTTTTCAATAGTTTCTCCCTGGCTTGACCCACAGGGACACTAGACATTACCATCACCAGGAACAGATGCACCAGGGGCATCCCCCGCTTGAAGGTGACCTCCCTCTTCATAGTATTCCTGTCAACCACTGCCATCCTGCTCACCTCTACAACCGAGGGCTTCTGCAATTCAGGCCTCACCAGTAGCCCAGCAGGAAATCCCGACTCCCGCTCGTGGTCTTCCAGAGCGTCCACAAAGAGGGCCTCGCCCTCAGGCACTCCATGAAATTTGGGGGTCCCCATCACTCTCGCTACTTCCCCGGCCATACCAGCATTGGCTTTGACAGGGTGAACCACACAGTCCCTCGTCTAAATTTGGTATCCGGCACAATGTAGCCACGCACTTCCTCAAAAGCAGCTCAAAACAACGCGTGCACGGACATGTTTCCAGAAAGCTCTCTCCAGCCTTCTTGCAGGCCCCCATAAGCCTCCTCTCATGAGGGCTGCTGGTCCCCACCAGTATTGAAACGCCGCCCTTCTCAACGTGGTCTGGACAAACCAGCACTAATGTATCAAGGACCTCAGACACTCTCACATCAGCCTCCAAGAACTCCAACTTCACTGACAAATAACTGTTGTACGGATAATCACTAGCACTAAGCCTCAAGGTCTTCAGTGCCCTGAATGGGGTCAATGGTAAATGCTTCAGATACCCGTTGTAAAATGAATGGTACAACAACATGAGCTGTGACCCAGTGTTGAGTATGGTTTTAACATAAATACCCTCTATCCGTAGCAACACACTGGAGCATGGTCCCACTAAGCCTTCAGGAATAGGGCCTTTCATTTGCAGGGGTTCCTTGGTATATTGCTGGGAACATGTTCCCTCAGTGGGTCGCCTCTAAGTTTTCCCAACATCTCTCTCTGCTTAGGTACCCGGGACTCATGCTCCTTCTCGTGTGACACCTGCTGCCAGCAGTTCTCCGCATTGTTCGTCCCCTTAGGTGATCCGACCCCCATCAGCTTCATTATATGGGGAGGGGGGTGTCACACCTGCTGATAACAGCAAAGACATCTCAGTTCACATCTCTACCACAATCTCCTCTACCTCTCCTCGGGGTAGGCTATCCGTGGTCACTTCACTGCAGGGGACCACTACTGAGGACTGTACCCTGCTGACGGAGGCCTCCCATGCCTGCGACGTGTTCTCCTCTTCCCATACCTCTCTGATCAGCTCAACAAAAGAGGGAGGGGGGCACGTCTATGAGACTGTCAGAGACCTCAAACAATCAGGTCTGGGGACTGGGCACCTTTGGCTATCTGGCCCACTCTTAATTGATCCACCTCAGCCACCTGAATGACCCCGCTGCGCTGCAAGCAATTTAGCTGCCTCTCTAGCCGAAAAATATAAGCAGAAAGCTTCTCCCCCTGCTCCTGATGCATGTTCTGAAACCCCACCATGAGCTCCATCGGGCTTCCTGTCATACCAAAAGCATCCTCCAATGCTCACATGTAAACACTCATAGTTGCTTGGGGAAACCGCAACCTGACAGCTCTCACAATGTCAGCAGCCCACCCACTCAAACTCTCAACCAATCTCTGTCACTTTACGTCATCAGAGTATTGCCACTCATCTAACAACTGAGGGGTCTGCTCCGCCCAAGTCTCGTACTCTTCCCCTTTAGGGGTGAGCATTATTCCTGGGAATAGGTGGAGCCTACCCTAGCTGGGACTTTGAACATGGGCATTTTTCCACTTATCCGCCAGAGAGGTAAGGACAGATACTAACTCAGAATTCTCACTCTTCCCTGGGGGACGGGGACTAATTAGACATTCTAAGTCCGACCACTCCTTCCCCTCACTCCTCAGAAATGACAGAACCCTGTCTTTGAAATCTCCGCCCGCCCCCCCCCCCCAACTACAGGAAACTCAACTTGTGATTTGGTCCGCTACGTCAGTGCTGGTCTGTATTAAAACGAGAGCTGTGCCCGCCATTTTATCAAACTTCCGTGCCGCAATCACAACTTTAACAGTACTTAACAGGCAAATTAACAATTCATCGGGAGTACAAATATCTACCCCACTGGTTCAATGCTCAGGGTAATCAAACAGCATCCCATGAAATCAATCCTGAAACGATACCCCCACAATTGTAACCCTCAGGTTCAGCTAGCGGCTTAATCTGGGTGAAGACAGCCTGCGGCCTGGCCAAACTTGAGAAATCTTGTTTGGGTGGGTGCCGCGTGATGTGTTCCCCCGTTACAAATCAGTACCACGAAATACACTGTACACAATATGCAATTAAACAATTGAGCTTTATAATTCTTAATTTGACTATAGGTTAGTAAAGAAACAAAAAAGAAAAAGGGCCCATTCTCATAAAACAGTCTAATGCACACGTTGGAGCTCACATTTCCGTCCACTTGTTCCCCATCGACCTCCTCTGAGCGTCATGGACCCTCAGACCCTTGCTCCAAGTCCACTCCATCCGACAGCCTACCAACTCTCCCCATCACAGCTTCTCTCTTCTTCTCTTGTCAACAAAAGACTGCAAAATCCCTTCTCTCAGACCCACAAGAAACAACATCATGGCGCACATTCCAAAGGCCCTGTTATCTCCAGTCATAACCCAAACATTGCTACTACAGAAAATCCACTATATTAGCAGTGAAACCTTACAGCACGTTACACTTTAAATAACAGAGTGGTACAAATAGCACAATTTCTCATATTATACGAAGAAAAACAAAAGTATGTTCAAGATGAGGGAACTATGTAACAAAATATAGTGATAAAGCCAGAATATACAAAAATAAATTAGAAAGATGAAAGATTAAGTAAGCCTCAGAAAAGGAATAACTTCTTTTAAGCAAAAATAACTAATTTTAAAAATTACAACAGGCATGTACAAAATACTTCATAAAACATAATGAATCCCTTCCTGTTAGGATGATACACAAACCATCTCTGGAATTGATAGAGCTAACTGTGAGGATGATAAAATAAGATTAATGTCTTGGAGTTGTGATTAATTATCCAGCATGATCCAAGAGAGGATTTTTGCATTTCTTAAGGCTTCCTGATTTAAATTGATTGGATGGATTTCATAAAATATAAAACGGAATCAGAGTATTTAATATGTGAAATGTCTCTTTCTAATTACATGCCTGTTTGCATTCCTTGGTGACTATCTCAGGATTCACTCTCCTAAACAACTTGAAAAATCTTAACACACGAAAAACCTGAGATAAAGCAAAAATATAGTCTTCTCATATTAGAACTCTGATAAGCAATTTATTCTGACAGGAAAACAAAGTTTATTCAAAGATGGCTGACAATATCATAGTAATATTTTTCATCAACGCAAAGTATATTTGAACAAAATAGATTTTGAACACTGACATATAAACAAATACCGTACTAAAATCAACTCTTCATGTTGATGAATATAGAATGACTTTTTACATGATAAACACTTGGCCAGGTATTTTCTTGTCTCCAAAAGAACATACTTTTCTCATCCAAAGGCAACAAAATATATTTAAATGCTTTTATGAATGCCAGATTTAATTCAAATATTCTTATACTGTTTCACGAGTTCACAGTCAAATTCAAGCAAATTACATTATTGTTTGTAAGATTCCACAATTTTTTTTAAAGTCGCATTAGGGATCCAAGGAAT
Organism: Mobula hypostoma; assembly: GCF_963921235.1. Taxonomy (NCBI): domain Eukaryota; kingdom Metazoa; phylum Chordata; class Chondrichthyes; order Myliobatiformes; family Myliobatidae; genus Mobula; species Mobula hypostoma. The sequence goes on from NC_086106.1 coordinate 66,773,882, forward strand.
GAATAAGCGATTTGCATGCATTTCTGTCGAATTAAAAATAGCAACCTTTTTCATAGGTGTATTAGATTTATCAATATCAGCTGGCATATTACATAACTTCCTTTTCGAAATGAGGCAGAACATCACACTTCATTTCAAGCTCTTTGTGCAGTGAATCCTATCAAGTAAAATTTATTATGGAAAATGTTGAAGACCCTGCACAACACCAAGGGGAATGGATTTACTCAGGATAAATGTTAGGTAAATTAGATGGCAAATAGCAGTTCTCTCCGTTACTACCAGGAATGTCAGAACCCCTGCACAGAATGTGCAAGAGCTTAAGTACTGAACTCCAGAGAGGTGGGTAAGGAAAATTTCTCCAGCAGGGGGAGCCCTAAATGTCAACACTCCTAAATGTACAGCAGATCAGAACACATCTGTAAAAAGATGTTTAATGTTCAGATTAATAACCATCAGAATACGTCTATCCTCAAATTCTAACACAGGTTTTCAATCTGAAAGAATTACCATCTTTACTTCTCTAAACACGTGGCCTAATTTGCTGAAATGTTCTGAATGAGCAATGAATCAAACCATGAACGCTATCTCACTGTTTTTGCCGATACTTATTTAATTTTATATAGGTATAGATATATATTTCTTATTCTAATTTATAGGTTTTTTATCTGTTGCGCTGTGGCAAAACAGCTATTTCACGATGTACCTTAGTGATAATAAACCTGATTCTGATCTCCAGGACTATGCAAGTTTATTAGTCATTAGTTTTCTTAGCACAGGTGGCAACAACAGAGAATATACATGATTTGGCAATTTTCCCCTATGATACTGGCTTCTTTCGAGTTTTAAAATAATACTGGAGACCAAACTGTCATATCAGACAAGACACTTTGCTACATCCTCCATAAAAGGATAACATTCTGTCAGTAACCGACTAGAAATCATACTGCTCTTCATTCAAATCTATAACATACAGTAAACAACAATTCCCTTACCCAAATGGTCACAAAAATCAATTCTGGATTAAAAGCAAGTCAATCAGTATGCCAAGTTAAGGATCAGTAATCAATGACCAGTTTTATATTAGATGTGAGAAAAAAATCTCAGGTTATTTGGAGATGATAAATACAGTGAATGGATATGTAAAAGTCTAATGCCAGTCTCTATAAATAAAGTAGAGGCACCCAATGCTTTGATAGGTTTAAAGGTAGATAAATCCCCAAAACTAGAAAGGATTTATCCAAGCTATTATGAAAAGAGACTGCTGGGGCTCTACCAGAGATTTTAAATCGTCGTTGGACACTAGCAAGATGTCAGGTAATTGGAAAATAGTAAATGTGGTCTCCCTTTACAACATTAAATTGAATTACCTCAAGAAGTAACAAAACATATGAGGGCTGGGCATGAGATGGGATTTAATGGACTTTAGTTAAGCTTTTGACAAGGTCTCACATAGTTCCAAACAATTAAAGGCCACGGAATCCAGTGCAAGTGGCAAATTGCAAACAAAATTTGCTTGGCAATAGGAGACAGAGGACAATACCAATGAAAGAAACTCTTAATGTATGATTGCTTCATATCCCTGTGGAGCTGAACCCACCCCAGCATACCCAGAATATAGAATTTGAAGACTCAGCTAGGATTTCACAGACATTTATTATCTAGATAATAGGCACTAATTCAATGAATCACCACAAACCAAGTGAATAATGATGTCATAAGACCACATTTACCTCCATTTGACACCAGTTTAGTGAAGACAAACTAAATGGCGCTATAGAAATTCACCTGTAGCTGAAGTGCTTCATGATTGTCCAGTCCTTCTACAATGGGTGCAAATCTTTCTCTGTTATTCTGTTCAGCAGCTGTGGTTATAGCTTCCAAGATTTTATCAAGGCTAAGGGATTATAGAATATGTTATTAGGATCATGCAAATAAAGCCACTTTCCAATTTAACTCTTCTTAACTGCAAATTTTCAAAGTAATTAATTATTGCATTTACGGCATCCAAATTCATTATCATCTAGAAAATCTGCTTCAAGAGTAACCTGGGACATTGTGGAAATATAGAGAACAAATTCTTGCAGACTTTGCAAAGATATTTGTATCATGTAATGGGTGAGGTAGTGAAAGGAGGAATATAGTGCTTTCATTAAAGAAGGAATGACGGTCATATCAGAGAACTACAGAGTGGTAAGCCTAACATCAATGGTGGGTAGGTTACGATCGACCTGCATTTAGAAATACTGATAAGGGATAATCAGTTCAGTCACTCAAGGACCCATCCCGAGACAGCCAAAAACAGTTAAACTTGTCAAGGGAAGAGGCAGCACTTAATACTACTAGACAAAGTATTTCAAAATTCACCTTAACCTTAACTTGGTCCTTTATGTACATGCCATTGACACCATTTCAAAGTAAATTATTCAGTCCAACCTCACTGCAGCCCCTAGTCAATAAAAGCAAAAAGACAATATGGCAATTGTAAAACAATACAACCCTAGGAACATGCTGAAGTCCTAAAACTTGAAAGAGAAGAACCTCAAGAACAAAACCATTACTTAATCTCTCATTTCTTGGATGAGGAAAATATGCTAGGAGACCTCAGTGATGCAATAACCATGACCAGATCCAAGAATGAATGCAGCAACTAAAGACAAGAATCCTTGTAGTTCACCCTGTGTTCTCTTTAATCATGATCTAATCTCTCAATTTGTAGTATAGTTTCCATCCATCCAGAAGCACTATTACACATGACCTTCATAATTAACAACAGAAGAAATGCAGGAAACAGCATCAGCTACTAAATTATGGCCTGCTTTGACATCATGAAAGCCAATGACTCCAGCAACTTGGAGAGAGCACGTGGAATGATTTCACATCAATTCTTCTGCTGCCTGCAAAAATTTGCCTCCATGTTATGTCCAATACTTGCAGACATGCATGTTATGATCATAACCAATGGTTCCAGACCAGACCCTAATTCAGTGCAAACTAGCGTTAGGTAACGCTGACTCATCACCGCATCACTTTCTCAATCTTGCTGCACGCCATCTCCAAATAAGCTTCCATTGTGGTGAAACAGATAGATCTGTTGAACAGGAAACTCGATATTGCTTGGTCAAACCAACTTTAGTACTCACAAGATGCAGTATGCAAATGGCATTTGTTACACTCACATTCTGAATCCAAGCTACATGACTTACTGGCTTGAACACTGAAGCATGCCAGAGAAGAGTCCTTGCATTGAACAGCCACAGAAAAGAAATTCCATAACAATCTCTCTCCACATTATAACACTGTCCAGAATGGACACCTAAAATGTGTGGATTGCTTTCCACTTCTCAGCAACCATCTCTCAACAAAGGCAGACATCATGATGACATCTACCATCACCTTCAGTGCACCATCACAGATTTTGGCTGTTTAAGAGAAAATGTGCTTCACGATTAAGAACTCAAATCCAACACAAACTCTTTTCTTCTGGAAACTAGTGATCCCTGCAGTTTGATATACTTTGAGATCTACAGCAGACACTTCAAAGCAGCAGAGAAATATCGCCAATGCTGCCTCTGCAAAATCGGTCAACCACAATGGGGTACTTTCTGTTGTAGGCCCATCACCAAACTAATGAAATGAACATTTAAGTTTGAGCTTCATTAACAACAAAATCTTAACAGGTGTAGAGTGGATGCATTTGACCTTATCTTCTGAGACTCCTTAAAAGAGTCTAACAGCCTTCCTAATACATAGGAATGCACAATGAAAAGGTAAATTAGTGTCATGTGAATTGGTGCCTGATGGTCAGCAGAGACTTGGTGAGCCACAAGGGCTTGCTTCAACACTGTACAGCTCCATGGTACATTACAGCCATATGGCACATTAGCCACACGATAGCTTACAAAACAGGACTGGAAACAAGCCATCCTCAATTCTGTGAGCATGAGGAATTCTGCAGATGCTGGAAATTCAAGCAACACACATCAAAGTTGCTGGTGAACGCAGCAGGCCAGGCAGCATCTCTAGGAAGAGGTACAGTCGACGTTTCGGGCCGAGACCCTTCATCAGGACTAACTGAAGGAACAGCCAGTAAGAGATTTGAAAGTGGGAAGGGGAGGGGGAGATCCAAAATGATAGGAGAAGACAGAAGGGGGAGGGATGGAGCCAAGAGTTGGACAGGTGATTGGCAAAAGGGATATGAGAGGATCATGGGACAGGAGGCCCAAGGAGAAGGAAAAGGGGGAGGGGGGGAAAAAAACCCAGAGGATGGGCAAGGGGTATAGTCGGAGGGACAGAGGGAGAAAAAGCAGAGAGAGAGAAAGAATGTGTGTATATAAATAAATAACGGATGGGGCACGAGGGGGAGGTGGGGCATTAGCGGAAGTTAGAGAAGTCTACGTTCATGCCATCAGGTTGGAGGCTACCCAGACGGAATACAAGGTTTGTGGCCTTCTATATATTGGTGAGACCCGACGCAGACTGGGAGATCGTTTTGCGGAACACCTACGCTCTGTCTGCCAGAGAAAGCAGGATTTCCCAGTAGCCACACATTTTAATTCCACATCCCATTCCCATTCTGATATGTCTATCCAGGGCCTCCTTTACTGTAAAGATGAAGCCACACTCAGGTTGGAGGAACACCACATTATATTCCGTCTGGGTAGCCTCCAACCTGACTAAACAAAAAAAACCCAAAGACTTGGTAACCCGAGGCTTATAACTGCTAAGCCCCGCCCCTAGACCAACCAAAAGCTAATTAACTCAATTATCTTCCATTTCACACAATCTGAAACTCTACTGCCAGTTCTCACAATAAACACATATACCTCGTTATAGAATTCACCATTTCCCGGTTAAATAACTTAAATAAGCCCCAAACCTTTACCACAAGATGAGTAATTAGGTAATATAACCCTTGACCCAATTAAAGATGATATCCTCCACCATCAGCACACCTGTGCAGGTTGCTGCTGCCTCTATATAAGACTGCTCTGTGCAGCAGCTCTGTTTCAGACCCAGTGACTGTGGAGGAGAGAAATGTCAGATTATCATGACATTTCAGCAAAACACTTATTGGAAAGATGAATATGAATAAATTGACCTGAGATAATTAAACTGTGACACAGTGTGTTTCTTTTTTTAATACCCATTACTGCTGGGGATCAGTGTAAAATTGTGACTGTTGATTTATTGTGATGCGTGCACTCACCACAATAACAGAGGGAATAAAGTGTGTGGATGACCCTTTGAGTGTTTTACTGACTGTGCCATGTGCCCTCCATAATCAGTGACAGGCCTTCCTCACAATCACAATTAAAATTTCAAAAGAATAATACATAGATTTCAAAATATAAATACATTTTAACTTACATGTTTTCTTCTCCAACGATGCAGACTGCAGAAAGAATTTTGACAATTTCTATCATCATGTTTGTTTGCTTTGGATCAATTGCTCTTGCCAGTAACAGCAGACTCCTTTCATCACCTAATATTCTTTGAAGCCCAAACTAAATGGAAAGACAAAAAAAAGATTTTAGTTTGCAAGATAATTCTGATAGTCTTACTGTCATGCTTCATTGAACATCTAATCATAATTGTCATATAGGGAACTTTAATTCAATGTGAGTGTATCAACACTAAATTTTCCTGAGCTACTGAACATTATATTTATCATTATGCCCTTCTGTTCCCCCCAAACAATTTGCTGCAGCTTGTAACATAATAATGTTGCAGCAGCTTCGAAATGTTTGCCCGCCAACAGATTCCATTAAGTATGATCTGAAGATGCGCGCTTGATTTGTAAAGGTAAATTATCCTGCAGTCATAATCCCTGCCAAAAATGATTAGACTTCTCGAGTACCTCTCGCCTTCTCCTCACCCAGACACCAAAAAAGTCCTTTCAAGTGAAGCAGCAATGCACTTGCACTTGTTTCCAACTCGTGTAGGCGCATATAGTGTTCACAATATGGCTTTCTCTACACTAAATAAACCACATTCAGGTTAAGAAGCTATTTTGCACAACACGTCCATTCAGTTCACAAGGGTAACAGTTTCCAGATATTTTTCACTTTTTCTCAATCCTACTACCACTATGACATTTCTGTCATTGCCCTCCTATACTGTTCCAATGAAGCCTCATACAAGTTTGAGGAATAGCAGCATATCTTCTGCCTAGGGTTATTGAAGCTCCTGGAATTCAATGTTAGATTCACCAATTTCAGTTAAGCAGCTTTTTTTTTTAATGCAGTTTTTCATTAATTCTTTTAAGGTAATTATTCTATTTGGATTTATTGAGCATACCCGCAAGAAAATGAATCTCAGGGTTGTATATGGTGACATACATCTACTTTCATAATATATTTACTCTGAATTTTTAAAATAATTTAAAGTAATTTGTGTCAGAGCTAGCTACTGATACTGATCATCTCTCATTGATATTTCTGTATTCCCTTATTCCAGCAATTGCTGCATTGTCATTGTTATTCCACCTGCTCACCCCAAAACACTCTCCTCAGACATCCATTATATAGCAATTTTTTTCATCTAAATAACCTTGGATCCCAGCCTTTATTGTCTTCACACCTTCCCCACCACATCTTAAATCACGTTTCAACACTACTTGCTAAATGGTGAAGTATCATTCACTTACAAAGTTAATTCTGTTTCACTCTCCACAACTGTTGGCTGAACTACTGAGTAGCTCCAACATCAATGTGGTCATTTGTGATTTAGTTGACTTTTAAAAAAACACGAAGAATTCTCCAACATAAAATAATCATGTTGTATGCGTTTCGGTACACAGTGAACCATAGCAATACCTTGTTATTCATAAATGCTTTCAGACACTGGATGAGCTTATGCTGGTTTTTTTTATCAATCATTTCTTGTCTAGGAGAAAACAAATATCAAATGCATAATTACCTCAAAGTTTTTCACTTCTTGTTAACACAGGCATTAAACTATATTATACCCAAATAGAATCTATATACAAATCTAAATAACAGTTTATTGTCCCCAAGACTGCACATACAAATGCAAGAATAGGGACAATATTGCATCTTGTAAGACTAAAAGATCGGAGATAAAAAGAAGCAAAATTTGAATGAGAGCTTAACATTTATCATAAAAGGAGTATATGGAAAGGCTATTGTATCAGCACCATATATTCAAAGACAAAAACTCTTGGTGCAAGTTGGGTGGTTGGAAATGGTATTACTAAAGCCACACAGACATAGCAAAATGAGCAATGTCCACCCTGTATGTGGTAATGGTTCATCATGGTCACATATACAGAGGTATAGTGGAAAAACTTTGCTTTTGCACGCCATTTGTACAATCATTTCATTACAACAGTGCACTGAGCATAAGGGAATAAGGGAAATATAGGGAAGTATAAGGGAAAAGCAGAAATTAGAATGCAGAATAAAGTATTACAGTTACAGAGAAAGTGCAGTACAATAAGATTCAAGAACAAAACAAGGTAGATTGAGATCGAGACTCCATTTCAGTGTACTAAGGTACTGCTCACTAGTTTTAAAACAGTGGATTAGAAGCTGTCCTTGAACTTGGTGGTACATACTTTCAGGGTTTTTAATCTTTTGCCCAGCGGGAGGAGGTATAAAAAAGGATGTCCAAAGTGGGAGGGGTCTTTGATTACGTGGGCTGCTTTACTAAGGCAACAAAAAGTGTAGAGAGAGTCCATGGAGGGGAGTGTGGTTTCCATGATGTGCAATTGTAACTACAAAGGGTTGACAGTTTTTTAAAAAATATATAGTATCATCTCATTTATATTCCTATAAAATATATGTATAATTTCTTTATGGTTACAATCTATAAATATCTTACCAAGAGCAAAAAAGAGCAAGAACTCACAGCAAATAAAAGAAATATTGGAAAACAACAATGAAAAGGGTGAGGCAGAAAGGGTGAAAGAGAAAGGGAGATTGTACAAGAGGAAAGAGGAGATAATCGGCCAGGCTGCCTCACATGATGGACGGCCAAAAGAATGGGAAACTGAAACTGAGCACCAGCACAAGCAAGCTTTCCCAGACAAAAGTGATAGTTATAAATAAACATTTTTAAAAACAGTAATATTAGTTGCCTAGAGCATAGTAAATATTAGTCCCTAAATTTAATATAGACATATCTAAATGTCTTGATGCAACATAATTTCGTTAACAAATTTTCCACCTCTTCTGTTTTCACATTTTGCAACATGCTTATTGCTTACTGTTTTTTGTCCAGTAGCTTTTCCAAAGCATCAAGCATGAGACCAAGTCCTTCATGGCCGAAATTATTAACCCAGCTGAAAAACAAAACACATTAATTTATGAGATTTTAAGGACACATGAATATAAATATCAATCATTTCAGAATATAATGATGCACAAAAATTCTGGCAAATTCTTCAAATCACACTGGCTTAAATTTTGTAGATGATATTGGAAACAGTCAATGATTTAAAAATGAAAGTGGTAAGTCTAAGACTAATGTTAATGATTTTATTTTAGACAAACTCATTCCAATGGTAAAATTTCAATAGTTTGTTTAGAAAGTTACATATTTCAGTTAAAGAAAATGGTAGATAAATGAATTAGAAATATTCCTTTGAGTAATTTAATTGGTTTACATTCGCTATTCTATTCTTCATAGATTAAACAGAATCACATGCCAAAAAACAGACCTTTTAGCCTGATGGATCCTTGTTGACCATCAAGCATGCATCCACCTGTATTAATCCTGCACTTGTTTTATCACCACCTACTCCCATCAACTTCCGGAATTCAATGCTGTTCTATTAAATTCATTAACTTACACAAGAAGAAATTTACAGTGGCCAATTAACCCAATCAACCACACATCTTTGGACTGTGGAACCCCTAGCATCATGGTGGTGCAGCTGGTCAAACTGCTGCCTAATCTCACTAACAACCTGGTGACAATTCTGACTTCGGGGACTGTCTATGTGACATTTGTAAAGATGAGGATTTCCTCTGTGGGTGTTCAAGCTCTCAAATCCCAAATACATGTGTATTTACTCATTATAGCAAAAAAAATTACACAGAGAAAATAATCTGCACATTTAGATAAATGGAATCACTCTAAATCAATTCATGAACTTAAGTTGAAAACTTCTATGCAGATACTTTTAAATAAAAATATAGATAAAAGTGCTCTCTTGATCTTTGGTAAACAGTGAGATGCTGAAATATATGCTTCTGACTAAAATACTTACTGCAAATTGATCTGTGTTAAATCCTTGCATTGTCTCCCCTAAAATATTATACCTCAGATTTCTCATCTTGTGAAACATCAAAAATAAACCATTCTTTCAGAGGTAAACAATCAAAATACTCATCAAGGGATAACAACCTGCAACAATGTTTCCTGAGAAAAAATGTTGCTACTATTTTGCTTTCATACTAGTTTATCATTATAAATTCACCTGTGTGGCAATTTCATCTTTTTTTGTAATTTATTTTTTATTGACGTTCATCATCAAATAAATATTTCCATAAAATGTATTTCAGATATTGTACATATATACTATAATTGTACAAAAGGCTGCTCCTCATGATCTTCAAGGTGGAAACTAAATAAATGATCGCAAACTTCTGACATCACTTCAAAGGCAGAACAGTCTCTCCAGACTAGAAAACTGGAGAGAACAAACAGTACTTAACCATCTTAACTGTTTACTCAGGCACATTTCTTGTGACTGAACTTTCAATGTAGACTTGTTCCACAATACAATAGGTTTTTAACCAAAAAAGCGTGCCATTTCATGAGAGGGAGATCTACACAGACAATTGTAATGCAGACTTAGCGAAACTACATGAAAAATCGAGATAATACAAAATTATTTTCCATCTAATTTCTTTTTCCCAGTTGCTAACTAAAAATGGCAGTTTCATAAACACTTCCTGTCTTCCAAACATCTTTCAAATTGTCATTCTTCAAACGAGATCCCCGAACTGCCAGGTTTTCCCATCAAGGTGGTGTATACAAAGTCTAATAAGCCCACACACATAAAATTTCCTTTCCAAAGAACTACTTTTCCAAATCCAATGACACACTGGCACACTAGCTAAGATTTGAAAACCCAGATCAAAAACTGAATATAGGACCTTGAAGTCCTTTTCTCCATATGACAATTCACAATTCATTACCCACTACCAGTGAACAAAACCTTTGTTTGCACTACCTCAACCTATTACAAAATAGCTTGGTATTTATCACTGAACTATTATTCTGTGCATTATCTCATTTTAGCTGGAATGTCAGCTATTTTACAATGCTTAAGTGATGAAAACACTTTATTGGAAGTGCTCTGAGGGGCCTTGAAGCCAAGGAAGAGGCTTTGCAAAGTGTATTGTTTATTTAACAGAGGGTCACATTCAGTTTTGGGCTTGAATTTTGAGGATATTTCCTTTCTTTTGTCTTCTGAATATTGTAAGTTTCCAAGTCTGCTTTATTATTTTTTCATGGACAGAATTCTTCAAGATTAACTTTTTACCTAAGATCGCCTTCTAAGATTTTGCATTAAGTTTGTATTTTTCCAAAGAAAAAATGATGAGATGAAAAGGGTAATAGGGGTGGGAGGAAACCAAAATATTTAACGCCAGAAAAAATGCTACACTATTATAGATACTTCAAAGTCATTCCCTGCTAAATAAATTTGAAGACAATTGTTTACCTTAGAAACATAGCAAAAAATGTTAAAGTCTCACTGTTGTTCCTACTGCTTGATGATAGCAGCCTTCATTTTAATACTTCAAAACACAAAAAAAATTTGCGTCAATAAAATTACCTTTCGTCCACTGATGAGTTCTGCAATGGCTCTGAAATGGGCCCTCCAGTCCAATTAGTCTGTGTCTACTAAGATACCACACAAAGCTAGTCATATTTGCCTGCATTTGCCCCATATTCTTCTCAACCTTTCCTATCTACGTACATTTTAAATGGTTTTCATGTACTTGCCTCACCATTTTCCCTGATAGCTCATTCCATATACTGACAGGTCACTGTGTAGAAAAGTTGCCCTTCAGGTTCTTATTAAATCATTCCTCTTTCACCATAAACTTATGCCCCCTAGTTGTCAATTCCCAAAACAATGAAAAAAGACTGTACATTCACCCTACTTTTACCCATCAATTTTATACACCTCTCCTACATACCAATGAAAATAGTCTCAACCTGCTCAATCTCTCTTCATAATTCAGTCCTTCAAGTCCTGGCAACATCCTTGCGAACCTCCTCTGCACTGGTTCAAGTTTAATAGCATAGTTCCTATATGAGAGTGACCAAAATGGAATAGAATATTCCAAATACGGCCTCAACCAGAAGAATTCTACATCCTGGTTCAAGAGAGATTCAGTCAGAGACCATAAGACATAGGAACAGAATTAGGCCACCTGCCCATGGAGTCTGCTCCGCCAATCATGGCTGATCCTTTTTTTCTATCTCCTCCTCAACCCCAGTTCCCGACCTTCTCCCTGCAACCTTTGATGCCATGTCTAATCAAGAACCTATCAATCTCTGCCTTAAATACACCCAACGACCTGGCCTCTACAGCTACACAAATTCATCACCCGTTGGCTAAAGAAATTTCTCCGCACCTCTGTTTTGAAAGGGCGTCCCTCTATACTGAGGCTATTTCCTCTTGTCTGTGAGTCGCCCACCACGGGAAACATCCAGTTGGTAGAATCTTAATTGGATAATGGCAAGTATTAAGTATATTGGGCAAAGTGTTCTCTCTGTCATTCAGTTGTAAAGAGGCTTGGCATAACCCATCTGGAGTACTGTATTCAGTATTAGATTCTGAATCCCAAAGTGGATATTTCAGTTTTTTTTAAAAAAGAGGTAGCCTTCACATTCATCAGAATGATGCAAGGCATTAGAAGGCTTAATAGATATTATTGGAGGTTCAGTAAGCAATTTTTCCCCACCCAAAAGGTTCCATAATCTGAGCAACTTTTTTCACCAAACATACAATCTGTCTATAATACAAAAAAAACTAAATCAGGAATTTTTTTTTCTAAAATCCATGACAGTTGGAATTTTCATCCAGTTTAATTAGCAAATTGCAAGGCTGATATTGTGGTGCTTGTGAAAACTCCATGAATTGATTTCTGTAATTTGACAGATCACATGTTTAATCAGTTTACTATCTCTGATTAAATATTGCTTTCTACACCCATCATTTGATAACATCTCAGGTATTTTAAGAAAAGCTGCAAGTTCAGCCATTGCAGAACATCCTATAAAGATGTTAAATGCAAAAAGCAGAAAACATTTAGCCAAAATTCTGGAACACATGAGTATTTCCTGTCAGTCTGTATATCTTTTTGTCAGTATCTATTTTAAAATGGAAGAAATTAATACTACGAAGCAGCATGGCAAGGTAGCATAGCAGTTGCTCAAGGCATCAGAGTTCATAACACTATTACAGCTTAGGGCATCAGAGTTCATTTCCAGTGGCATCTGTAAGGAGTCTCTGTACATCCTCCTATGGAATGTGTGGGTTTTCCCCCGATGCTCCGGTTTCCTCCCACAGTCCAAAGACAGACCAGGTAGGTTAAAAACTCATTGTAAATTGTCCCATGATTAGGTTATGGCTAAATTGGGGTTCTTGGAGGTTGCAGGGGCACAGCGGCTTAAAGGACCAGTAGAGCCTACTCCGCATTGTATTGCTAAATAAATAATTTCTTAAGTTTATTTTGATTTGTTATTAACACACACTGACTCCCTCAGAAATATTTCCAAAATTTAACTTATTTCAGTAGTGAAACAAAACCAGAAAATGTCAGAAATACTCAGTAGATCCCTCAGCTGAAACATTACCCCAGTTTCTCTTTCCTCAGTTATTGGCAGACTTACTGAGTGCTCCCAATTTTTTTTTAAATACTGTACATATTACAGATTTCCAGTACTGATAATTATTAGGCTATTTTTAAGTTAGATGTTAGAATATTAATCAAAAACGTTTAACAAAATCTAATAGATGTTCAGCTTTTTCAACTGTAAGGTAGACGTATGAGGGGTGATTGATAAGTTTGTCACCTAAAGTAGAAGGAGTCAATTTTAGAAAACCTAGCACATTTATTTTTCAACATAGTCCCCTCCTACATCTACACACTTAGTCCAGCGGTCGTGGAGCATACGGATCTTGGACCTCCAGAAAGTGTCCACAGCAGGGGTGATTAACAAGTTCATGGCCTAAGGTAGAAGGAGATGAGTTATACAGCTCTCGTTACATGCACATGCAGGACCACTCTGAGTGATTATGCATAAAGTTTGAAGTTAATAACTCATCTCCTTCTACCTTAGGCCACGAACATATCAATCACCCCTGATGAGTTATTAACTGATGAACTCTTGAATGTCAAGAGGCAAATGGTAAACACCATCTGTTTAGAGCTAGGCACAGGCTGGTGCCTGCATGGTACAAGTATTGCTTTCTATCTATCAACCTGTGCCTGAAAGTTATCATGAACTTGCTGCATGCAGGCATGTTCTGCTTCATTGTCTGAGTTCTAAGCAACATCTTCAGCACCCTCACTTCTCACTTAGTGATAAAAGAAAGGTCATGAAAAGGTCTGAGCCACTTGATGACCGTCTTCTGTTACATACCTCATGGATATCTTGTGACTGTCTTATGAGGATGATGTAATGGGCTTGTGGAGGTCACATGATGTAAATTTTCCCGCCGATGTGAGGTCACCTGATGACCTGTTCTCAACAGGTATATATACGGGTAGACCACTGGTGACGTAGTCAGTTTTCCCAGTTGAATTTTAAGTTTAGTTCATCAGTTACTCCATATTGCTGCGTATTTTTTTTATGACGCAGTTTCATTTTAAAACAGAGTTTTACTTTCTATTGTAAGGTACAGAAGTGTTGAGCCAGTAGTTTCACCAATCGCTGCCAGGATTGTTGATGTATCTTTTCAGTAGTATTGGAGAGTGAAGACAGGAACCTGAAGGAGTCGTTCGGTGGTTTTGGAGAGGATCGACCATTATTGAACTTGTTCAAATAAGTGTGATCTGCATGAGATAACCTCTGCTAAAAGCAGCAGAAAAGGTTGTGCAGTATCTAGTCTACGGAGGAAAAAGGTCAGTTGCCTTTAAACCGTTTTATTTCCGTCGTCGTGAGTCCTGCGGACAAGGCAGGTTCCGGCTGGGTTCGGCAGTAACGTCGAGTCTTCGAAGAATTCTTTACTTCAGGAAAGTCTCTAATTGACTGTATAAATCTCTTGGACTTTCAGAATTACCATTCTAAGAAATGTGTTCTAATTTACCACTTTAAGACTGTGTTCGCATTTACCGCTTTTAAGAACTAGTACAGGTTTCCCCCGCCATCCGAAGGTAGAGCGTTCCTATGAAACGGTTCATAAGTTGAAATGTCCTAAAACGAAGAAGCAATTACCATTTATTTATATAGGAAAATTTTGTGAGCGTTCGCAGACCCAAAAATAACCTACTAAATCATGCCAAATAACACATAAAACCTAAAATAGCAGTAACATATAGTAAAGGCAGGAATGATATGATAAATATACAGCCTATATAAAGTAGAAATACTTTTCCACAATGATTACTGCACTGTTCTCCGGAGCAAAAACTTCACGCAAGCGCCGTCGGCAGAAAATCTCATGCAAGCGCTGTTGGCAAAAACACGCGCAAGCGCTCTCCAGTAATCTTTAAGCTATGAAGCTGCCAAATCATACCAAATAACACGCAAAAATACACAGCCTATATAAAGTAGAAATAATGTATGTACAGTGTAGTATCACTTAACGGAATCGGGAAAACAGCTTGCCGAGCACACGGATGATGGTGTGTTAGACTGAGCCATCGGAGTTTGGGTGGTGCAGTGGCCCCCACCCTCCAGGCCTCTGAGCGATACATTGCCATGAAGAACGCAGAGGTCCAGCAGTAGCTGGGAGGTACACAGCACATCTTTAAGAAAATAGCCAAAACAAACATGCTAATTAATTAGGTGCCGCCCGTAATTGTCAGCCCAGATCAGTGTCAATTTCTGATTGCGTCATCTCTGATCTGGGCCGACAATTACGTGTCGGCGGCACCTAATTAATTAGCATGTTTATTTCAGCTTTTTTCTTAAAGATGTGCTGTGTGCCTCCCGGCTACCTTTACATTCTCCGCGAATCGGTAACTGTCCGTGGCCTGGGGGTTGGGGTGGTGGGTCACTGGGGTGTCATCTCGTCGCCTGTTTCCATCAGAGCAGGCAGCTCATCTTCTCCTATGACTGCCCGCCTCGATGTCGAAGGTCGAGGTTCGTCATCTGCTGAGGCTGATGTGGAAGGCTTGCTTGACTGCCGAGCCTCGCGCATTTGTCTATCACACAGTTCTTTAATAAGGACTCAAACCATCCTGCAAACATCCCCTGAACCGACATACCCTTTCAAAATTAAAGTTGTACTTTATCATTACTCATTCGGTTTCGATTGTTATCCTTTTTCCTTCCAATTGCATGAGCTCTTCATCTGTCAGTTCTTGGTGATGAGATGCCAAAACCTCTTCAACATCATCTTTGTCAACTTCCACAAGCCAAACTCACGTTGTCTTAACTTCATCCACCACAATCAAAACACTTAATTATGTCTAGTTTTACCATAAGTGTAACACCCTTACGAGCTCTTTCAGGCTTTTCCGATACCATAGAACTCATCTTGCAAACGGCTGCTCACAGGCACGTGTTAAAGCAATGCCGGCAAGAATCCGGGGGAGAGCGGCTACTCGGGGTGCGCTGATTTTTTTGCACACTGATTTTTTATCACGCACTTAATTTTTTTTCGTAACAGTGAAAACACCTTCTGAAAGCGAAAATAGGGTACTAATGTAGGTATTTTGTAACAGTGAGGTTTCGTAAAGCAAACGTTCGAAAAGCGGGGGATACCTGCACTGAGTTTGACGGGTTGTTAAACGGCCGCACAGCATTACTTCCGGTTAACGTTTTTGTTTGTTTATCTTATTACTAATTTTGAGCAGAGTTTAATAAATGTTTATTTGTTTATAAAACCTTTTATTTCTATATTCATTGTTGCCGGTCATGTGACACTTCCTGTACTGAAGCCACCAGAGACATGGAATCTAGAGGAGGCAGATGAAGATGCCATGATGTACAAGCCAAGAATGGAAAACAACACTGATACTAATACAGATTTTGAACTCTTTATACTGAGTGACCATCACCTGATAACTCAATCTGAGTTAAATGAGCTGGTCAGACAATTGGGTTTGAAAAAGGGAAAAGCAGAATTATTAGGTTCAAGACTACAAGGATGGAATCTGCTGTTACCAGGCACAAACATTTTTGTGAAGGATTTCAATACTTGCGACAAATGTTCCCAGAATAACTGCTGCCAAGATTAAGGAGTCATTTTTGTTGGTCCACAAATCTAACAGGTCATCAATGATAGACAATTCTAAGAACTTCTAGTAGGACCAGAGAAAATCACATGGAAGACATTCAAGGCTGTTGTTGAAAATTTTCTTGGTAATTACAGAGCACCAAAGTACAAGCAGCATGTCACTAGTAATTCATTTTCTGCATTCCCATATAGACTTCTTCCCTGCAAATCTTGACACTGTCAGTGATGAGCATGGTGAAAGATTTCACTGGAACATTGCAGTCATGGAGAAATTATATCAGGGCAACTGGAATATTGTTGGACACAGACGAGAAGGCTCAGAAACCGAGTACAAACAAAAATAATCAAAGTATTTTTAGCTCAGTTGTACTATTGCAAAGCATCAGCACTGTTATGTAATTAAATGCATTATATTCAATAAAAGTTAATTCCTTGTTACTCCAAATTCCTATGTGATACAAGTAGTCTGAAATTATATTTATATTCAGCTTCAAGCGGTCTATCATAACCAAAGAAAAAAATCTGAGGAAGCAACCCTTCTGGAAAAATTTGCTGTCTAGTGTAACCAGTCTTCCATACTTTTGTCAGGACTGGCCAGTGCTGATATTTGGTTTTTAGTCTATAACTACAAGTTCAGGTTAACATCCAGGAAGAGAGAAAACCTAACCTGTTGAGTTTTTCCTGTATGCCCTTTTATTTCAAAATTCAGCAATCAATGTGTCTGTAACTCAGTTCCAATATTGTTTTCATTCTTTTTCCTGTTCTTCTATTAACACATTCTTCATAGAGATCAACTGAAATTATTGGGCTATCCTAAGTTGACAGCAACATGCATTGTCTGTGTTGTCCTAGTCTCCACTCTACAATTGATATTGCCTTTGTTCCTCCACTCCTCACTTTTTATACAACATGCATGTCTTACAACTTTTCTGAGATGTTAAAAATAAACTGCCTAAGAAGCTAAGCAGGCATCCTTGAGGTGTACCTGTGTTGATTATGAAGACCCTCCATCAGCAGGTTTTCAGTACCCTACTAGGTTGATCTCTGGGGCCTGACACCTTGTGAGGGTACACCCTCTTGAAGGATGTTCTGACCTCGGCCTCAGAGACAGAGCTCACAGGGTTGCCAGATGCTGTGTGGGTTCGCACAAAAGCTATATGAGTATTGGAAGTTGATTCAAAGGTGCTAATGGGGACTATTTAAGGGGAGAGAGGAAGGGCAGATGGTTGGTAAATCTGTTACTTATTGCCACATGTACTGAGATACAGTGGAAAAACTTGCTCTCCAGCACATCCATGCACATCAATTCATTGAATCAAAGTTCAAAAAAGTTCAAAGTAAAAATTCATTATCAAAGTACATACATGTCACCACATACAACCTGAGATTCTTTTTCTGCAGGTAAATTTAGCCAATTTATAGAACAGTAACTGTAAACAGGAGCAATGAACAAACTACAAATACAAATATAAATAAATACTAATAAATAACAAGCATGAAATAATAAGACAAAGAGTCCTTAAAGCGAGACTACCAGTGTGGGAACACAAGTAGAGTGAGTGCAGTTATCCCCTTTCATTCAAGAGCTTTATGGCTGAGGGATAGTAACTGTTTTTAAACTTGGTGGTGAGAGTCCTGAGGCTCCTGTACCTTCTACCTGATGGTAGCAGTAAGAGGAGAGCATGGCCTGGGTGGCAGGGGATCTCTAATGATGGATGCTGCTTTCCTATGACGGCACTTCATGAAGGTGTGCTCACTGATTGGGAGAGCTTTACCTATCATGTACTAGGCTGAATTTTTCATTTAAATGCATTGGTGCTTCCATACCAGGCTGTGATGTAGCCAGTCAATATGCTCTTCACTACACATCTATAGAAGTCTGTCAAAGTTTTATATTTCATGCAGAATCTCTGCAGACTCCTAAGTAGAGGCGCTGCCATGCTTTCTCCACAACTGCACGCCCTCTGAAATAGCAACACCCAGGAATTTAAAGTTTCTAATCCTCACCGCCTCTGATCCTCAAATGAGAACTGGCTCATGGAGCTCCGGTTTCCCTCTCCTTAAGTCTATAATCTGTCCCTTAGTCTTGCTGACATTGAATGAGAGGTTGTTGTTATGACACCACTCAGTCCAATGTTCATCACTACCTTTGATACAACCCACTACAGTGCTATCATCAACAAACTGGAATATGGCATCGGAGCTATGCTTAGCCACACAGTCATAGGTGTAAAGCAAGTAGAGCAGGGGCTACACACACAGCCTTGTGGTTCACCGAAAATCATGGAGGAGATTTTGTTGCCAATCCAAACAAACTGACTGGAGTTTACAAGTAAGGAAATCCAGGATCCAACTACACGAGGAGGTACTGAGGCTGAGGTCTTGGAGCTTATTAATTAGTTTTGAGGGGATAATGGTATTGAATGATGAGCTCTGGTTGATAAAGGGTACCCTGATGCTGTCTTTACCATCTTTGCTGTCCAGATGTCCCAGGAGAGAAAAGCCAATGAGATGGCATTTACTGTGAACCTATTCAGGCAAATTGGAGCGGATGCAAGTTGACTCTCAGACAGGAGCTGATATGCTTTATCACCAACCAAAACACTTAATCACTGTGGATGCAAATTTAACTGGGCAATAATCATTGAGCAGGTCACCATTCTCTTATTGTGCATCAGTATAAATGAAGCCTACTTGAAGCAAGAGGCTGAAGATCTCAGTTGTTCAGCATGGCAGCCAGCTGATCAATACTGGTCTTCAGTACTTGGCCAGGTACCCCATCCAGTTCAGATGCTCTCCGTTGAGGTTTTCCTGAAGGCAGCCCGCACATCAGCTTCAGAAAGTGAGATCATAGGATCATTGGGGATGTGGGGGGTTCACAATGATTTCTCCATGTTCTGACGGTCAAAGTGAGCATAGAAGGCATTAAGTTCATCTGCAAGCAAAGCCCTGCTGACTCCCATGTCACTTGATTTAATTTCGTAGAAGGTAAGAGCATTCAAGCCCAGCCAAAGCTGTCGTGTATACATGGTTGATTCAAGTTATCAAGTCATTGGAATATGTTGTGAAATTTGTTGTTATGCAGCAATATATTGCAACACAAAATAAAAATTGTAAATTATAGTATATATGTATTTTCTAGTTAAATTAAATGTGCAAAAAGAGAATAAAAAGTAGTGAGGTTCTTGGGTTCAACGTCCATTCAGAAATCTTATGGTAGATGGGAGGAAGCTATTCCTGAATCATTGAGTGTGTGCCTTCAGGCTCCTGTACCTCCTCCTTGATGGTAGCAATGAGGAGAGAACATGTCCTGGATGATGGGGCCTGTTGATGATGGGTGCTGCCTTTTGAGACATTGCTCCTTGCAGATGTCCTGGATGCTAGGGAGGCTCGCGCCCACCACAGAGCTGACTGAATTTACAATTTTCGGCAGCTTATTTCAATCCTGTGCAGTGCCCCCCCCCCACCCTAAGTATCAGACGGTGATGCACCCAATTAGAATGCTCTCCATGGTACATCTGTACAAATTTGCAAGCGTCTTTGGTAACATACCAAATCTCCTCAAGCTCCTAATGAAATATAGTTGCTGTCCTGCCTTCTTTGTAACTGCATTGATGTGTTGGGCCCAGGATAGATCCTCTCAGATGTTGATGCCCCGGAACTTGAAATTGCTCACCCCTTCCACTTCTGATCCCTCAACAAGGACTGATGTGTGTTCCCTTATCTTCCCCTTTCTGAAGGCCATAATCAATTCTTTGGTCTTACTGACACTGAATGCAAGGTTGTTGCTAGTTGTGTCAATTAACTGATCTATCTCACTCCAGTATGCATTCTCATCATCTGAAATTCTGTTAACAATAGTTGCGTTGTCAGAAAATTTATAGATAGCATTTGAGCTGTGCCAAGCCACAGTCATGAGTTTAGATTAGATTAGATTATGAGAACACTCAGTCCTCTTTTGTCATTTAGAAATGCATACATGCATTAAGAAATGATACAATGTTTCTCCAGAGTGATATCACAGAAAACAGGACAAACCAAAGACTAACACTGACAGAACCACATAATTATAACATATAGTTACAGAAGTGCAAAGCAATACCATAATTTGATAAAGAACAGACCATGGGCACAGTAAAAAAAAAGTCTCAAAGTCCCGTGTCAATCGACTCCCGAGTCCCCGATAGCAGGCGGCAAAAGGGAGAAACTCCTTGCCATAAACCTCCAGGCACCGTCAACTTACCGATACCTTGGAAGCAGCCGACCCCAACCGACACTGAGTCCACCTGTCCAAAAACTTCGAGCTTCTGACCAGCCACTCCGATACAGCCTCCCGAGCGCCATCAACCTCGCCTCGGCCGCTGAAACACGCAAAGCTGAAGATTTCGGGGCCTTCAGTTCCGGAGATTACAGTTACCACACAGCAGCAGTGGCAGCGAAGCGGGCATTTCAAAAGTTTTCCAGATGTTCCTCTGTGCTCTCACGTCTGTCTCCATCAAATCAGAATTGTGCACGGTCCCCTACTTGACAGATATTCATCACCGAAGTGGCCGCACGCTGCTGTCGTGCCGCCATCTTCTCCCCCCTCCTGGGAGGATCTCCAGGGAGTTGACACAGAGCATTGAATAGTACAAGGTAAAACAACCGAAAGCATAGTGTAGTGTTACAATACAGACTAAGTGCAGTGTAAGTTGCAGTAAGGTGCAAGCTCATAACGAAGTAGATGAGGTGAACAGTCCATTTTATCAAACAAGGGAACCGTTCAATAGTCTTAGTACAGTGGGATAGAAGCCGTCCTCAAGCCTGGTGGAAGTGCAAGGGCAGTAAGTGGACAGCACCAGAAGGCAGAAGAGAATGAAAATAGATGCTGGAGAGTAGGAGGAGAGGGTGGAAAGGAGGGAAGAAGAAAGAAAGAGGAGAACGGGAAAGGGAACAATAATGGGAAGACCAAAGATGGATTCCAGAATGGCCTATATTGTGAAATTGGTTGATTTAAGGACAAAATTTTCTGACATTTATCAAATAGTTGAAAGAAATCAAAATGCAAATGATCAATGCTTTAAAAGGCCATCAGGCCAACATGTGCAATATTATTATTCATGCTCAACATAAAGATCGTATCTGGGTCTACTGGAAGAGTAAACAGTTTACTTCAACTTTCATAATTTTACTTTATTATGCAAAGATAGGAAGATTACAGGGCAAAAACAGGAAAGCTTGATGTTAAAACTATTACAAGTTATTTGGCAATTACACCTGAACTAGCATTTCCAAAGAGCTGTCCAATTAATTTCACCACCCTCCTCTTTTTGGATAGCATTACAAATGTAAGGTGGTGTTCTGCTTTCACCAGTCACACAGGGCTTCTGTGTGCTTCCTATGCATGGACTTAGGATTTACCATACCATCCAGAAAGTTTTTTTCTCCACTTCGAGCATTTATAGATGAGGAAATCCCACAAGTCAGTAGACAAGTTACACTTTATCAAGGAGGCTTTGAAACCTTTAATATCTTCCTCTGTATACTTGGCAATCATTTCCTATGACAAAGCACTGAACAAAGGTAAACTTCGTACATCTGATGCCAGACATATGCATGATATAGCCTGCCCAATATAGCACAGGGCTTTTGGCTGGGAGAGCACACTGAGCAGCTTCTCTTATTCAGCTTGCTGAATTTTGCAGAGATACCTGTAGTGATACCTTTCCAGTGTCCCAAGCCATTGGCTATTGGTAGTCGAGGATCAAGTAGTCAGGTAGGGATTATATCTGCCTAGTAACCAAATGTTTTATGCTGGCCCTGAGGTCCTGATCTCTAATACCCTTTTCTACAATCACAGACCATGATGAAGCATTTAAAGTCATGTTGAATTTCATCCCATCTTAGGAGAGGCAGCTCCGAAGATGTTCACACGAGGAAATCTGCAGATGCTATTAATTCAAGCAACCCACACAAAATGCTGGTGGAACGCAGCAGGCCAGGGAGCATCCATAGGAAGAAGCACAGTCAACGTTTCAGGCTGAGACCTGACGAAGGGTCCTAAGACGTTAAAAATGGTTCTCATTTTCCAGGATCAGGCCATGAATATTTATTGCTGGAGGGCAAAGATGCACAGCAGAGGCAGGTTGAGAGAGGACCTTTGATTTGCAAATGTTGCAGGTAAGGCCCATTCTCTATGTGTAGGAAGAATCTGCAATGACTTGCAAAAATAATCATCATCTGCATATTTCTGACTGCTGAGATTCAGATGACTTTGGATCCAAAGTGCAGGTGATAGAGGTTAAACAGTTTTCTCAAAAGTTCTGAAGATCAATTACACTCACTTCGGATGCTCAATTGTGACATACAGCACCGCAGGAAGAAAGTTGAGAAAAGTTAAGTGTCAGGGCAAATACACACTGGTCATCACTGAGAATGGGGTTTTGTCATAGACCTGTTGCTTGGAATCTGGGTTGTAAACCATCATGAAGCAAACTCAAGATGGAGATGTAATTCTTTGGGTAGCTGAATCTGAAGAGAGTTCCTTTATCCCTCCTGGTTTAGAGTCAGACTTTAAGGTCAAAGGCAAAGGACAGTGCTTGGTGCTATAATTCTCGTAGAGCTGTTATACAGTAAAGATCATGCCTGCTCTGCCTCCAGGTCAATGTGATCCACATTATAAGCAGCTTATACAGTCTCCTGGAGAGAGTTGCTCCATGAAAAGACTTTTTTCAGTGGCAGACAGCAAAGGGACCCTTCTACAACTACCACAGTTTGACTGGTTACTTTTCTTGAAGATACTCAATTACAGTATTTCTGAAATCCTCTGGTTCATCCACCCTTTCCGAGACAGGAATAATGTAATAGTGAATTAGGTCACTGAATTTCTTCACTGTCAAGAATTTCTAACAGATTTATCCACTTCCCACCACCTTCATACACTGATCTGCAATCTATTTAAAACAGCAAATTACTTTCATATTGTTCTTCCCAAAACACACCACTTCACATTTCTCTTAAAATATATTAAACGGCTGGCTTTCTTATTGCATCTCAGTATTGGTTTCAATGTGCACACATTACTTTGAACAAGCAACTTACCTACAGTACTCAATCTCTCAACTTTGTCCTTACAGACAAAACTGGAACAGACTAATTGGAATTGTGGATAAAAAATAGATATAGGTAAGATGAGATCATGTGACACTGATGACATACATGGATACTGACTTCCCAAAAACTGAAAAGCTCTGATTTATCACTGTTGAAATGAGCCGTGCATTTTGATTTTGGCCTAATTTGTGGCCTCATTAGACTACCTTTGTGTGATAAATTAATACCAAAGATAACTCTTCCATGTCTCAATTGAGAACCCTTCATTACACAAGATTAACAATAAAACAGCACTTCAATGGAAACAATGGAGCAGAATTTAATCAGTAAGCAATTGTATACTGAAGAAAATAATATTTGTGAAAATTAAGCTTGCTTTAAAACCTATTGCACATTCCCACTGTTTTCAATATGTAATTAAGCTGAGATCGTAATTTCCAACTCTAAACATTTCTGCAACACACGAGACACTGGAGGAACTCAGAGGTCAGGCAGTACCTATGAAAGGAATTGGAGAGCTTACACCTCATGTCAAGACTTTACCTAGACTTTTGGAATTGAGTCCAGGTCAAGGGTCTCAATCCAAAGCATCAACCATTCATTTCCCTCCATAGATGCTGCCTGACATGCTTCAGTCTTTTTCTGTGTTGCTCCAGATTCCAGCATCTGCAGACTCTTTATGTCTCTAAATACTTACGGCTAATCTTCATCCTCAGTATCTTACAGAACTATGCACTGAAAAGGTTCAAACATTAATCCAATAACTCAGAAAGTGAAAGGCCATACTAATGATTTTCTGGCTGTTAAAGATTGCCCTTTCCATTACATTCAACCAGCAGGAATTCTTCATGTGTTTTAAGTAGAAAAACAGTACTACAGATGTGCCAGCAGGGGCAACATAGTATAGCACAAAACATTTTAGCAGCAGTCTTCATAGATCTGCTATCTATATTCACCATTGCTGACAATATACATTAATTTATTTAAGACTTTCTTCATGACAAGAAATAACTATTTTCTGTGAGAATGTTCCTCTACAGTTTAACAATTACACAGACTTGTCAGGTGGGTATTAAAATTTCCTCCAAAACTCAGCATCATTATACAAGTACATAACTTACACTGATAAATGACACAATGCCATAGACAATGCTCCAAACTTTGATTAATGATGCTGAATAGGTGTATGGTGTCATTATTATCCAGCTTAAGATAGAGAAGGCTGGAGCAGCATACCTTCAACATTATTTTTCCCCCTTACCACAGTTGTTGCTTAACCTGCTGAACAATCCCAGCAATTTTATTTTTATATCTCATTTCTACCATCTGCTGTCCTTTGATTTTCATTATCTAATACCTAAATAACATACAAAAGTTAAAATAAATATTAGGCATAAGAAACCTACTCAATGTAATCTCGCACAACCAAAATTGCTTTCTGGACAAACTACTGAGACACGAAAGCAAATTATCACACTTTGAAGAAGCACATATAACTCTTTATGTCAAACAAATTACAGCATTTGAATTCTGCAGAAACAACTTCCCATTCTATAATTGGTCCTCTTTTCAAATAATCCACCAAAATACTTGTATTCCATTCAGATTACAATGCCAGATAGTGGTAGGATTGTGGTTCTTATAGTTTCTAGGGTTTAAGATGAACTATAGTAGTCATATGCAGGAATCACAAATGCAAAATTAATTTTTCAGAGTAAAAATAGTTCATTCATAAAGTAAAAAAATCCTTTCTGATCAGTAAGGTCACAAAAAGTATACTGTCAACAATAGTAACTATTTCTAGCAAATTCAGAACATATACAGTTCCCTGCTATACTGTGTTACCTCTGCCAGTACATTTTAACTTTTCCACTTATCCATTTAGAGCAAAGGAAGAATTCCTGTTCAGTAATACACGATAGAAAGGATCTAAAATGCATCAATTTTGATCCATCTGGTAGAAAGTTTTGGTATGGCCATAATCTGTGCAATATCGAGAATGAAGATTAATCACAAGATTGTTTATTGCTGTTTATCTTGTGATGCACCATACCAAAACAGAACTTGCTGCCAAAATCTCTAGACTAAGTAAATTTAACTTGTAAAGACTCCTACAATTACTGTTGTTGATTCATTCAAGGATAATCAACTCAGATTTAATTGAAACAAGAAAGATTGAAGGGCATGGAACAAAGCAGCAAGTAACAAGGAATAAAAACTAAGGCATCCTTACAGACATACAGGTGTAAATGGTTCCTTTGGTCCACCAAATTTATCCCAATCATGAAGCACCTTTTCACACTTCCCCAACATCAACACTATTTTCTTATTCTAACATGCCAATCAAGTGCCACAATCTATCACTCATCTACACATTCAGGGCAATTTACAATGGCCTTTTAACCTACGAAGCCACGTGTCTTTCGCCTGTTGGAGGAAATCCACACAACTAGAGACAGAATGAACAAACTCAGAGGGCAAAAGTCAAGACTGAGCCCCGGTGGCTGGAACTGTGAGGAGGCACTTCGACAAGCCAGTAGTCCCCAAACTTTTTTGGGTTCCCACCTCCTTGGATCCCAGAGAACATCCGCAGAAACCACCCACCCTTCCCTTTCCGGTCATTACATACAAACTATAAAGAATTTTAATTTATAATGCACGCTGAAAGGAAATTCAAAGCAGTGATAAACAATTTCCAAAATTATCCATATCTATTTAAAGCTACAAATAAATTTATTAAACTACAGTGAAAACAATTTTCAATGTTAAAGCATGCATTAGTAATCAACTTTCATGACTTCATTGCTTTATCATTCAATGAGATGAATGGGCTTGGCTCAGTGATATTAGCTTCTCAACATCAGGCTGAATGTCACTCAGGAGTCTCACACCAAGCTCAGTAACTTGCACCCTGTTTTGTTGCTTTGAAAAGAAGTTGGGTGATTGCCCTGATACCCCGCTCCACTAAGCAATGTTGGAAAGGCAATAAAGAACATCTTGACCTTTTGCACAGTGCAGGATAGATAGAGATTTATTTCTGCAACCGAAAGTCTTGGTATAATTTCATGAACCCCTGCTTCAGGTCAAAGTAATTTTGTAGTGAAATGAGTTTTTTCTCCATTCTTCCTGTTAATTCATCATTATAAGTACTCAAATGGATTTATTACCCTATCTGTAATTTGGATCAAGAGAAGATCCTAAAATCTCTTTAACAAGTCTTTATACAACTCACCCAGGTGGGCATAGCATACTTAGATAATCATCAACTGCTATTCTTTCTTTCTCTTCCCTTCCAATTCAGAGGGGCTCTGAAACTGGATAAAGTCAACAGCCAATGTTGCATTTAAATAGGGTTAACTTGGACAGAAATGTGGAGACGACTGATTTGACTTTGCTCAGATTCATATAATTTCCTTGTAATTGTGGGCTGATTTCATTGGACTTTGAATAATTCTGACAAATAAGCAATGTCATGCTTAATAGTCTTGAGGTGATTACTGAATGAAGCATTTGAGTCTCCAAAGAATTATATCACCATTTCAAAAAGCTCATAAAACCATGTGACTTCTGTGTGCAGCAGCAAATATTCAATCTGTTCATTATTCTCAATACAAAGCTCCAAAATAGTTGACAATCAAGAGCTTGGGGCTTGATTATATTTACCTCTGTGATAATAGAACTTAATGATTTGTGCAGCCGATCACTTAGGTTTTTTGCAACAAGATATTATCTGTGAATTACACAGCAAATGGTAAGTGTTAGGTACAGCTTATTTTAAGAAAGTAATAACCCCATGGTGGCGTCCTGTCATTATAGTGCCTCATCTGTTGCGCAAGCAAGAATGCTATCGAGCAGAATGTCCTTCTCCTTGAAAAATTGCTCAACCTGAAAAATTGACTCCCATTTCATATCTGTTTCCAGTCTCCTTGCAATAACAACTCTTCAACCATGCTTTCATCTTTTAATAAGCAAACAAAACTAAGTAAAAATTTGTTGCCTGGCAAAGCAGGGCAAATCCTGTTGTCCTATATATGTTCCACAATGTGCTTTCCACATTCTCAGACATCTCATCTATTCATCTTTGAACAAAGCTGTCGCTGAACAGAATCACAAGTTCTTTGGTCTGGTGACTCATGCAAAACCACTCAGAACCTCCCTTACTGCTGGCAAAATCAGTTTTTCTCCAATTTAGCAATGTGCAAGGTAATGTCGTATGAAGCAGAGTTACCGTCACTATTTTGTTGTGAAGTACTGACACGCATGTTTTGAAGTGTTTTCTGCTTTAGAATATTTCCACAAAGTGACTGAAAGTAAGCCACGTTGTTGTTTGTTTTATTAGAATGTATTTTCTTCAAATGTTCAAGAAGCCTGGATGGTTTCATTGCCCCATTTGAAAAAAAACATTAGCTGCTGTTGGTGGCTTGGTGCCAGTATAAACCCACATTTCAGATACTTGACTCTATGCTGTCTACACTTCTTTTTCACTTGGTTTGCTTCTGCCATTTTCATTATGGATTACAACCATAGTCAATACCTATTGTTTAAGTCCAACCTCAAGTGCTGCGATAAATAAAGGGGTAAATTATGACATCATCAAAGCTCAGGGCAAAACCTGAGTCTCTGCCTGAAGGCATGTAAAGTGGGGCACCCCCAGTTGGGCTGTGGGCTAGAGAAATGTGGGCACAACTATTCAAAAGGGTAGATTCTGAACTTTACCCCATTGACCATTATACCTAATTCACAAGAATTGCATCACTGTGTGATTAGTGTATGGAAATCGTACTAGCTAACACAGGACAATAGTAGTGATCAGCAATAGTGCGTGAGACGGGCCTGTAAATAATACAAGTTCTTCAGTCCAGATTTCTAATGATATGCCCAATGTCACATTGTTTTTCAATAGCTATAACACACTTCAAGCAAAGTCTAAGAGAACGTTATGTTAGCAAAAGATGAGGTGATTACATGATCATTGTAATCTATATTGAGGTACTGATGATCAAATTCTTACAATAAGTAATTCATTTCTTAAATTAAGCTTGTAATCCTTCAGAAGCCCCCCTTTCCACCAAGCACCCCATACCATCCCCTTCAGTTCTATCGTCCCCTTGGAAGCTCCCACTACCATCAGAGGGATGATATCGCTGACTTTGGGAACCACTATAATAATCTGTGACCCCCACGTTCTTCTCAACTTGACATAATTTCAGGATGAACTAACAGAAAGCCAATGAGAAAGTGGACTTCCAAAAGGCAATTGTCAAAGCACTTCAGGATGTTCTGAAGCCAAGGTATCAGCTGTATGCCATCTGAGGCCTCACTGGCATTAAGACCTTTCAGCCTGTCTCCAGGGCAGAGGACTTCAAATTTTCCCTGTGCCTATAACTCACTTAAGTTCAAACAACTGGCAAGGAGTCCAAGAAGATGAAATAAAGAAGGTTAGTATGCAAGTGCTAAAAGTAGTTAAGGTTAATGGAGTAATCTATATCGCAAGCATACAGAGCAAAAAAGAAGTTGCAATATAAATTTACTGGATACTGGTGAAATTGCATTTGGAATATTAATTATGTACAGCACTTGTATTTCTAAGGTTTGAAATTTCTGAGGATTGAAATTTCTCAGAATAAGAGACGATCTCATTGAAACAACAGTCTGAAAGAGATTCATCATCTGCAAAGAGCATATTTCCTTGAGAGGGATTATATAGATAAAACGAGCAGCCATTGCTACAGACCAATGGAGCTTAACAGGTGTTTAAACAACTAATGAGTAAAGGTGTAGGTGGAAATCGCTAAAAGGTGGATAAAGAAAAAATTAGATCACTCACAATCCAGTTGAAAATTATAGTAGGCACAAAGGGCTGATTGGCCTACACCTCTATTTCTTACGTTCTTACATCCATTTGTTTCCTCAAAGTAATTCAGAACCATTGCAAAAGAGATGTAGTCTGAATCTAACACTTCATTCAAAGAAGTCACCTTCAGTGGAACAGCACCCAACAATAATGCAGAAGGCTTCTCAGCCTAGTATTTGTGCACACCTCTGATGTGAGACTTCAGTCCATGACCTTGACCCACATGCCAGAAATGCTTCTTATCAGAATGACAGCTGGTAAGAGCTCACATTTACAGTTAATTTTAAAGTGTTCTGCTGGCAAATGCAAGCTTATGGCACATCATACCTTTCGAAAATAAGGAGCTTTGATCAACCATTAATGGTCCATATGTGAAGAG
Source organism: Mobula hypostoma (assembly GCF_963921235.1). Lineage (NCBI taxonomy): Eukaryota > Metazoa > Chordata > Chondrichthyes > Myliobatiformes > Myliobatidae > Mobula > Mobula hypostoma. Next base: position 66,803,600 of record NC_086106.1, read on the forward strand.
CCATCATGTAACCAACTGAATTTTGGTTTGCATATTCTTTTGGCAAGATGCAGGCATTGCTGGCAAGTCCGGCTTTACAGCTCATTACCAAATGTTTTTGAAAAGTCACATTCTTGACCTGGTGCAGAAAATACTGCCAAATGTTCCTGGTTATTGACTACCAGAACTTAGACTCAAGGACTTATTTCCAAATCCTGATTGTATGTGACTGCCCTTAATATTGAAGCAGCATTTTTTGTCTTAATATAACATCAATAGTGCAAAAAAAATGGAATACAGTGGACATCATTGGGAAAACCTTAATGAGCACAATATCAATGTATTTAACCCATCCTCATAATATAATGCCTTCACACAAACGGACCAAAGCATATTGCCCACAAAACACATTTTTCAATTCACTTTCAGGACCGGACAACACTAGCTAGGCACAATTTATCATCTAACCCTAAATTACCCTGGAAAACATGGCGGTGAGCCACTACTTGACCTATTACAATCCTTCTGCCTAAGTGCTATCTGATAGAGAACTTCAGGATTTTGCTACAGTGACAATCAAGGACTGGTGATACATTTCCAAGTCAGAATGCCGTGCGACCTGGAGGAAACTCGCAGGTGACGGTACCCCATGCACCTGCTTCTCTTGCTCTGCTTGGCGGTTATGTTTACAAATCGGAAGGTCAAGAAACTGCAATCAATTACATATCGTGTGCTGTTGGTAGAAGAAATTAGTCAAGCAGGCGGCTGTGCCAATGACAAGCTTCTTGAAAGTCGCTGTCTCTACACTCATCAAGCAATAGGGAAGAATTCCATCATGCTTCCTTACTGTAGATGACCGAAAGTCTCTGATACATTGGCAAGTAAGCACCTGCCTCAAGATAGCCAGCTTCTGTCTGACCCTGTATTTTGAGCGACATGCACAAAATTCTAGATGAACTCACCAGTCAAGCAGCATCTATGGAGGGGAGTAAACAGTCCCGTATCAGGCCAAGGCCCTTCATCAGGCTTGGAAAGGAAGGGGCAGGGAAGGAGTACAAGCTGGCAGGAGTACAGAGGCCAGGTGAGGGAGATGGTGGGTGGGGCAGGGGTGATGAAGTAAGAAGCTGGGAAGTGATAGGTGGTGGAGGCAAGGGCTATAAAGAAGGAATCTAATAAAAGACAGAGGACACGGAAGGAAAGGAAGGAGCACTGGCGCCAGAGGGAGTTGATAGGCAGGTGAAGAGAAGGGGTAAGAGGAAACCAGAATGGGGAATGGAAGAAGAGAGAAGGGAGAGGGAGGAGAAATTACCAGAAGTTAGAGAAATCAATGTTCATGCCATCAGATTGGAGGTTACCCAGTCACAATATGAGGCTGCATGATAGCGTAGCAGTTAACGCATTACTTTGCAGCGCCAACTTTCACTGATTGGGGTTCAATTCCCACCACTGCTTGTAAGGAGCTTGTGCATTCTCCCCGTGACCACATGGATTTCCTCTGAGTGCTCCAGTGTTTTCCCACATTCTAAAGATGTGCAAACAGGGTTCGTGAGTTGTGGGCATGCTATGTTGGAGCTGGAAGTGTGGTGTTGGTTGTGGGCTGCCCAGCACAATTCTTGCTGATTTGGTATGCCACAAACAACGCATTTGACTGTATGTTCCTGTTTACCAGATTCAATAGCAAACTTCACAACTGATTTTCCACATACTTTGATGTCACCTTTTGTACATTAATTGCAACATCACTTTGTTATTTCTGGAGTATTCTCCAAAAGCTCACTCAGTGCCCCAAGTGTAATCAGTTTAAAGATTTTTGTGAAAGCCAAGCCATACTTCCCAATTCAAACCCCTTGTCTTCGATGTTCCAATCAGTGCCTTCACTGAGCAAAATAATAGCCATGGATGCACAGATCTTAAATTTGATAGTTAATATATGTAATTATTTAGTTTACCCTGGATCCTGACAGAACCACAGAAGTCTAAAGTATTTTAAATGAACTGAACTCTGGGCTCCAGATAACCATGGCTAGAATTACAAAAACAACAGGAATTCTGCAGATGCTGGAAATTCAAGCAACATACATCAAAGTTGCTGGTGAACGCAGCAGGCCAAGCAGCATCTATAGGAAGAGGCGCAGTCGACGTTTCAGGCTGAGACCCTTCGTCCTGACGAAGGGTCTCGGCCTGAAACGTCGACTGCGCCTCTTCCTATAGATGCTGCTTGGCCTGCTGCGTTCACCAGCAACTTTGATGTATGTTGCTAGAATTACAAATTTGAATGTTAGAGAAAAGTTCACTGTTTTTGCTGATCACTTGCACTAGCTTTCAATTACATACACGCTTCAATTCAATGCTTCTCCTTTTCGAATTTCCACTCATGTTCCAGCCCACCAACAATTCTTTTTCAAGTACTCAAACCTGAACCTAACAGTTTCTGTTCACTGCCGTTTAGTTTCAGAGTTGGCTGACCTGTAAACACTATTTTAGTTGCTACTATTTATCTTCAATGTTTGTTTACATCATTTTTATTTCCTCCATATCTCAATTTTCTGATGCTTTAATTTTGTCTGTGCAATCCCAAGAATTCATTTTGCAAAATACTTCCGCTCTATTTATACTACAAAATTAAGTCAATTCCTAAACCTTTAAGTTCACAAAGGAATCTACAGAATCCAGCACCTGAAAGTTCCTTACAAGTCCTTCTTTGTCATCAAGTGAAAATTCCAGAATTCCTCACCCAAATACATTGCAGGATTATAAACATGTTGCAGAAGGCAGTGTTTAAAGAAACCAGCAAACCCATATTCCGTGGGGGGAGAAAGACAAAATCAGACAATTATTTCTATGTACATTACATAAATAAAAACTTAACCAAAAATGCAGCTTAAGTTTTTCTAAGCAGGTTAATCATATTGTAATTTTTCATGGCAGCAATTATAATTTTTCTATCTGCTTCTCTTTAAGAGATGTTAAAAGTCAACAAAGCTCTTTTGCTACAAAATCTATTCCATGTCGCTGTTAATGGGTAGCTATACTGAGTCAGCTGTGTAATGCCTTCCATGAATCTCTCAAGCTGTGCAGAGCACGGATTTAAATTTAACTCCAAACACAGAAGCTCTACTCACCTAACAGGATTGCTGGTCAAAGAAACTCTTAGCGATTCTAGGCAGTTAAGTAGCTTATCATCGGTAATTCCCGAACGTAATTCATGAACATATTCTTGGGATGACAGAGTACTTTCATGCTTGCTGTTCTTCAGTCCACCCTGTATTAAGGATTAGGAAACAAATGTTCACCATGTACAGAAAATAGCTACAAAGAAAACAGTACATAAAAATTTAGTGTGGACCTCAATTACACAAATATAAAGAACTATCAAACAGTATATATAAATGCTGTAAATCAGAGATACCAAAGTGAGATCTGAAGGAGTAATTGTACAATAAAAATATTAAATCGTTGATATATTCAGCAGGTCAGCATTATCTGCTTGAGCAAATCAAAGTTAAATTCCCAGATATTGTTGAAAATTCAATCATTTGAAATGGTAACTGTTTTTCTCTCTCTGATGCTCGCAGCATTTTGTCATTTCAGATTTGTACCATCTGCTGTTTTTGCTTCACTTTGAAGAATAACCATGGATTAGTGCAATATAATGCAAGATTATGGGTACTCAGAGCAGACTGAACTGTTGCTCAGAATCCAACCAGTCTAGCAGCAACTGCTGTTCATTGCTCTTAGTATCAGGACTAATTTTTAACTTGAGGCATAGTATTGGATGGTGGATAGTTACTGGCAAAACCAGAAACTGACTAACATGCTCTGAGCCGTGGAGAGTCGACAAAACCAAGGTGAACAGGGCAGGGCAGACTAAGGATCTGAAAGGACAGAGGGCTAGCTTTTTCCTTGTACTTGCTGCTCACCACCACCTCAGACGGCCCATAAAAGACAGTCACTATATAAAGCAAGAGCGTGAGGAGTGTGATTAACAACAACCAATAAAAAGCAGCCAGTGGGCCAGTGTAAGATTGGGGAGCTGAGGCTTCAGTGTGAAGAGCCAAAGTGGCTGAGGTTCTGGGAATGAGAAAAGCTCTAAAATTAAAAGGTTTCAGTGAGAAGGCTCAGGTAAGAACAGGCAAGGTTTTATTTTGTTGCTGATCATTAGTCCTTGACTCAATGTAGGTAGAATGCACCTCTTGCAAAATGTATATAGTCTTGCAATCTCCCTGATGACTACATCTGTGGGAAGTGCAACCAGCTGCAGCTTTTGGCAGACCGGATCAAGGAAATGGAGGTACAGAGGGATGAACTTAGGATTATCCAGGAGCTGAGGAGAACATAGATGGGAGTTTTACTGAGGTAGTCACCCGAGGTATAGGCTTAAGATAGACAGGTGGCCATCGGGAAAAGGAAGGGCTGTAGGCAGTCAGTGCAGTGCTCCCACGTGGCCATTTGTCTCGTAAGCAGGTGCATCTCCTTGGATAAAATTGAGGCGGATGTTCTTTCAGGGGCTAGTAGCAGTAGTCAGGCATCAGGCACTGTGACTACCTCAGAGGCCCAGAGGGAAAAAACAGTCAAACAGGACAATAATTATCAGAGTTTCAATAGTAAGGGGTCAGACAGAAGATTCTGTGGTCACTGAAAGGATGCTGGGATCAAAGGATGTGTCTGAATGAATGCAGAAAATTCCTCAAATGGGAGGACAAACAGCCAGAGGTCATTGTGTATGTTGGTACATACAGCACAGGCAAAACAAGGGATGAGGTCCAACAGAGAGCACAGAGTTAGGTAAGAAATTAAAATGCAGGATCGAGGCTAGCGAGCTCCTGATTACCTCCACTGCCACATGCTAGTGAGTCCAGAAATAGCAAGGTTAGCCAGAAGAATGCATGGCTGAAGAACTAGAGCAGGGGAAGGATTCAGGTTTTTCAATCACTAGGATCTCTTCTGGAGTAGAGGTTACATATACAGAAGCAGATTGCACTTAAACCAGAGGGGATCAATATCCTTGTGGGGAAATTTATTTTTGGCACCAGGAGAGTTGAAACTAGAGTGGTAGGGCAGGGTGTGAGACGTGAGAGAGCAAAGTCAATAAGACTGGGTTACGTGCAGAAAGCAAAGCATGTAGGCCTAGCAATCAGAATGGCCGTGTTTAAAATAAATGGACAGATAGAGCCATGACTTTAAATTGTATCTATTTTAATGCACATAACCTTATAAGTAAAGTTGTAGAACTGAGGATGTGGATTGCCTCTAAGACCTGGGATATTGTGGCGATAACAGAAACATGGCTGAGGCACAGCAAGACTAGCACCTCAATGTTCTGAGCTAACAATGCTTTAGGTGTGAAAGAGCAAGAGGTAGGAGTGGAGGGACTGCTGCATTTTTGAGAAGGGAGGGGTCATCTACCAAGGCCAGAAAAATTATCCACCATCAAGTCTGCCTGGAATCATTATTGCATCATATGCTTTCATAAAATCCCCCCTCAGTCCTTTAAAGAAAACAATCACAGCCTCTCCAATCTAGCCTTCTAAGGTGTCATTCCCTCATCTCAGGGACCATTCTCAAAAATTTCTCCTCAAACCCTTGACAATGACTCCACCTTTTTCCTCATAATGAAGTGACCAATACTGGAGACAAAGTCAGAGAATTAATCAGCACAACTCCTCCATGTTCACTTGAGTTAGTCTGACTTGCCAGTGTTTGGACCATCTCCCTCTAACATTTCCTATCCAAGTACCTGTCTAAATGCCTTATCAATGTTATAACTACATTACTCAAATTGAGATCAAACTATTTGTTTTTATATAATGGTTCAGCGTAACTTCTCTAATTTTATTCTCTTTCCCACTTAATAACCCCTAAATTGTGCATTACTTTCAATGACAAAAATCGAATGCTGGAAAAACTCAACAAATCAATTAGTCCTGCTGAAAGGTCGCGGCCCAAAATGTCAACTGTACGCCTTTCCATAGATGCTGCCTGGCCTTCTGAGTTCCTCCAGCATTTTGTGTCTGTTATTTGGATTTCCAGCATCTGCAGATTTTCTCTTGTTTGTGATTAGATCAATCAGTACATTCGGAAGCAAAACAAGAGATTTCAAGTCAGCACCCAGAAATCTCTTCCCATCACTTCCAATGATTTCCGCAACCATACTCCCAGTTGCTTTTACTACAATATCCTTTACTTGATTTTGATTCTCATTTTCCTACCAAATGCCTCAACATTTCTCCACGTAAATCTACAGGTGCAAGATATCACTATCCTCTTCGCACTTCGCACTTCCTTCTGCCAATTTCTGTTACTCAGAAATTTAGAAATTATGGCTTATATTCATAATACCTGGCAGAGTCAGCAACATTTGCCCTGTGAATCATCACATTGCTGAGTCAAATTTGTTCATTTTTGATATTGTCAATCACACACAACTAAAAATACTTTCAAGAGGAAAAAAATAAAATAAATAGTGATGTACGTTATTCACCTACTCTGATGATGAGAAATGTTAATGTATGTATTAATCATGTCTAGAGCTCAATTTCCGACACAATGAACAATGCTGTAGGAGATGTGAAATGCTCAACTAAACCAAGTACAGAGTAAACAAAAATGTTTTCCTATATGTTAAATATGTTAAAGGACTGAGAAAAATGAAATGTTACCTAGCATCAAATCTGACAGAAAGATCAATAGAGAAAATATTTAAAATATTTATGGAATTCCAGAAGTAAATTATTTCTGCGAAAAAGTTGAAGAATTAATGTTGCAATGAATAAACAATTTCAGCAGAATATGCAAAGATATACTAATATTTTTCATGTCTACTATATACAATAGAACACAGAAATCTACAGCACATTACAGGCCCTTTGGCCCACAATATTGTGCCAACCACGCAACCTACTCCCTAGCACATAGCCATCTATTTTTCTAAGCTCCATGTACCTATCTAAGAGGCTCTTAAAAGACCCTATTGTATCTGTTTCTACCACCGCCACCTACACAGTGCATTCCACCCAGCTACCACTGTGTGTGTGAAAAACTTATCCCTGACATCCCCTTGGTACCTATTTTCAAGCACCTTAAAACTATGCTCCCTCAAGTTAGTCATTTCAGCCTGGGAAAAAGCCTCTGGCATCCACATGATCAATATCCCTCATCATCTTATACACTTCTATCAGGTCACCTCTCATCCTCTGTCACTCCAAGGAGAAAAGGCCAAGTTCCCTCAACTGATTCTCATAAAGTACGCCCTCCAATCCAGGCAACATCCTTGTAAATATCCTCAGTCCTCTCTCTGTAGTATCCACATCCCTCCTGTAATGAGGTGACCAGAAATGAACACAGTACTCCAAGTGGGGTCGAATTTAGGTCTGATATAGCTGTAACATTACCTCATGGCTCTTGAACTTAATCCCACCATTGATGAATGCCAACACACCATACGCTTTCTTAACAACACTGTCAACCTGTGCAGCAGCTTTGAGTGTCTGATGGACACAGACCCCAAGATCTCTCACATCCTCCACACTGCCAAGAGTCTTACCATTAATACTATATTCTACCATCAATCTTGACCTACCAAAATGAACCCCCTCACACTTATTTGGCTTGAACTCCATCTGCCATTGCTCAGCCCAGTTTTGCATCCTACTGATGTCCCGCTGTAACCTCTGACAGCCTTCCACACTATCCACAACACCCCCAACCTTTGTGGCATCAGCAAATTTACTAAGCCACCCTTCTACTTCTTCATCCAGGTCATTTATAAAAATCACAAAGAGGAGGGGTCCCAGAACAGTTCCCTGGGGAACACCACTGGTTACCGACCTCCAGGCAGAATACGATCTACAACCACCCTTTGTCTTCCGTAGGCAAGCTAATTCTAGATTCACAGAGCAAGGTCTCCTTGGATCCCATGCCTCCTTACTTTCTGAAGGAGCCTTACAGAGGGAACCTTATCAAATGCCTTACTGAAATCCATATACACTACATCCACTGCTCTACCTTCTCAACATGTTTTGTTACTTCCTCAAAGAACTCAATCAGCCTCGTAAGGCATGACCTGCCCTTGACAAAGCCATGCTGACTATCCCTAATCAGGTTATGTCTCTCTAAATGCTCATATATCCTGCCTCTCAGGATCTTCAACAACTTGCCCACCACTGAAGTCATACTCTTTCTTTTTTTATTAATCTTTTTATTGATTTTAAAAAAGCATAAATACAATCAAGAGGAGAATTAGTTCATATATATATATATATATATATATATATATATATATATATATATATATCAGTAACAATATAAACCAAGATTAAGATAGACAAATTAAATGAAAATATTGGATAAAAGGTCACCATATTTGCTCAAATTTAAAGGATGTATCAAATGTCCTACTTCTTATTTTCTCTAAACTTAAACAGGGCATAATGGAGGAGAGCCAATAAAAGACCGCAGGTGGATCAGAATCCTTCCACTTCAATAAAATGGCTCTCCTAGCCAGTAAGGTCGAAAAGGTTATCATACGTTGAGCGGAAAGAGGAATATTTCCTGCTTCCGATGGGATAATCCCAAAAATTGCCGTAAGCAAATTAGGTTGTAGATCCAGATCCAAAACTTTGATAGTGTTTTAAAAACACCTCTCCAAAAGTTATCTAGCTTTATACAAGACCAATACATATGAATTAAAGTGGCCAGCTCAGTATTACATCTGTCACAAATAGGATTAATATTGGAGAAAATACGCGCTAGTTTATCCTTTGACATATGGGCCCGATGCACTACCTTGAACTGTATCAAGGGATGACGGGCACAAATAGATGAGTTGTTAACCGAATGAAAAAAATCAATTTTGGATAAGGCCTTTTTAATTTGGAAAACCAAGGGAATAATAACTTTTTCAGATTTGTTTTTAGGGGAATGTTTAATGTCTTTTTCTCAGTTAGTGGATAAATATGATTTATCTAATGCACACTTTTTTTAGATATTTACAAACTAGGAATATTTTTTACGTGGTTTGTTACCAAATTACCCTTCTGCTTATCCATGTAATATGACAGATGTTCTCTTTCAGCTTTAACCATTTCAAAAAGGGTTGATAGCTATAATCTATAAACAGTTATTGAGTTCCGAATGATATCTAATGATAAAATTAAACGCGCTTGGGAATCAGAACTTCAAGAGTCATTTTCAGATAATCAATGCAGTAAAATTCTTCATTTGGTAAAGGTATACTCACTGGTCTAATAATTAACTGGGTTATCTCTACTCCCTTTCTTGAATAAAGTAACAACATTTGCAACCCTCCAATCCTCCATACTTCACCTGTCCCTATTGGTGATGCAAAGATCATCGCAAGAGACTCAGCAATCTCCTCCCTCACTTCCCACAGTAGCCTGGGGTATACCTCATCCAGTCCCAGTGATTTATCTAACTTAATGTTTTTCAAAAGCTCCAGCACATCCTCTTCCTTAATGTCTATATGCTCAAGCGTTTCGGTCCACGGTAAGTCATCCCCACAATTGTCAAGGTCTTTTTTCCCTGGTGAATACTGAAGCAAAGTAATAAGTACCTCTGCTACCACCTCTGACTCCATACACATGTATCCACTATCATATCTGATTGGTCCTATTCTCACACTTGCTCTTCACAAACTTGTAGAATGCATTGGGGTTTTCCTTAATCCTGTTCACCAAGGCCTTCTCATGGCCCCTTCTGGCTTTAAGCTCCTTCCAAGCAACCTTGTAATTTTCTAGAGCTCTAATAGTAACTAGTTTCTTGAAACTTTAAGCTTTTCTTTTCTTAACTAGATTTTCTACATCCTTTGTACACCATGGTTCTCTAACCCTACCATCCTTCCTCTGCTTCAATGGAATATACCTATGCAGAACTCCATGCAAATGTTCCCACATTCCTGCCGTGCATTTCCCTGAGAACATCTACTCCCAAGTTCCTGCCCAATAGCATTATATTTCTCCCTACCCTAATTAAATGTTTTCCCAAATTGTCCGCTCCTATCCCTCTCCAGCACTATGGTGAAGGAGATAGAGTTGTGATAATCACCTCCAAAATGCTCTCCCGCCGAGAGATCTGATACCTAACCAGGTTCATTCCCCAATACCAGATGAAGTACAGGCTCTCCTCTAGTTGGCTGATCTACACATTGTGTCAGGAAACCTTCCTGAACACCCCTAACAAACCCCACCCCATCTAAACCCCTTGTGCTAAGGAGATGCCAATCAATATTAGGAAAGTTAAAATCTCCCATCACAACAACTATATTGTTTTAACTTTAATAGTGTAATTAGAACTCAATTTATTTAGTGTATTCATTTCTGAAGCAGTCCAAATTAATGCACTTTTGATTAATTCACTTATTGAGCAGTCAGTGAGTCATTTTTATATTAATTTTAAAACTCTTTTGGGCAAATTCAAGGAAACTGTTCAACCATTTCCCAGAAATATGTTACTATTTCTTCCACATATTTAAGTTATTTACATTTGAGCACTCAAATCACTTAATTACAACAATTCAGTTTGCACAAGTAGTTTACAATTAAGCTAATTATATATAAACACTGGCAGAATAAATTTGAGCTTTGCATATTGAAGAGCAAGTGGTTAGAAAGACAAGGAAACATGATAGCAGATAGGAGCCAGAGAACAGAGTAGATAGAGGTGAGTGCGGAAGTTAGAAGAGAAAATAGAGATGGAAAGACACAGCCTCTCCAACAGCAAGCCTCATGTGTTGCCTCCTCGCTGGTGACACATGGCAAATGAACTCCTTTCGGACTCAGGCTGAACTACAGAGGCCAGGGAGGAGGACCAGCCCCTGCACACGTAGCACACAGGCCCACCGGTGCGTGGACACACCCTGGTGCGAATGAACCAGATCTGTAGCTAGGAGTAAGTAGTCCCACTGCCTTGTGGGCAGCCTTGTGAGAAGCCTTGTAAGAGACAGAGGCTATTTAAGTGCACCCAGACAGAAAATCTTGAGTGGAGACCCTAAGGCAGCTGGATGTCACTGAACAGCTCCTGCAGACAAGTGGGTGTCAAAAATATTACTTCCCTTTCCTTTGGACTACACTGTTGAGGCCAAGGGGGGAGCTTGATGACTGGACGTCCCAGGATTTCCATACCTTGTGCCTTGGAGAGGTCACTCCAGGACCGCTATCCATTGTTCTTAGAGACAAGCAGATGCCATCATCATCTGACAGATTTGATAGATTTAATTCCCCAGGGAGGAAATGCAAAATACTGATAGGCATAACATTAAGGTGAGAGGGGGAAAATGTTTCAAAGAGAATTATGGGGCAGGTCTTTTATTCCCACCCACAAAAAGCACCAGGCGCCTAGATCATGCTGCCAGTGGAGGAGGCATAAGCAGATAAAATAGCAAAGCTGAAGTAGCATTCAGAAAAGAACATGTACAAGGAAGGAATGGAGGGATAAAGACCACAAGGAGGCAGATGGGAATAGCTTAATTTGGCATCATAACTGGCACAGACAGTGTGAGCCGAAGAGCATGATCCTGTGCTGTACCACTCTACATTCTTTGAAAGCAGTGAAAAATCTGAATAGGACAAAACAAGAATTATTAAGAAAAAGGAAGAAATCAGGGAGAAGCGAAAATGGTTGGAGATGAAAATGAAAAAGGACAGATAATTTCTTGCATCACAAGTGTATGATTTCGTTTAAAACAAGGTCAAATTGAAGTTTGTGAACACTGCTTGTTATTACAGATATTCAAATGTAATGAAACAGCAATGGCCTGATAAACCATTTCTGTAAATGTTTTAGAAATTAATGCTATTCATATTAGATTTTCTCAAACTATATTTCATTTTGAGTCCAAAAGCAGGAAGCTGATAAAAGTCACAATACCAGAATGTTGATGGCACAATTACAATTTGTACTGTTCTATTATTCACTTGTCCCAAATATCACAGAGCTCAGAAACACCCAATTGTGCAAACAATTAAAAAGATTAGATTATTGCTTTTGCACACCAAGAGTTAACCAAAAGCCACAATCATCAAATGTTAATTTGCATGTGCTTGATAGATTAAAGATTTTATTTGATCAATTCAAGGATGATACTAATCAAAATAGGACAATAGATCTCCAAGCCACACAATAAATTACAAAATTAGAGACAAAATAGAAAAAAATAATTGTAGGCAATATGTTACTTGCTCAATGTAAATGACTGCATACAAAATTTCTAAAAAGGCTAAGTTCTTAGTTAATGGTATTCATTGTTATCAAAAGGCACAAGTGTTTTAATGATTGAATGCTTAACTTTCTTTCATAAATTACAGTAGTGTTGAGCCACACAAAATAAAAGGGCTAAACAGAATCACTAAATTAGTAGACTTCAAACTTTAAATACAGGAAATACCTCATATGCTATTGCTCTATCATGCTATTTTGGGAGGCATTCTGTAATGACTTTCCCACAGAATAAATAGCAATCTATTAACTTGCTGTAATTTCTATAAATTAACTAAACCCAAATGGCTCTGTTCGGTAGACAGCAAACATACGATCAATTAGGCACTCAAAGGCCAAGAAAAGGAAGGTATAAGCAGAGCAACTGTTCTAGGAGTGGCCATAATGTGTGCTGGACAGCGTTAGAGTGGTCAGGCTTTGGCTCAACACACTTCAGCAAGACCAGGCTGAGGCTCCAAGTTTCTAGTTAAATTTTCTCCCCCCCACTTTCTTTGCCTATTAATATACAGTTGGTGCAGTGAGACTGGGCCCAGGACTGGTGACATATTCTTCATGTGAGATGTGGAAACTCTGGGAAATCTCCAATCTCCCTGATAACTATATCTGCATGAAGTGCAGCAAGCTGAAGCTCCTTAGAGACTGTGTTAAGGAACTAGAGTTGCAGATGAATAACCTTTAGCTCATACAGAAGAATGAGGAGATGATAGGTAGGAGCTACAGGGAGGCAGTCAACCCTAAAGTACCCAAATAACTGTCAAGACAGGAAACAAGAACAGGCAGCCAATGCAGAGTAACCCTGTGGCCATTCGCTTCAATATACAAGTATACTGCTTTGGATATTATTGGGGTGGAGGGACCTACTGGGAGGAAGCCACAGTGACTGGGTTTCTGGCACGGTATCTGGCTGCGTGGATCAGAAGGAAAGGTTGGAGAAGTAGAGTGCAATAACGAAAGGGAATTCCATAGTTAGAGAAGCAAACACGTGGTTTCTGAGGACGTGAAAAAGACACCCAGATGGTATCTTGCCTCATGTGCTGGGTCACAAATGTCTCAGATTACCTCCACAGCATTCTGGGAAGGGTGACCAGAGGGCACAGACTGAATAGAGAGACGTCTATTCAGAACAGAGATAAAGAGAAATTTCTTCAGCTAGAGGGTGGTAAATCTATGAAAATCATTGCCACAGATGGTTGTGGAGTCCAAATCATTGAGTATATTTAAAGGCCAAGGTTGATAGGCTCTTAATTATTCAGGGTATCAAAGGTTACAGGGAGAAGGCAGGACAATGGGGTTGAGAGGGCTACATGTTCGGCACAGAATTGTGGGCCGAAGGGCCTGTATTATGCTGTAGGTTTTCTATGTTTCTAAATCAGCCGTGATGGAATAGCAGAGCAGACTAGATGGGCTGGATGATCTAATCTATTCCTACCTTATGATCTTATAGAAGTGGCATTGTAAATTTTGCACATGTGAACTTGTCAAAACAGTAGACAGCACTGAGAATAACAAACTTCAGAATCACAGGTAAAAATATTGGCAGATGCGTTTCAAGTTGAAGAACTAAGTGGTGATAAATTTTAAGAATCTTAAGTGAAATAATTTTGTTAAAGAGCAGAAATCTTGGTGTTCATGTGCACATGTTATTGAAAGAAATAAATCAATTTGAATAACACAAGCGATTCTGAAGATGCTGGAAATCCAGAGCAACGAACACAAAATGCTGGAGGAACTCAGCAGGTGAGGCAGCATCTAAGAGGAGTAAACAGAATGTTTCAGGCCAAGACCATTCATTAGGACTAGAAAGGAAGGGCGAAGAAGCCAGAATAAGATGGCTGGGGATGGGGAGGGGAAGACTGTAAGGTGGCAGTTGCTAAGTGACGCCAGATGAGGGGAAAGATGGGTTGGTGGTGAGAGTATGAAGTGAGAAGCTGGGAGGTGGAGTTCTCTTTGGGGCACTAGATGGAGTAAGTCACATTTTGGCTTTGCTCCGTTCATTTTTCAGTCTTTTTACCACCTTTTTATTATCTATATTAAAGTATTTATAACACTTTTATATGCTTAAACTTTGATTTTGAATTGCTGGAAATGAGTACCAGAGGGAAAAAGGCATTAGCCGAAGGCAAGGAAACTGGTAATGGAAATGAAAGGAAAGAAGGTGACTCTCAACAGCCTACGTCACAATTCACTCTGGAGGCTATGTCGAAGCTCCTGGATGATAAATTTGATACAAGATTTTCTAATTTGGAAGTATTGTTAAAGGAGATCGAAAGTAGACCGGGAGCACTTAAGCGGGAGTGTGAAAAACAACAACGGCAAATTTCCAAACTCGATGAAGCTGGTAGACAGAGAGACTACAAGCTAGATTTGTTGGAAAAGAAATTAACTTCGACCACTCAAACACTAGAACAATATAAAGCTAAGATTATCAACCTGGAAAACCACAGTCGTAGACAGAATTTGCGAATAATAGGACTCCGTGAAGACATTGAGAGTGGTGACCTTACCAGAGTTTTTTCTCAATTTTCAATGGGCATGTTCGGTTCTGAAGTTTTTTCTACTTCCCCTATACTTGATCGTGCCCACTGGGCTTTAAGAGCAAAACCCCCTAAAGGAATGAAGCCTCAACCTGTCATACTCCGATTCCACTATGTGCATAGCAAGGAGCATTTAATACAAATTGCCCATCGGAAAGAGGTTGTTGAATATCGAGACCTCAAGTTTCGTTTGGTCGAAGATTACAGTCCTGAAGTAATGCGAGAAAGATTGCTTTTTAAACCGGTGATGTCCGAACTCTATCAAAGAAAGTTCCAACCAGCTCTGATATTTCCAGCTCGCCTCAGGGTTGTTCTGCCTGATAAATCACGTAAATGATTTAGATTATGAAGACACACAGTCCTCTTTTATTGTCATTTAGTAATGCATGCATTAAGAAAGAAATGATACAATATTTCCTCCGGTGTGATATTACAAAACACAGGACAGACCAAGAATGAAAAAACTAACAAAATCACATAATTATAACATATAGTTACAACAGTGCAACAATACCACAACTTGATGAAGAAGTCCATGAGCACAGTAAAAGTTCAAAGTCTCACAAACGTCCCACATCTCACACAGACGGGAGAAGGAAGAAAAACTCTCCCTGCCATACCCAACCACGGTCCGACTCTGAGTCATCCGAAAACTTTGAGCTCTGATCAGCTCTCCGACACCGAGTACTGAGCGCCATCTCTATCCAAACGATTCGACCTCCACCTCGGTTGCAAAGCCGGGGATTTTGAGGCCTACCCTCCGAAAGATTCCTGCCTGCGCAGTAACGACAGCAGCGAACGAGTGTTTCAGAAATTTTTCCAGATGTTCCTCTGTGCTTTCGTGTCCACCTCCATCAAATCAGAATTGTCCACGGCCCCTATTTAACGGATACGATAGCATTTTTCACCGAAGGGCTGCGCACGTGCGGCGTGCTGCTTCTCTCTCCTCCCGCTACTGTTAAATCCACGGACGAAGCTCATCAATTCCTTGAGGATCAACATTCGATCTTAGCCGTCTAATAAATTTACTGTTTTTTCATTTGGTTTATAAGTTAATAACCAATTCATAGATTTGGACTTTAAAAGTTTGAAGAATTTTGCCCTTGGTTTGATAATGCTTGTACTTTGTTTTGGAGTATGGATATTTATCATGCTTTTATGTTAGAGTTCCTTTTTTCTCCCTTTATTATTTTCAATTGTTTGTTTTTGAAAATAATTAAGAATCTGATTTGGTGATCGATTTTTTTTTTCTTGAAATATTAATAAGATTGTATTCTGTTTCACTTTCCAAGATCTTGCCTTTCAAAATGTCTTGCAAACGGCTGTTTTTTTTAAACATTTGTTTGTTTTTTTTATGGCATTCTCTTCTGAATGTTTTGACTGTGGGTGATGTTTTGAATTCTTTTCAATTTTGGAGACTTGCCTACAGGAGAGATGGGGATAGGGAAATGTCTGGATAGCTTTCTGGCTGTCTATTGGCCAGTTTTTGGGCTTCTGTGGGTGGGGGTGGGGCTATTTTTAGTTTAGATTTTTCCATCTGGGCTGATCTGAAACTATAAATATGTCTGAATTGTCATGACTTCCAATTCCTCTTTAAACCTTTTTCCCTCTTCCTCATTCATGAGTTTTCTATGCAGTAAGGTTAACTGTTTACACACCATATGGCTTATTCAAGTACAATGGATATTATTATTCACTTTGCTTCATGGAATACGAATAGTTTGAATCATCTGATTAAACAGAAGATGATTTTTAAAGTTTTTCATAGATTGAATGCTCAGATTATCTTTGCCCAGGAGACTCATGTAAGAAAGGAGGGTAATCAGCATTTTTTTTTTAGGTTTTGGAAAGATCAACAATTTCACTCCAATTCACAGTCTAAGGTGAAAGGCGCCTCTATTTTCATAGATTCCTTGATTTCATTTGTTCACTATGAAACAATTTCAGACCCAAATAGTAGATTTCTGTTAATTACTGGTTTACTTTATAACCAAAAAGTTGTTACGGTTAATATCTATGCACCAAATACTGATTATCCTGAATTCTTTAAGCATTTATTTGCATCTCTTCCTAATTTAAATGAATATACGTTGATAATGGGCAGAGATTTTAATTGTTGCCTGAATCCCTCAATGGACAGGTCTGAGCCCAGTAAGGTACTTCCAAACAAATCTGCTATTTTTATTAATTCCTTTTTTAGTTGATTCTGGAATTTTAGAAGCTTGGAGGTTTTTACATTCTGCCTGGGGAGCCTCCAACCTGATGGCATGAACATTGACTTCTCTAACTTCCGTTAATGCTCCACCTCTCCTTTGTACCCCATCCCTTATTTATTATTATTATTTTTTTCCTTTTCCTTTTTTTCTCCCTCTGTCCCTCACACTATAACTCTTCGCCCATCCTCTGGGCTTCCCCCCCCCCGCCACCTTTCTTTCTCTCTAGGCCTCCCGTCCCATGATCCTCTCCCTTCTCCAGCCTCGTATCCCTTTTGCCAATCAACTTTCCAGCTCCTAGCTCCATCCCTCCACCTCCTGTCTTCTCCTATCATTTTGGATCTCCCCCTCCCAAATCTCTTACTATCTTTTCTTTCAGTTAGTCCTGACGAAGGGTTTCGGCCCGAAACATCGACTGTACCTCTTCCTATAGATGTTGCCTGGCCTGCTGTGTTCACCAGCATTTTTTGTGTGTGTTGCTTGAACTTCCAGCATCTGCAGATTTCCTCGTGTTTGCATACTTAAAACTAAGAGTCATTTTTATGTACATGGTGATAAATCGGGTAAATTACTGGCCAACCATCTGAAAGCTGCTTCGGCTAAACTTCAGATTAATATTTAACAATAATAAGTTCGTAAATGGGATGGTACTTTGATGGTTGACCATGATGAAATTACTAAATCTTTTCAAGAATTCTATACCCCTTTATACCAATCAGAATTTCCTGACGATTCCACCACAATGCATGAATTTTTAAGAAAACTGAATATTCCGAAATTACCACTTAATGAATGTTTAACACTAGATGCACCCATTACGGAAGAAGAAATAAAGAAAGCAATTTCCTCGATGAATTCTGGTAAAGCACCCGGCCTGGATGGGTATACACTAGAATTTTTTAAATCTTTTTCGTCTAATTTCTCTTGGTTATGTAGAATTTTTAAGGATGCCTTATTTTTAAGTAAATTACCACAATCTTTTTATGAAGCATCTATTTCTTTAATTCCTAAAAAAAGATAAAGACCCCACTGAATGTGCATCATATCGACCTATATCCTTGTTAAATGTGGACTCCAAAATTTTTTTCCAAAATATTAGCAATTAGATTGGAAAATGTATTGCCACAAATTGTCTCTGACGACCAGACAGGATTTATTAAAAATCATTATTTGTATTTTAATGTTAGGAGGTCAATAAACATTGTATATACTTCTTCATCTAAAACTCCAGAATGTGTTATTTTGCTTGTTGCCCAGAAGGCATTTGATAGAGTTGAATGGGAATATTTATTTAACATCCTTGAGAAATTCAATTTTAGCCCAAAATTTATATCTTGGATTAAAATGATATAACATATACTTCTGGTTTCTGTACTTACTAATAATCAGAGATCCCTCTTTTTCGAGGTACTAGACAGGGCTGTCCTTTAAGCCCTTTACTATTTGATATTGCCTTGGAGCCCTTGGCAATCGCTCTTTGTGATTCACCCAATATATTTGGCATTATTCATGGAATGAGACACATAAGGTATCATTAGATGCGGATGACCTGTTACTATATATCTCTAATCCAGAAAAATCCATCCCTGCAGTAATATTACTACTTGCTCAGTTTAGTAGTTTTTCTGGTTATAAATTGAATCTTAATAGGAGTAAGCTTTTCCATTAAATATGCAAGTTCCAATCTACAGACAATCACCATTTAGACTGGTAACTGATTATTTTACTTACTTGGGTGTTAAAATTACTAAGAAGCATAAGGATCTATTTAAAGTTAACTTTTCGCTCTTAATTGATCAAGTTAAACAACTGCTTACTAAATGGTCCCCATTGTCCCTATCATTGATTGGTCGAATCAATGCTATTAAGATGATTATTTTACCTAAAGTTCTGTATCTATTTCGGGCAGTACCAACTTTCATCTCTAAATCCTTTTTTGATATTATTGATTCTAAAATTTCTTCATATATATGGCAGAATAAAAATCCTAGATTAAGTAAGAAATATTTACAGAAATCAAAAAAGGATAGCGGTTTGGCATTGCCGAACTTTAGATTCTATTATTGGGCAATTACTATTCGATATCTAACGTTCTGGACACAAGATTTGGATGAAATTCAAAGTCCACGATGGGTGAACCTGAGTGTGAGTCCGTACAGGGGTTCTCATTGGTTTCTATTTTAGGGGCTTCGCTTCCCTTTGCACTTACTAAACTGATTAAACAAACGATTAATCCAATAATTAAACATACAATACGAATATGGTTTCAATTTCGTAAATTTTTTGGATTGAATAGATTTATCCTATCAAGTCCTATTATATCCAATTTTTTCTTCCAACCATCCAGAACTCATCAAGCCTTTCTTTTATGGAAAATGAAGGGAATAATATGTTTTTGTAATTTATTCATGGATAATTGTCTCAAATCCTTTGAACAGTTGTCTAATAAATATAATTTGTCCAGATCACATTTTTTCAGACATTGACAGATTAGAAATTTTTTGAAGGTTATTTTACCTACTTTTCCGATATCACATCAAACTGAAATTACAGAAAATATTTTAGGTTTAAACCCCTATCAGAAGAGTTTAATAGCAATTGTTTATGATTTAATTACGAAAATATGTTTAGGCATGTCTGATAAAATTAAGAATGAATGGAAAAGAGAACTTCAGATATCCTTACCCATACAGAAACGGGAAAAAATTCTCCAACTAGTTAACACTTTTTCAGTGTGTGCTAGACACGCTTTGATACAATTTAAGGTAGTTCATCGGGCCCTTATGTCTAAGCATAAGTTAGCTCGTTTTTATGGTCATATAAATCCTGTCTATGACAGATGTAATTCTGAGGTAGGTTCCTTGACACATGTTCTGGACTTGCCTTCTTTTGGAAAAATATTGCAAAGACATTTTTGATGTTATTTCAGTAGTTTTGCGTATTGATTTACAATCTCATCCTATTACTGCAATTTTTGGACTACCAATGATAAACTTTAGTCATTTATCCCCTTCAGCTTGTCGTTTGATTGTATTTGTTACATTAATAGCCAGAAGACCCATTTTATTTAAATGGAAAGATTCTAATCCCGCTACTATATTTCAATGGTTTTCCCAAACTTTAACATGTTTAAACTTGGAAAAAAATTAGGAGTGGTGCCACTGATCCTTCGGTTAAATTTGAAAAAACATAGAGGCCATTTATTCAACATTTTCATGTGATGTAAGCTGACCTTTTGCGAATCCTTTTTAATAACTTTTTGTTTGTGTATAGAAGAGTGGAGTTAATGACAAATAATGATCTTAACCGATGAGTGTAGGGGGTAAAAACACTTTTTTGAATCTTTTTCATGTTCAGTTATTCAGAGATTGGGAGGCTTAAATTAAATGTGTTACTTGGAGTCTGTGTCTGTATACATTAACTGTTATTAATGTAATCCCGATCTCTTAGTATTATTATCGTTGTTATGTTTATCAATTTGAAACTCAATAAAAAAAATTGAAAAAGAAAGAGAAGCTGGGAGGTGATAGGTGGAAAAGGTAAAAGGTTGAACAAGGATGAAACTGATAGGAGAGGAGAGTGGACCCTGGGAAAAAGGGGAAGGGGGGAACCAGGGGGAGATGATCAGTAGGTGATGTGAAGACAAGGGATAAGAGAGGAGCCAGAATAGGGAATTGAAAAAGAGAGAAAAGGGAGTGGGGAGAAAATAACCGAAGTTAGAGAAATCAATGATCATGTATCAGGCTGGAAGGTACCCAGACAGAATGAGGTGTTGCTTCCTGAGAATGGCCCCGTAATAGCAGTAGAGGAGATCGTGGGCTGACATGTCAGAATGGGAAAAGGAAGTAGGATTAAAATGGTTGGCCACCAGGAAATGCCGCCTGTTTAGGGAGACAGAGCGAAGTCTCACTACATAGAGGAGGGCACACTAGGAGTTTCAGATACAGTAGATGACCCCAACAGACTTGCAGGTGAAGTGGTGCTTCACCTCAAAGGACTGTTTGCAGCACTGAATGGTGGTCAAAACGGTAAATAGGCAGGTGTAGCACTTTTCACACTTGCAGGGATAAGTGCCAGGAGGGAGCTAGCAGGAGAGATACATGTCTAAGGAAGTCACTGAGAGTACAACCCCTGCAGAAAGTAGAGTGTGGGGAGGCAGGAAGGAAGTGCTTAATGGTGGTACCCCATGGAAGCTGGTAGATAAAGCGAATAATGATGACCTAGATGCAGAGAATCATAGAGTGGTAGGCAAGGTCAAGGGGAACTCTAAATTCGTAATGGTGATGGGAAAATGGGGTGAGGATAGATTTCCAGAAAATAGAGATGTGGGTGACAGCAACATCAGTGGTTGAGTTAGGGAAGCCCGTTCTTTGAAGTAGTAGGACATCTCAGATCTCTGGAATAGAAAGTTTCATCCTGAGAATGGATACAGTAGAGTTGGAGGAACTAAGAAAAGAGAACAGCATTTTTACAGGACAGGAGGAGGGATAGTCAAGATAGCTGTGAGAGTCAGTAGGTTTATAAAAGAGCATCTGTCCCCAAAGATGGAGACAAAGAGCTCAAGAGAGAAGAAAGGTGTTAGAGATAGACCAAGTAAATTTGAGGGTTGGGCAGAAGTTGGAGGAAAATTGGATGAAATTGACATGCTCAGAAAGCAGCACCAATGTAGTCACTGATGCAGCGCAGAAAGAGTTAAGGAGTCTTACCAGTGTAAGCTTGAAATATAGACTGTTCAGCTCACTACTCTGAGGTTTACCTGCCTTAGTGCTCGACGGAATCTGCAGCTATGGCCTACAACCACTGGCACTCACCTCAGTCCTGAACTGGCTCTGTGGCTACAGGCAGCAGCCAAGCAGCTCCTGGACCAGCTGCAACGCTGAACTGGCTTCGTGGCTATGGACTCACTTTCAGGGACTCTGCAGCAAGCGGGGAATAAGGCGCAAGGCCAAAACAAGGTTGTGAGGTCAACAGTCCATCTTATGGAACCATTTGGTGAAGAGCAGATTGATAAATGCAGAAACTGAAGATCAGTAAATAGATGTTGAAGGTGAAATGATATAAACCAGGATCTTAACTGGAAGAAGGAATAGAATGAGATAAGAATATGAAATCAAAGTGATTGGCTGCTGGTGATTATTTCTGTACATGAAGGTTACACAAAGCAATTAGGAAGATTTGGGAAATGAGAAGCCCAGACAAATGTGCGAGAAGACAAATATTAAGAAACTTGGTTTTATTTCAGAGTTAATGTCAAAAAGGTCCGACAAGTTGTCCAAGCGTTGGGAAAAGTGTTAGCACAAAGACATGTCCTTTCACAATAAACTAATTGGCCTTCTTCAAAGTTGGATGTCATGCATATATTACATATATAGTCACAAAGAAGTCAAGGATTCAGCCTCTGAACACCTTGATAATGTTAAATGGGATAAAATTCAAGGTAGTTGAAGAGAAATACTGATTATGCTAGTGCAGACTGAAGTGTAATAAGAAAACAAAGATTCAGAGATAAACAACTGTTTAAATTAATTTTCAAGGTGTGGCATCACTAGCAAAGTAGACGTTCATTGTACATCCCAAAATACCTTTAATGAGGTAGTGATGAACCAGCTTGTTGAACAACTGCAGCTCCTCTGCTTACAATATTTATAAAACGTGACTGGGAAGATTCAAAATATTGAGAACAATACAGTACTTGGTCTGGATGTATACTGGAGAATGGTGTTGTCCCCACATGCCACCTACAGAGCACAATAAACTGCAGAGTTGTGCACACTGCTCAGCATATTACAGAAACCAGCCTCCCCTCTATGGACTCTGTCTATACTTCCCATAGACTCAGTAAAGCAGCCAGTACAATCAAAGAAACTCACACAAAATGCTGGCGGAACTCAGCAGGCCAGACAGCATCTATGGAGAAGAGTACAGTCGACGTTTCCAGGCCAAGACCTTTCAGCTGGACTGGTGAACTGAACTCTCCAAGCCTGCTGAAGGGTCTTGGCCCGAAACATCGATTGTAGTCTTTTTCCATAGATGTTGCCTGGTCTGCTGAGTTCCTCTAGCATTTTGTGTGTGTTGCTTCCATTTCCAGCATCTGCAGATTTTCTCTTGTTTGTAAGCATAATCCAAGACCCCAGCCACCCTGAACATTCTCAGTTCTTTACCCCCTCCATTGGGCAAAAGATTCAAAAGCTTGACAGTACACACAACCAGTCTCAAGGATAGCTTCTACCCTGCTGCTATAGGACTACTGAATCACTCCTGATGAACTCTTGCCTCACAGCCTACCTTGTTATGGCCTTGTACCTTATTCTCTACACTTTCTCGATAACTGTAACACTTCATATTTGCATTATTAATATCCCTTATACCACCTTAATGCATTAATATGAAGTAATGATCTATATGTATGCAAATTAAGGTTTTTCCACTGTACCTTGCTACATATGATAATAATAAACCAATGTACTCATACCCTACTTAGAGTCTTCTTCAACCACCAGCTACTTCATTGCTCACCACAACTCCTGACTCGATATGACATGATCCCAGGACTTCGATTTGATCCATCAGTTCTGGGACTGTTCAGATCTATCATTTTCATGTTGTTTTTGATACTCAACATTTGAATAATTATTGCTGAAAATTAACAGACATTAAAACAGCATGCATGAACATTAAAGAATTATTTCTAAGTACAGCCAATGTATCATACAGCAATTTCTTGATGGGAAAATGAAAATTGAACCTGGATGGTCCAAAAACAACTTGTTTGGGTTGTGGGAGGGGAGGGAAAGGGTGTTTGTCGTGCTTGACAGAAGAAATGGTAACAAAAAAGGGTATAACTCAATAATATATTAATATTGCAGTTGTACCCATGACAAAATGGCTTTCCATTTGATTAGTCCCTCCATTCAGTAACTGTTGGCACAACCACAAAAGTAAATGCCACTGACAGCCACAGAGGAGTTCTGGAGCCATCTGTTGCACCTACCCACTGAAGGAATTATGCATGAAGGTGTGCAACTCTGACTAACGAAATTTGAAGATTGTGTAATAAATAATGTAAAGCACTGGGACAGAATAAAATATATACCAAAACATTTCCATTCCGTAGTTCAAGCTGCACAAAGTAAAATTGTTTTAACTTTTAAATAAAGAGTACATGAGGGGTGATTGATAGGTTCGTGGCCTAAGGTAGAAGAAGATGAGTTATACAGCTGTCATTACATGCACATGCAGTTCAACTCTGAGTGATTATGCAGAAAGTTTGAAGTTAATAACTCATCAGTTAATAACTCATCAGGGGTGATTGATAAGTTCGTGGCCTAAGGTAGAAGGAGATGAGTTATTAACTTCAAACCTTCTGCATAATCACTCAAAGAGTTGAACTGCATGTGCATGTAAGAAGAGCTGTATAACTCATCTCCTTCTACCTTAGGACATGAACCTATCAATCACCCCTGCTGTGGACACTTTCTGGAGGTCCAAGATCCATATGCTCCACGACTGCTGGACAAAGTGTGTAAATGTAGGAGGGGACTATGTTGAAAAATCAATGTGCTAGGTTTTCTAAAACTGACTCCTTCTACATTAGGCCACAAACTTATCAATCACCCCTCGTAGGTTACAAACTACAACAATTAAAGTTATTCACAAGTTAAGCCAAATGCTACGATACATAAAGGTACCTCATACACCAAAACGCTTTACAATGTCTTTTTCTAAATAATTATATGAATTGGTCAAACTTTAAAACTTCTGTTAACATATTACAATGATTTTTCTGTGAGATTTCAACTACAGACTAATTCAGCACCACCCAGTGATAGCATACTCAACTCAGTCAAGATTAAGTGGAGTCACACTCCTTTCTTGAACTACATACAAATAAAATTATTCCTGCTGCAATGCATAATTGAAAACTGTCACGCAAGAAAAACATCACACTGAGACATCACTTGCCTTTTTATGTGGATCCAAGAGATTCCAGGCAGTTACTTTGAAAGAAAGAAAATTTGCTGGCTTTTAAACTTTACCCGACATTCATTAAATTCCTATTCTCTAGTCATTTATTTTTATAGCCGTTTCTGAAATCTGAGAAAGTGTTGCAACCCAGAGAATGTAAACATCACGAGTTTCTCTGCAAAACCTTTTAGGAAATTATGAAAAAAGAGAGATGCTCCAAAGCCTCGGGGGGGGGGGGGTGAATAAGGCAAACAGTGAATGTATTCGTGGGGGTGGGAGGTTGGAGTGGGAATACCTGTGGACAAATGCTTGCATCACCCTAGTTTTCCAAACAGCTGCAAAATAGCCATGCAGGGCAATAAACAATTCACTTCAATCAAATTTCAATACCTGACCTTAACATTCAGCCATAAGGTTACTGAGGTTTCTGGCTGAGCCTTTGGAGTATATTCAGCTGGCCTTCCTCACTTCCCAAGTCTTCCTCCCAATTAAATCAGAACAAAAAACCCACAATCTATGCTCAGCCAGTGCTTATATCAATGCACTTGGTCTCCAATGCAGAAAACATGATTACTGGTAGAAGTTTACTAATATAATTTCTGCTGGGATTTTTCTAAAGCGTATCTTATGATTTTAGAACTGCATTGCTTTCTACATACTTAGTTATGCTCTGAAAGGCACATTTGGAGGGATTACTTTCTGCATGAAAAAGAGATAACCGATTGTATTAAATTATAAACCCATTTTTACATAGACTTACATAAATTATATATACAGTAAAATTATAAATACATAATTTCTATTGCACAACTTTCAAATGAACTGAACAGCCAGAACTGCTTTCATTGCATCTTGCCTAATTTTTCCAATAAGTTCTTAATATACATACATTCTACTAAATGAAGGTTGATACTGCATCTCAATCACCTTGGAATCTTGGAAGACTGTCTGATTTGGGAGTCAGGTAAATGAGCAATGTGGCTTGCACATCCAGCAGACCAAATGGTAAATAGTGCATGGCTCAGAAGAGCTCACTGCTGCCTGGCAGATCATAGGATGTGTGAGGAAACAGAAGCATTCAGTGGAAATCGACTCAGTTATAGAGAGACTTTACAAACTCCATACAGACACAAACAAAGATCAAGATAAAACCTGGGTCCCTGCTGCTGTGAAGTAGCTTATGTAATTGCAGTACCATGATCTTTACCGTCGTCTTGATTGAGAGAGAGCTCCCAAGACACAGGAAGAAATTCACTCTTTCCAAAGTTTTGTCATGGACCTTTATCCTATTACATAGCAGCAGCAGTTCAGCAGAAGATATTTTCTTTTCAGATGTTACATAAAGCCCATGTTCATTATCAACCAAAAATGAGATCTTAGCCTCCAAATAGTTTATCCAAAGATGTCATCTGCATTGTGTAGTTTAATGACTGAATTTGGGTTGACCTTAGTTCAATGGACAAAGGTGACAGAGGCTGAACTGCCTCCAACTTATCCCGTACAGAAACTACACTCCAGTGAGTAGCCTGATGGAGACTAGGTGCATCATGTTATAACAATGATTGAGCCTTGCGCCAATCTAAAATGAGGTTCTGTCTGTTGTGTCCCCATAGCAGGACCCTACGAAGCAAATAAAAGATGGGAAGTGTATCTGCAAACAAACATATTTGAGAAGGATACACCACATTCTGTCATGAATGACATGGTGCAAGGTGAACAAAGATCATACAGGTGTCCCCCACTTTTCTAACGTTCGCTTTACGAAACCTCACTGTTACGAAAGACCTACATTAGTACCCTGTATTCGCTTTCAGAAGGTGTTTTCACTGTTAAGAAGAAAGGCAGCGCACGATAAAAGGTAGCATGCGCCCTGAGCAGCCGCTCTGCCCTGGATTCGGAACAGCATTGCTTTAACACGTTGCATTGAACAGCCATTAGCAAGCCGAGTTCTAAGGTGATGGAAAAGCCTGAAAGAGTAAGGATGTTACACTTAGCGTAAAACTCGACATAATTAAGCGTTTCGATCGTGGTGAACGAAGCAAGGACAAAGTGAGTTTGGCTTGTAGAAGTTGACGAAGATGATGTTGAAGAGGTTTTGGCATCCCATGACCAAGAACTGATAGATGGAGAGCTGATGCAATTGGAAGAGGAAAGGATTAACAATGGAAACCAAATGCAGGAAGTGAAGCAACTGCGTGAGATTTTCGCTGCAATGATAAAGTACGACTTTAATTTTGAAAGGGTACATAGGTTTAGGAGATACTTGCAGGATGGTTTGAGTGCTTACAAACAACTATATGATAGAAAAATGCATGAGGCTCAGCAGTTAAGCAAGCCTTCCACATCAGCCACAGCAGACGACGAACCTCGACCTTCGACATCGAGACGGGCAGTCATAGGAGAAGATGAGCTGCCTGCCCTGATCGACGATGAGATGACACCCACGTGTCCCACCACCCCAACACCCGGGCCCCGGACAGATACTGTACCAATTCGCGAAGAATGCAGAAGTAGCTGGGAGGCACCCAGCACATCTTTAAGAAAAAAGCCGCAATAAACATGCTAATTAATTAGGTGCTGCCTAGCACGTAATTGTCGGCCCAGATCGGAGGCTGGTGGGGTGGTAGGTGAGGACAAGGGGAACCCTATTCCTCGTGGGGTGGCGAGAGGATGGAGTGAGAGTAGGTGTGTGTGAAATGGGGGAGATATGTTTGATAGCAGAGTTGATGGTGGAGGAAGGGAAGCCCCTTTCTTCAAAAAAGGAGGACATCTCCCTCGTCCTAGAATGAAAAGCCTCATCCTGAGAGCAGATGCGGCGGAGACGGAGGAATTGCGAGAAGGGGATAGCATTTTTGCAAGAGACAGGATGAGAAGAGGAATAGTCCAGATAGCTATGAGAGTCAGTAGGCTTATAGTAGACATCAGTAGACAAGCTGTCTCCAGAGTTAGAGACAGAAAGATCTAGAAAGGGGAGGGAGGTGTCGGAAATGGTCTAGAAAGGGAAGGGAGGGAGCTCAGGCTTTGGCTTATTTAGATTTCAGTGAGGAGAACAGAAGATTGTACATAATTTTTTTTCATTTAGTTTTTCTTTCTTATTGCACAGTTAATGTAGTGTTGATGCCAGGTAGAATAGTGGAATGCTCCCCTTGCAGGATGTGGGAAGGCAGGGAGACCTCCAGTGTCCTTGCGACTACACCTGCAAATGTATCCAGCTGCAGCTTCTTTCAGACTGCGTAAAGGAATTGGAGCTGGAACTTCATGAACTCCAGGTCATTTAGGAGGCGAGGAGTTGCTTGACAGGACATACACAGAGGTAGTTACACCCAAGGTGCAGGACACAGGCAACCATCAAGAGGGAGAAAGGGGATAGGCAGGCAGTGCACCATATCCCTGTAGTCAATCCCCTCAACAAGTATACTGTTTTGCAGAGGAAAGCTAACATAGTCAGGTCTCTGGCAGCGAATGTGGCTCAGAAAGGGAGCAGGGAGGAGTGCAGTAGTGATTGGGGACTGCATAGTTGAAGCAGCAGAGAAGCAATTCTGTGGACATGACAGAGACACCCGGATGGTATGTTATTCCCCAGTGCCAGGATGAGGGATGTCTCCCATTGGGTCCATAGCATTTTAAAAGGGAAAGAGTAAGCAGCTCAAAGTCATAGTACCAACAACACAAGTAGGGAAAAGGAAGAGGTCCTAAAGAGACAATAGAGAAAGAATTAAGTAGAAAGCTGAAAGCAGGACCTCCAGGGTAGTAATCTCTGGATCACTGGAATCTCTTCTGGGGAAAATATGATCTGTACAAAAAGGACAGGTTACAATTTTGTTCTACTATGAATGCCTGCAAGAAAATGAATCTCAGGGCAGTACAAGATGACAAATATATATTTGATAATAAATTTGCTTTGAGCATTGAGGGGGTCAGCAAATTATCATGACCCGAAGTGGCTGTACCATTCTATGTTCTAAGACTGCACCTGCAAGATCCAGAAATCATTCTGTTCAGCTGCAGCATGATGAGCCAGTAAAATTGATCCTTTCGATCCAGACTACTTAGAGGCAGCATGTGGAGATCAGACAATGATTCCAGTGAAGTAAAATCTGACTCAAGATTTTCTAGAGATGCTTTCTGTCATGGATTGATTTACTCAAGGTGATTCAAATCTTCTATTTTAATCTATAATTATAAATATTATGCATCCTCATGCCCATTGTTCAACACACCCATAAATTAGTATGAAACATTAGCAGTGATTGCCACTTGGAAGGGATTATATGATCATAACCATGAATCATTGCCAAATACTACAGTAAGGGCAATTTCACCAGTGGTACTGGAAGCCTTCCAAATGGGCGAGGGAAAACTATAGTATTGATCATAGAAGAGAAATTGATCAGGAGGATTGGTACGGTAGCCATGACCTCACATATGCAAGACCTTGCTGGTGTTGAGGAACATCTTTTGGCCAGAATGGGAAGAAACAGTTGACAGAGTGGAACCATATATTCTAAGGACAGAAGAGAATATACAAGAGCTTGCAGCCAATAATACAGAACCATAAGGTTAATAAATGAGGGATTATTATCCAAGCCATATGCAAACAGGCACTAATTTGAATGCATTAGTATTCAGTGAGACTTGCAAGTGATCTGCAGAAAGGGGTTTCAATTCACAGTAACAATACCAGCACACAGAGAAGAAAGCTCATCCATTGGGAAGCATTTTAATTAAACTAAGCTGAGACCACAGCCCTGGTGAAGCAGATGCGAGAAAATGTGCCTAAAACAAAGGAATAAAAACCTTTCTAAATAGTAGCTGAACTTCAAAAAATACTGTGGCTGTTACTGATGAAACAAAATTACAAAAAAAAACAATATTTACTTTCATTAATTACAGCATTCACATAAGCATGTTTGTTTCTAGGGGAAAATTATATAATCACTTTTTAAAACATTTAAATTTTGCCATAAAATAATGTCTATGAATGTTTTACTTTGTTAATTACTAATTGTGAAACTACAATTGCACTGCAGTTCACCAACATTAAATATTGATTCCACTCCTCTATCCACAGACGCTACCCTGCCTGCCAAGCCTATCCAACATGTGCCAGATTTAACTTTGACCAAAATACTGCAGGCACAAGGTGCTTAGAGAGATGAAATTGAAAGGAAAGATATGGGTTTTAATAAATGAACTAGAAATAAAGAATATTCACAGCTTCATCACTTAAAAGTTCAGAGCTATGATTTCTACTCAAACTGGATGCCTCACACTGCAAATAAAATAGTATTTTTTGGGATCAGTAATTACTATTCTATTTCTATTCTTCATTGCTAAAAAAATCATTGGTGCTTCATAGGTATGTATGTGTTGGGCTGAAGGACCCACCCATGCTGTATATCCTTATAACTTGCACTAGATAGTTTCCTAGATGGTTCAGTAGATGATTAATATTATTTACCTTGCTCCAACATTCAGCATTATTAATTTGTGACAAGCAGAGATGCCTGTCAGAAAATATTTAGACTAGATTTCGTTTGGAGATGGACAAAATTCAACAGAGGGATAACAAAAAGGTAATAAGCATGAAGGCTTTGCAGGAAATAATAGCACAGGCGTTCAATTTTCTGATTCTGTGATCCAAGTCCAAAAACATCAATTCTTTATTTCTATACTGTTCACTAAGATATTATAAATATTAAGAAAGTGATTGACATTCGTAGGAAGTGTTTCTTTTTTGTGGACAGGAAATACATCATGAAAACATTAATTCAGACTTCTGCCCCAAGCAAGAGAACTACATTTAACCCCTCTAAAATAAGTATACTTCATGTCACAACAATGATTTTTTTCCTCTGTCATAAGAGGAGAGAAATTTAGAAGTAAATTAAGTAGTTTAGCCTGTTGCACATTTTGTCCAGTCATCTGCAGTTTAGACCATGAAGAATATTTATGATCCAACAGTGCAGCTCTAGAATTTGATACAGCATTTCCCACAATAATTAACTGAATCGGTCTGGATCTGGATGATATGATAAAATGGATCAGCAAATTTGCAGATATCACCAATACTGAGGGCCCAGTGGACAGCAAGGAAGGCTATCAAAGTTTGCAGCAGGATCTGCACCAGCTGGAAAAATGGGCTGAAAAATAGATAGAATTCAATGTAGACAAGTGAGGTGTTGCACTTTTGGAGGACAGACCAGGATAGGACTTGCACAGTAAATAATAGGGCACTGAGGAGTGCAGTAGAACAAAGAGATCTGGGAATGTAGATCCATAATTCCTTGAAAGTGGTGTCACCAGTACATACGGTCATAAAGAGCACTTTTGGCATATTGGCCTTCACAAATCACAGAACAGGTGTCCCCCACTTTTCGGACATTCGCTTTACGAAACCTCACTGTTGCGAAAGACCTACATTAGTTACCTGTTTTCCCTAACAGAAGGTGTTTTCACCGTTATGAAAAAAAGCAGCGCGCGAAAAAAAGGCAGCGCGCATCCCAAGCAGCCGCTCTCCCCCGGATTCGGAATGGCATTCTCTCTGGCATTACTTAAACACGTGCCTGTGAGCAGCTGATAGCAAGCTGAGTTCTAAGGTATCGGGAAAGCCTGAAAGAGCTCATAAGGGGGTTACACATAAGCGTGTCGATCGTGGTGAACGAAGTAAGGACAAAGTGAGTTTCGCTTGCGCAAGTTGACGAAAATGATGTTGAAGAGGTTTTGGCATCTCATAACCAAGAACTGATAGATGAAGAGCTGATGCAATTGCAAGAGGAAAGGATAGCAATCAAAACCAAATGCAGAAGCGAACGGACTGAAAGTGAAGTCATCCAGGAACTGAACGTGAAGCAACTGCATGAGATTTTCGCTGCAATGATAAAGCACGACTTTAATTTTGAAAGGGTAAGTCAGTTTAAGGCATATTTGTAGGATGGCTTGAGTGCTTACAAAGAACTGTATGATCTAAAAATGCGCGAGGCTAAGCAGTCAAGCAAGCCTTCCACATCAACCACAGCAGACGACGATCCTCGACCTTCGACATCGAGGCAGGCATAGAAGATGACCTGTCTGCCCTGACTGACGATGAGATGACACACCAGTGTCCCACTACCCCAAACCCCAGGCCGCGGACAGATACCGATCCGTGACGAATGCAGCGGTAGCTGGGAGGCACCCAACACATCTTTAAGAAAAAAGCCGAAATAAACAAGCTAATTAATTAGGTGCCGCCCGGCACGTAAATGTCAGCCCAGATCAGAGACGATTGCCGATTGCGTCGCCTCTGTTCTGGGCTGACATTTACATGCCGGGCGGCACCTAATTAATTAGCTTGTTTATTTTGGCTTTTTTCTTAAAGACGTGCACACGTGCTGTGCGCGTACCGGCTACCATTATACCCTTGCACTCTTCGCGGATCAGTATCGGTTCACTGCCCGGAGGGTGGGGGCCACTGCACCCCGCCCAACCTCCGACGACTCAGCCTAACACACCATCATCAGTGTGCTCAGCGCTGTCCCAATTCTGGTAAGTGATACTACACTGTACATACATTATTTCTACTTTATATTGGCTGTGTATTTTTATGTGTCATTTGGTATGATTTGGCAGCTTCATAGCTTAAAGGTTACTGGAGAGCGCTTGCGCCATGTTTTTGCCGAGAGCGCTTGCGTGAGATTTTGGCTACCGAGAACAGTGCAGGCAATTATTGTGGAAAACTATTTCTACTTTATATAGGCTGTGTATTCATCATATCATTCCTGCTTTTACTATATGTTACTGTTATTTTAGGTTTTATGTGTTATTTGGCATGATTTGGCAAGTTATTTTTGAGTCTGCGCACACTCACAAATTTTTCCCATACAAATAAATGGTAATTGCTTCTTCGCTTTACGACATTCCGGCTTACAAACCTTTTCATAGGAATGCTCTACCTTCGGATGGCGGGGGAAACCTGTATTCAGTATAGGAGTTGGGATGTTATGCTGAACTTGTTTCAGATGTTGGTGAAGCCAAATTTGGAGTACTGTGTGCAGTTCTGATCACATACCGACAAGAAAGATATCAACAAGATTAAAAGAGTACAGAGAAAAATACAAGGATGTTTCTGGGACTTGAGGACCTGAGTATGGGGAAAGGTTAGGACTTTATTCCCTGGAGCACTGGAGAATGAAGGGAGATTTGATGGTGGCATACTACATTATGAATGCAAGCAGGCTTTTTCCACTGAGGTTGGGTGAGACTAGAAATGGAAGTCACGGGTTAAGGGTGGAAGGTGAAATATTTAAGGGGAACCCCTTCACTCAGAGGGTGGTGAGAGTGTGAACAAGCTGCCAGCAGAACTGGTAGATGCAGGCTTGACTGCAAAATTTAAGAAATGGTTGGATAAGTACACAGATGGAAGGGATATGAAGGGCTATGGTCTCGGTGCAGGTCGATGGAATAGGCAGTTTAAATGGCTCCGCACGGACTAAATGGGCTGAAGGGCCTGGTTCTGTGCTGT
The DNA here is from genome assembly GCF_963921235.1 of Mobula hypostoma. Lineage (NCBI taxonomy): Eukaryota > Metazoa > Chordata > Chondrichthyes > Myliobatiformes > Myliobatidae > Mobula > Mobula hypostoma. The sequence goes on from NC_086106.1 coordinate 66,837,025, forward strand.
ACTTTTCTATAACTATGACTAGGTATAGGGGTGGGAGCGGTATGATGGGCTATAATCCAGGTGCAGGTCAATGGGACAAGTTAGATTAACAATTTGACATGGGCTAAATGGGCCGCAAGGCATTTCCTTGCTATAGTGCTCTGGCAGTGACTCCCATGTCGCCATTAAATCATTGATTTTTACAACCCATCCAACAATCAATCTACATTTCAACAACAATAAGAGATAGAGAGGGAGAATTGGAAGGGCAGAGGCATGTGAGGGGTCAGGAATTAGAAGGTACAACAGCTACAATTTATAGGTGCAAACTCAGCAGTTCAAAAATCGTCAGCATCAATACATTTTCTGCACACCATCTATCCCACTTTTAACTAAAAACATCCAGTAGTGCATAATTAATAGGAATACATTCAAAACTGTTAGAAAATTGTTGGGAGAAATTTATCGTTCTCTAACAGATTTTTCTGCATTCTTCTGAAAGCATATGGCAGTCATAATGGGTGACTTCAATCTACATATAGATTGGGTGAACCAAATTGGTAAGGGTGCTGAGGAAGAGAATTTCTTGGCATGTATAGTTTTCTGAAGCAACATGTCGAGGAACCAACTAGAGAGCAGGCTATTCTAGACTGGGCACTGAGCAATGAGGAAGGGTTAGTTAGCAATCTTACTGTGCGAGGCCCCTTGGGTAAGAGTGACCATAATATGGTGGAATTCTTCATTAAGATGGAGAGTGATATAGTTAATTCAGTAGCAAAGGTTCTGAACTTAAAGAAGGGTAACTTTGAAGGTATGAGATGTGAATTAGCTAGGATAGACTGGCCTAATGATACTTACAGGGTTGATGGTGAATATGCAATGGCAAGCATTTAAAGATCACATGGATGAACTACAACAACTGTTCATCCCAGTTTGGCAAAAGAATAAACCAGGGAAGGTAGTGCACCCATGGCTGACAAGGGAAATTAGAGATAGTATCAATTCCAAAGAAGAAACATACAAATTAACCAGAAAAAGCGGCACACCTGAGGACTGGGAGAAATTCAGAGTCCAGCAGAGGAGGACAAAGGGCTTAATTAGGAAAGAGAAAAAAGATTATGAGAGAAAGCTGGCAGGGAACATAAAAACTGACTGTGAAAGGTTTTATAGATATGTGAAAAGAAAAAGATTGGTTAAGACAAATGTCGGTCCCCTACAGACAGAAACAGGTGAATTGATCATGGGGAACAAGGACATGGCAGACCAACTGAATAACTACTTTGGTTCTGCCTTCACTAAGGAGGACATAAATAATCTTCCGGAAATAGTAGGGGAGCGAGGGTCTAGTGAGATGGAGGAACTGAGGGAAATACATGTTAGTAGGGAAGTGGTGTTAGGTAAATTGAAGGGATTAAAGGCAGATAAATTCCCAGGGGCAGATGGTCTGCATCCCAGAGTGCTTAATGAAGTAGCCCAAGAAATAGTGGATGCATTAGTGATAATTTTTCAAAACTCTTTAGATTCTGGATTAGTTCCTGAGGATTGGAGGGTGGCTAATGTAACCCCACTTTTTAAACAAGGAGGGAGAGAGAAACCGAGGAATTATAGACCGGTACGTCTGACATCGGTGGTGGGGAAAATGCTAGAGTCAGTTATCAAAGATGTGATAACAGCACATTTGGAAAGCGGTGAAATCATCGGACAAAGTCAGCATGGATTTGTGAAAGGAAAATGAGCCTGACGAATCTCATAGAATTTTTTGAGGATGTAACGAGTAGAGTGGATAGGGGAGAACCAGTGGATGTGGTATATTTGGATTTTCAAAAGGCCTTTGACAAGGTCCCGCACAGGAGATTAGTGTGCAAACTTAAAGCACACGGTATTGGGGGTATGGTATTGATGTGGATAGAGAATTGGTTGGCAGACAGGAAGCAAAGAGTGGGAATAAACGGGACCTTTTCAGAATGGCAGGCAATGACTAGTGGGGTACCGCAAGGCTCAGTGTTGGGACCCCAGTTGTTTACAATATATATTAATGACTTAGACGAGGGAATTAAATGCAGCATATCTCCAAGTTTGCGGATGACACGAAGCTGGGCAGCAGTGTTAGCTGTGAGGAGGATGCTAAGAGTATGCAGGGTGACTTGGATAGGTTAGGTGAGTGGGTAAATTCATGGCAGATGCAATTTAATATGGATAAATGTGAGGTTATCCACTTTGGTGGCAAGAACAGGGAAACAGATTATTATCTGAATGGTGGTCGATTAGGAAAAGGGGAGGTGAAACGAGACCTGGGTGTCATTGTACACCAGTCATTGAAAGTGGGCATGCAGGTACAGCAGGCGGTGAAAAAGGCGAATGGTATGCTGGCATTCATCATAAGAGGATTCGAGTACAGGAGCAGGGAGGTACTACTGCAGTTCTACAAGGCCTTGGTGAGACCACACTTGGAGTATTGTGTGCAGTTTTGGTTCCCTAATCTGAGGAAAGACATTCTTGCCATAGAAGGAGTAAAAAGAAAGTTCACCAGATTGATTCCTGGGATGGCAGGACTTTCATATAATGAAAGACTGGATCGACTAGGCTTATACTCTGGAATTTAGAAGATTGAAGGGGGGATCTTATTGAAACATAAAATTCTAAAGGGATTGGACAGGGTAGATGTAGGAAGATTGTTCCCGATGTTGGGGAAGTCCAGAATGAGGGGTCACAGTTTGAGGATAAAGAGGAAGCCTTTTAGGACTGAGATGAGGAAAAACTTCTTCACACAGAGAGTGGTGAATCTGTGGAATTCTCTGCCACAGGAAACAGTTGAGGCCAGTTCATTGGCTATATTTAAGAGGGAGTTAATATGGCCCTTGTGGCTAAAGGGATCAGGGGGTATGGAGAGAAGGCAGGTACAGGGTTCTGAGTCAGATGATCAGCCATGATCATACTGAATGGCGGTGCAGGCTCGAAGGGCCAAATGGCCTACTCCTGTACCTAATTTCAATGTTTCTATGTTTCTATAATGGTAAAATACACAATAAATCAAATGAGTCAAAGCACATCTAATACCATAAAATCTCTAATAGTCTGTTTTGCAAAACATAGAAATACAATTATGACAGCACAGAAATGACAAGGGTAGCATCCACCCGTCAAAATTTTTAGCACAGACAGATGATTACAAAATCCATATTTTCAAAACTTCAACAACAATCAGTAATTATTTGAGGGACCTCTCAATAAAGATTCATTGATCGTAATTACACAGCCCCCCCCATGATTAAAACAATAGATGGGTGAATAATCTGAAGTGGCATGCTCCTTCCCCCACTAATGTTGGGCTTCTGTGTACTTTATTTAATATCCTTAAAAGCCTCAATACTGTCCCAAATGCTCCATCTCCATTTTAAGGAGTCAAGAGACAGAGGTTCTCAGGAATCAATGGGAATGTAAAACTTCAAAAAAAACCTTGAACCTTAGACCAGCATTCAGATCAATCCCATTACCCCCACTTATTTCCTGGTAACTTATTTTTTGTCACATGGGCGCCACAGTAACATAGCTGTTAGTGCATAGCTTTACAGCACCAATGACCTAGGTTCAATTCCTACCACTCGCTGTCAGGAATTTGTACATTCTTCCCATGACCGCATGGGCTTCCTCCAGATGCTCTGGTTTCCTCCCACCTTTCAAAGACTTGAATTAGTAGGTCACATGAGTTGAGCGGCCCAGGCTTATTGGGCCAGAGAGGCCTGTTACTGGGTTATACCTCTAAATAAAAATAAACATCCACACACCTTTGACTTACTTGCCAGCTACCTACAGCAGCGGTGATTTAAATTTGACAATTAACCAAACAACCAACACATCTTTGGGATATGGTTTAAAAAAAAAAGTGCCAGAATACTGAGAAACACGTAGTGGCCACAAGAACAAGCAAACTTCACACAGAGCACCCAAGATCAGGGTGAAACCTGGTATTTAGTTTGGAATTAATACAGCCATCAAAAATAAACCATGAGGACAATAAAATTAGAGACACAAGAACTGTACGAAACTGATTCAAAAAAATAAAAGCACAACCTCGAAAACCATTGCAAGGGTATGATCAGGTTGGACATCTTTAAAAACTACTGAGGGATGACCTAATAAAAAAAAATCAGTGTTCCTTGATTTATGGGGAAAGGCACATTTGGAAACTAGCAATATATGAGCGCACGCAAGAATCAAATTGCTAAGTAAGCTATATCTGAAAGCTTTCTGAACCTCAAGAATTAGCAATGAGTGAAAATAATTTGTAACAATATTAGAAGGAAGCCGGAGAAGTAGATGGGGAAGGTATTAATATAGCACTATGCTGAGAGTCAGATAAAAAGATGATGACTCAAGTGCAGCACAGGTACTAGCATAGGCCTATTCTCAGGTTGTATTCTCAAACATCACTCAATATCTCAAGCTGCCCCAAAAAATAAATGATGTAAATCTCTGAAAATAATTCAATAAGAAAATAGTACTGATGTCGAATTATAATTTTACCAGTAAAACACAAAAAAGTTACATTAGCAGTTAAGTACATGCAGAAATCTTTATCTTTGTTTCCTATTAAACAAAACTGCATCGTTAGTTTGCTTCTGAGGTTGTTGCTGAACTATCCAGAACTCAAGTGATGGTATGAAGTTCAATTCACAAAGCAGTTTGAAAATTTAAAATCAATTCAAAAATTGGGAATGCTGAAGCAGCCATTGAACTATAGTTATCATTAAAACAAACTTAGCATTTTCAGTACTGCACCCTGTAATTGCTTTGCAGATTAACAATCCCATATTTGGGTAAGTGCCCTGACAAGACTTTGCAGTCCACTACCAACAATGTACATTTGGATCAAGATCTATAATGTACAATCTTATAACAAATGTTGCAAAGAAAACTGCTAAATTAGAACTTTAGAGATCATTACCAACAATTTTCATTCATCATGCTGCGTATCTTCCTCATTCCCTTAAAAATCATGACAATGCCAGTTACTGTCCCACAATCAGGTACCATCCTGTATTTGGCCCACACAACAACCTTCCAATAAATACTAAATTCAATTTTTTAATCTCAGTGTTTAATAATATTTTAAGCAGCACAAACACTTTCACATTTTTAGTGATGAGAAATACTGTATGATACCTCACTCCATTCAGTCATGATGTGTTTCCAAACGTTTTCAGCTTCATTTAGCAAATGAAATATGCAAGACAACTCAAGCGTTGATTTAATGGGCATAAGATGGGATTTAGATAACCACATATTGACATTAAAAATATAATTTTACACTGCAATCTCTGATCAGTTCCTTAAATCAACTTTTTTGCTAAAAATAAAAACACATGCCTGATACTCTGTTCCACTTTTGAAGAAAAGCTGAAATTAACCATTAGAATTTCCAAACATGTAATTCTCATTCAAATACCAAAATTGTAGTGATACTATTTTGATCAAAGTTTTGTATAGGCTGTTGAATACGGCTGGCACCTACATCCATCAGATAACAGGGATCACGAAACACAGCACTGTGCATATATCCGAAGGCATAAAAAGGATTTCTCTTGTATTTCAGCTGAAATTGTTTTATTTTATCAATTACTATTATAATAGCACCAATTAAACACCTCAGTTTCATTCTTTAGCAAGACCTATTACCATTTATGTCAGTTTTCAATAGATATGTGGACAGTAAGGGAATAAAAGACTACGGTTTTTTCACAGGAAGGTGAAAAATGATCAATCCCATGATCTTATTGAGCAAGCGCATGAGCTGAATAACTGCTTTTATTTTGTATTTTAGCAACACCATCCTCAAGTAATCTGCTGGAGAGGAAGGTGGGAGATGAGCTTGCAGCATTGATGGTTTGCTTAACAGGAGCCAACAAGGCTACCTTTGTACACCAAGAGAAAATTCTGCAAGTAGCCTATAGCTATCAGTGTAACTAATAATTTTATCATTAGATTTAGGAAAGCTATAAAGAAATATGCCATCATTTTGGGATAAAATTGATAATCTGGAGTAGAGGTTTGTTCGCGATTTGATGAAATGGCATCTGACAAGGGTAAATTGAAACTTTAGATGGCAAGGAATTCATGGTTCAGGTAGAGCCTGGATGCATTCCCATGAAGGAGCAAAGCAGGACTGAAGTGATGGGGGTAAATCAGAAACAATTTTTAAGTCGCATCATTTGCGTACACCTGCATTCAAAAAGCAGTGAAGTGTGTCTCTGATAGTTGGTGAGAAATAAGCATTAAGACAACTAAGAACTGCTTTGCTCACTGTGGTTTCAAGCATTCAAACTTAGAGATGCCAGAAATGGTCGGGAGTGAAAATGAAATGATTTCACTACTTCAACAAGTAGGAACTACAAAGAATTTGAAGGTATTGACAACCATTGTGAATGCAATGAAAATGAAGATTTGACAGACAAAATCATCAAGAGCATTGTAGACATTTTGCCAGTGAACAAACTGACCAATGGTGATGACTTGCTGACAGATCAAGAAAGTGTTTCTTCTTTCAAATGCAATTTTACTACTAAGCAGCATGTGATTGGAACGTGTGATTTACATTTTGATGGTGTGTTTTGGGGCTAATTGAACGATCTGGTACTCTGATGTCTCTAAGGAAATTCCATGAGGTTTGGAGCAGAATGTGTAGCTGCAAGCCCATGATGGACTCCCATTGCTTCTCTCTGAATGAGATGTATGTCGAGTAAGGAAGAAGTCTGTGAGGACGAGAGTGGAGGATAGGCAGGTGTTCCATCTCTTCCTCTCCCTCTCAGAGGGTGATAAGATTCTGGAACAATATGCCAGCAGAAGTGGTAGATGCCATTTCAATTCCAACGTTCAAGAGAAAACTGGACAGGTAAATGGATGAAAAGAGTACGGAGCACCATGGTCTGGGTGCAGGTGGGTGGTACTCGGCAAAGTAATAGTTCGGCATGGACTAGATGGGTCAAGGTGCTTGTTTCTGTGCTACAGTGTTCTATGACAACAACGCCTTTAACCTATGACCTTATAATGACACCTGGCACTCCAAGGTATCTGAATTCTTCCCCAGTTGTTGCTCCATATTGCGGATGATACAAAGATAGATGGAAGGGTAGGTAGCCTTGGGGAAGCAGGGAGTCTACAGAAAGATATAGACAGATTAGGAGAATGGAAGAAGAAGTGGCAGATGGAATACAGGGTATGTCATGCACTTTGGTAGAGTGAATAAAGGAGAAGATTATTTTCTAATAGGGAGAAAATTCAGAAATCAGAGGTACAAAGGGGCTTGGGAGTCCTCACTCACGATTCTTTAATGTTATTTGCAGGCTGAGTTGGTAGCAAGGAAGGCAAATACAATGGTAGTCGAGACACTTCCCACAACATCGCCTGTTTATTCCTTTCCATAGATGCTACCTGACGTGCTGAGTTACTCCAAAATTCTGGGGACATTGCTCAGGATTTCCACCATTTTCAGAACCTCTTGTGTTTACAGTGTTAGCATTACAAAAGAATGTAATGTTAAGGCTTTACAGGTATTGGTCAGACTGCACTTGGAGAATTGTGAGCAGTTTTGGGCCTCTTAGCTAATGAAGCATGTGTTAGCGTTGGAGAGGGCCCACAGAAAATTCACAAGAATGATCCCAAGAAAGAAATGGTTAATGTATGAGGAGCTTCTGACGGCTCTAGGCCTGCACTAGCTGGAGTTAAGAATGACGGGGGATCTCATTGAAACCTATTGAATATTGAAAGGCCTAAATAGAGTGGATGTGGAGAGGAACAGAAAAAGTTTAAGCACCTGTCAGCAGATGGGAGCATCTTGTTTACTTGCAGGGGTGGCTCAACCATATTTGGTCAGCGGGGCATTGGCTAGACTCCAAACTGACAACCTAGGTTCATTATATTGGGCTTTCATCATTCTTTATTTAAGAGCAGTAAATTCTTTCTTTCACTAACCCTTGCCCCTCTCTGCCACACAGAAGACATCTTACATTAAAATTTCCGACCCAAAATTTGTACTTCTTATCCAAAGCCAGTAACTGGTAACTGTTCCACTGTTCACCACTCAAGGTGCTTCAGTGTCAATGAAGTATTCATGATGCTTATTTTCAACACATGAATATGGTACAGAACTAATTAAAACTGTTGTGAACTGGATATTGGAATTCTTCAGATTAAGGGTGTGTACTATGCGGAAACTGCAGCCCATGGTTACACCAGAAACATTGACAGCTTTGAGGTAAGTGCTTAGTTGATCACGTGTAATGGAATTAAAATTAAGAGAAATGCATGGATTTAGAGTATATTCAAAAGAAGGAACCTGAGTAAGGGCAGTGTTTGTAAAAGAAGAAATTTGTGTCATGACATAATGATGCCTCTCCCCACCCCCTATCATGTCTCAAATAAAACATGGGGAAAAACTGAGAAGCATCAGATAATCTACTGTATGTCTAAGATGGAAAAATACTATTGTTCAAGACAAGGAAATAAGTACAATTTGTACTGAAAGTTGCAGTGCCAAAGGAATTCAATAATAAGGCAATTAAATATCAAGCATTTCAGTTTCAATCAATTTACCGGACAACTGGCAAACAAAATGCAAATCTTGGGTGCACAATTGTTTCCAGAGGATACAAAAAGGAAAACAAACGGTCAAGGTAAAGTTCAAAACTATTTTCTAAGATGACCTTGTGAATTGTTGCACATTAACATGGGAATAATTACGTCCTATGCAACTTTTCAAAAACATTATAAATTCTATGGCTCACTCTTTCTTTTACTACTGGTATTGTCTGACCCGCTGGGCTTACCCCAAAAGCCTTGCTATTAACAACAGGTTACAGAGACAAAGCATAATGTGATTCTCACTGAGATTTATGATTTGTCTATGACAAATGGAAATGAGGGGTCAAAAGGTGTACATTCCTGTTTGATCAAATATTCCCTAAATATAAGAAATACACTGATAATAATCCAGATTCACAAACTGCTACCTTCTCAAATAACGATAAAACCTCAGGTCCCTTTCAAGTCTGCCCTCTCTCACATAAACTTATGCCCCAAGACAGGTCTGGAGCTCAGTGATGCTGCTGGAACCTAAACTGAATCAGTGAGCAGGTTGTTGGTGAGTGAAGCACAGTCCAGGACACGTTCTATCATCTTACCGATACAGAAAATAGACTAATTAGTAATTAGCCAAATGGAGCTATCCAGCTTTCCGTGAACTAAATTCAAAATCAGTGTTTACAGTTGTCAGACTGTTTACGAACACACATTCTGTACTGAAATATTTTACTTATTTTGCTTTCATCCTTTCAACTTAATTTTGAGGAACTGACCTGACAAATTTACATCATTTTATTTCTCTAAGGAAAACCTTTTCTGTTTCACATAATTAGCTATTAGTACTATTAAGCACTGGCAAGAAACAGAGCTTTTGTATACCCACCTTTGAACAAATTATATCATTAACACAAGGTAATTAGTTCAAAGCTGGGCTTGCAAAGCATCTGCAATCTCTACCAGTGCTCTCATATAAGTCTCCCCAAGGCAGCAAACAAAATTATTTATAATTTAATCAGTCTGGTGGAATATTAACAAAGATAAACAAACTTCATGTTTTCTAAATTGTTCTAACCCATACCTTTTACATACATTTAAAAGATAGTTGAAATACAGTTCTAACACAGCATTCACTCAGGCCAAAATATTTGCAGCCTCTGATTCAGAAATCATACACATTAGAACTGTATTACATAATGCACAACTAAACCAGAAATAAGAATTTTTTTTTTCATTTCTGCTATTTCAATTATCAATAATTATTTCTTCCCAATTTCCAAAATTGATAAAAAGCAAGAGTAATCTTCCTATAAATATTTATGTATTTTTATTAATCTTAGTTCATCTTGTACAAACTATAATACAATAAGCATATCAAGGATGTAATTCATTTACAATCAATATTTAAGCTAACTATTCATAAAATATTTTTATCAGGTAAAGAACATTGTCCACCAAAATCACCATTTTGTGAAAAATAAATTCCAGCATTTAAATAGTATAGAACTTTAAATATAATTAAACATTTTAAAACCTGTAAAATACTCAGCTATGGGATTGCATCACAGCCCGATATGGAAACACCAATGCCCTTGAATGGAAAATCCCACAAAAAGTAGTGGATATGGCCAAACCATCATAATAAAGCCCTCTCCCCAGTGATCACATCTGCACTGAGTGCTTTCACAGGAAAGTAGCATCCATATCCATCATCAAGGACTCCCGCTACCAAGGTCATGCTGCCAACAGGAAGCTACAGGACCATCAGGTTCAGTTATTACCCCTCAACCATCAGGCTCTTGAACCAAAGGGGATGACTTTGCAAAACTTCAACTGCCCTATCACTGCACTGTATCCAGAACTTATGGAGTCACTTTCAAGGACTCTTCATCTCATTCTCAATGTTTATTGCTTACTTATTATTTTTCTTCTTTGACAATAAATTTACTTTGAACTTTGAAAGATACATGGATAATTAACATTTCAATAACCTTTCTTAAAACTTTAGGACGAATTAATTATCAGCCACACAGATTTTATTTAATATTAGAAAGGAGCAATTCAAAGTTCATAATCCTTCAAAGTTCAAAGTACATTTACTATCATAGTTCTTCTTCATGTGCCTTGCGCGTTACACGAACGATCCCTCACAGTGTCAATGATATCTCACACACTTAGATCTGTTAGTTCTTTCACAGTGTCGATATATTTTGTTCTTTGCCTTCCTCTACCACGTTTCCCAGGCATATGGCCTTGTAATGTAAGGCATTCTATTTCTCCCCTTCTGACGACATGGCCCAGGAATTTAAGTTTCCTCTCATTTAATTTTCTCATTAAAGATCTTTTTGTATTGGCACGTTGGAGTACTGTCTCATTAGTTACCCTATCTCTATATAATATTTTCAGCATTCTTCTAAGAAACCACATTTCTGTTGCTTTAAGTTTCTTTGGAGTTCTGGTGTTATAGTCCATGTTTCGGAAGCATACAGCAAGATTGACCAGATGTAACATTTTAGTAGCCTAAGCCTTGTTGTGATAGAAATGTGTCTGTTAACAAAATTCGGTTTCATTTTTTTGGAAGTTTGTTTTGGCAATGGCAATTCTTCTTTTTACTTTACTTCTAGCATCTTGTGATATAAAACTACCAAGGTAATTAAAGCTGGTCTTTTGTTCAACCTCTTGGTTACCGATGTACAATTGGCAGTTGGGAGTATCCTGCTGTTTTGATATTACCATACATTTGTGTTTTTTTTTTACAGTTGATGGTTAAAATCTGCAAAATCTGCACTTGTTTATACTACTTTAGAGGAGGATTTGTAGGTCTCCTGCAGCACTTGCTATATGGGTGGTATCGTCCGCATATCTTATATTGCTGATGTCAACACCTCCAATTTTTATCCCATCTAGGTCTTCTATTTCTCTGAGAATCATTTCACTATAGATATTAAATAATTCCAGTGAGGCAACGCATCCCTGTCTAATTTCTCTTTGAATTTTAGTCCAACTGCTTATATTATCAATTTTTACTGCCGCTGTTTGATTCCAATATAAATTTTGAAGCAGTTGTTGGTCCCTTCAGTCAATGTTTAGTTTAGCGAGAATTTCAAAATAGTTTTTCATGTTGCACTTGGTCGAATGCTTTAGTGAAATCAATAAAACATAACAGGACATTTTGATATTTAATTGCCCTTTCTGAAAGCATTCATAGTATGAAAATTGCGTTCGTACTTTCTCTATCCTCAATAAACCCATATTGCAGTTTAGAAGTTTCTGGTCTAACTTGTTTTTAAATTCGACTCAGAACAATTCTCAACAAAATCTTTATTATGTTATTCATAAGACTAACTGTTCTATAATTTTCACAGTCAATAGTTCCAGGAATTTTTGGCAGAGTTGTTATAAATACTGATTATCATAGTATGTTTACCAAAGACAACCTAGAGACTTAATTCCTTACACGCAGCCACAAAACAAAGAAAGCAGAGCACCTACAGTACTGCTTTCAATCGGTGGATTCGACTGTATTCAGGGATTCATCTTCGAATCTGGATGAGTATGCTGCAGTTGTAATTGACTTCATTAAAACTTGCGTGGATGAGTGTGTGCCCACAAAGACTTACTGTACATTCCCAAATCAAAAGCCATGGATGAACCAGGAGGTACGTCATCTGCTAAAGACTAGATCTGTGACATTCAAGTCTGGCAACCCAGGACTGCACCAGAAAACCAGGTATGATTTCGGAGCGTTATTTCAAGGGCAAGGAGACAATTTCAAACGAGGTTGGAGGTGACATCGGATGCATGGCAACTCTGGCAGGGTCTGCAAAACATGACTTCCTACAAAGCGAAACCCAATAGTATGAATGGCAGTGATGCTTCACTACCAGATGAACTCAACGCCTTCTATGCACGCTTTGAAAGGGAGAACACAAGTACAGCTGTGAAGATCCTTGCTGCACCTAATAACCCTGTGAACTCCGTCTCAGAGGCCGATGTTAGACTGCCTTTAAAGAGAGTGAACCCTCGCAAGGTGGAAGGTCCCGATGGAGTACCTGGTAAGGCTCTGAAAACCTCTGCCAACCAACTAGGAGTATGCAAGGACATTTTCAATCTCTCACTACTACAGGCGGAAGTTCCCACTTGCTTCAAAAAGGCAGCAATTATACCAGTGCCCAAGAAGAATAATGCGGCTGCCTTAACGACTATCGCATGGTAGCACTAACATCGACAGTGATGAAATGCTGAGAGGTTGGTCATGACTAGACTGAACTCCTGCCTCAGCAAGGACCTGGACCCCCTACAATTTGCCTATCGCCACAATAGATCAACGGCAGTTTCAATTTCAATGGCTCTCCACACAGCTTTAGGCCATCTGGACAACACAAACACCTATGTCAGGGTGCTGTTCATCGACTATAGCTCAACATTTAATACCATCATTTCCGCAGTCCAAGGTTGCAGAACCTGGGCCTCTGTACCTCCCTCTGTAATTGGATCCTCTACTTCCTAACCAGAAGACCACAATCTGTGCGGATTGTTGATAGCATATTCTCCTCGCTGATGATCAACACTGGTGCACCTCAGGGATGTGTGCTTAGCCCACAGCTCTATTCTCTATATACACATGACTATGTATGGGTAGGCATAGCTCAAATACCATCTATAAATTTGCTGACAATAAAACCATTGTTGGTAGAATCTCAGGTGGTGATGAGAGGACATACAGGAGAGAGATATGCCAACTAGTGGAGTGGTGCTGTAGCAACAACCTGGCACTCAATGTCAGTAAGATGAAAGAGCTGAGTGTGGACTTCAGGAAGGATAAGATGAAGGAACACATACCAATCTTCATAGAGGGATCAGAAGTGGAGATAGAGAACAGCTTCAAGTTCCTGGGTGTCAAGATCTCTGAGGATCTAACCTGGTCCCAACCTATCGTTGTAGTTATAAAGAAAGCAAGACAGCAGCTATACTTTATTAGGAGTTTGAAGAGATTTGGCATGTCAACAAATACACTCAAAATCTTCTATAGTTGTACCATGGAGAGCATTCTGACAGGCTGCATCACTGTCTGGTATGGACGGGCTACTGCACAGGACCAAAAGAAGCTGCAGAAGCTTGTAAATCTAGTCAGCTCCATCTTGAGTAGTAGCCTACAAAACACCCAGGACATCTTTAGGGAGCGGTGTCTTAGAAAGGCAGTGTCCATTATTAAGGACCTCCAGCTCTCAGGGCATGCCCTTTTCTCACTGTTACCATCAGGCAGAAGATACAGAAGCCTGAAAGCACACACTCAGCAATTCAGGAACAGCTTCTTCCCATCTGCCATCCGATTCCTAAATGGACATTGAATCTTTGGACACTACTTCACTTCTTTTAAAAAAAAATACAGTATTTCTGTTTATGCACATTTTTAAAAAATCTATTCAATATACGTAATTGTTTTTTTACTATTTTTAATTTTTATTATTTTTTTTTCTCTGCTAGATTATGCATTGCATTGAACTGCTGCTGCTAAGTTAACAAATTTCCATCGCATGCCGGTGATAACAAACCTGATTCTGAAACCCAGTGGAACCCATTTAAAAAAAGACCATGAAATACCCAACATACAGGGGATAAATCAAATCTTGAACACAATAAATGTAAGCCAATAACATTCAGAACTGAAGTTTACTAAAGTGAGTGCACAGACATGAAGCCAGTCATCACTGAAGCCTTTTCATTCCATACACTGCACCAAAGCTGGGCTCTGAGGAAATCCAACTGATTTTTAATGCAGGGTCTTAAAGTAGTTTGTCCACAAAGATTGCATCTCCAAAATCTGTAGCAAGTAAATATATTTTGATCAATTGCTGCAATTACTTGCTGGTAGTCATTTGGGCAAAGATGATGTTTACATTAATAATAAATCCGGAACATGTTTAATGTGCGTGTGATTCAACAGGAAATGCAAGCTTCTATCAACTTGCTTTCAAACTTCAGTAATAATGCCTTCCAAATTAAGTGCTGAATCACAAACATTACTGTAATGCTTTTTATAATCCTACTGAGGAAGCTATGTGAATATATCACAGGCACAACCCTCTCCACTACTGAGGACATCTTTGAAAGACAGTGCCTCAAGAGGCAGCTTCATTAAGGACCCTCACCCATCCAGGGTTTCTCCTCTTCTCATTACTACAAATAGGGAGGTGTGCAGGACCCTGAAGATCCACACTCAACTTTTGAGGAATAGCTTCTTCCCCTACACCATATTTCTGAGCAGTCCGTGAACACTACCTTAATATTCTGCTTTTGCACTACTTTTTGTAACTTCCTGTGCCTTGCACTTTACTGCTACCACAAAAGAACAAATTTCACATTTGTGATAATTATGATTATGATATGAACCTGATTATGATAACAAAGAAGCTTCAAGTTTCAATGGCATCACCAAACATGATGCTGCACATTGCACTTCAAATTGTGGTAGCTAAATAGAACAATATTATGTTTGCAATTATTTTAAAAAGGCGCCATTATTCATCCACAAGCTCCTTGGGTAAATTTCAGGTTTAAATTGCTGTTATTTATCCTTATCCATTCTGCAATTCGAAGATATAGACAATGAATATGCTGGGCTAACGATGTTCAAAATAGCACTATAGTCCATTATGGTAAGACAGTCGTTCCAAAGATTCTGCATTTATTATAATTTAAATATGTTCCCAACAATAAAAACAAGGAATTTCTCATTGATGAGCTCATAAAGCTCAAAAATGCTTTAGGTTCTTATTGAGCAAGTTGCGTTAAATTTACTTATTTTTTTAAATAGCATAGGCAACTGGTAAATATGTTATGAAATTCTACCTAATAATCCTGACTAAACTTTTCAACAAACATGTAATGAACAGACCTGAATGAAATACTTGCAAA
Organism: Mobula hypostoma; assembly: GCF_963921235.1. Classification (NCBI taxonomy): domain Eukaryota; kingdom Metazoa; phylum Chordata; class Chondrichthyes; order Myliobatiformes; family Myliobatidae; genus Mobula; species Mobula hypostoma. Next base: position 66,852,496 of record NC_086106.1, read on the forward strand.
ATGTCATTGCATGTTTTACGTGCCTGGGTTATCATACATTTTTCATTCATTTTTCACAACCTTGCACCAAATCCCTTAATTCTCTATTCAAAAATAGCAACCTCGGCCTTGAATTTACTCAAGTGACTAATCCTCTCCTATAAAGAGATGAGGCTTTTATGAGCCTCTACATAAAGAAATGTTATGGTCTAAGAAATCTCCTCACCCCATTGAAACATTTATCACTTAGTACAAAAACTAGGCCTCAGTTGTAAGTCTCCATTTGGGGAAAAAAGTGCATATTAAACATTCACTATTTCAAGCCCTCTTGGAATCTTCTGTGACTCAATTATACCATCCACATTTCCTTTAACCGTAAACTATAATCATGTGAAACCAATTTGTTTTATTTATCCTTATACCACAACCCCTTAATCACAGAGAGCAACATGCTCATTATGAACTGAATCTGAAACTGCACACCACTCAAGGCATGCAGCAAGATTTTTTATTTGGCTCCTTCAACCTCTGCGCAAGGACAACATGCCATTTACCTCCGAACCTGCTTGCTGCCTGTTTTGCCTCATGCAACACAAAATATTCTCCTCAACAACAGTTACTAGTTTTTCAAGAATTAAAAAAGCTTTCTTCATCCACTAGAAATTATATTTGACCACATTCTCTTCCACTTTACCACTAGCATTCAATTTACATTCTGACTGCTCTGCTTGCAACTCACTTTTCAGGCCAACTTTATATGAGCAGCAAACCTGAATACGTCATTTCTCTGTCATTAACATCTATTGAGACTACCTCAAAAACCCAGTGTAATTATGACACTCTGAGAAAGTCATTTTTCTTCTGTTTGTTACAAACCCCATGCATTATCCCTTACTTAATTTATTAGAGATGTAACTAACAGTAAAATCAGCTTTTCTGTCCACCCCTCCAAACCCTTGCAAAAGTAGTGATGAGTCAGCTGCCACATTCCTACTGATGATAATATTCCCACAATGTGGTGGAAAGGGGATCCCAGGATTGAAACCAAGCAACAAACAAGAGACAACAACATACTTCCAAGTTAAAACTTGAAGAGAAGCTTCAGGAAGTGTTATCTTCTGTACTTGCTAGTCAATGTGTTAGCCAGAAAGAACTACAAGCTACAAATCAAGGGCAGGGCAGCAACAAGGCAAGGGCAGTGGAACCAGACGAAGCAAAAGTCTTTGTTCTTGCCATGTGGCTGCAGGAATGGAGGTGGCCATTTTGCGAGACTGCTCTTACAGCCACAATTTTGTGAATTATTTGCTGAATTGGTACTTGTTCAGGGATAACTTACTCAAAGTGGACACAAAGAGTTTCTGCTGATGATCTGCTAAATCTGAGACCAGTGGCAGGCATGTAGAAGGAACTGTCTGTGATCTGGTCTTCTGGGTCCAGTGTTTGGTTGACCAGGTGAGACTAGTTTGAACCCATCTGAGTTGGACAGAACAAAAGATATTACCTAGGTCACAAGGCTGGAGAAAACATCCATAAAGCAGTACTGCTTGTAGCCTTGGCCACTTCCAATGAGAAGCTGACATAGGTCAGTCTGATGAACTTGGACCAACAAATTGAAACATCAGAGATTGATCTAGTAAGAGAAAAAATAAAGGATTTCAAGAGCACAACAAGTGACAACTCTGTGGAGACCAACTATCACATTAGTGAATGACACCATGTTGGAAACATGGAAACTACATCAGGATCATTAAGAATTCCTGGTCAACTCCCAACCCTATCAATGCTCTTCATAATTTTAACAACATCCATAGAGTTACCACATAGCCTCCTGCACTTGTAAAAACAATCCCAGCCAATCCAATCTCTCATAGTAACTGATGTCCTCCATTCCTGGTCAATCTCTTCTGCACACTTTCAACACACCCTTTCAACAGTGTGGTGACCAGAACTCTATACAATATTCCAAGTGAGGGCCCCCAATGTATTGGGCTCTGTTGCAGCTATACATCTCAAGGTTCCTCTATATATCACTTCTTCGAAGGTCCCTGCCATTTATTGTCTGGCCAATATTAACAGCTAAAAAACATTACCTTACACTTGCCCAGATTAAATTCCTGCTATTACCACTCTGCCAACTGTCCAGTTGATCAGGAAACCATACTCACAATCTACACCGTATCAATTTCCAGGTCATTAACAAAACTACTTAACAGGCGACAGACATTCTCACTTAAGTAATTCACATCATGACAAACCACAACCGTTTCAGTGCCGATCCCTGTGTTATACCACTGGTTACAATACTTCAACAAGGAAATAACAACCCTCCACTGCTATCCTCTGTTTCCCATCACTAAGCCAAATTTGGATCCAGCTTGTCAAAGATGACATGGTGGCTAAACAAAACTACAGTAGCCAAAAAAAAATGAAAAAGTAATGCCACCAAAATTTGATAAAACTGTAGGAATTCTTGACATGCATTTTACAGTTTTCAAAGAGGTAGCTATGAAGGTGTTGGAGAAATTATCATCTTCCAAGGTTCCTACACATAAACAGATGTAACCACATTATTTAATAAAGGGAGATAGAAAACAGGAAGCTACAAGGTGGAATTGTTGAGAGTTGACTGATAAGTCCAAGATGATGAATTGAGGAACATTATTCCAGATTGGCTGTAGTTTGATGACTTGTGAACACAGATATTGAATTGTAAACAAAAATACAAGGTGAATGCAAAGTAAAACAATTTTAAACAGTGGTTATGATCTATTATTAACTATGTATAAGGATGGTAGAACCAGAATAAGTGCTTAGAGAAGAGAATTGGTCAGGTTTGTAAGAAAAAACTTCAGAGAACTAGCTTCTTCTACTAAGAAATTGATGGACTAAACCAAGCAATGGTATGAATTTTATGACAAAAGAAAACACCTGTTCTTGCAGATTGCCAGATCATAAATAATGCAATTTGAACAAAATTTAGCAGAAATATATGCATTACTGGATTAAATTAAATATACTACACTGAAATTACATGCCAGTTTAAACATGGATGATAATTTGTCCCACAGGACAGTGATGGCCAATGTATTATCAACTTAGCACATTTACCTAACGGGGATGCCAGATATAAATAATTGCATTCCTGGAGAATAAAAGTCACAAAAATTGTTGCGCATGAAGTCTCCAGTTCACATATTATACTGTTTGTTAGTAAAACATGAAACCATGAAGGAAATGTATGAGTAATTTTAATTTTGACAGATATTCTAATGAATATCTACCTCCATTCAGTGAATTAAGCAACTGTGTGCTAACTGTATTAACTATATATATATATATGGTATATAGCTGAGGAAATGACTTTTCAAAGGGTACTGTACACAAAATACTTGAGCTACCTTGTGACATATCCTTGGGGTCTGAAGGATTTCATTTCAGGATCTTAAAGGTGGTTAATGAATTAACTGATACACAAGCTTAAATTTTCCAAAATTCCCCAGATTTGTGGAAGGTTCAATTAGATTGGAAAATGGGAAAGTAAAGGCCAGTGAGCTAAATGTCATTATGGAATGACACTAAGAAAAATACAAAGCATTCAGACAAAGCCCCTATGATTTTACAGAAGCAGAACATGCTTGACAAAATCCTTAGAGTTTGTTGAAGAAGAAACACATGCTGAGGATGTATGTACTATTGTCAGATTTCCAGAAGACATTAAATAAAGTTTCATATCAAAGGTATTTGCAAAAAAAATAGCTCAGTGTTGGAGGCAGTACAGTGGCATGGATGGAAGACTGCTAATGGACAAAATAAGTAGAGATAAATGTGTTTTGTTTTCCTGGTTGGCATGATGCAATGAATGGTTGAAACTAAGGGATTGAAACTTGGGCTTCAATTTTTGCTGTTTATATAAATGACTTAGAAGAGAATATTGAATACATGATAAATAAATTTGCTGATGACACTGAGACAGAATCCTGAATTACCCCTATGAACTGTGCTCGTTTACCCCTATTAACTGTGCTTTTGAAAAGAGAGAGAGAGTTATTTAACAACAACAACTTGTTTTTAAAAGAGAGAGAGAGATGAAGACTGCTCACTGGTTGTTTATACTTTCTCCAAGGACATGGCATGCTAGTGTATTTCTTACACAGACAAAGGAAGGAGGAGCTATTTGAATGACAGCTGATGTTCAGCACAAGAAGATTAAATAGGAGGTCAGATGATAGACCTCAGACACATGTTTTGGACACTGAATGAGCATGGTTGCGCCCGCAGAAAAAGTGGGGTTCCAAGGATCGATCAAGCAGTTCGATCCATTGCTCTTGCAGTGAAAAGGAAAATGGGTTGACTGGTGGGGAGTTGTCCATGTGTCCACCCTTGCCTGGGGTATAGCTCCACCACAGAAAACCGATCCCCTTTGTTAAAGTCACAGTCGGTGACTTTTAAAGGATTTCGAAGGACAACGAGAAGATCAACAGCGTCAGCTCACCTGAAGACTCAAATCTCTCCCTCTCTCTCCATCACTACTCAACTCAATACCATGAACTGAACTGAACTTTACTCATCATTGTAAGACTATCTTTTTACCCCTAGACTTAAAGAAGCTTGTTTTTTATACATATATTTCCACACTTACTGATATACTTACATATTATATATATATAAAATATGTAAGTATATCAGTAATAGATATATAATATGTAAATATATATATAAAATCATTGCTAACCTGTTTGATTTATCTACATTTATATTACTATATTGCGTAGTTACTACTAAATATTATTAGTGTATAGCAATACTGGACTCCAAAGTGTTTTCCGTCACAGGGTACGTGACAACACAGAGATAAGCAGGAAAGTAAGTGGTGAACACAACATTAGAGGGCATAAAAAGAGTACAGATAGGTTAAGTACATAGGAAAGTGGCAAATGTAATATGACAGATAAAATATAAAATTCACCTTCCTGCTAGGAAAATAGACAAGCAGATTATCTAGAGATCTGGGTGTCCCAGTGTATAACTAGCACAAAGCTAGAATGCAATTAAAGCAGGTACCTGGGTAACACATGCTAAAGTTGCATTAGACCTTAATGAAGCCTCATTTGAAGTATAGTGTGCAGTTCCAGTTACCTGCTGACAGGAAAGATATTAATATGATTGAGAGAGTATAGGGAAAATTTACAAGAATGTTCCTTACACTTGGGGACCTGAGTAAAGGTTTAATAGATTAGGACTCTATATAGATCTGGAGCATAAGAGAATGAGGAGCAATTTGACAGTTATATAAAATTATGAGTGGTATAGACAAGTCTGGGTGAGACTAGAACTAGAGGTCATCATCCTCTTCACTCAGAAAGTAGTGAGAGTGTGGAACCAGTTGCCAGTGAAAGTGATAGATACAGATTCAATTTCAATGTTTAAGAGAAATTTGGATACGTACATGGATGGGAGGGGTATGAAAGGTTATGGTCTGGGTGGGACTAGGTTGTATAATAATTCAGCATGGTCTAGATAGGCTGAAGGAGCTGATTCTGCACTATAGGGCTCTTCGGCTAACAGAAAATTGTTTGGTGCTACAGGAACTAAATATGTTGCTTTAAAAAAGGATCACCTACTGAAAAGAGTGACGAAGCAATCTTACTCCTCTCAGAGTGTTGAGCATCTTTGGAACTCTATCAAAGGATGCTTAAAAAGCATTTTTAAATACTTTAACAGCAGAGGATGAAAGGTTAAAGGTAACAGTTGTATGTGCAGAGTTAAAGCTACATCAAATTAGCAACAATCTTATCAAGTAGCAAACAGTCTTGAGGGGCCAACTCCTTTCTGCTTATGATTAAGATACTTTATTAAAATAACCTGCTGATTATAAAAAAGGAGTCCTTATTTTTATAGATTGCAAATGGTGGAGTGCAAGAAGGTTCAATGCTTTGGCTTCAACTATTTACAACCAGCATCAAAAACAAATGCACTGTAATGAAGCACACTGCTAATTACAAAACTAGCTAAGAAAGTCAGCAACAAGAAAAAGGTTTACAATATATTACTCTGAGTGGATATCAATATTCAAGATCATTTTTGTTCTTCAGTAAATGACTGCGTCTCTGGATCCCATGCAGTACAAAAAACACAATAAGCATACAGAACAATAAAAAAAACAATATAAATTAAAAGCAATCCTATAAAACACAATGTACAAGTAACATATACATAGATTGAATGCGCATAAAGTGACAGTAGTTGATGCATATGTAGTGGTGGTAGTTAATGGGTGAAATGAAGTAACTGTTTTTGATTCTAGTGGTACTGGTGTGGATGCTTAATACCTTCTTCCTTGATGGAAGTGGGACAAACAATCCATAAGCAGGGTGGATGGGATCCTTCATGATATTGCAGGCCTTTTTCTGGCACCTTTCTGTATATATGCCCTGAATGGTAGGTCGGCCGGTTCCGGTGATGCATTGGACGGCTTAACAACACATTATAGGGCCTACTCTCTGCTGCAGTGTAGTTTCCATACAATGTATCATGAACCATGATAAATTTCACATCATGAAGGCAATATAAATTTTAATGCACAGAACAGCATAGAAGTTCCTTAGTACTTAACTCGGCTCATTTTGAAGGTAGAAGGATGGATTTGGAGATCTCTGTAAATGAATCAGTGAACTTAACAAGGGTTAGAAAGTAAACTATATGCAACTGTTATTGCATGAATTTGGGAATACAAACAAAAGACAGTCTCAGGCAAGTTGAGAAGGCACACCTGGAGCACTGTATACAAGTTTGAATTCCATACTTCCCCAATGGAATTGGGCAATATTCTCTGAAGTGTAAAGAATCAAAGGATTTCACTGAAACGTTTAAAATAATTTGAAAGTCTGACAGGATAGATGCTGAAAGGATGCTCAAGGTTAGGGATCAGCTATCTAATAGTGAGATAAAATCTTCACACAGATGGTTCTTAATTTTTCAAATCTGCTATCCCATAAGGCTATAAATAGTTAGTCTGCGTATTTTCAATGTTAATACCAAATGATTTTTAGACTTTATGGAAACAGGGAACTTGAAATATATTTTCCCCAATAAGGTTTTGTCAAAGAAATGAATTGATTTGTGAATATGAAACAGGTTCATGAATACAACAAATCTAACCCAGACACCCAAAGTAGTAGAAACCAATTTCCACTATTAAGCAATGCAGTCTCCCCTTCCATTGTTTTTTTGTGCTGCATCAAGTCAGTAGGACAGTTACTAAATAACTGTTAGGTAAAACTTAAAAGCTTATAAGTCCTCTAAATATACATGCATAACCTGACAATTTTAAACTAAGTGTCTTTTAGAAATGTTCATTAAAAGACAGTTTCATGTGTATGTTCAGAAGTTCATGAAATATCTCAAAACCTGGCAATTCACTACCCTTGAATGTACCTACACAGGAAAGTATGTAGCCCACATAAATGGATGGACATTGGGTGGACTTGAAGGAAAACTCAGTTAACAACAACTTTAAACACAAAATACTACTACAACTGTAGGTTTGGCTAACAATCTCACTGTCACTTCAGATATGGCTACAAACCCCATTCTGGGAAACCAATAATATAAGGAATAGATTAACTCATCGTCTTGTAGTCACTGAAATTCTCAGAGCTTCCCCTGAACAAGTTGCATTGTCATCAGCTCATGATGAACCTTCATCTGTAGGAAATAAATTGTCCACTTATCCAGTATCTTCCTTTCATGGGTAAACTTGGAACTTGCACTGTTGGCAATACCCAAACAAGCTGACTCAAATTTCAAACCTTGATTTTAAAACCAAGCAGTTTCACCTGGTTGATAACATTTCTCAATCAATTGAACACCCATGGTGCTTTCATGAAGAATCAAAATCTTGCAGTTTAAAAACTACGTCCTAAAAACATAATTTCCAAAGAAACATTCAATTTTGCACTAAGTGATACATACTGAAAAGGTTCAATTTTTCTGGTGGCAATTCTAAGATTTCTAAGATTCTCAATATTCTTGATAGACTCGAAATCAATGAAGCAACAGCACCAAAACATGTGAGAGCAAAACTAGATTTACATTATAAAGAACTTCTCATAAATTCAGACAAAGCAAACTATTGTCTTCCTTAACCTGCTATCACACAACCTGTATCTTATCCTCTCTGACTGATAACATATGCTTTATCTGTTTATATCAAAACCAGCAAGGTGCTTTGAAATCAGACCCAGAGACAATTTTACTCTTTCAAAACCAGATAAGCAAGGATTGCATATAATTCAGAAACATCAATTAATAAATGCAATTGACATTTCAGCTGTAGTCTAATGAACAACTACTTGCAGAATTTTATTCGTAACAGCATCTGCACCTGCCAGAATTTGCATTATGGATCAACAAGGAGCTTGTTTTAAGGATGCATTTTTCAGAGGCGCCAGCTGCTTAAGACAGCAAATAAATTTCCCAGATTAAAAAACAGGAAAATCACATTACAAAATGCATCTCGTCCTTCTATTTCATTCGCATACATTCTCATTTTAAGGTGGTCTCTCTCTTTTAGACTAATTTGTAGAAAAATGACTGCGTATTAGGAGTGCACATACTTGAATTATTAATAACCATTTTGGAAAAAGCTTGATAGGCCGTACAGCCTAGCTCTGCTCTATGTCTTATAAAAATACATGTGTCCCCCGCTTTTCGAATGTTCGCTTTACGAAACCTCACTGTTACAAAGGACCTACATTAGTACCCTATTTTCGCTTTCAGAAGGTGTTTTCACTATTACAAAAAAGAATTCAGCGCGCAATAAAAGGCAGCACGCCCCGAGCAGCTACTCTCCCCCGGATTCTCGCTGGCATTGCTTAAGCACGAGCCTGTGAGCAGCCGTTTGCAAGGTGAGTTCTATGGTATCGGAGAAGCCTGAAAGAGCTCGTAAGGGTGTTACACTTACGGTAAAACTAGACATAATTAAGCGTTTTGATCGTGGTGAACAAAGTAAGGACAACGTGAGTTTGGCTTGTGGAAGTTGACGAAGATGATGTTGAAGAGGTTTTGGCATCTCATCACCAAGAACTGACAGATGAAGAACTGATGCAATTGGAAGAAAAAAGGATAACAATCGAAACCAAATGAGTAATGATAAAGTACAACTTTAATTTTGAAAGGGTACGTCGGTTTAGGGGATATTTGCAGGATGGTTTGAGTCCTTATTAAAGAACTGTGTGATAGAAGAATACGCAAGGCTCAGCAGTCAAGCAAGCCTTCCACATCAGCCACAGCATACGACGAACCTCGACCTTCGACATCGAGGCGGGCAATCATAGGAGAAGATGAGCTGCCTGCTCTGATGGAAACAGGCGACGAGATGACACCCCAGTGACCCACCACCCCAACCCCCAGGCCACGGACAGATACTGATTCGCGGAGAATGCAAAGGTAGCCGGGAGACACACAGCACATCTTTAAGAAAAAAGCCGAAATAAACATGCTAATTAATTAGGTGCCGCTGACATGTAATTGTCGGCCCAGATCAGAGACAACGCAATCGGAAATCCACACTGATCTGGGCTGACAATTACAGGCGGCACCTAATTAATTAGCATGTTTGTTTCGGCTTTCTTCTTAAAGATGTGCTGTGTACCTCCCGGCTACCGCTGGACCCCTGCGTTCTTCGCGGCAATGTATCGCTCAGCGGCCCGGAGGGTTGGGAGGCCACTGCACCACCCAAACTCCGACAGCTCAGTCTAACACACCATCATCAGTGCGCTCGGCGCTGAACCAATTCCGTTAAGTGATACTACACTGTACGTACATTATTTCTACTTTATATAGGCTTTGTATTTTTACGTGTTACTTGGTATGATTTGGCAGCTTCATAGCTTAAAGGTTACTGGAGAGCGCTTGCACGTGTTTTTACCAACAGTGCTTGCGTGAGATTTTCTGCCGACGGCGCTTGCGTGAGATTTTTGCTCCGGAGAACAGTTCAGTATTGATTGTGGAAAAGTATTTCTACTTTATAGAGGCAGTATATTTATCATATCATTCCTGCTTTTACTATACGTTACTGTTATTTTAGGTTTTATGTGTTATTTGGCATGATTTGGTAGGTTATTTTTGGGTCTGCGAACGCTCACAAAATTTTTCCATATAAATAAATGATAATTGCTTCTTCGCTTTACGACATTTCAGCTTATGAACCGTTTCATAGGAACGTTCTACCTTCGGATGGCGGGGGAAACCTGTATCGACAATGCGGTGAGATTTTTTTAATGTTTTAATCTATATTTAATGTGATAAAAAATTAAACAGAAAATGGAAATGCAATGACAGGTACTACACTAGATTTCATTCTTACTGATTCAAGAACCTGATTCAAGTTTGAATGTTAACTATCAAACTGAATTTAATCTCCAGAATGGTCAGTTAAATCACTGATTTTAAAAGTCAGTGGTTCATGCTCCAAGAGGAGAAATCACCATTTGTACACAGCAGCCAGTAGTGATTCAACATGATTCTAGGATGTAACATCTATAATTCTAAAAAAAGTAGAAGAGCAAGATGAAACAGAATCACAAAATTAAGGTACGAAGATCAGGTTGACGGCAGATGGACTATTCACAATATTCACAGAGAAGTCTATTTGGATTTCATTGGATGCCATAGTAATATCAGACTATGTGGATGAAGAAAGAAAAAATGGTAGTACAAATTTATGAAAAACTGAGAGGAGATTTTGTAAAGAAAATGAGACCAGTGTCTGTTGATTATCGTGATCAAGTAACAGTAAGATGGGGAAAAGATAGGACTACTGGGATGATGATGGAAAGTCATTTTTTTGGGGCCTTTCTTGCTTCAGGAAAAAAAGAGCTTACAACAAACACAACTTCATTGTGAACGTAATGGTACTATTGATATAGGCATAATTCAGAAATGAAATAATGGGTTAGTGTGTGCCCCAAGCAACTCCAACCCAATTGCTCTGGAACCCCAAATTCTTCTGTATATACCTTACCCCCACGGTGGAGTTGACAACAACTGATACCACAACCAATGCTATGCCAGCTGTTACTGGTCTTTGTTGTGTAATGAGGTTCAGACAAATACAAAAGGAGTAGGACTTGTAATAGAAGAAACAAAAGAACAAGTTATTCTAGTACCAGGATATAGACGTATGCAAGTGTTGGTCAACTTGACATTACTCCAAATTCCTAGCTAGTGTGGAATAAGCTTCCAGAAGCTTTTCTATTATTTATTATTTGAACAATTTGATATATAATGTCAGGAAATATTGAGGAGTCTGGATTTCACTTACTAATCCACCTACTTGTGTTACTAAATGACAAGGATGTACAAAGGGAGTAAATATGGCCTCCTGTCATCATAAAGGAGAACATCAGGTTTGTCCAGAGGATTTAGTTAAGAATGTGTTAACGGATTATGAGTTTATTTCATATAGTTGTTCTCTATCTATTTTGTTGTCAATAACTGATGTTTCTAAAATTTGCTTTGGTGAATGATACTTATTACATTGCTACTTCAAGCACACATTACAAGAAGGGATCTTTAGGTTGCAGTTTGATTTACTCTAATGTTGTGGTTTCCAATGTTTCAAAGGACTGAGTTTCAGCTGGACAAGTATTATCCAGACCAGTTGTAAACCCACCTATTTCAACTGAATGTTTCTATCAATGATTTAGTTGAGAGCTTACACAGATATGTACCAACTGTTCTTCCACCTAGCCCTCATTTTATTGTGCAGTGGGATAGTGTGCCATTAACAATAATAAAGCTATTATTAGACAATGGGATGAATTATCCAATACTATTGAAGATCGTGTAGATTTAGCTAATGGTGCTCTGCAGAAGCCATCCTTTTAGAGTACAGTTTGGAACTGGGGTCTGAATGTTAATGTACATCCTTGGATTCATATGATTTCACATAATTATTGTTCTGTGTTTCATTCTCATAATTATCCAGTGTATTTTCCTAGGTGTTTTTGATGGCAACTTAAACAACTTAAGTGCTTCTGTGCTTAATACCATTCCAAATCTCTTTTTGGTGATTTTGTCTGACTTTATACCATGATGTTGTCTCTGAGTATTATGTACTTCTATCTCATTACATTTTATTCATTGCTGTTAAAAGCCCTAATATATAGTATGGAATTAGAGACATTTTTATTGTGTTTCTTTTATATACCTTTGTGCTAATAATTTTTTTTTAAAGTATACTAGTGTTTTAGTACTACTTTATCTTTGTTTTACAGTCTATAATATTTTGGAAGCATAATCAAGGATGTATCTCACCCTAACCATGGACTTTTTACTCTCTTCCCATCCAGTAGGCACTACAGGAGCCTCCACTCCCACACCAGCAGGCACAGGAAGAGCTTCTTCCTTGAGGCTGTGACCCTGAACCCCACATCAGTGTTAAGCAGTATTGCACCCATATTGTACTGTCTCAGTACTTTTATATTTGTGTGCTGTAGCACTTACTTTTATTCACAATTATTTTGTAAATAACACTATTCTTTGCACTTCTAGTTAGATGCTAACTGCATTTCATTGGCTTTGTATCTGTACTTGGCACAATGACAATAAAGTTGAATCTAATCTAATCTAATCTATCAGTATTATTCAATGCAGTCATGAATGCTGCTGTTCCTTTTCTCCTGTATTCACTCAGACATATAAACAGTAGTGTGATTTCCAGAATTTTCTGTGGATCAAAAGGGGAAGCCATGAAGGAATTAAAATATGGAAGAAAATATCAAACTCGCATGAGTCAAAGACAGTGGAAGTAGCCAAATTAGATGTCTTTGTTTTTTTTGCCACGTGTTTGAAGGAATGCAGGCTGCCATTTTGTGAAGCTGCTATGTGACCTCCATTTTTCCATTTTGCGAACTATTTGATGAACTGATTTTTGCTGTGGGACAACTTAATCAGAGCAATTGAACGTGGATACATAGTTTCTGCTATTGATCTGCTAAACCTGAGATCCTTCTCAGATAAGCCATTATTGTGTTCAATGGCATGTTTGCAGAGGTAATCTCATCATCTCAGCCCAGTGCCTTGGTGACCCGATTTGACTGGTCTAAACCAGAGTCCAATTGAACAAAAGGAGTCACCCAAACCATGAAGTTGTACAGCTCTTGGCTACATCCAATGGGAATCTGCCAGAGATCAGTCAGGTGAACTCAAGCCAATGAGTTTGAAATGCAACATTTTAACTCAAGTTTTTTGATCAGGTTGATTCTATTATTTCATCTTTTGTTTGGAATAATAAAAGACCAAGAATTGGAAAACATCATTTACAAACATTAAAAAAGGATGGAGGTCTTGCCCTGCCTAATTTAAAAATATACTATTGGGCTGTTAATATACGTTATATGTGTTCTTGTTTATATTGGGCTGATAAAAATGAATGACCACTTTGGGCTGATTTGGAATTGAAAGCTGTGAAACAGTTTTACTTAACTTCGTTATTAGGAGCTTCTTTACCTGTACAAATGGCCAAAATTTCTAATCTAAATTGATATCCTATGATTAAGCAGTCATTACGAATTTGGTACCAGTTTCATAATATTTTTTAATCTCAAAAAGTTTAACCTTCTTAGTTTAATTTATCAAAATTATTTATTTAAACCTTCATTAAGTGATGCTACCTTTCTTCTTTGGAGGAATAAAGCAGTCTATTCCTTTATGGATCTGTTCCAAGAAGGCTGATTGATGACTTTTGAGAAATTAGTAACTAAATATTCTCTCTCGTACTCACATTTCTTGCAATATCTTCAGGTCAGACATTTCTTACAAGAATATTTAAGTAATTTTCCATATATACAGGATTCTGACCTGTTGGGCATTATTTTAAAAATGAACTCTTTAGTGAAAGGTTTTATTGGAAAATTTATAATTTACTATTACAACAGTACAATTACTCTTCACTTATGATTAAGCAAGATTTGGAAAGAGAGCTTAACATGACCTTGATAACAGAGGATTGGTTGCGAATTTTGAAGTTGGTTAACTCTTCTTTGATTTGTGCCAGTCACTCTTTAATTCAATTTAAAATTGTACATCATTACTATTTGACAAAGGAGAGACTGTCTAAAATGTTTCCTAATGTTGATAGTCAGTGTGATAGATGTTATATCGAGACAGCTACATTAACACATATGTTTTGGCCATATACTGTATTGAAACATTTTTGGAAATCTATTTTCTCTACAATTTCTAAAGCTTTAAAAATTAATTTACAACCTAATAAATTGACAGTTTTGTTCAGTATAATCCCTCAATATATTCATGGTATTTCTATATCAGACCAACATGTAATTGCATTTGTTACATTATTGGCCAGAAGGGCTATTTTATTGAAATGGAAAGATGCCTCTGCTCCCACTTTGATACAATGGTTTTCTCAGGTGATGTTATATCCTAGTTTGGAGAAAATCAGAAGTCGAACTTTTGATCCTCGATTTGACTTTGAGGAAAGGTGAGGTTCATTTGCCCGCTACTATCATCTGATTTGAGTTAATTAAGATGGTTTCCTTCTGATTCTTGTTTAAATGGATCTGAGTTGGCAGACTGATGTTTTTCTTTTATGGAAGCTTGTATGGCGTATAGCTCTGGGGTTGTGCTCCCAATGTTTTTTTTTTCGTTTTTGTTTTAGTTAGTAGGGGTTCTTTTTTTCCCCTTTTTTTCCCTTAAAAAATATTCTTAACACGTTATTTTTTCTTCTTATTATTGATATATTGTTTAGCTTTGTTAATCAGTTAGGGGACAAGCTCTCCTCTACAATCACTCTGAGCACCGGTGCCCCAGAAGGCTGTGTACTCAGCCCCCTGCTGTATTCACTGTACACTCAAGAGTTTGAAGACTCGTACGGCCAGATTTGGGAACAGCTTCTTTCCAACTGTGATAAGACTGCTGAACGGATCCTGACCCAGATCTGGGCTGTACCCTCCAAATATCAGGACCTGCCTCTTGGTTTTTTTTGCACTACCTTACTTTCCTTTTTCTAGTCACTGTTTATGATTTATAATTAAAATTTTTAATATTTACTGTCAATTTGTACTCCAGAGAGCGCGAAGCGCAGAATCAAATATCACTGTGATGATTGTACGCTCTAGTATCAATTGTTTGGCGACAATAAAGTATAAAGTTATTTGGTAATTTAATTCCTCATTGTACATATTGACATGTTGACCTGATTACTTTAATGTTTTTTTGTTTATCTTCAATAATAATTAATAAAAAAGATTTTAAAAATGAAAATGAAATGCAACATTTAACTGATGAGGAAAGGCTACAAGATTGGGAGCTTCAAATGTAAAGTGGCAAGGCCTCTGGAATTCAACTATCACTAGGAAGAACCCCATGCCTGGGGCTTGGGGGTGGGGGGGGGGAGAATCAATTGTCTCTATTTTGGTGTTATGAATCTGTCTGAGCATTGGGACAGAGGGAACGGCAGAATTCATGTTTTAAGTTGTTGGCATGCTGTCAACAGTTATGTTGTTTGTGCACAGATAAAAAAGTGCAAGCTTTGAGTAATTAAGGGTTGAGTAGTGAATTGCCCAACCTAGATCTGTTAATGAATAGTCAACAAGATTATGTTGGCTGGATGAAGAATGTTCGCTTGAAGTATGACAGTTTCACAAAGAAAGTTTGAACTCTTTCAACTCAGTCCATGGAAGTCTAACCATAAGAGAAAATGTGCTTAATTTGGCATTACGGCAGAATTCGGACACAGAAAATTTTCAAGATAACTAGCTTGAAAACAAAAAGGTTGCACAATTGCAGTACAATGTGCCCTTTTGAGATTTATTAATCTGATTGCACCAATGTGCATCACTGGGGAAAGATATTTGTTCTATATCAGTCTTTATGCAACACCCAGAAATGCTTGTTACTGCCTTGGGTAATTTTAAATTCACTAGTAAATATTAAAAACATTAGGACATAACTGCAGAAAGTGAATTTAAAGCAAAATATAAGAATCTAACAACTGACATAATTGAATTGCACATGTCCTGATTGAAGAAATCCTTAAAAATAAAGGCAAGATTTAAAAAGGCAACTTCAGAAATATACAGGTTTCCCCCGCCATCCGAAGGCAGAGCATTCCTATGAAATAGTTCGTAAGTCAGAATGAGGTAAAGCGAAGAAGCAATTACCATTTATTTATATGGGAAAAATTTGTGAGCGTTCGCAGACCCAAAATTAACCTACTAAATCATGCCAAATAACACATAAAACCTAAAATAACAGTAACATATAGTAAAAGCAGGAATGATATGATAAATACATAGCCTATATAAAGTAGAAATACTTCTCTACAATCATTGCCGCACTGTTCTCCATAGCGAAAATCTCACGCAAGCGCTCTCGGCAAAAACTCTCTCCAGTAACCTTTAAGCTATGAAGCTGCCAAATCATACCAAATAACGCATAAAAATACACAGCCTATATAAAGTAGAAATAATGTATGTACAGTGTAGTATCACTTACGGGAGTCGGGAAGACATCGAACACACTGATGATGGTGTGTTAGGCTGAGTCGTTGGAGGTTGGGGTGGTGCAGTGGTCCCCACCCTCCAGGCCACCGACCGATACCAATCTGCGAAGCATGCAGGGGTGCAGCAGTGGCCAGGACGCACCCAGCACATCTTTGAGACAAAAGTCGAAATAAACAAGCTAATTAATTAGGTGCCACCCAGCACATAAATGTCGGCCCAGATCAGAGGCGACGCAATCAGCAATCGCCTCTGATCTGGGCCAACATTTACGTGCCGGGCTGCACCTAATTAATTAGTTTGTTTATTTCGGCTTTTTTCTTAAAGATGTGCTGGGTGCGTCCCAGCTACCACTGCATTCTCCGCGACCCGGCTACCGCTGCATTCTCCGCGACCCGGCTACTGCTGCATTCTCCGCGACCCGGCTACTGCTGCATTCTCCGCGACCCGGCTACTGCTGCATTCTCCGCAACCCGGCTACTGCTGCATTCTCCGCAACCCGGCTACCGCTGCATTCTCCGCGGATCGGTATCTTTCCGCGGCCCGGGGGTTGGGGTGGTGGGACACTGAAGTGTTGTCTGTTTCCATCAGGTAGGCAGATCATCTTCTATGTCTGCCTGCCTCGATGTCGAAGGTCGAGGTTCGTCGGCTGATGTGGAAGGCTTGCTTGACTGCTTAGCCTCGCACATTTTTCTATCATACAGTTCTTTGTAAGCACTCAAACCATCTTGCAAATATGCCCTAAACCGACATACCCTTTCAAAATTAAAATCGTACTTTATCATTGCAGCGAAAATCTCACGCAGTTGCTTCACGTTCAGTTCCTGGACGACTTCACTTTCAGTCCGTCCGCTACTGCATTTGGTTTCGATTGTTATCCTTTTCTCTTCCAATTGCATCAGCTCTTCATCCATCAGTTCTTGGTCATGGGATGCCAAAACCTCTTCAACATCATCTTCGTCAACTTCCACAAGCCAAACTCACTTTGTCCTTACTTCGTTCACCACAATCGAAACACTTAATTATGTCTGGTTTTACGCTAAGTGTAACACCCTTACGAGCTCTTTCAGGCTTTTCCGATACCTTAGAACTCATCTTGCTAACGGCTACTCACAGGCACGCGTTTAAGCAATACCGCGAGAATGCAGTTCCGAATCCGGGGGAGGTGCACGCTGCTTTTTTTCGTGCGCTTCCTTTTATCGCGCGCTGCTTTTTTTCATAACAGTGAAAACACCTTCTGTTAGCGAAAACAGGTAACTAATGTAGGTCTTTCATAACAGTGAGATGTCATAAAGCGAATGTTCAAAAAGTGGGGGACACCTGTATCATAAGATCCAAAATATCCAAAATACAGTAAGCATCTCATATACAGGATTTTTGACTGCAATAGTTTTCACTTCAATGATAAGCAACATATTGCACTGCAAAATAATGATTCTTAATACTCCGATACTATGGTATAAGCTTTGAACTTTGGATATCGGAAATTCTATTCTATTCTATTTTCTCCAAACCTTGACAGCGATTAAGCAAATCAATACAGACAGATAGAGCAATTCTGTACATTTTTGCAGGAATCCAAACCTTAGGCAAGTGTTTCAAAATTATGTTGTACCTACCAAGTTTAGAAGTGATACTAATTTTCGTTTAAAACATACTCTTAAACCAAATATCCTGTTCAATTTCCCAAGGAATTAACATGTTGAGCTCCCATTGGGTTATTTTGCATTAGAAAGATTGAACCCAATTTCTAAAAACAAAACCAGTTTTTAGGACTTCAAGACAAAAGCTCTGGAATCTCATGGGTATTTAGCTCACCCATACACAGAAACAATCAGCAAAGCAATAAAAAGTCTGTTTCATATTTAAGAAATGTATTTGCTCAGTTTTAAGGCATTTGCATTGTAAAATCTCCAAATAAATGCTTAATTGTTAGGATGGTGGAAATTAAATTCAGTTTTAAATTGTTTATTTTTTTCTTTTCCCACACTGGGCAACATCAGGTTTGTTCTCAGGTTTAGCAAGTAAGCTGACCCTATTAAGATGCAGCAACAATTCTGCCACTCATTGAGGGTACACTGATCAATTTCTAATTTAAAAATGGTTCACTGATATACACATTCAAATTGTTCACTGATAGCACAACTAAACAATACCATTTGAACACAATTGTAATTAGTTTATGTTTGAAGTTAAATTGCTTTTAACAAGTAAAACCGAATTTCATTACTCTGTGCAGAACAAACAAATGAGCCCACCAAGTCACCTTTTACATCCACAACAATATTAATTCCTGAGAAGCATTATTTTTCCATCCCTTGGATCGTTTCAATAAAATTACCTACTTTACTTGCACAAATAACATGATCGTCACTAACTCTGGTAGCACATTACACAGCCTCTAGTCATCACCTGGAAGTATTTTTCCCTGCCATAAATCAATAGGATGGTATACCCTTTTTCTCACCCTTGAACCATGAAGTAGGTTTTCCTCCTATCTATTCCTTACTATTTACTTCATTACAAATATCTCCATCAAATTACCCATTACTTTCCCTCTGAAAATCCTATCAGTTTCAAGTCTTCCATTGTATTACACTCCTCAACATCTGGTCACGTAATGGCAAATCTGTACTGACCCCAACTTGTCGTCTTTAAAGACCTTGTCAAAATGATTTTGCTGCAGCATTTCATCACTTAAACAAAAATACCATGATTGGACCATTGTTTAGAATCATTGATACCATAGGGAGTAAATATCCTCTCAATGTCGCAGCATTCACTATTATGCAGATTGCTTGTAAGCTACAAGGGATGAGGTAGTTTAGGCAGATAGATATTAATGCATGTTCAAATACTATACAGCACATACCTTAGAACTTAAATTTGCAAAATCATGTCGATACTGAATGAAACATATGATCAAGTGCTTTTTAATGACAATTTAGTGATTAAATCTCACAAACTGCAGATAGAAATGTTTATAAGCCATGATAACAAGCCTTAGAAGAAAATAAAGTAGTATCTCACTTAAAAAATGAATTATTAATGTGCTTGATGCTAGAGAATGAATGCTTAATATTGGTAGAATAATTCATAAAATGCTGACAATATCAAAGAACACAAAGTATGACACCTGAAGGGCTGTTACAATAACATGGACTGGAAAATATGGAAAGGCTCCGAGCCATAAGGATTATTGTGCAACTTGCAATATGCCTCTTTAGAATGATAGTCTTTCAAGTAAAAGCAAGAAGTTTGTATTATGATTGAATAAACAAGGTGAAAGTTCTTAACCCAGTTTTAGAACATTAGAAAGTTTTTGACAAGAACTGGCCATTCAGTCCAACAAAGCTTGACAAATTCCTATTCATAGTGTTGAAATAACTATCAATTTTAGATTTGAAAGCCTTTAATATAATACTCTCAACTACACTAGGTAGTTTGCTCCATGTGTCCACAACTCACTGTGTAAAGAAATGCTTCCTGGTGGTAGTCTGAAATCTCCCTTTAACCAGTCTCCACCTATGACCCTGTATCCTTGTTGATGGATTAATTCTGAAGAAGCCGTTGGTATCCACCTTACTTATACCCTTAATGGTTTTAAACACTTCTATCATGTCTCCTCTCATTCTATATCTACTTAGGCTAAAAAGATTTAATTCCTTCAATCTTTCTTCCTAGCTCCTACCCTGCAGACCTGGAATGAGTCTCGTCGCCCTTCTCTGAACTCTCTCCACTACCTTCACATCCCTCACAAAAAAATGCAGACCAAAATTGTACACGAAGTGTGGCTTCACAGGCACATTAAACAACTCAAAGAGAACGTCTCTAGACTTGGACTCCACTGAACACATTATATAGCCCAAGATTCTATTAGCCCTCTGTGCATTGTCTAGATGTTGATAGTGATGAGTCTACCAAGGTGCCCAAATCTTTCTCATACAGTACACTTTCAACTCAACACCCCCCCACTGTATATTCATATTGAGTATTTCTACTTCCAATGTATATTACACTAACTTACATTACATTTCATCTGCCATTTATCTGCCCACATCCAAATTTTGTTTACACCTAACTTTGATTCTGCTGCCTGAATGTAATTAACCCATCCCCCTAATTTTGTTTCATCTGCAAACTTTATTAGTTTGTTATGTGCTTATCCAAATCATTAATGTAAATTAAAAACAGCAGCTGCCCCAAAACTGATCCCTGTGGAACCCCACTTTTAGCACTACTTATGGTAGGTTCCAGTATTTTAAGGTACTTTCCAAATTTGTGTAACATCAAAGTTGCATTTGACGTGGCTTGGATTAATATTGAAGCAACCAAAAGAAAAAAACACACTTCAATATGAAAAGCTAACAAGGTAACTATAAACAGAAGTGAACTTTTAACCTTGAGACAGTGTCAGTGGAAATCATGCTTCAAGGATAAAATGTCTGAGCCAGGGTTTAGACCTGGCAATGATCCCTCAATGTTTTTGCTTGTTGGGAACACTGCAGATTTCCAATTTAAGTTCTAAGTAGCGTACCATTCAGAGACGTGATAGGTTTTGAAAGGTAGTTGCAAAGAGAAAGAAAACCCATACAATGAAAACTTATTGGAAAACTTCTTTCTCAATATGCTGTCACTGTTTGATAGGAATAATATGCCAAGATAAACATTGAGATCACATATTGCATTATTTTAGGCAGCGTTGAGTTAACCTGGATAACCTATCAAAAAGCCTTGGCCCAAAATGTTGACTGTACTCTTTTCCATAGATACTGTCTGGCCTCCTGAGTTCCTCAAGCATTTAATGTGTTGCTTGGATTTCTAGCATCTGCAGATTTTCTCATTTGTGGAAAAAGTAATAAGGTTGCTTCCCTGCCACCCAACACAACATTCTTGCTCCCAGCCACTGGATGAAGGTGCAATAGAATTGTTTAAGATTTACTACTTATATTGAATATACCATAAGTCAATAAAGGTGATGGCAAGTTAGCAATCAGGGAATTTTAGTTTAACAGTAAGTCTTCAGGAACAAGACAAATATTGCTGATTCTTGGGATGAACTTGTATCAGAATGTAAAACTGTTTGCAGTTCAAAGTGCAGCTTGATTCTGTAAATGACTTCAAAAGAACTGATAACATTCTACCCCAACATGATACAAAGTCGTAACTTTCAAGATTTTGGAGAAGACTACGGTGGCAGAACATGCATACTTGCTCAAAACCTGTCAAGAAAAATGTGGAACAGAGATTTAATACTTTTAGAAATATGACAAGCTGAAGAAAAGCAGATAGTTGAAATGCAGCCTCTCAAGTGTTAGCAACAAAATGATGGCCAAAAGCTTTTCAACTTATTGAAGAAGCAGTGGGAGTCTTCAAAAGGATAATCCAAACAGGGGAAAAAATATCAAGAAAAGGGCAATCAATGATTATATTAAGGTACTTTTCCAATAGATGGAAAAAAGGTATACAACATTGATTTTTTCAGGCTGAGTTAAAGACAGGTTAAAAGGATACAACTACATCATTGAATGAAGGTTCTGCTCCGTTATTAACTCATTCATTCCTTAATCCCATCCCAACCTACAAATAAGCTCCAAATCTACACAAGTGCCCTCTTAATGTTACTTAGAAATGTGTATGCTATGTTCAGTATTTAAACCCTCGTTCATGTTCTCTGACAAGAAATCTCAAAAAGAACACAGCTCCAGTTTTTTTAAATCAATTCTTATGGAAAGATTGGATTTCCTTAATATTGTTTCTCCTTAAAGATGCACATTTCAAAAATGAAACTGCAATGCTCATTAACAATTATGCATTTAATTATCATTCTAGTTATGATTCTATTCAAACAGAATAGATTCCATCAACTTTAACTATACATCCAACCCCTTTCAATGCCTCAAAGCAGAACCCCGCTTTCACAACTTTCAGCTTCTCAGAATCAAAATTGTTATCAGACTTAAATGACATGAAACTTGCATAGTGCAAAGGCAAAATTACTATAAATTACAAAAAATATGAATTTATGCTAAATATGCTGTGCAGGTTGACTGTGTGGTTTAAGAAGGCATATGGTGCATTGGCAGAGGATAGTCAGAGGCTTTTTGCCAGGGCTGAAATGGCAAACACAATAGCGCACAGTTTTCAGGTGCTTGTAAGTAGGTACAGAGGAGATGTTGGGGTAAGCTTTTTACGCGGAGTGGTAAGTGCATGGAATGGGCTGCCGGCAACGGTAGTGGAGGCGAATACGATAGGATCTTTTAAGAGACTCCTGGATAGGTACATGGAGCCTAGAAAAATAGAAGGCTAATGGTAACCCTAGGTAATTTCTAAAGGAAGTACATGTTCAACACAGCATTGTGGGCCGAAGGGCTTGTAATGTGCTGTAGGTTTTCTATATTCTATATTCCAAATGACACCGACCGCTACCGGCCTCATATTTACTGTTCTGCTGTAATATCAATATCAGGATTACTTATAATGCTCCCTCATTCAGGAATGTCAGCATGTCTGGCCACCACTTTTAGTACCTCTTTAACTAAACAATTAATATGCATGGTGAACAGAAAACTATGAACAGACACCATGCCAGGATACAATTTAAAATTCAGATGCTTTCACACATTTCCTACCACCAGTTGACAAAAGTGAAACCCTGCATCAATTAATAACGTTACACACTTCATTCTTGATTCGTTTTGTATTTCAACAAGAACAGAATTGATGCCTCCTTCCTCCCATGGCAGATGTTGTGTGGACTTAAAGATACAGCATCAGAAATCCGTGAATGTTAGATTATGATTTAATTAGTGCGAGTTTACAGTGCCTTGAAAAAGTATTCAGCCTGCACAACCATTTTCATATTTTATTGTCTCAATTTCTAACTTTCCTTAGCTGCTATATACTGCATTGACTTACCAATTCATCCAATTTGTTATGTATAATAAAAAGTTGGAGGATCACCTATTTTCAATCAATTCTGTAAGGTTCAACAGCATGGTAAATTTTCAAGAGGCCAAACAAAAATGAAGACAAAAGAGCATTCAAGGCAGGGCAGGGAAATGATAGTGAAGCACAACTACAGGGAAGCATACAAGACCATCTCAAAGACACTGAACATATCCCACTGCAGTCCATCGTGAAAAAGTGGAAAAAAATATAGAACCATAGTCACACTGCCTAGGTCAGGCCACCCCTCTAAATTTAGTCGCCAGAGAAGAAATGGCACCTGTAAGACAGGCTACTGTGATGCCAACAGTCACTCTGAGTGAGCTGCAAAAGTCTATAGCTGCAAATGGAGATGAAGTTCATGGCTCCACAATCTCCAAGGCCTGGCACAGAAAGGGTACTTATGGAAGAGTGCAAAGGAAGAAGCACTGGCTAAAAAAAAAGCATATCCTTGACCATAAAGACTTTTCAAAACATCACTTAAAAGATACTGTAAAGATGTGGTTGGATGTGAATCAAGTGGAACTTTTGGCCTCAACGCTAAGCAATACATGTGGCATAAATCTAATATCATGTACCACCATCCCTTCTACAGAGTATGGTGGAGGAAGCATCTTGCTGTGGGAATGCCTTTCAGCCACAGGGACTAGAAAGCTGGTCAACATTGATGGAAGTTAAATGCTGCTGTTCATAGATCCTGGATAAAAACCTGCTAACCTCTGCCAGAAAGCTTTAACTGGGAAGGAAGTTTGTCTTTAAGGACAACATCCTTAACATCACGGATACGATAGGGTCTTTTAAGAGACTCCTGGATAGATACATGGAGCTTAGAAAATGAGGGCTAGGTAATTTCTAAGGTAAGGACATGTTCGGCACAGCTTTGTGGGCCAAAGGGCCTGTATTGTGCTGTAGGGTTTCTATGTTTATACCCCAAAGCACTCTGCCACAGCAACCATGGAGTGGCATCAAATTAAGAAAATTGATGTCCATCAGTGGCCCAGTCAGAGTCCTGACCTTAACCCAATCGAACATTTGTGGCAAGGTCTCAAGATTGCGGTCCACTGCTGCTCCCCAACTAACCTGGTAGAGCTTGTGCAATTTTATAAGGAAGAACAGGCAAATCTTCCTCCATCACATTATGCAAAGTTAATAGAGACTTGTCAAAAAAAGAGACTACTGACTGCGAGAGATGGTTCAACTAACTACTGAAGAAAGGGGGATGAATACTTTTAAACTGTTGGCTTTTCAATTTTTACTGATTTTCAGGCTCGACTGTGAAAAAAATGAGCATGTGATTCAACAATAAAAATTCTCAGTTAAATTGATCAAAATCTTTGGTTGCAATACTCATTTATGTGAACAAAGGGCTGGAGGATGAATACTTTTTACAAGGACTGCAGCTAGTATTCAGTGCACAAAATTATTAATAAAATAAAAAAATAACAGCAAGATCATGTGATCAAAAGAAAAAGAAAGGAAGTTGTTGACACTTTTTTTAAAATTTAAGTTTTCATATACTGTGTCTTAAACAGATCAAGAGGGCAGTTTGTGGCCTGGGTACCTGGCCAAGGACAGGTCATATTTCATCAGGAGAAACAAGATTTTATTCCGATTTTCATACAACACAGGATACCAATTGGTTCATCATGATGTAACAATTCTTAAAGAAATGTATAGTAATTCCCTTTATTTTACCCTGATTTTCCAATCAAAGTCCGATGCCAGGGGCACCTAGTAATCACCAATTTACCAACTAAATGGCATGGTTATAGAATGTGGGGATAAGCTGACACACTTGGTTAAAATCATGTAGTCAAAGAGAATATTCAAACTCAATAATGACAAACAAAAGAAAATCTGCAAATGCTGGAAATCCAAACAAAATGCTGAAGGAACTGGGCAGGCAAGGCAGCATCTAAGGAAAAGAGTACAGTACAGTGGGTGGCCACTGGGAGATCCTGCTTTTTCTGGCAGACAGAGCACAAGTGCTTTTCATTGCAGAATGAAGGAGATATCCTCCTCCTTCAAAGAAAGGGGCTTCCCTTCCTCCACCATCAATGTGCCCCCAGCCACATTTTCATTTCATGCACGTCCACCCTCATCCCATCCTCCCACCACCCCACCAGGGATAAGGTTCCTTTTGTCCTCACCTATCACCCCACCAGCCTCCTCATCTAGCACCTAATTCTCCGTAACTTCCACGTTCTTCAACGGGATCCTACCAAACACATCTTTCCCTCTTCCCCACTTTGTTTTCCACAGGGATCACTCCCCACGCAACTTCTTTGTCCATTCATCCTTCCCCACTGATCTCCCTCCCAGCACATCCTTGTAAGTGGAACAATGCCACACCTGCCCCGACACCTCCTCATTTCTTGGCTATACAACTCTATTCACCACTTACACTCTTCTTTACATCAACAGTACATCAGTGGAAGCTCTAAGCAGTTTCAAACTCCTGGGAGTGCACATCACTACCTAAACAGTCCTTCCAGGTGAAGCGACACTTCACCTGTGAGTCTGTTGGGGTCATGTACTGTATCCAATGCTCCCGGTGTGGCCTCCTGTATATCAGTGAGACCCAATGTAGATTAGGAAACCACTCCGTTGAGCACCTACACTGTCCAACAGAAAGAGGGGGATCTGTTGGCACCCATTTTAATTCTACTTCCCATTCTGACATGTCAGTCCATGGCTTCCTCTACTGTCGCAATGAAGCAACATTCAGGATAGAAAGATAGAAAATCTACAGCACAATACAGGCCCTTCGGCCCACAAGGTTACATTGAACATGTCCTTACCTTAGAAATTACTAGGCTTACCTATAGCCCTCTATTTTTCTAAGCTACATGTACCTATCCAAAAGTCTCTTAAAAGACCCTATTGTATCCACCTTCACCACAATTGCCAGCAGCCCATTCCACGCACTCACCACTCTCTGAGTAAAAAACTTACCCCTGACATCTCTGTACCTACTCCCCAGCACCTTAAACCTGTGTCCTCTTGTAGCAACCATTTCAGCCCTGGGAAAAAGTCTCTGACTATCCACACGATCAATGCCTCTCATCATCTTATCTCATCAGGATGGAGGAGCAACAGCTTATATTCCATCTGGGTAGCCTCCAACCTGAAGGCATGAACACCGATTTCTTAAACTTCCAGTAATACCCACCACACCATTCCCTTTTCCCTCTCTCACCTTTTCTATGCAGCTGCCTATTACCTTCCTCTGGTGCTCCTCCTCCTTTCTCTTTCTTTCATGGCCTTTTCTCCACTCCTATCAGGAACCCCCTTCTCAAGCCCTGTATCTCTTCTACAAATCAGCATCTCGGCTCTTTACTTCACCCCTCCCCCACTTCCCTCTTTCACCTATCACCTTGTTTCTTCCTCCCCTCCCCCCACCCTCTAACTCTGACATCCTTTTTCTCTAGTCCTGATGAAGTGTCTTGGCCCAAAATCTCGACTATACTCTTTCCAATAAAGGCAACATTAGGGTGGAGACATTGGAGTGTGAGAAAGCAGCACAACCTACTGCGTAGCTGTACCCCCAAGACAGGGAAGAGATCAGATCGGCTGAGCTTGCTTTCCCTGAAGCAGAGGCGGTTGAAGACTGACCCAACAAAAACATCCCAAATTGAGAGGTGCAGGTGGAGTAGTCAAATCTTTTTCCCATGGCAGGAGTATCAAAAACCTAATTTAAGATAGAGGAAGGGGCCTTAAAAGAGAATCAGAAAGGTTAGATCTTATGTGGATAATGTCTGGAACTTGGAACCCGAGGCGATGATGGCATCAGATATAATTACTACATTTAAAAGGCATTTTTGAAAAACAAATAAGCAAGATACAAGAGGATATAGACTAGTGTACATATGCGAAAAGATCATCATGATTATGATAAGCCAAAGTGCTCATTTCTTGGCTATACAACTCTATTCACCACTTACACCCCTCTTTACATGGCGACACATTAGTGGAAGCTCCAAGCAGTTTCAAACTCCCAGGAGTGCACATCTCGTACAAACTCTCATCCCAGAACATATTCTACACAATCAGGAAAGCTCATCAATGTTTCTACTAGCTGAGGTTAAAGAGCGCTGCACTATTCTCACATCCTTCTACAGATGTGCAGTAGGGAACATGCCTCATCACTGCATGGTACAGAGACTCCACTGCACTGGGCAGGAAAGCTCTACAATAGGCAGTCAAATCTACTTTTCGCACCAGCCTACTCACCATTATATATATATCCATATATCCAGAAAGGTGCTAGAAAAAGACCAGTGACATCATGAAGGATCCCAACCAACTTGTTCATGGACTGTTTGTCCCACTCCAATCATGAAGAAGGCCATCTCCTACTGTCAATTCCACGTCCCATTCCCGCTCTAATATATCCATCCATCTACTGTCAAGATGAAGCCACACTCAGGTTGGAAGAACAACACCTTATATTCTGTCTGGATAGCCTCCAACCTGATGGCATGAACACTGTATCACTGACTTCTCTAATTTCCGTTAATGCCCCTCCTCCCCTTCTTACCCCATCCCTTCTTTATTCATTTACGTATTTTTTTTTTACTTTTTCCCCTTTCTTTCTCTCTTTTTTCTCCCTCTGTCTCTCCCCTCCCCCTTTCTTTCTCCCTCGACCTCCTGTCCCATGATCCTCTCCCTTCTCCAGCCTGGTAACCCTTTTGCCAATCAACTTTTCAGCTCTTAGCTCCATCCTTCCCCTTCCTGTCTTCTCCTATCATTTCGAATCTCCCCCTCCCCCTCTCAAATCTCTTACTAGCTCTTCTTTCAGTTAGTCCCAACAAAGGGTCTCGGCTCGAAATGTCAGCTGTACCTCTTCCTATAGATGTTGCCTGGCCTGCTGCATTCCACCAGCATTTTTTGTGAGACTATTATTATTATTGCTTTATTTACCTCATTGCATTATTTGTGCTACATCAGATCCAGAGTAACAATTACCTTGTTCTCCTAGCACAAACAACAGAAAATCTGCAGATTTTGGGAATCCAAGCAACACACACAAAATGATGCAGGAACTCAGCAGGCTAGGCAGCATCTATGGTAAAGTCCATTGCCGATGTTTTGGGCCGAACCATTGACAATACTCTTTCCCAAAGATGCTGCCCGGCCGACTCAGTTCTTCCAGCATTTTGCGTGCTTTGTTCTCTTTTACACTTGTATACTGGAAATAACATTAAACCATCTTGAATCTATCATTGTATAGATACAACATCCTATCTGAAAGGCATTTGCGGGAAAAGGAGACCCTGATACTGGTACTTTGAGGCAGTTAAGACAATGGAGTCAATTAAGGTGCTGTAAATACTGTCTGACCACATTAGTAATCAGCAAAGTGTATCATAATCACATTACCCCGTCAAGGAGGAACTGTGCAGTAACCATCAGACATTATAGTGTGTGTGTGTGTGTGTGTGTGTGTGTGTGTGTGTGTGCGCGCGCGCCCTTAACACCTGGTGGAGTCGTCGGAGCGCCGTCATGACAAGCTTTTTGGTATGCTCATCATATGGCGTGTCTTGGGCATCTGAAACCTGGCGGAGCCCATCCCTCTCCAGGTGTTTTCTTTTACGAGGTCGAGTCGTTAGCTTGACACTCAACTCAGGCATGGATGAAGAGCGTGCAAAGGAGCTGGCTAGATTCAAACTCGAACTCGGGACCTCTCGCCCTGAAGTACAGCATTGATGCCACTATGCCACCAGCCAGCTGGTGGCGTATAATTGGGTAATAAGAATAGTGACAATAGTAATAGTGATAGGAATGGTAATGCCTCATGCACTGAGTTGCATTTTGTGTCGCTCCAGATTTCCAGTACATGCAGTTTTTTTTCTTGTTGTCTGGTACTTATATGGAGCTTTAAATAACATCACACCATCCTAAAATGCCTTACAGCCAATCAAGAACTGACAGCAAGCAATTAGCTCAAACAATCCATTTGTAAACAATGATACAACTTTCAGGATTAAACTTTAACCTACTTTGGATCTTAGTTTTCCTTATGAAAATGATTTTTTTTTCAAAAAACCATCTTATTATTCATCTTTTACACTATTTTTATTTCTAATAATTCTTATGTCTGGCACTGTACTGGTGTGGTAAAACAATATTTCACAACATAGGTCAGTAATAATAAATCTGATTCTGAAAAGAACTGTAATTTCTGTCACTTTGGATGGCAGAATAAGTGTCAAAGATTTTGAGCCCTCTTCAGCATCACAGGTCACAATTCAAAGTAACAGTTAGATAAAGATAGGAATTTCTTTTATGTGAAGGCAGAGAAAAGAAACGAAAATTCTCATTTAATATTTACCACAATATTAAGTTAAATATACAGATGGTATTTCCAGATCTATTACTAGGCCTTATTTCGCAAGCTGTTCAAAATGTCCAATGAAAATGGAATGAACCAACATATGCAAGATAAAACAGTAAAACAAATTAGAAATGTATCCATTTTCTATAAACTTTCTGGAAACCTATTTGAATAATCCAACCCAATTCCTCAGCCTGCTGCAAACAAGAGAAAATCTGCAGATGCTGGAATTCCAAGCAACACACACAAAATGCTGGAGGAACTCAGCAGGCCAGGTGCCATCTGAAAAAAAGTACAGTCGACATTTCAGGCCAAAACTCTTCAAGACTCATCAGAACTTGAACAATGATTTGGCTTTCTCAGAACAATGCTGCCTGGCTTACAAAGTTCCTCCAGCATTTGGTGTGTGTTCCTCAGCCTGCTGAAAACTTCTTGTTAGTATTTTTTTTAAGCGTAAAATCCTAAAATGATGCACTTTACATTCAGACATTGGCTTATGCAGAACAAAGGGATGCAACAGGCACAATCTCAAAGTGTATGCTGCAGATAATGGACAATGGAGATGGAAAAAAATTCCAACCTCATTGCACAACTCAACTCACTCTTCCGAATGCTCCACCTATCAATTCATACTGTATTACAATATCAAGATAATCCAAATGTGCAATAACTGCAGCCCCAACACAATCTCTGCAGTACAATAAATGCTCCCTGCACACCTGAAAAAGTCCCATTCACTCCAACTTTCTGTTCACTAATCCACCCTCAATCCATGCCGATATAATGGCCCTGATACTACACTCTCATCAAATGTCATAAGCTGTATTCCCTAGTGTAAAATGTCTGAATTGTACTGTAGCATCATTGATGTAGATAGTTTCTGATATGCGTCAGTAGTTATTAAACAAGTTTGACACAATATTGTGAAAAATCAGAATAAAGAATTTCTCTCAACCAAATTGGCCTAGTAAGGGCATCAAATGTTACAGGGAGAAGACAGGAAAATGGGGTTAAAAGGAAAAATAAATCAGCCATGATTGAATGGCAAATCAGACTCAACAGGTTGAATAGGCCATGTCTCATGATTTTATAGCCTCTTCTTTCACCATTAATGTACTCAATATATTTTATGTACAATTAATGCATGCTGCTCAAAGGTTTTTTTTGAAGGAACATTCTGTGGTGTTCTATTTAGCTAGATTCTTAAGATTCAGTGGAATAATGTGGCCATTGTATGAATTTCTGACAAATTAGCTCAAATATTAATATTTAATTCAAAGACAAAAATTCTTAAGCTATTAACAATACACAAAATACTACCTTGTTGCTGTACAGCAAAACAACTGAAAATTACGTCAGAAGCAAAATTGTTGCCCTTTTTGTATACACTACAACCAAATGTTGCCAATGCAGTTAAGGCCTTTCTTGGTAGGAAATTACAGCCCCAGTGACAACAATCTGACATCTTCTGTGATTTTTGAATATTTAAGGAGTTTTGAACAATTTAACTTCTGCAGCCATTAACTGCACAAGTTATTTCACAGGCAGAAGTAATAAAGATTTTTCAAGAATATATTCCTACAGTAAGAAATAAAATACCAACAATATTGCTTACCAGAATAATTTACAATCACATCACTGCTATGCTCGTTAATGTGCAGATTCAGTTTGCTAAAGACCTATACCAAGCCTACTTTATTTTTAATCAATAAAATCTAGATCTGATACATCAGAAAAGTTGAGAACAAACTAAGACCTTTCTATTCAAATAATTCATAAATCTATATATTTCAATATCATAATTCAAAGTTTAACATAACCAACAATACAGTGAACACCAAATTAAAATATCTGACTCTACTTGTGTCCATTGTATTGTCACTACCTACATAGTTTCTGAAAGCTTCCAATTAATTATTTTTTAATCAAAATTGCAATATACTAAACACTGGCTTTGCTTGTGTTTAATCTGGGCCAGAATTTGTTGCCAAAAACTTGTCATCCACATAAATGATACATATTTATTTTTGTGATAACCTTATGCTGACCTCCGGGTGAGCACTGTGCTGACCCAAAATAGCAAGATCATGGCAATATGATCTTGTATAACTTAATTTCATTAGACATGTGGATGTACTGAAAAGCCTGACAAGAAACTTCAGAAAGCACTGACAACTGGCTAAACTTTTCCTCACAGCTTTGCACCAAGTCAGTAGGTCGCTGCTAGATTCCATGTGTCAGGAGTCCCAACTCCCTGGCACAAGTTGTGGAAGAAAAAGTTGTGGCTTTGTGCTGGCGTTTTCCAGTATGTTCTAGCCAACTATCTTAATAGCTGTTTCTTATGTATTATCATAATCAAGAATTAAACCTCATGATCATTAAACATACAAACCATTTTTTAAAGCTTGGCACTAATGACACACCACTAAAAGTGAATCTACAGCAAAAACTATATTAAAATGTTTACAGGAATGATTTTACTGGCATTTTCAAGAACATACTACCCTCGACAGGACAATAAAACAATACCTCTTGCTTAAGGCTTTCTTACTATATTGCCCAAGAGCTTGCTACTCACTGGACCATATCCCGAAAATCTGGAATCCTCTGGGTAACCATTGGCACTAGGCACATGACATCTGAATCAGGCCAATTCAAGCACAAGGATTCCCAACTAACAAGGTCTGACCCAGTTTCTGATTATTTAACACTGGTGTGCACATGAACAATAAAAATGCCTATTGAGTGCAACTTCAGGAGACACCATGCTAGACATTCTTGGTTTTGTTGCAAGTGGAATAAAGATAATCATTTTCACATTCGATGCTGTTTTAGGAGTCCACTTGAATCCTGCCTCTCCCCAAAACATTCAGGCTAACTGGACTGTTTTCCTTGTCATATTATGCTTTGTTTGAGGAGAGAGGAAAACTGAGCATTATGGATATAAAACATTATTTCTCTACATAGATACAGCCCAACTTGCGGAGAATTTTCAGGATTGAGTTTGTATTGAAGCTACATTACTTATATTTCCAATTCCACTTGTTTTTTTTAAAATTTATTCTAATCTTAAGTTATTTTTAGATAGATAGATATACTTTATTGATCCTGAGGGAAATTGGGTTTCGTTACAGCTGCACCAACCAAGAATAGAGCACAACTATAGCAATACAAAACCACAAACAATCAAACAACAATATGCAAACTATGCTAGATGGAAATAAGTCCAGGACCAGTCTATTGGCTCAGGGTGTCTGACCCTCCACGGGAGGAGCTGCAAAGTTCTATGGCCACAGGCAGGAACAACCTCCCATGACACCCAGTATTGCATCTCGGTGGAATATGGCCGGAGTCCAACAGCAAAAAGTTCAATATCCGGGCTACAAACACGTTCCTTGATCGTAATATGACCAGGATTGCACCATCCGTTGTTAACTAGAACAGCAAGCCCCCCTCCTTTGCGCTTACCGCTCTCAGTGCACTTCCGGTCAGCCCGATATAATGCTGATATAATGAGATTCTGAATGGGATGAGTGCTACAAGGAGGTCTCTGCATAGTTGAGAGTGGAGGGAGGGGGGAGGTTGGTGACAGGGTCAAAACAACAGGATAAGGATATTTCAGTTAAGACTGAGACCAGAAAGACTTTCTTCCTGGAGAACTAGAATCTTTGGAAGTCAACAAACCACCCAAATGTTCAAAGGGATCACAAGGTGATGTATACAATTACTGCACTTCTAGCTCCACAGTTTTCTAAAAATATAAAACCATCTACAACTACATAAAATCAAGTATATTCCACCAGCACTTATTATCAAATCTTCATCATTAGATGAAAGCTAAATAGCCAGAAGCCAACATTAAGTTTCAAAGTAGGTGCAAATGCAACATAAGATTCTCTTTCCAAAACACTGGCAAAGAAGTAAAATAGAAATGCTCAAGCTCATCTTTATATTCCAACTTTGAAATGAAATTGTTGAAAAATTGCATACTTTCACTAACCAGAGTAATCAGTCAACTCAAATCAGAACACAGCTACAATAGCAATATTAAAGATCACTCCATTTTTCAAAAATCTAATACACACAAATATATGCCCATTGACAATGGTCAACTTAAATCTATCCGCTTCCAAAATGATACAACCAGAAAAAAGATAGCACAATGGAAAACTACTGTGCATGACTGAGATGTTTGGATCTAGGGTACATTAAGGGGGAAAGTAATGCAAAAAGTACTGATTCTAACCCTACTTTACACCTGATCTGAAAGTGCTCAAAACAAACTGCAACCAAACAGTGAAAATATTCAACTCAACATCCTTTTGAATGTCTGACCTCCACAAACACCCCTAACACCATAGTATATCAAATACTAAAACGTGTGACAACACTCAATCCCGCATTACCTTAATAGGTAATCAGAACTTGAAAGGAAGAATTAACTTGTATTTATGGGTAGCAGTAGAGAGAATCTGTTGTCAAATGAGGACCTAAATTTTCCAAACCAGGCCCCACTGCCCACACTCACTCACCAGTTACATGCCCATTTCCCCATTATTTACCTTCTCCAGGTCTCCAAGTCACGCATATCCCAAAGCAATAGCAACAAAATGCCACAACTGTTGAACTGATGGCTTGTGTTGCAACAAGTGCCCACCTTACATGTTCATTGAAAGTGACTCTCCCGTGCTAAGCTAGGGATTGCCTGTTTAAGGAGTGTGGCAGCCCCTCCCACTAGCTGCCATATAACTGATAATGTCACAGCGACGGCAGAGTACAAATCTAGTGCGTTGAAAGCACATGATCATGTTTGCTCTCTGGGTCACCGTGGGGCAGGTCGTGGATGGTGCCACGGAAACAGTGGAAGTATGCTGCACTAAGAGGGAACTTGGGAACACATTTTAGATATGTTTTTGTAACTGAGTTTAACTCAGATGGTTTACTGAATGTTTATCGTTTGGCTCGACCTTTAAATAAATAGATAATTACTAGTAGCAAGTGTCTTCTGTTCCCACTCACCGAACCTGCACACATGATTTCACACAATTGGCACTAAGAGTAGGGTTTTGTGATTTGACAGGAGATTAACATATATAAAGGTTAAAAAAAAAATAAGAGTGAACCCCTCATGTGAGAAGTGTCGATTACTGGGGTGAACCAACAACGGTGCATGATTTGGATGTCTCATGAACCTACTGGTGGGCAACAGGATGCCAGTAGGCTGGTCAGACTAGGTGGACCTCCGTGGGGTGAAAGTGGGAAAACCACAGTGTCTGCACTTGATAAGGAAGAGTCAAGCAAAGGGTATCTCCTTCCCAACTCACCCAGAGGGATCATTCGTACTGCACCCTTCCCCCCATAAAAGTGTGAATGGTTTGAGGCTGAGGTGTGTAGTGTGAGGTGTGGACATTCATGTGTTCACTTGAGAGTGCGAGAGGGAGAATATGCATGAGTGAGTGGATGCTAAGTCTGTCATGTGTTTGTTAAAAATGCATTGCAGTGTGTTTCAACTAACCCAGAGGAAGAGTGCGTTACTTACTGTGAAATGAATTTGCAGGCTGTCATCAGAGGCAGTTTCTTCAAGAAGCTGTATGAATGTGAGAGTGTGGAGACCACATTCATCCATCTTTTCTTTTTCTCTGTTCTTTAGAACGTGTTTAATGTGTGTTAACTGTATGTTCCAAGTATTTTTCAGTTCACTGAAGCTTCAGAGGGAAGAAAAGTGCATGCACTGACTTTTATTTTGTCTTATCTATGTTTTGTGTATATTTATTTCTTTGCTTTGAAATGGGTTTGGAGAGGGAGAAACCCAGATTCCATATAGGCCATGTGAAATCCAGGTTAAGATGATGGAAATACAAGAGTCTCTATTCCAGATACAGGATTCCCACATTTCAGAAAGAAATTGGCATTTTGGGAAATTGGGGAAGTTGAGATATAGTCATGGCATCTCATGGCATGTGTCTCGTAAAATGCAAATGAGACGGACCAGGATTCAGGTCATTCCCACCTCCAAGAACACAAATGTACAATGTGCTTCAAGTAGAGGATGTGTCAGGTAAAATGAGAGTTCACCACTGCTGACCACAGAGAACCAGAGGGAGAAGGAAGACCAAGTGAGTCAGCCCACTAACAATCTCGCTGCAAGAAATTTAAATAACAACTATCAACCTCTTGATTGAAGACCTGCGAATGAAAAGGAATGGAAA
Source organism: Mobula hypostoma (assembly GCF_963921235.1). Taxonomy (NCBI): domain Eukaryota; kingdom Metazoa; phylum Chordata; class Chondrichthyes; order Myliobatiformes; family Myliobatidae; genus Mobula; species Mobula hypostoma. The sequence goes on from NC_086106.1 coordinate 66,888,495, forward strand.
AGTGAACGCAGAAGGCAGAGTATGACAGCAAGCTGTGACTAACGTGATAAAACATAACGGGAATGGCACTTAGTAATGAATGCTGGCTCTGGAAGGTAGATGATTAGCTATACAGATCAGAATAGAAAGATATTGGGAAAACAGATGGGAGGGATCAGAGTTATGGCAGGTTCAGCCCCTCGTCATTCTACAACTTCGATGGCAAGATAGACTGATAGAGAAAAAAAATGCATACAGTATCTAAAGGCAGCCACCCTTGCCAGAATAGGGAGTGAACACAAATGAGCTGGGGCCTTTTTGTGATTAGGTCAGCAATTGAAAGGATAGTCTGTGAGGGTGTGCTACCTGAGCAAGGTTCTTGCAGCTATTCAAATAGAAGCCAGCCCAAACCTTCCTGTATGTAGATCGATCAAAGAGACTGGTTGTCAGATTATTCTGACAATCTCCCATCATGGCATGGAATGTGAACTGTTGCCTATGAACCTGAAACAAAGTTGCCTTGCTATGACGCTGCTGCAGAATAACTACTGATATCGATTATTGATAGTTTCAGCTATCAGAGACTGAAGGGGCGAAGGATGTGATCAAAGTGTAACGTGCCAGTCGGGATGGAGAAAACAATGATACAAATGGCACAACTGCAGTTTAAAGACCAGTTGAAATCGAGAAGACAGATATGTCCAAAAAAAAAGGATGTTATTAAATTTCTAGAAAGTTTTATTGCCATCTCTGTATTGTCTTGTAGATAGCCAATATGGGATTTTCCACAGTGCAGATGCAGGTACACATGGGGAATTAATAGGTTAGTGATTAAGGAAGGGATAAGTAGTGAAGGGTATTTTTGCTGCCCTACATACTTAGATCAAAGTTTTGCATATAAGATCAAAATCTATCAAAGCTTTCCGACCTTATGTGCAAAACACAAGTTATTTTCAAATACAGCAAGCAACTCCTCAAACTCGTTCCTCCATTCAACAACATCATAGATAAACTGATCTATGAAGTCAATTCAATTTTCATCACCTATCCCTATAACTGTTCATATACTTATCGCCAAAAATCAAACTACTCAGTATCCTCAGGACCCTGTAACAAAGAATTTAACTGATTCCAACTACAGCTGAAAAGGAAAAACTTACCGCCATTATCCAGTTACTTTGATCTTTCAAATTACCCCACATGGAAACCTCATTACATTTACATTGTCAAGTCCACTAACACTTTGGAGCTTTCAAATCATGAAATAAAATAATGAAATCATACACACTTTTGAAAACATAAGATCAAATAATGGAAATAACTTATTCTTAAGTACAAATAGGTCTGTAGCTGCTGGACATCCTCAACAAGTCAGGGTAGTTTTGTGGAACCAGAAATACAGCTAATATTTTACTGAAAGACCATTCCATGACAAAACATTAACTCGTGACTTTCTATAGATGCTCCAACACATCCTGAGGATTTCCACAATTTTCTGCGTTTATGTCCACAAGAACATTGCAAAGCTCATTCCATTGAATGGTCTTCTGAACCCTACAGTAGATGTAACCTGGCACAGGATATAACAGCGGACTCCCAATAGCTTTAAGACTGAAGCTTTCAGATTTGCACATTTCCTACAATTGTATTAAGAAATGCCAGCAACATCTGGACAAAAAAAAACTTTAATTTACAAAGGAAAAAAGATCGCACTGTTTCTCTCATCCCATACCTGCAGGATCATGGTTTGTTTAAACTGAATTAATGAAGACAATGAATTACCTCAGAAATGAATGAGACTAAACAATGATGAAAGAAATTATGAAGATGTTCCTTAAAATACATAAACATAAAAGAAGTTTAAAATACAGTTTTGATGAACTTTTCAATCGCAGCTGCAAAATGATAAACATCGGCAATAAATGATGCCTTACAATTTTATTATAATCCAAATGCACATTCCCTTAATAAAATTTCCAATGCACCAGGACCAATTATTTCCAAGTGAATCTCAAACACTAACAATAGGTCAAATACATCCAATTATTTATTGTTTATTGAATAACGAGTGTATTTGAATAAATTCCAACTAATATTTAATCAATAAGCCTGTAACAGGCTGTTCCATGAATAAATGAAACTAGTTAACAGTACTCACCGACACTTTGCTTCCGGTTATCTGAATGCAGTGGTTAATGCAGTGTAAATTAATATTGTTGGGAGGGGCAAAAAAATTAACAAAACAGCAACATTATTAGTGAGCACAGCTTTTCGATGCTTAATTACAATGCAGTTTAGTTGCAGCATTAGTAATACTGAACAAGGAACTAATCATGCTGATCTGATTTAGAAAATATTACAGATTGACTATTTTCTATTTTAATTTCAGCAGGTTTCACAGTAAAATGTTACCAATTTTCATGCATATATGTGGTGATTTGATGGTTTAAAATTTTAATCCAAAAAAAAACACTACATATAACCTCAATATTGAGATCATGCGACAATCTCATATGTATCCTCCATGTCAACTTTCATTGAACCCAATTTAGAATAATTGTTTATTTATATGACTGATGCAGTACTTCCAGAAAAAAAGCTGTTTCCTATTCAACAAAGTGTTCACCAAACCCAAAAGAAATTCAGTTTTCGAATGACCCATAAAATGAATCCGAAATTGAGAGTATATTTAAAATATCAACTAGTACAGCCAATTTCAAATCTTGATTTTTTCAATTGTGATACTGTCTTTCCACATGTACATTATGCAAACACTTTATTGAATCAAAAAAAAAATCAAATATGTTAATTAAGCCCTTTTTTGCTGCTCATTATTGCTAATCTGACATCAGTAAGAGGAGTTCATCATGAACAAATCAACTTAGCTTGTTTACTTTATAAAGTTTACTTTATGGAAGCTTTAAATGTGACATGAAAGTCAAAAATAGCTTGAGCTATGAGAAACAAAACTGGATGCTATCTGAAATGCTTAGCAAACCTAAGTCCAATACTATATATCATTGGTGAAGTGGAACATACTGATAGCTAATCTGCAATTCTTTGGAGAACTGGCTAACTCTACTAAATGCATCAGTGTTCTGCACCACCATGGTCATGCATGGTTGTACAAAAATATGACATTCTAATTGATCTTAATTTCATTTTAATACGTTATTAATTAAAAGTTTTAAATGAATTTGAATAAGTGCTTAATCTGGACCGTTTTTTGTTTGTATTATTCTAAATCAATTAATTTTATTAATTTTATTTATATTTATTTTATTAATTTTATTAATATTTATTTTAATGAAACTACACTGAGTAGGCCTTTCCGCCCTTTCGAGCCACACTCCCCAACAAACCTGATCAACCCTAACCTAACAATGGGACAATTTACAATGACCAATTAAATTACCATTGGACTGCGAGAGGAAACCAGAGCCCCTGGGAAAAACCCGTGTATTCCAAGGGAGAATACTCAGAGACCCCTTACGGAACAGCACCAGAATTGAACTCAGACTCCAGAACACCCTAAACTGTAATAGCGTCACACTACTATGCTATCGTGGCATCTCAAAGGACCCATTCCATCCCTTTGGCAGAAGAGAGGACAATGCTATGAGGAGCGACAGAATAAAGATATTAATATGGAAGAGCACAGGAAGTGGATCAGACAGAACACGTTCTGGCTCTTTACTTTGCAAAACAATGTATAACCTATCTCTACTGGTCTAGCCCATGATTAAACCATGACTTCCAGAGATAAATTGAATGACTTTACCTTTACTGCCAAGTATTGAAAATGGCACTATTCCTAAGGATAAGAGGGAGACTGGATGTGCTGCCTTTATTATAAAACATGCCAAAGGTGGAAAACCAATGGCTCAATAGCTTAACTTCAGTCCAAGTTATCATAAAGGATCAAAAGCAACAGCTATCAGAAACTCCTACTGGCTTCATGAAAGAAAGGCACCAAAGTAATTTAAATTTTGAGTTGCAACAAAACTTATGAATCATGAAAGCCAAGTTGAATTCTTCACTAAAGGCTTACAATTAAAGTCAAGTCCAAACTGCTAACAGGTTAAGACAAAGAACTGCTTAATTGCAGAGATGGAGAGTATTCTTACTGGTTGTATTACAGTCTGGTATGCAGCCTTCAATTCATAGGACCACAGTAGGCTGTAAAGATCATAAACTCTGCCAGCTTGATCACAAGCACAACACTCCTTACCATCAAGGACATCTCAAAGAAGCTGTTCCTCAAGATGGCATCCATCATTAAGAACCATCACCAGAGGAATGTCCTTTTATTTCTACCATTGGGAAGGTGGTACAGGAGCCTGAAGACCCACACTCAACTATTTAGGAACAGCTTCTTCCCCTCCACCACCAGATTTCCAAACGGTCCATGAACTTATGAACACCATCTCTCTTTTGGTTTGCACTATTTTTGTAATTTATGTATTTTCAAATCTTTGCTCCACTGTTGCCTCAAAATAATATATTTCACTTCATATCACCGATAATAAATCTGATTTTGTAACATTTGAAATTCTATTTCATCCCCTTTGGAATGAACTGAGAAATATTTTTACTATTTTTTAATAGCAAAATTAACTGGTATAAGGCAAGAATATCAATCAGTCAATTATATTGACATGGATGCCTACAAATAATCTCACACACAGTGCAAGGTGGGTACAGCTATTGCATTAGTGATCATATTATTCCACATTAGCCAAGCCCTAGTTGAGAAGGAACAGCCAGAGGGGTAACTCATTATTTTCCTAATAAATTAATGTCAGAATTAAAATGTGTGCACTTATAATACAAAATGTGTCGGATTTCACAAAATGAATGAACATTATTATACTATTAATCGCTCTACTTCCAAAGTTTGAAAAAAAATCAATGTTGAGCTCAGCTGACAACTTGGTAACATTTTACAAAAAAACTGCCAAACTGTGTTTATTGCTATAATTAATATGACTATTCAGATATATTTTACCTATGTCAAAATGCATGAGTGATCATCAATACACTACTGTATATTGCTGTTTATCAGATACCATGTATTCCCTGAAATTGCATTTTTCAAATTATATATTCAGATATTTTCACAAAGATCTCTGAGCTATCTGTGCTTTTTACACGGTTAATTCATATTTCTTTATTAGACAATAACATTAATTCACTGAATAACAGTTCACTGAAACACAAATCACTCAAAAATGAAATTGAATTTTAAATTCAATTTACCTCAACCTATACAAGTTGCAGTGTATGTCTGCTTGGTATTAAAATGATAAGATTAACCCCAAACCAGACAGATTTCTTTCCAATCATGCTTTTTTGACATTTTACTAATGCATTACAGCAAAGGCAGCACAGATAACTTAGGATAATAAAATCACAAAACATCAAGAAAGCAAGCAAAGAAAGCAAAATCTGACCAATGGAGAAAGAAGTATAATGTTTCAAAAAGTAGGTTTAAGAATTTGAAGCCATCTGAGACAGCTGATAAAAAAAATCCCAATATCAGCCTGTTTCAATAAAGCAAGCAACATTCAGCATACAATCAAAAACTAAGTGAGAAAGGATGAGGGGAGGGCAAGTGCTCATTTATTATAGACCTTTGAGGCTATTGCAAATTTGTGATAGGTTTCACTTAACAATTGAATAGAAAGCTATTATATTTTAATAACAAAACCAACTTCATACTGATGTAGCCACTTAGTTCAGTATCCACATCCATCAACATCACTTTCCTGTCTCTCTCCTAAATTAGGGTAATAGAGTGGTCAATTTAACTACCAATTAGCACACCTTTGGGATGTGGGAAGAAATCCAAGTGATCAGAGCTCTGAAGCTATCCGAGTGAAGTTTGTACATCCTCTCTGCAATCCTACACCAGTGAAATTTAATGGAATCTCTCAATAGTATTTAACTGGTTAGATCCTCTGGGCTGAAGGAAAATCAAGTAATATTTTTAACTCAAATGTAAAAATCATGCATTATTTAAAATTGTAACTGAAGAACAATTCTACATTGCTTCTTTCTAATGAACACTGTTTTCTCTTTGATTTTTAACTCAAGACTTTTTTTTAAAAAAAGGACTTCAAAATTGCAATATTGGCATTGAGCTATCATGATTTTATTGAATACTGATGTAAAATGCACAAACAGCTTAAATGATTCCATATAAATGCATCTACCCATTTCAACAAATATGTGGTCCATCAACAGCAATATGCACAGGTCACAAGCCCATTGGAGCATGAATCTAATTGCCTCTGCCATAACAAAGGATTTCAAAAGTATGTTGACAATGGCAAATAGGTAAATCTGAGAAACAGTGTGACAATAAACTGATATTCCTATACTGTATGCAGTAATGAGGATTGATTAAAAATATTCTTGAGAGAAGGATGAGAGGAGACATAATAGAGGTGTACAAGATAATAAGAGGAATAGATAGAGTGGATAGCCAGCGCCTCTTCCCCAGGGCACCACTGCTCAATACAAAAGGACATGGCTTTAAGGTAAGGGGTGGGAAGTTCAAGGGAGGTATTAGAGGAAGGTTTTTTTATTCAGAGAGTGGTTAGTGCATGGAGTGCACTGCCTGAGTCAGTGGTGGAGGGAGACACAGTAGTGAAGTTTAAGAGACTATTGGACAGGTATATGGAGGAACTTAAGGTGGGGTGTTATACGGGAGGCAGGGTTTGAGGGTCAGCACAACATTGTGGGCTGAAGGGCCTGTACTGTGCTGTACTATTCTATGGTCTATGTATTTACCATAGGCACAGATTAGGAACTCTTCTCAGCAATATAGACAGTAGCATTAATTCTGCCATTTTAGTAAAGCAAAAGTGCATGCAATATTGAAGTACTTTAAATCAGCTGAAGAGCAAAGCAGATCCAAATGAATATGAAAATACAAAATTAATTATGAACTGAAACCACTTTTTTCTGAGCAAATAGTATTCAAAAATTCCACATTAATGCCTCCAGCTGGCATGCCACTTAGTTCTGTTGCATGGGTTAGCTGCGTCTCTGGGAAGTTGAGCATGTTTTAATATTTTTAAAAATCTCAATTTGAGGAGTTGCTTTAAAAAGTTAGTAAACATTAGCTAGTTATTTATATATAAAAAAGAATGAGAATGTTTCTCATTGTAGTAATTGAAATGTGCACTTACGTATAAGGTGGATGGGTAAAATAACTATCAGTATCCCACCCCCAGCACATGCTTTGGTTGCTTGGAAAATTATAAACCAAGGAACAACTGCATTGCTCCCAAAGCATTTGGTTACCCAATTGAATTCAAATGAAAAATAGAAAAATATCAGAATACACCTCATGCTCAATGTGAATGTTCACACTTGCAGCAACTTTCGTTATCCCTTGCAATATATTTCTGTTCTTGGATACCAAGAACAACTGTTACGATTTATTTTACTTCAGCAACATTCCACATTTAAAGTAATACACCACAGAAACAGGCCCAACAACTTACTGATACATCAAGTGTCTATAAATATATAAAATCTACACTCATCTCATTTCATTTTCCCCACATTGCCATCAACTTCTCAATGTGAGACCACTCACTATATCCCTACAGTGGCCAATAAGTCTGGCAATTCACACCTAGTTAGGATATGGGAGGAAATCCTAAAATTCAGAAGAAAACCACATGGCCGTGAGGAACATAAAAATTCCACAAGCCAGCTAAAAACTGGGTAGATGGAGCTGTGAGGCAGCAGTTCCACCAGTGGCACCACAGTCTCGTTCTATCTGCATATTAGGAAAACTGATACTACGCTCAGCTTCTTTCAAAACAAAAATCATTAAAATGTTTAATGCAAATACTGTTTGAAAATACTTCAATTTTGTTTTGGGTGGTGCTTAATTATTATGCTGTATGAATTTTGTGTTGTGTAATTCATGCCACTAAAGTGTCAACAACAGTAAACATTTACTGGGTTGTAAGATAAGCATTTTCAAAAAAAAACAGGAATAATTATTGGGTAAAACTCAGATCCACTTCGCTCAATAATTTCACAGTAACTCACTTCAATGTGCAATTGCCTGGTTTTAACAAAAATGACCATTAAATTCATCAACTGAAATTACATTTTGCATGTGGAAAGTGCAACTGGACTTAATGGCCAACTGGAAGCATAAAACACACAACCCAAGATTCGAAAATCACTTGGATTATCGCCAAGGCAGAAGATGCGAGGGATGCAAGTTATTGGTAGGAGTAAAAGTATCACATTTCAGATTATGTTGAGTGATGGACACCAAATCCTCATCATCAATTTATTCATGGTAGAAGACATTTCTAAAACTACATGATCAGGCAGCAGGCTTAAGCATGAAAGAGGACAGATTCAGGCAGCAACCATGGATTGCAGTTCATCAAAAGCAAGCAGATCAATTAAGCTAACATCTAACTGCAAACTGCCACTATCATGTTGTCCAAAAAGTGACAAATTTAGTTTTAAGAAGGTCTTACCGATTTGGCAGTTGCAGATATATACTGAACAACCATTTCTCTTTTTGTTGTCAGATCTTTCCCTCTGAGTGGAACTTTACGATCCTCATTGAGATTCATGTCTTCCTGTTAACAGAATAGAGGAAGGGAACAAATTAAACACAATGTTCATTCTCAAAGCATCCTGACACAAGCCAACATTATTCTCAAAAACATAACTAAAAATAAATTTCACCTTGAACATAATGCATTACATTAGCAGTAGTCACTTCATCCAAGTGAACTAACTATACCAAATACAAGCTGAAGCAAACACCAAGTCTAACAATTTTTACTCGATCAATATTCTCATCATCCTCAACATCACTATATTTATCTTAGTCAACAGTGAGTTAATCAGCCACAACCAAGGCATAGCTTTAAACTTTCCTTTCAAGTTGGAAAATATTCCTGCAATCTAAAGGTGGCTGTGGGTAATGATGGGTAGAACTTTAGAAAAGATGAAAAATGACTGGAAAATGGATATGCTGGAAGGCCAAAGAAAAGCAGCACAGTGGAAAGCACTTCTGTTCCTTCTGACACACAAAGTGCATGAATGGTATAGGTTGAAATGATCAGAAATTCCAAAATCCAAAAGCTACCAAAATCTGTTTTTTTTTAAAGTGCTGACATACTGTCGCAAATGGAAAATTCCACAAGACACTGGGAGGTTCCCAGATGATGTGCACCACAGACAGCTCTGAGAAGTAACCTTACATATACATAATGGGCAAAAATTAATGAAAAATAGAAAAACATGATATAAAGCAAAAAGTGAAGTTCTCGATCATGTATCGTCAGTGGAGTGAACATATGCTACTTAACGATATGCTGATCATTAAACAAGCAAAGATCTATCACAACCAACTGAAAATTGAAGGTAATTGTAAATATTCAGCAGGCTGGGTTGAATAAATTTAAAAAGTAAGGCATTAAATTCTTAAAGAATCTGCTTATCAGGAAAGTCTAACAACGGGCCACATCTACAAAGTGGATTGTTTTTATATCTTACAAAAAACCTAGAAGGAGTGGACTGCAACTTTTTATCCACAAGACAGCATCATAGGTGGAAACTAAAAGCCTACCGTTTGTTGTTCAACAGTTGATTCAGGTATTCACCCAAAGCTGCCGTGCGGCTTTTGTTACTCTGCACACATTATAATTTCATCTTTTTAAAGACGTAATAATTTTTACTGTCAAATACGTGTGATGAAGAATTGTAAAACAAAGACTGCTTACTGGGACAACAAATTCAGAGTCGGAAATGATGGCAATCCCAAGCTACCTCATATATTCCAAGATCTAAAAAAAAATCGAAAATCGAGAACACTTCCAGCCCCAAGCATTTCAGATAATGGGTACTTAACCTGTAATCTTTTGCCAGATCAGGCATTTTCACTTTCCTTCGAAAACTGCATTCATTAGGTTCTAAAAAAGCCTGGCCCATGGTCATTAGATTTAAATGGTTAACAACATATCAAAAATACAATCTCCTTGATTTCACAAACTCATTTCCCCAAAATAAGTGAGTCAAACATAAATTTACCCAATTAATTTAGATGCAAGTGCACCCATAATAAATTGGAATTTCACTTCTCCAATATGGATTTTCCATTCTACCTTAATTCTTTTTCATCCATGGTGGGAAGGAAAAAGTATTCTCCCCATAAGCCCCCAAAAAAATTAACAAATAGGGGTAATGGGTAATACATACACACACACACACACACACAATCTAAATGTCTACCATACTGTGTCATTGGTATGGCATATCTTTGATAAATCTATATTTGAAGAATGATTGACCTCAATTTTGTATATAAGTGTCATTAATTCATACCTGTGACATTATACCTAAAACTTCAAGAGTTTTAATTTAAACTCTGAAGACTGCAAGTTACAAATCTTTTTACTTCCAGCTAAATTTTGCTTTGTTGTATGCCCTCTTTTTTGCTTTTACATTAGCTTTGACTTCCCTTGACAGACATGGTTGTACTATTTTGCCATTTAAGTATTTCACTTTTTAAGAATACATCTATCCTGTATCTTCCTCATTTTCCCCCAGAAACTCACACCATTGCTGCTCTACTGTCATCCCTGCCAGCTGCTCCTTCCAATATACACTACTCCTCTCTCATCCCACTAATTTCTTTTATTCCACTGAAATACTGCTACGTCAGACTTTATTTTCTCCCTATCAAATTTCAAGTTGAACTCAATCATACTGTGATCACTGCCTCCTAAGGGTTTTTACCTTAAGCTCCCTAATTGCCTCCAGTTCATTACATAACACCCAATCCAGTATAGCTGATCCCCTAGTAGGCTCAACGACAAACTATTCTAAAAAGCCATCTCATAGGCATTTGTTACGTACCCCGTAACTGGGTTGCCAAACCAGTAGAAATGGACCACTTAGTTGGAGTCTGGATTACTGGAACTAAGAAAGTTTTATTAAAGAAATACGTAACACAGTACTCTAATCATAAGGATATAAATGCAACAGGTTAGCAATGATAAAACACACGTGTACACAGGACTAGGATAATAGGAATCAATCAAGCCCTATCGCAGTCTAGGGATAAAATGATCAGTCTCAAGTGACGCAGAGTTTAGTTCAGCTTAGTACAGTTCGCAGCAATCGCTGTTGTGCCGTTGGAGAGAGAATATGCAAATCGGATTCAGACAGACCTTTGATCTTCGCAGTTAGCTTTCGGCGCAAGCCCTTTTAATATCTTCTGAGGTCACCGACTGTGACCCCTCCGTTCCAGATACGATTGTTCTTCTGCGGTGAACCCGGCACCCAGGCAAGGGCGGACACACACACCAGGTTCCCGCTGATCGTACCCTTTTCACCCTGTGCGTCAATGGTCGGTTCCGCGACCAGACCTCCAAAACTCCCACCAACTTGTGGGGGGGGGGGGGCACACCGCACTTCCAGGGTCTCGTTATCTCGTGGTGTCGTGGTGTGTCCCGTGCCTTAGTGAACCTGTTCCTTTTATCCCCCTGCTGGGGTATCGCCTGTCCATCAAACTTCAAACAGTTCAGGTTCAAAGCAACCGGTCTGACAATACTCGGAACTGTGTCTCTTTTCGTTAAACTCTTTCCTCTCTCTCTTATTAGCATTTTGAATGTTTCCCCATTGTCTCTCTTATCTCTCTTATCGGCATCAATCTTCTGATAACTTGGTCTTTTGTCACACATGCAATAAAACTCATTTCGAGATCTATTACCAACCTGATTTCCCCAAATGGCCTGCATGTTAAAATCTCCCATTACTATCATAACATTGCCCTTTTGACACACCTTTTATACTTCCTGTTGTAAAATGTAGTCCACATCGCATCTACTGTTGGGAGGCCTGTATATAACTGCTATCAGGGTCCTTTTACCTTGCAGTTTCTTAACTCAACCCACAAGGATTCAAAATCTTCTGATCCTATGCCACATCTTTCTACTGATTTGATGCCATCCTTCACCAGCAAAGCTATGCCACCCCTCTTCCCCATCTTCCTATCCCTCCAATATAACATGTAATATTGGACATACAACCAACCATCCTTCAGCCACAATTACACTGCATATCTGACAATCTGTAATAGTACAACAAGATCATCCACCTCATTTCTTGTACTACATGCACTGAGATATAACACTTCTGGGTACAGTATTTGCTACACTTTTTGATTCTGCATCCTTAATGCACTGATACTTACCCTGCTGGCTACAATTTTGCCCTTTCATCTGCTAGCCCTTCCTGACGGCCTGACTGTAAACAATCTTTGCTTTTTTTTTTAAATAAAACCATCGGTCCTATCCTGAGTCTCTTCAATCCAGTTCCCAAGCCCCACCAAATTAGTTTAAACCCTCCCCAACTTTTCTAATAAACCTGACTGCGGGAATATTGGTCCCCCTCAGGTTCAGGTGCAACCAGTCACTTTTGTACAGGTCATACCTCCCCCAGAATGATCCAAGATCCTGAAGCCCTGCCCCCTGCACTAGCTTCTCAGCCATGTATTTATCTGCCAAATCATCCTGTTTCTTCCCTCACTAGCACAGGGCACTGATAGCAATCCAGAAATTACTACACTGGAGGTCCTGCTTCTCAGCTTTCTGCCTTGCTCTCTAAATTCTCTCTTCAAGACCTCTTTGCTTTTCCTTATGTACTAAGACATCTGGCTGCTCTCCCTCCCCCTCCAAAACGCTGTGGATGTGATCCAAGACATCCCTGACCCTGGCACTTGGGAGGTAACATACCATCTGGGTGTCCTGTGCACATCCACAGAACCTCCTGACTGTTCCTCTGACTATTGAATACCTTTTCACTACCACTCCCCTCTTCCCCTCCTGCACCACAGACCCATGCTCAGTGCTAGTAACCTGGTGCCAATGACATTCCCCTGGGAGGTCAACCCCCTCAACAATATCCAAAACAGAATACTTATTGAGGGGAAAGGCTACAGGGATGCTCTGCGCCAACTGCCTATTCACATTTCCGTTTCTCCTGACAGTCACCCAGCTACTCACCTCCTGCAACTCTGGGGTGACTACTTCCCTGTAACTCTGATCGATGATCTCCTCACTCTCCCGTACAAGCCAAAGGTCATCCAGCTGCTGCTCCAGATTTCTAACATGGTCTTCAAGGAGCTGCAGCTAGATGCACTTCAAATAGATGTAGTTCCCTGGGAGATTTCTTTTGAGCCGCATCTACAAGGAGTGCTGCCACAAAAACCAGCATCCATTGAGGAACCTCACTATCGAGACGATGCTCTTTACTTACTGCTGCTACCGGGAAGGGGGTACAGGGGCCTTAGGTCCCACACAAGTTCAGGAACAGTTATTACGCTTCAACCATCAGGGTCCTGAACCAACATGGATAACTCACCTCAACACTGAACTGATTCCACAATCTATGGACTCATTTTCAATACTCTACTGCTCATGTTCTCAGTATTATTTCTGAAATGTTATTTGCTTTTCATATTAGCAATTTGCCTTTTACCCATTGCACTGTACTGACAAATTATTCTGGTTAATTTGGCCATCAGTTAATCAGGGCAGCTACTTATTTGGGACAACTCAAAGGACAAAAACAAATCGAGAAAATAGCTGGGATTCCCTTCGTTTATTTGGACACTATGCCATTTAATTGGGACAAGAGACTGTTGTTGAACAGTTTCTAACTAGCATTACTTGCAAGCACTTGTGTGGCCATTAGACAGTACACCCTGCTTAGAGTGACTGCTTTTAAATCGCGTCACTTGCATGTTTGTGTTCAAAAAGCATTGAATTTTCTCACTGATCGCTGGCGAGTAAAAAACAGTAAGATAACTCAGAACAGCTGAAAGCACCGTTTGAAGATAGTCCACTATCTGCACTAGCTGTCTATGCTGAATATGTTCATATACAGTCACTCAAAAGAACATGTCAGCATACACAGGCTGAATTCCTCCATCGATAACTAATAGGAACTAATATAGTTTTACAATACTGTAGTAGTTTTGCTAGTGTTCTAACTTATTTTGTATTTCATTTTAATACATAATTTGTTACTTAGTTAGACTGTAGTTTGTCTTTTTGTATGTTTTTTAACTATTTCAATGAAACTTCAGCTAAGGCAATTACTTAATTGAACCTAAATGTACTAGCCCTGATGGGTCCAAATTAACTGGAAACCACAGTTTGTGCATAACTTTTCATTGATTCTATTATATCTACTGTGAGTGCCTGCTAGAAAATCAATCTCTTGGTAGTATATGGTGACAGAACACTTTAATAATAAATTTATCTTGAACTCTGTATGCTAGCTGAATTTATTTTTGAGTCCTTTAAAGTTCTCAGTTTTGTTTTAAATTTCATAATTTCCTCATAAATTATTAAAATTAATATTTTCTTCTGAGTGTCAGAAACATTCTTTTTCCTCTGGCAGCAAGTGAAAGCCATTGTTTTGCCTATTGCTGAAGACTATTTTATGTATTTTATGAACAGGGCAAAACATACGTCACAGAAGGCCTCATACGTCAACAGCACCCCTCCCCCCATCAAAGAAAAGGAGGCTATGTTTCTCTTCATGAATTCAGTTTGTCCAACTTCATACTTTCTAATCCAGGCAACACCCTGGTAAACTTCTCTTGCACCTTTTCCACAATCTCCACATCCTTCCTATAACAGTGCGACCACAACTGTATGCAATACTCTAAGTTGGTCTGTTTAATATTGACTTCCTTTTAACTTCCAAAACCCCTACTAATAAAGTCAAGCATTCCATGCACCTTCTTTACCAACTTATCCACTTGCACCACTACTTTCAGTGAACTATGGTCTCTTCCACCCATCCAAAACATTTAACAGGAGCGTTGCACATGCAGGGCCCTTAACATTGTTAACAATCCCTCACATCCATCCAGCAATCTCCTTGATCCACTACCATCAGGCCAAAGGTACAGTTGGGATGGGAAACGGCTTCCTTCCACAGGCTGTGATGCTACTGAACTCCCTGCTCTCACCCAAGTCTCATCATGTATGAGCGCAAGTAGCGTACACTGTTTACTTTCTGACTTGTATTGTAAATGCATCTTATTATTTGTTAATTTATTTGTGGTAATATTACTTTATGCATTGTGTGACTTAAATGTATTGCGCTGTACACCTTGGTCAAGAACATTGTTTCATTCCACAGTATACATGTATATGGTTGAATGACAATAAACTTGAACCCTAAGAACCCTCTGTACTTCAATGCTATTAAGGAGGTTCGTCATTAACTGGACATTTTCTCCTTTCATTTGACCACCTATAATACAACACCTCAATAGCCACTTCTCTACTCATATCTATAATGATTCTATATCCTGTTGTATTCTTTGATAGTCCTTTACAATGTCTAGAACTCCACTGAACCTGGTGTCATCCACAAACTTGCTAACCTACCCATCTAAGCTTTCATCCAAATCATGAATATACAGTACATCAGAGGTCCCAGGACCACTCCTTACAGAATATCACTGGTGATGAATCTCCAGCCAGCACAGCCTTCCAGCCAGAATAACAGCCTTCCAACACCACTTTTTCTTGTATAGTAAGGCAGTTCTGAATCCAAACTTTCAATTTGCCCTAGATCCTATGCATCCTTATTTTCTAAATTAATCTTCCATGAGTGATTTTATCAAATGCAAAACTGAAGTCTATGTAGATACTGTCTACACCTTACCCTAATCGAGCACTATTGAGATGACAGAACTTGTCAGTACAACATCATAGGCCAAATGGCCTGTACAGTACTGTAATGTCCTATGTTATATGTTCAAGTAAGTCAGGCATGATGTCCCCTGTACAAAGCCCTCCTGACTGTTTCAAAGGAGGCCTCGCCTTTCCAAATGTACACAATCCTTTCCTTCAATTTCCTGTCTAGCAGCTTCCTCGATTGCCGATTGCGTCACCTCTGATCTGGGCCGACATTTACGTGTCGGGCGGCACTTAATTAATTAGCTTGTTTATTTCGGCTTTTTTCTTAAAGGTGTGTTGGGTGCATCCCAGCTACAGCTGCACCCCTGCATGCTTCGTGGCAATGTATCGGTCCGCGGCCCAGAGGTTGTGGACCACCGTCTTAGCACCCACCTTATCCCATCATTAGAAGCCCTCCCCCAGTTTAGTATCCTCCCAGAAGATCCAACTTTATCCTTACACATAACTTTCTCAAAGCATGAATTATGGTCATGATTCCCAAAATATTCACCATCAGGTCTGTAACTTGGCCGAGCTCATCTCACAAAAAGTAGGTCCAAAAAAATTCTCTCCTACGATTGGATTCTTCAAGAACCTCTCTAGCTCTCCTACAGTTGTTCTGTCAGCTGAGTTGTTTTCCTTAGAGTGGGGTGGGGGAAAATACCTGATAGAAGTTTTTTTTAAATTAAGAGAGGCATCAATAGGATATACAGTCAGAATCTTTTCCCTTGGGTAGAAATGTCAAACACCAGAGGACATGTATTTAAGGTTAGATGGGAGGAGTTTAAAGACAATGTGAGGGGCAAGATTTTTCATGCACTATGAGAGGTGCCTGGAATGATGGTACTGGAATCAGGCAGTTTGGTGAAGTTTGAGGTTTTTGGATGGATGTAAAGACATGAAGGGACTGGAGAGATATGAAAGATAAACAGGAGGATATTTAGTATAAACTGGCATTAAGATCAGCACCACATTGGGTGCTGAGAGGTATGTCCAGACTTACACTGTTCAATGTTCTTAAGTTTCTATGGGGTGGGGGGGGGGGGAACTGAGCACATTTTTAAGTCTCCATTACACTTCAGTAAAATAAATTTTTGGTCTTGCCATATTTATAACTAAAATATTTACTCGTTTAGAATTATTTATCTAGGCTAGATGCAATCGATAAACTTCATAACATCCTGAAATATTAAAAGAATGGGAGCAAAGTTAAATGAGAGAGTCAACAAACTTACAGGATGACAAAACTATGGAAATCAGCAAACATCATAACTTTATTCATGAAACAGCAATAAAAATATGCCTGACAATTAAAGGCCATTATATATAATAATTGGTAATATTATACTAATCATGGGTTAAGTAAAAAGGAATAAAAGCTAAATGAAATTCAGTTGATAACTGGCAGACAACTTAGCTTCAGAGGGGAGACAGTGACAAATTCAACTCAAAGTAACATTTTAAATTGATAGCACATAGCCCTACCACAGTAGGTGTGAACTTACAAAAGTATTTGCAGTACAAGATACTCTAAATCAGGTGTCACCAACATTTTTTGCACCACGGACCAGTTTAATATTGACAATATTCTTGCGGACCGGCCGACCACAGTAAGTGTTAATCATGACCGGAATATAGGTGATAAGTCAACTATAAGTCACTTATCAGTAGCTAAAACACTCAATTTTGTTTCTAAAAGGGGTTTACCTGACGAATTTAATATTAAACACACAGCGCATATTTTCCTCACATGAATATAGTGATAAGTCAATTATAAACACAGAGCATCATAGGAAGTCATTCCTGCCTGTCGCCATCAAACTTTACAACTCCTCCCTTGGAGGGTCAGACACCCTGAGCCAAGAGGCTGGTCCTGGAGTTATTTCATAATTTACTGGCATAATTTACATATTACTATTTAACTATTTATGGTTCTATTACTATTTATTATTTATGGTGCAACTGTAATGAAAACCAATTTCCCCCGGGATCAATAAAATATGACTATGACTATAAGCCACAAGGGGGTTCCTTATGTCCAGTTTATTCCGCAATTTAGTTATCGTGGCATTCATTGCAGAAAACTCCGCTTCACAGAGATATAATGTTGGAAATGGAAGCAACGTTTTCAGTGCTCTCGTGGCTATCTCAGGATATTCAGCCTTGACTTTGATCCAGAATGTCAGCAGAGATGTTATGTCAAACATACTTCTCAGCCCACCATCACTTGCAAGCTCGAGGAGTTGATCTTCTTCCCGCGCTGACATGGATGATTCACTGGGGACATTCACAAATGGATCACAGACCTATTCCTTTGCACGACTTGGGTCATCTGCAGTTGGGAAGTAATGCTCGAATTCTGTCGACAGCGAAAATAGGTGTTCGCGCACCAGCAAAGAGCCTCAGTCTCTCCCAAATTCCCAGCTAATGTTGGGAACATGTCAAATATGCCCCTATCCACTCGTCGTCCCCACAGTTCCAGTTTGGCTGTGAAAGCAGACACTTTATCTGCCAACTTGAAGACAGTTGTCATTCTCCCCTGAAGGGACAAATTGAGTTCATTAATCAGGTTGAAGATGTCACACAGATAAGCGAGTTTTGATATCCACCCCTCGTCACTGAAGTATGCTGCCATTGGTAACTTTTTTCCTGAAAAAAATCTCCATAGCTGCTCTCTTAACTCAAAAACCCTGGCCAGCGCTCTTCCCCTTGACAGCCACCTGACTTCAGTGTGTAAGAGAAGGTGTTTGTGCTCTGCATCCATTTCCTCGCAAAGCTGCTCAAACAGATGTGAGTTAAGGGCTTTTGCTTTGATGTGATTGATAACTTTAACAACATCACTCAATACGCTGTTTTTCGGCTAGCCAGCATTTCCCTGTGTGTGACACAGTGTGTAGACTGGCATTCAGGAGCAACCTCTGACTCGGGTAGTGAAACCAGACTCGTTAAGCCGTTCCAACAGCTGTGCTTCAATGTCCTCTGCTATGTCATCAATTCTCCTTGAAACTGTGGTAGCTGAAAGAGAAACTTGTGCTATCTTGTTAGCTGCAGCTTCTCCCAACAGTTCACGGCACATGTCCTTGGCAGCAGGCAGAATCAATGTTTCACCAACAGTGAAAGCAACATGGCTAGCCACTAAGTACGACGCTCTCAGAGCAGCAGTATTTGTGGAGGTGGTGGCTCTCAGCACTTGCTTCTGTCCCACTTGACCACGTTTTTTTTCTGCTCAAAAGACTCAACAGGTTTGTCTTTAAGTGCAAGGTGCTTGGACTCAAAGTGCCGAAGCAGTTTTGAGGGCTTCATTGCCTCATTAGACAGCTTGTCTCCACATATCACACACAGGGGGCTTGGAGCGTGCAAGTCACCGGTCGCAATAAAGCCATATTTTATGTACGACTCGTCGTATTTTCTGTTGAAGGAAGCTTTCTTTTTTTTTACAGTCTCAGCCTCAGCTGTCTTGGCGTTATCATCATCGTTAGGCCTTTTATGCCCCCTCCCGTCTCTTCCAAAGAAACTCTCAAGCAATGTTTGTATTTTACTCATTGAGTAGTTGCAGGTTAATGACCGACTGATGTCCTCGTGTGGGTAATGACCTCACGTGTGTTCAAGTTCAACAGTGGACGTAACAGGGAATGAGGAAAGGTGCAGTTGACTCATATCGTTTCCTCACGGCCCGGTAGCACATGCTTTGCGGCCCAGTGGTTGGGGACCACTGCTCTAGATGCTGCCTGGCCTGCTGAGTTCCTCCAGCATTTTGTGTGTGTTGCTTAGATTTCAAGCATCTGCTGATTTTCCCTTGTTTGTGACATAATATACTGAGAATCCATTTTAAAGCTTGGCTATAATTTAGTAGAAGGCTCAAGAGGAGGAAGTAATACACGCTCCCAGGAGTCCCTTGACTAAGCTGCTAGAATGCTGAGTCAGTACTCCAAGGTTGAGAGTGAGATCCTGCTTTTTACCTATACATACAAATTATTTAGAATTCTGGTCCACAAAGCAACGTAGTTAAGTTTAGAGAACACGAAGCCAGGGACACTGAAAGCACTGGAAAAGCTGTAAAAAAACTGCCAAAGATGGTGAAAGCAAGTTATACCTGGGAGAATAAAACACACATCAAGCTCAACTGAATCAATGCAAAATGCCCAAAAGAAAAACACCTGGAAGGCACTTGTATTCTATGGGATAGAACTTGCCATGAAACTTATAGGAAGAAATCTGAGCAGACTTCTCATTCACTATGCTTAAAGTTATAAAGCCAATAGAAGATAGACTTAGTTGCTATATCAACCACATTCCCATCTCAAGAGCCAAGTTGAAGCTCGAATTCACTGGGTGCAGATATATCATGGATATGGCTTGTAAATAAAATTGTACTTGAACAGAACCACTGCCATTTACCCATCATAATGGAGTGATCACAGTCTCTAAGCATATGAAATTTAATCTTGCAATATTAACAATCTCTTCAAAATCCACACAGAAAAAAAACTCAATCTAGATGTATAAAGCTGGATACACCTATGACAGTATATTTGCAGGAAGCAACTGAGGCAGGCCCAAGTGATGACTTTCCTCTTTTTTTTGAAGTTGATCACATGGACAGGCTCAGAGATGCTGGCAAACTTCAGATTCATTACCAGAATTGATGTGCTTTCCTCTTCCAAGATGTTAAAGTCCTGGGAAGAGATGAAGTACACCAAATTTCAGAACTTCAGGCATATTAACAGTTTCAAGGCCAATTTGTTTTTTGTTGACTTGTGTCGTTTTCAACCTTGAGAAAACCTAGCCTGTAGTGCATGTCAAATGGATTTTCCTGGGCAAATTCAGCACCAAGGACATAAGATAGACACTTCAGGAAAAGCATGGATGGCAACAGCAAGTAGAATAAGCTAACAAAAAAAAATTTCTCTTGACAAAATGCTCAGAGCACAGCTTTATCATAATCACTCTGCCTCACTGGAAAAACAAGCACAACACCTTATAGCAAAAAAAATCCAAGCAGAATATGTCATGACCAAGCAATAAATCCAAAATTTCTTCCATCACCTGTGCTATGACAGGTATCCATTACAGTTGGAGTGATTACCATCTAATCAGTAATTATTTCCATCTATAGAAATCACATTGCAGTTCTGAAGGCCACAAAAGACCTCACAAAGCAACTCCAGATGGTTGCTGAGACAATCGCTGATTGCACTGAAAACATAATCCTTCTCAGTGCTACACAAACAACCTGAACGTCCCAAACAAGCGTAAAAGAGATTCCACAATGTGTTAACTGTCACAAACTCCACTGCAATTAGTATCTGTGAAGAATTTTCCCATAGATTCAGGGATATGGGTAAATATGCTGCAGCCACAGCACATTAGATCTATGCACACAGCAAGTCATAGACAACAGAATAGAACAGGAGAAGCCAATCAACCTGTCATTAATAAGACTGCAGCTGATTACACCTCAAACACTACTCAAGCTAATTTATCTCTTCATCCCTTTTTTAATCCAGGAATACCAGTTATGTTTTCAATCTAATCAATAGTCACCACAGCCCTTTTGAGGTTGCTAATTTTAAAGATTTAATAACATCAGTATCAAAAATATATGCATTTCTTAGGCACCTTGAATTTTGTAAGCTTCTAGATTGGATTTACACTTGGCCCACACATTTCTGTAAAGACAGATCCCAGGAACCAGTCTGGTCATGTCCACAGCAGCTTCTTATAGAATATTATTTTGGGAAAAAGACAGAATTTGTACCCAATACTCCAGATATACAACAATCTCATAAAAAAGCCCTTTATAACTGTTGTAAGACATTTTTATTACTGTTCTCAAATCTTACTGGAATAAGGGCAAACACACCATTTCCTTCCTGCTCAATGACTGAGTATCAACATTTCACAATCTATTGCTATTTAAAAAAAACCTCTATTTCATTTTCCAGGGTGGATATTCTCACATTTTTCAACATCATACTCCATCTGCATATTATTATCACTGATGTACGAGGTAAAATTTGCTTTATGACAGTACAGTGCAAGGATAAAATAACTATAAATTCCAAAAAGAAATAAATAGCTCTAAAAAGAAACAGAATTCATAAGGTAGCACTCATTGGTTCATGAACCATTTGGAAGTCTGATGGGAAGGGAAGAAGCTGTATCTAAATAATACAGTGTGGGTTTTTCAGGCTCCTGTACCTCCTTCCCAATTGTAGTAACATGATGAGGGCATGCCCAAACTCCTAATAAAGTGGAGCTGCTGGCATGGCCTCATCATCACTGCTTCAATGCATTTGGCCCAGGATAGACCCTCAGAGATGTTCTCACACAGGAATTTGAAACAGCTCACCCTCTGAGATGCTGTCATTCAGGAACATCACTAACCTCCTCAAAAAGGACTGGTGTTTATTCTCTCCTCTTCCCCCTTCCTGAATTCCACGATCTGTAATCTGGACTTTCTAACTTTACGTTCGACATTATTTTGACACATCTAAGATTCTGCTAACAAGCCTTTGACAAATTTATAGATCATGTCTGAGCTGCGTTTTGCACAGTGATGACTGTAGAGAGTAGAGCAGTGGCTAAGCATGCATGCTTGTGGTGTGCCCGTGTTGCTCTTGTGAACACACTCCCTTTCTCAAACTTTAGTTCCGAATCGTATTTGCTTACTTTTTATTGCTTACACATTGGGTATTTGACTGTCTTTAAGGGGTTCTGTTGGGCTTCTTTGTTTTGTGGCTGCCTGTTGACTGTTAATTGATGAATCTCAAGGTTACATATAGTATACATACTTGGCAAATAAATGTATTTTGAGCTTTCTTGATAAACACACACAGGCTCAGATTTGGAAGTTTGGTTATTAGTACTCAGGAAACTGTGTTTAATGCCAAGCTGCAATCACAAACAGTAGCCTGACGTATGTTTTGTAGTTATTTCCATGTTCCAAAGCAGTGTGTAAAGCTAGTGAGATTTTATCCATAGAAGTCCTGCTGAAGGGCTCACACATATTGAAGTCTCTTTGCATCCTCACAACTCACATTCCACCTTTGCTTTTTGTCTTCAGCAAACATCATAATGCATAACTTTTTAAGATTTTAGCTATAATCATTCACACGAATTAATATGACCCAAGCATCAACTCCTGCAGTACCCAACAAGGCAAGGCCTCCAACCTGCTTACAAATAAGTGAACGACCATTTACGACAAATAAGACTCATTATCAGAGGGTATTGTGTTTTTGGAACTCTCTTCCTCAACAATGAAAGCAGTTTCTTTGACTAACTACATGGACGCACATTTATGTGCCGATCAATAAACACATACTCAGGCAGCCTTGACTACAGATGCTTCTTTGTGTCCCTATACCCAGCTTCCTGCTCAGCTCTTTTGGCCCTCCATGTTCTATCCCCAAAAATGCATTCCTTCAGTGTCATACTAGCTCTACAATCCTCTCTCCCTTGTAAGGTAACCGCCTCTCCATCCTTCCCTACTTTATGTACACCTCCCTTTCTTATTCATTAGTATTCACTCTCCCTGGCTCAATTTTCTTTCTACACCAAACACTGAGCCAACCCCATTTTCCTTGTATGTGATTAAAAGTTTCAGCTTGCTGCCAGAGACTGAAAGTACATTGCTCCGGTTGCTGTCCAAGTGGTGAACTATTCATGTCCTGAGGTCTCTTTATGATCACTTTTATTCAGATATCCTGGTAAGAGTGTCATCAATTGTTCAACACTGCCCAAGACTAGTAAGGTGCAGCCTCCTGGTGCTTTGTAAATATTGGTTCTTGAAGATCCTTCAACTTGTCAATTGAAAAGGGTTTATCATTACTTAGGGAGAGCCATAATTGGTACACATTACACAAATATTCAATCTCCAGTTTTGACAAAACATCTATAAAATCAATAACAGTGCATTCCACGTAGTAATACAACTCCAGATTTAGTTACCAGAATGCTAGTTATATGTCCCATATTTAGTGCCATGTTTGAATTCAGTGGACAATACTGGAGTAAACTTAACACTAGAGAGCATGATTTTATTCAGTTCTCATTCAGGTTCCACATCCATAAATCACACTTTTACGGATGTAGAACCCGAATGAGAACTGCAAGCTTCATCTCCAATTGCAATGTGTACAAGAGTACAAACCTATCCCATTCATAGAACTGTGATTGATAGTGCAGGGTTAATTCACCAAAAGGGCCTAAGTTTTATCATGGACCAAAGTACAAGGCCTGATTGCAAATTCAAAGAAAGGTGCACACAAAGAATGGGACATATAAATGGGATTAAGATGTTTTAATTTTTTTTTAATTCACTATGTTTCAAATCATTCAAGAATTTGCCATTGACACCCTTAAGCTTTTCTTCATAATCAGGTTGACTATTACTGGCATATGTTGTGCAATTTATTGTTTTGCAGAAGCAGCACAGTGCAATATATTATAATAAACTTAAATTACAAGAAATATTTAATTTAGTTTATACCCACACAACACACAAAATACACACCCCAATACATGGGATCTGAGTGTGGAAGGTGTGTATTGTGTGCAGGTCTAAATTTAATATTTCTGATTGTAATTTCTAGTTTTTTATTATCTAACGCACCGTACTGCTCATCACGTGCGCAACCCACACACATAACACACACACACTTTCTTCTCATTGCTGCCATCAGAAAGGAGTTACAAGGGCCTCAGGTCCCACACCACCAAGTTCAGGAACAGTTATTACCCCTCAACCATCAGGGTCGTGCCCATCACTGAACTGTTCCTAACTTTTGGACTCACCTTCAAGGACTCAACTCATGTTCTTGACATATACTGCTTACTTGTTTTTTTTTGCATTTGCAACATTGTCTTTTGCACATTGGTTGTTTATCCGCCTTTGTAGTATGCGGTTTTTCATTAGCACTTTGTACTTATTGTGAATGCCCACAAGAAAATGAATCTCAGGGTAGTATATGGTAACATACATGTACTTTGATTAAAAAAAATTACTTTAAATATTGAACTTCCAACATGTGATATCATCATAATCTCTTGTATTCAACTCCACTTGTTAAAAGAAAGGCTAAAATACTATTTGTCTTCCTAAATGCCTGCACTTTAAACAAGCAATTTTTGAGTAAGGCATTCAGATCCTTGTAAACACTAATATCTTTCAAACTACTTAAAATATCTTTTTTAATTTCACCTCCACCCCCAAAAGGGAACTACACCCTATCCTTGTTATATGCGTCTTCAGACAATGCGGATTCACAGTTATGCGAAGAACCTATTTCTACCAACTTCTCATTATATGCATCCAAAACTCAGTTACGCGAGGAACACTGCTTTCCCGTCAATACAAGTCACATGCACACGCCTCACAGTCTCACTCCCGCCAGTCTCGCATTGGTTTTGACAACGTATGGACGTGCAATCTTGCACTTTTGTGCTTTTGTGCTTTTACCTATGGTGCAGTGATTTTGTGCTTGAAATATTTAACTATGCCTCCTAAACATCCAATGTCAAGTCCTGAGCCATCAGCCAAGCGGCAGAGAACCGCTTTAACACTTGGACTAAAAGTTGGAAATTATAAACAGGGCGGCGTCAGGTGAAGGTAACACAGCTCTGGGACACTACCCTGTGCAGTTGCAGGTTATGATAGCTGAGTTAGGCATCACACCAAAGCAGGTGCTTAAGGCAGATGAGACCGGGCTTTTTTGGAAGCGTATGCCGAAACACACTTACATAAGTAAGAGTGAAAAAACTGTGTCAGGTTTCAAGGCAGAAAAGGATAAATTGACTTTGCTTATATGTTCCAATGCCGAAGGAGACTGTAAGATGAAGCCTCTCTTAGTTTACCATTCACTAAACTCCCGTGCTCTTAAGGGTTTGAGTAAGAATATGCTTCCTGTCCACTGGGCAGCTAACAAGAAAGCATGGGTCACTGGTCAAATCTTTGAAGATTGGTTTGCTAATCATTTTGCTGTTGAGACTGAACACCACTGCCAGGAACAGAATCTTGCCTTTAAAGTTCTTTTGTTGCTTGACAATGCGCCATCCCATCCTAAACATTTAGACAGCATTCATCCTAACATAACAGTGCGTTTCCTGCCGCCTAACACAACATCACTGATTCAACCACTCGACCAAGGTGTGATATCCACATTCATGGTGTATTTTTTACGGCGAACTGTCTCTCAGATGCTGCAAGCAACAGCCAATTTTGAAAATCCCGGGAGCTTACCAATGGTGAGGGCATGGTGGAAGTCCTTCAACATCAGACATGCCATCAACAACATTGATGAATCCTGGAAAGAGGTCAGGTCTTCCACTCTGAAGCAACTGGCAGAATTTTTTAAAGCTACGGAACACTTGGCACAAATGGCGATGGACATGGACCCAAGTTTAGAACGGAGTCAGCATTTCAGTTATACCTAACAGTCAAGGTTCTTCCCTGCCTGCAAATTTATGCTGAAAAACAAAATGCTGCCAAGCAAACAATCCTCACCACTTTCTTCAAACTTGTGTCATCTCCTGCTGCCAGCAGTACTGAGAATTTTTTAAGTCTTCCTTCACCCCTTGCTGTCCTTAATGATCCTGACGACACCCAACCATCCACCTCATCCATGTAAAGCTGCCCGACACCACAACAATCACTCATCTCCCGGAGCAAACACACCTGCCACTGTTGGTGAGTACTGCACACCCTAGTATGTTAACTTTCTATGATTTATTACAGTGAATATTACCTTAAATTGATGAAATATAATACGAATGTTGCCTTGTGGTCCTGACGAAGGGTCTCGGCCTGAAACGTCGACTATACCTCTTCCTAGAGATGCTACCTGGCTTGCTGCGTTCACCAGCAACTTTTGTGTGTGTTCCTTGTGGTACTGCTTTTGTGTCATATTGGTATGAAAATGTGAATAAATCACAGATAAAACATATTTAGGAAGCCCTCAACAACGCATCCCTATTTTCTCCATTTAAATAATTATTCACATTATGCGTTGACTTCAAGGAACACATCCCCCGGATATAACAAGCATAGGGTGTATGTCACATTTTTATACATTATATTCCCGCTGTTACATCCAGTGTCTATACTCCACTTAATTCATTCTGCATCTGCTTACACCCATATTGTCACACAGCTTTATATCAGCAACAATCTTAATCCCTTCATCTTCTCAATTGATACAGATTGTGAGCAGCTGGGATCCCAGCTCTATTCCCTTTGGCACACCACTAGTTACAATTCATGAAGCAAAAAATAACCAGTTTTTTTTCTTCACTCCTTTAACCAATCCTTAAACTACACTATTATGTTACTTCAATTCAAAGCTATATTTTTAAAAATAATTGCTCGAAGGCTTTTTTTTTGCAAGCCTAAATACAAAGAGTAATTTGCATTTACCTATACCACTAAACAGAACAAGATTTCAACAGAATGCAATGCTCAAGTGACTTCCTTATAAAGTCAGACATTAGATACTGTTTTTTTTTCCTGACCCTTTCCATTTCCTTAATAGAATTTATGAAGCACTAAGAAGGTTGGATACCACCTGATGACATCTGCTACTGGCCAAAGGCTACAGTTAGCACATCAGGAAAGACTAGATGGCAACCGAGAAAGGTTGGTGACATTGGAAAGACAGATGACCTCGAGGAAAGACTGGCACGGGCAAACAAGGTTAGTAACCTTGTGTGCAGCACTCGCAAGAGAGCACCATACAAGGTATGGATGAACTAAATAGGCAATACCCCCAGAATCTCCCCTGGCGGGGGGTTAGAAGGTGCAAGACTCAATAGGACAGACATAACAGCAATAGCCAGGACTGGAAATATGATAACGAAAAGGCTTAAGCAAACACTGACAACGGAAGCATTCAATACAAAACAGCACTACAGCAAAAATCTGCAAAAACATCAAAGGCGACTCAAGTGTAATGCACAGTCTCAACATTCAGTGAGACAATGGAGAACTCTAGTCATGAAGCACTCAACAGAGCTGAAAATCCCTCAGCACCTGAGTCACCCTAGTGCCAAAAAGGCCAAATGAGTGCCCCCTGACACCCAATCTATTCCAGGAAAGAGGATCAGATGGTCTAGATAATCAAACATGTATCTTGGAAGCAGTTCGAAGACAACCTAGATTGCATCTTGGAAGTTACACTGACAGGACCTGTCTACAGGAAAATCGGCTCCCTTACAAACATTGTGTTCAACTTTGCTGAAGTGTGATTCGGCCCAGTGGAGAAGAAAGGGGATCTTAAACCATCCTATCAACCAAACAGGAAGGAAAGGGAGATTTGTCACCTGATATGCGAGATAAAGACCCTGAACATACAATTCAAAACCAGTTTACTTTTCGGAAAAGAATACGACAAAGATCTAACCAGCAACCTGCAAGAACAGATGCACAAGCTCAAGAAGGTGGAGAGCTGCAAAAGCAAAGGGAGGAAGAGAGGAGGACAGCGCAGTTTATTGAAAATTCATTCAGGTTCACCAGGGCTCTTCTCAACCAGTGAAAAGTTGGCACCCTAAACAGCTCAAAGCATGAGGTGGAAGAATATCTGGGGGAAATCACACAACTTTACCCATAGGAATCAACGACTAGAATTCAATCCAAAGGTTCCCTAACCAAGAATCACAGCAACTGAGCTGAACATGGCACAGCCCACGTGGCAGGAGGTGCAGAATATCATCAAGAGAGCAAAGTCACCTGCCACCCCAGGACCAAGTAGAATACTGTACAAGGTATATAAGAAAAGCCCAAAACTCCTCCGGAGGTTGTGGAAGATAATGAGGAAGACCTAGACCAAAGGCTCTATCCCACCAAGGTGGAAAATGGCTGAACGATGCCTTGTTCCTTAGGAAGAAGATTCCTCTATAATCACCTAGTTCAGGACAATCTCCCTCCTTGGCATTTAGTGCAAGATATTCTTCTTGGTGCTTGCAAGAAGGCTGACCTCTTACTTAATGGAGAACTACTATATCAATGCATCAATCCAGAAAAGTGGCATACACACCTCAATAATCTGCTAATTGATCCGTTAGGCCAGGCAGAAGAAAAGTCACCTGGTTAGATGTAGCCAAGGCCTGCAGGTCAATTCCACACATCCTCGTCCAGAGTGGCCTGGACCACTACAATATCCTGCCAGTAACGCAAGACATGATCACCAGCTACCTAGGAGGATTTATGCTATGCTTCACTTCAGCTCACTTTACAATCAGGTGGCAAGACGCTCAAAAAGGGATTCCAACCAGCTGTAACATCTCCTTCATCTTGTTTGTCATGGGTATCAACCTCCCCACATCAGCAACTTTCTACAGGGACACAATTGAGAGTATCCTGACAGGCTGCATCACTGCCTGGTATAGGAACTGTACCTTCCTTAATCGCAGGACTCTGTGGATAGAGGTGCAGACAGCCCAGTGCATCTGTAGTTATGAACTTCCCATGATTCAGGACATTTACCAAGGTAGGTGTGTAGGATCATTGGGGACACAAGTCAGCTCAACCACAAACTGTTCCAGCTGCTACCATCCGCAGCGTGAAAGCCAGAACCAACAGGCTCAGGGACAGCTTCTTCCACTAGGCCATCGGACTGATTAACTCACGCTGATTTGAGTGTATTCTATGTTACATTGATTGTTCTATTAATTATAATTATAAATTACTGTGATCGCACATTGCACATTTAGACGGAGACGTAACATAAAGATTTTTACTCCTCATGTATGCGGAGGATGTAAGAAATAAGGTCAATTCAATTCATTTCAATAATCCGAGGCCCAGTGTTGGATCCAAGCATCCGACAACCTAAGATACAGGGTTCATAGATGACATCACAGTAGCCACTGTAACCCACATTCAAACAAGGTGAGTATTGGAAACCTCAGACAATGCAGCTACCTGAGCTAGGATGACCTTCAAGGCCAGGAAGCCCAGATGCATGGTGATCAAAAAGGGCAAGGTTACTAGCAAGTTCAGTATTCAAGTACAGGGAGAAGTCATTCCATCCATAGAGGACAACCCAGTAAAGTGTCTTAATGCAGCAATGACAGTGCCAACATCATTGACACTGTGAAGACTGAAGAATGGCTGAAGAAGATTAACAAAACTGGACTCCCTGGTACATGGCTGTACCAATATGGTCTTCTACCAAGGCTGGAGGAGTTCAAGGTGGCAAAGTGTACAGTTCTGTTAACACTGAGTGGCTCTGATGACAAGCTAATAAACCAAGCAGAAGTCACAACAAGATCGGGCCGAAAGTGGGCTGCCAACTTGGCCATAGACCAGGCAGTGAACTCCCCGCAACTGAGAGACATCATCAGCAACCCATGCCTGGGACGGTTAGGCCTTGGCTCAGCAGACTTCCAACAAAGGGGGAATGCAAGTGCAAGAGGTAGGCGCATCATGGTCCAGACAGAGGTATGGAACCGTGAGGACAAAAGGTAGGTGGAATAGAGTTAGTGTCACAGGGTGCCTGGACAAAATGGGATCTTCCCAGGCGCATGACCACTTGAGCAGAGCTTGAAGATGGGAGCTTTTCTATATTTCTTTCCTCCTGCGATCCATGCATGACTCTCCCTACACCATTACAGCAGCACACATGGGGGCTGACAGGGGACATTAAATGCAAGTTTTGTGGTCAGCAGGGTTCAGTGGCACACATGCTGTCGGGTTGCAAAACAGCTTTAGCACAAGGATGGTATAAGTGGCAACATGACAAGGTCCTGCTCTGCTTTGCTGACACACTGGAATAAGAAAGGTGTAAAAAGAGACCAGCTAACAGGGCAGTCATCTTCATCAAGGAGAGGGCCATGCCAGTCATATCAAGTCCAAAATCCAATCTGCTGCAAATTGCCAAATCATGGGAGATGAGGGTCAACGTGGGGAGGAAGCAGCAGTTCATAAAGGTGGTGCAAACCACAGTTCAAACAGACATCATACTGTGGTCCTGAAAATCATCCTGGTGGAGCTCATTGTACCATGGAGGAAGGATTTGAATTTGAATTGACTATTACTTACATCCTTCACATACATGAGGAGTAAAATCTCTACATTACATCTCCATCTAAATGTGCAATTTATATTAATTTGTAATAAGTAGTATGTACAACAGGACAGTCAATATAACATAGAAATGCAATTGTATCAGCATGAATTAATCAGTCTGAAGGCCTGGTGGAAGAAGCTGTCTCAGAGCCTGTTGGTCCTGGCTATTATGCTGCTGTACTGTTTTCCGGATGGTAGCAGCTAGAACAGTTTGTGGTTGGGGTGATGTGACTCTCCCTTCTTACACACCTGTCTTTGTAAATGTCCTGAATAGCAGGAAGTTCACATCTACAGATACGAAGAGCCCCATGAGAGGAAGGCCCTGAAGTACCCATCCTTGGTCCAGGAGTTTAGGGACAAAGGATGGCAGACATGGCATTTCCCCAGGGAAATCTACTGCGGAGGGTTCCCAGCAAGTTCAGCATGGAGGTTGCTGTCTGTGCTGGGCAAGAACCAAGCAGCTCGCAGGATGGGGGAGAAAGCAGAAAGAGTGTCTTGCTGGATATGGAGCAGGCGAGAGAGGAGTTGAGCTGAAAGTCAGGATCAGGTGGGCAGTAACTTGGCCATTGCTGCTGACCAGCCAACAGGAAAGCGTAGTAATTAAGGGTTGAAACACTATGAAGGTTGGACACTACCTGATGACATCTGCTACTGCCAAAGGCTACAGGTAACTGTAGAGGGGACTCCAGTGTATGATGCAAGCTAGCACTTACCTTAACAATCTCACACCTCACCCATTCTGTTACATTTCAACTGCAGGTTCCAACTCTCTGATTCAGAATTTTGTCGTCAGATATATTTGAATCTGCAGTACAGCTCCATAATAATTGTAAGATTTAATTGAGATTCAAAGTTCACCAAGATTTTATTAATCTGTATTTTAACCTAACAGCGCAACTTTTGCAATCTCAGCCAGTGTTTTTACTTAAGGACACTTCAAGCTAATAAGTTCTCAAAACTCATGCCCTGGGAGTATCTCTACTTAGAAAGAATAGTTTTCCTTCTCAGAGGAAGATGACTGGAGAGTTTCAAGCTGTCTTTTCTCAAGCTAGTGCAGCTGATAACCCATTTCTCAAATTTACCATTTTATGAATCATTTCTACTCACATAACCAACCTTTGGGTATACCTACATTCTCCACCATTTTAAACGTGTACTCTGGGGGACTTTTAATTCATATCCAAGAATGATTCCCAAACATCCAACAAGTGTTTAGTATATACTAAAATACATTCCGCATATAATTGAACTGCCATCATTTTTAAGTTTCTATGAAAATATATTACATGGTAAACTTTATCCAATACTATGACTGGTATAATACTGTGTATCAATACTATTCTTAGATAGAAACTAGCCACTTTCCCAATCCTCTCAAGTAATTGTTCTCCATGGATTCATCTGTTAACTTTTGCCTAAAAAAATGTATATCTGATTCAAAGAAAAATAAATACAGCAGTGTTCAAAACTGCACAAATAGTTTACTTTAAAATTGATTTATGGGATGTGAATCTCTCCAGTATTTATTGCCCATGCCTTTCTACCTTTGTGGAGATGGTACTGAAATAATTGACAGCTCAGTTCTGACTGAAGTGCCAATGAAGAAATTAAATATTTCCTACGGCAGGATGGTGTACAACTTTAACCAAAGCCACTGTTGGTGAGATTCCCGACGGTTTCGCCAAGGTAACAGGAATCATGGGTTTGGAAAGGGGTTTTAAATTTGGGTAATTATATAGCCAATAAGGTGCATTCGAAGAATAAGGCATTAGAATTGGACAATTTTTCTCCCCAAATTGTTGAAAATGAAAGAAATGCTTCCCAATTTCAGCAAGATGAATAATTACCCAAAATATTAATAAACTGAAACAAGAGAAAAAATGAGCTCATTATTTAGCAAGGCAAGATACTTGAGGCACAGAAAACACAACTGAAAGGCAACAGATTAATTAAATCTTATTACTATCATGGCAAGCAGAAGGTAAGATGCAAGGAATGATCAGATGTTTCACAAATAAAAATAAACTTCTGCCTCTTCAAACTGAAATTAAAATTATTTGCTCACCAGCACAATAGGATTACGTATTAAATATTTTATTTCCTAGGACTGTTCTTTTTAAAAAAAACCATAGTTGATTCATAACATTATTAATGCCCACTGGGTGCATGTCATTGACTATAGGATTTCTCAACTTAACTCATCCAGTACTATGGATCTTAGTTTTAACACAATGTCAACCACATTAATCATGTGGAATCAAACGCATCTGCCACTAATTTGCAATTGCATCCACGTTTCCATCTCGAAGTAGCCCATTAACATGCCAATCTTTATACCCCACACATGCTCTCAATTTTATACCCATAAATGGTTTCCTTTTATACCCATAAATGATTTCCATTTATAAATAATTGCACTCCTTTGACCTAGTACAATTTGCCAACAATTTAAATGGAATTTTGAATTTCTATTTTTGCCATTGTTCTATCAGTGGCATTTTATCCAGCAATAACTATCATTAAAAATTCTAAATTTCTTACAGTATTTGCCACGTATTTCTGACCTATTTCACCTTTATAGATGGCTTGGACTCAATTCAGATAAAATTTCATTCAGTATAAATTATAGAATGACAATTCTTCCCCTGATAATTCTTTACATGGCCATGAATTAATTGTGTCAATGCATGTGACTACACTAGATCTAAATGGCCCCATTTCCACTTGGATGCTTGAAAATTAATTCCCAAGTATATTCCATGCCAATTTCATTTAACCTGTATACTTAAGGATTGAAGTGTCAAATGATTACTGCCTACAACACACTCCTTTCCAGATTCCGGTTCTGATGTCTAAGCTAGCTACAAAGGATTCACGTTATTGTTTGGTACCCATTTCTTATCTCAGCAATATCAATTTTTTAAAAACAAAAATCTCTTTTCTGCCTTTCAGGACTATGGCACATGCCTTTGGCATTTCGTTATCTCTTCGAAAAGTCTAGTGCACTACAACATAAAGCTTCCAACATCAGTCATTATGTAAACAAATCTCAATCACGTCGAGCAGGCCTTGAGCAGCTAGCATTACTTATGTCATGAACTCATCTCATTTTGTAAGCTTGAAATATTCAAGAAATGGTTTACCGTCCAACTTGCCTGCTTCTCGGGCTAAATTTTGTTAAGTTATGAGACACATGCATCATCACAAGGTCATCATTTACAGCTCATCCAAAGTGTACACATAATATTTGTATATGTTTATCTATGCACTTGTAATGCTACTGCGACACTAATTTCCTTTGGGATCAATATTGTATCTTTCTACATGCATAATGAATATTTCCAGAAGTAGCTGTTAGTGATGTCTCCAGAGGGTGTGGCACTTTGCAGAATACTCCAGCATAACTAAGGAAGATCTGACCAGAACTAAGCATAATGAAATATTAACTGTTTCCTTTAAAATATGTTTATTTCAGAGAAAATAAGTATTGTCTTTGGTAAAACTACTGAACATACTAAGAATATTCTATAAGACGTCGTATACACAGCAAGTTTAAAAACTGAAATTCAAAAACTTAAAAGAAAAACAATCCTATGCTCTCATTAATAAGAAACATTGTGCAGTGTATTATCAATTTCCTTAAGCACAAAGGGCATAAACATTTTAACCACTTTATTCCTTCACTTGGACTGAGAAATGCCCAAAAACATTTGAACTGTTAAACCTCAGAAATAAATGGAATTTTTTTTGGAGCCAATCTTTTTTATAAACTAAGTCTCAATACCTACCATCATTTTCTCGAACAGATCCAAAATTTCCTTCTCCGAAAGATTCATGAAACATTCTTCAAATACTGGTTGTGCTAATGGCAAATCACACATAACTGCTTGGGAATCAGTAGGATGTTGAATGTGAGGTTTCTCCTTCTTCGCAGTTGACTTCCGAAAACTGGTTAATCTGTCACGCTGTCAAAATAATAAAAACATTCAAAATTTAATTCCACGTGTTGCTCTCTATCCATGGTTCCTTAAATATATTCCATTATAAATACTGTACTTTATTGGCCAACACCACACAAGCTCCATCCATTAACAAAGCAGCAAATTGTCAATATCAATTTGAAGTGTCCATTTTCAGAAAAATTAAGGAGCAAACCTGACTTTAAACAAAGAAACAATGAACACAATTTTCTAAAGCTCGTAAGTAACTATACTGTAACTGTTGAGGAACTTTAAGTTTATATTCCATGATCGACTCCAGTACTTGTGATATAGTTGATTAATTGTTAAAGCAGGTCTATTCTTAAATGTTTGTTGGAGATCAGCTTTAGACAACTTAACCGTATGATCAATTACTACCCAATCAAAGTCATTAATACAAACATAAACATAGGCAAGTTGCCTTACTGTTCTTTAAAAATGTCCTCAGGAAGAAAAGCACGCATCAAAATAGGCCAGAAATCAAGTTTAAAATACTCAGCTAGCTTTCAATTCTAAACATTCCAAAACATTTTTAGCTAAGTTATTCATAAACATGCATTAAAATATAGTGCACCATGTGACAACACTGCAAATATTTTCAAGATTTAAGTGCTCTGTGTCAGTTTGCATGCAGTTAGAACAGAGTGCAAGTTAGTTAAGGGAATCTCATTAACATATTTACAACATGGGACATTACTATTTGGTCCAACAAGTCAATGCCAACTCCCAGAGAGAACTCAGCAGATACATTCCCCATCATAGAGCAACCGATTTTCTCACATCTACCGAATCCCTCTGATTCTTTTACCACTCATCTAGGACAATTTACAGTAACCAATTAATCACAGAATCTGGGAGGTGAAAGAAAACAAACCACATGTTGTCACAGGGAGAACAGGTAAACTCCACACAGACAG
This sequence comes from Mobula hypostoma, assembly GCF_963921235.1. Lineage (NCBI taxonomy): Eukaryota > Metazoa > Chordata > Chondrichthyes > Myliobatiformes > Myliobatidae > Mobula > Mobula hypostoma. The sequence goes on from NC_086106.1 coordinate 66,924,193, forward strand.
CACAAAATCTTATCAAACTTGGTTCTTTGCAGCTACAAGGCAGCAGTATTAACTCTTCCACTGTCATGATTATTTTTAACTGAATTTATGATCAGTTTCAACATGTCTGTAAGGAGAGTTTCTGTTCAATAATTCAGGTCAATACAAAATGTCTTCATTAGAAAAACACAACTGGAAAATCCATTAAGAAGAGCACTTCTAACATCCACAATAGAACAATCCAACCTCAGTTTCTTAAAGCCTCGTGTTACTATTTTTGATAGATAAATGATCACTAGAGAATCAATTACTGACCACAAGAAAAATGCCCATCATTTATTGAACAGTTGACATTTCTAAGTGCTTTCCTATTTAAACACAATCTGTTTTAATTTGCCCACTTATTACCACTTCTGCAACTGTTTATAATAAACTTTTAAAAGATGAATTAACAGTTTTTTTTATGAAAACTAAAAATTGGTCAAGCTATCCAGCAACCACTACACTGAAGTAGGGAAAGGGAAAAAAATACAACTCAACAGATCACCGCAAATCAACCTAAACAATAAATTCAAACAGCAAAATTTTCTGAAAAATGTTTCATGGATTGCAAACAATTAAATTGAAAAACTTAGGGCAGGAATTTAAGACAAAGGTTTATGCAATTTTTAAATCTGATTTTGGGATCATTATTTGATTCTACATTCACAGCAATATCAATTCAGAATTTCCAAAAACAAACTACTTAAAAGTTGTAACATTCTAGTTCTTAAATGTTAATTAAGTTTTTGCAACATGCCAAGAACTAATTTATAGCACTGGAAATAATTGTAAGGTAATGCACTAACTTATTAGCAACAAACCACTTCTGAAGCAGAAATAATATCATTGCATTAAAATTGAGAAGGGATGTTAAAACCTATATTTTGTTTGCATGCATGATTTAGTAATTAAGGCATATATAGAGCAGTACATTCCAGAACAGGCTTACCACATCATCCGCCAAAGTTTTTATGTTAAGGTTCTGTAGAAGGCAGAAGAAGAAAAACACATCACCCACAGCTGTAAAATGTAACCAATTACTAGATCAAGCTGTTATAGTGGAGACATACTCATAAAAAGGGTTTGGAATTCAGACCTAGAAAATTAAAAACCAAGTCAATCATGATTCACCAAAGCTTGTGTTTCATTATTATCCTCTCAAAGTACATGTCAGAAAGTTTTGTGCCAAATTGAAGCATTTTCTGCTCATAAAATCAAATGCCAGTGATATTACACAAGCAATCTTGAAACATGCCTAATGTAGGAGAATTATTTAAGGTCCTTAATTGCCTTCCACTCTACAAAAATGTAATGCTGGAGCAGAACTACACAAACACTTTACTCTGAGTATATAAGTGAAAGCATCAGAAGTGCTGGACCACTTCAACCATTATTCCCACTGCACAGGACAAGGGTGCAGCAATTAAGATACAAGATAATAGGCCAATAGTATGGATAAATTCAGCTCATACCAGAGCAGGAGACAAGCCTTCAATAATCTGGATTTTATTTAATCTAACTGTGGCAACAACAAAACTTCTGGATCATAATCAGGTCAACAGATGCCCTTCAGGAAGTAAACTGCTTTCCATTCCTAACCTGGATATATTTAATTGCAGACCAATGATATGGGGCAGATGCAGCTGTCCTTGGAAATGGTTCTCCCCCTTGTCCCATAACCACTACACTGAAGCAAAAGAGGACAAATGAACAGAGCAGTTCAAATCAAACTAGGCAACAAATTCGAACAGTGTAATTACTCACATGGATGACCTTCAGAAGTATTCTGCACATGCAGCTGGGAGACTTTGTATACAACAACCTACCGCAATGCTACCTAACTTAATTGTCTTACGATTCCATCACATTTACAAAATACATCTCCCATACCACTGTAGGAAAGAACCATCTAAAAAGCCAATAAAACCATACACAGAGAAAAGAAACAGATTTTCCAAAATTGATGCCAATGAGGTATCATAGGATCAAGTCAGACATCATTAATAAAACCGCCTCATGATTACCACCTACCATCCTCCCTCAAGTCAATAAATTAGTGCTCCTCCACACTGAACATCACTGGAAAGAATGAAACAAATGCACAGAATATATTCAGGAACAGGGCTTAGGGGAACTTCAACATTGATTCAGAGCAGCCTGCGAAAATGTCAATCCCCAATGACCACATCCTGAAGGTCAGCTGACAGTGCAGGTAATAAGTGAATAATGCATGAACCAACTTGATCTTGCTCTCAGTCAACCTACCACAGATGTATTTGTCATGACTACACTGTGGAAGTGATCACTGTAGGTCCTCATGGTTTGAAAGTTGGTATACCCCACTCTCCCCTGCCCGATTCTTTTTGAAGAATCCCCATTCCCTCACTGTTCTGCAAAATACTACAGCCTGATCCAACAGCTCAAAACTAGGCATTTAAGAGGCCCAGCAGACCATCAAATGCAGCAGCAACATGCATATCCACAAGCTCACCAAACGCATATCCCTCACACTCAAATTACCATCAAGCAAAGGATCAATCCTGATTCAAAGTGCAGAAGCCCATGTTTGATGCAACACTCTGCGAGAAGCACAGAGTGGACATCACAGAAAACAAGTTTCAGATAATTCTATACATTCATAGTACCAGAAAATAACTGACAGCACCAAATATAATAAAGAATGAGCCCAGACAACATTCTAACTGTAGTATGCATTGCTTCAGAGCAGCCACACTTCAAGTATCTCAGTACAGTTACGACTTTTTACTAATTATTCTATGCTTGCATACAACCAGCTCTGTACAAGGTTACTTATACAATTCCCTTCCTGCCCATTACAGGAGCAGTAATATTGAGTCATGCCCCACCAAAAGCTGGATGTGTAGCAGCAATCAACAAATGTATTAATTTTCAGCTGAAATTTCCTGTCAGAAACCAGAGAGTATCATCTGTTCAAGACTGCCAACTAGTTTCTTAGGCGAAAATATTACTGTTTATTGACCTTATTTAAAAATATCACATTCTGAGAGCATAGCTATGCTTTCAACAGCATTGCAATTTGCTACTTGTTTCACTCCTATCCAGCTTGCTTCTTAAAGGTAAATAAGGCTAAAGCACAAGGACTGTAAAATGGCAAAAACAAAAAAGCTGATTCGTACTGAAATATAAAATATGGGATCATGCTATGCCAGTGTGTATGGTTATTAGCTGTTAAAATTATTACAGCTATAATATTAAACTGATATCAGCCTTAAACCTGATTAAGATGTTTACCCATTGTTTAAATCATGGAGCTAATAAGAGCATAAAGTTTTTTCCAGGGAGCATGAAGAATCAAGTTTTACAATTTGTCACACGTAATTGGGGGCTGGTTGGGTGGGAAGGGCCTGTTACTACATGGTATAAAAGTGAGCTTTTAACTAACAGTATCTTCAACTCATTTGCTATAAAGTTATATCTGTTTTACCAAGAATATTTGCTTTCCCATCGCTTATTGGCCCCACCTTATCACTAAAAATATTTTTCCTGTTCACACGCCCAGTGATTATTTTTGAACACACTATTATGAGACTAGTCTGCCTCATTTCCTTTTCTACTTCCAGTTTAAACCAGTAAGAATTCCTAATTCTGCTCGTGGCAGCAAATGCCAGATTGTCATGCTTAATATTTGTTCACTTGTTTTTGCTTTTGATCATTGCCTGCGAAATTCATGTCTTTAAACTGAATCGTGACTAATGCTCAGACTTGAGCAAAATAAGGCAAAAGATTTTACAGAACTGTAGACTATTGCACTCAGTAGGTGGCAACGAAGGCAGAAGTTCAGAAAGGCGGGCATAAAACTCTACAATCAAAGCAAAACTTACTTCCAGAATACAGTTTTTTTTCTTGGGAATTTGGTTTCACAAAGATACAAATTTGTCTTTCAGAAAACAAATATGGATTAAGAGTTGGATGAGTAGTCTGCAACTATACTTGCTGTATTGCCAAGAAGCCCAAACAAATAGCACCGAAATTCCACAAATGATAACTTGCTGAGTACAGGCCAATGCCACAACTCCACTAACGATCCTCCTATCAAAGGCTAGATAGGATGGCAGATCCACTGCTAATCTCAATGAGAGTTTTGCCTCTTATTATTCTTGAATTTATTAGCAACTATCATGGCTACTAGTTTAGTATTCCATCACATTAAACATTTTAAATCACTATTACCTAATAATATTAATCAGGTCACATCCTGAAACAGGAAATGTATTGGCTATTCACCTGTTCCCAATAGCTGTAATCTCCCACTTCAATACTGCTCCTGTGAATCACGCATGTCCTTCGGTACAATGGAGATCAACTCTAGTTATAGTACAACCAAAACAGGGACACAAACTTAATTACTTTTCAATTATATAACCCATAAAAACAATTACAATTCTAGATACTTCAATTTACTTTCTAAGAATAGTGTTTGGTTCTACCTGTCTCCAATGAATACGCCACATTACTTGCAAGTCTAGTATCAAACTTGCAAACCAGGCAATCCAATCTTCCTTGAGATGACCAGATAGGCTCACAACTGCACAAAGTAGAAATGGCACAGAGAGCCCCAAATTTCCACCTTTGGAGAAAGACTATTCACTAATCCAATTAAGCATGATCAGTCCAAGATTCTCATGAATCAACATTGGTGTCATGACCACCTCAAAACCCAAAAAATAGAGTGGAAGGAAATAATCTCTAATACTGTTCAAATCTTTAAGATTGTGCATGTATATTATGTAATTATCTCATAACGTACAGCAAAGAACTATATACAAGTAAACATGTAATAAAACATTTATCATTAATTTTAACAGTTCAGATTTTGCACAAGAAAACTTTTAATACTGTGTGATGTTAAAATCAAAATTGCTTAGTAAAATAACACTCAAGTCTTCTAAGAAACGAGAAAATCTGAAGATGCTGGAAACCCAAGCAACATACACAAAATACTGGAGGAACTCAGCAGACCAGGCAATATCTCTGGAAATAAGTACAGTCATTGTTTCAGGCCGAAACGTTGACAGTACTTTTTTCCATAGATGCTGCCTGGCCTGCTGAGTTCCTCCAGCATTTTGTGTCTTAGTTTTGGAAGACTAGGATGATGTGATATGGCACATCTGAAATATAAACTGTCTGCGTCTAAATTGGAGAGATCTGTGGAAATAGAAACAGATAATATCCAAGGTGAATGCATTTTCATTAATTATAGACCACTACACCACAGAAACAGGCCCTTTCACCAACCTATCAATGCTGAATTGTTATTTTGCCTGGTCCCATCAACTCGCACCCTGGACCGCAGCCTTCCATACCCCTCCCATCCACGTAGCTATTGAAATTCCTTTTCAACACTGAGATCAAATCTGCATCCACCATTTTCCACTGATAGCTTGTTCCACACTCTCACAACCCTGTGTGAAGAAGTTTCCCTTCATTTCCCCTTAAATATTTCACTCATCACCCTTAACCTATGATCTCTAGTTCTAGTCTCACCCAACCTCAGTGGAAAAAAACCTGCTTGCATCTACCTTGTCTATATTACTCAATTTCATATACCTCAATCAAATGTCCCCTCATACTTCTAAGCTCTAAGGAATAAAGTCTAACCTATTCAACCTTTCCCTATAACTTAGGTCCTCAAGTCCTGGTAACATCCTTAATTTTTCTCTACACTCTTCCAATCTTATTGGCATCTTTTCTGTAGGTAGGTGACCAGAACCACATACAATACTCCAAATTAGGTCTCACCAACATCTTGTACACTTCAACATAACATCCCAACTCCTCAAATACACAAAACACTGGAGGAACTCAGCAGGCCAGCAGCATTAATAGAAAAGAGTAATATTGACTTTTTGGGCTGAGACCCTTCATCAGGACAGGATAAAAAAAGATGAGGAGTCAGAATTAGAAGGTTGGGGGTGTGGGTAAGGGGTAAAGTAAAAAGCTCAACAGTTGATTGATAAAAGAGATACAGAGCTGGAGAAGGGGGTATCTGAATGACAGAAGGTCAAAGAAGAAAGAGAAGGGGAAGGAGCACCAGAGAAATGAATGTTCATGCCATCAGGTTGGAAGCTATCCAGTTGGAATACAAGGTGTTGCTCCTCCAACCTGTGAGTGACCTCATTGCAATATTAGAGGAGGCCATGGACTGACATGTCTGAATGGGAATGGGAAGTGGAATTAAAATGGGTGGCCACTGGGAGATCCCACTTTTTCTGGCGGACGGAGTATAGGTACTCGGCGAAGCAGACTCCCAACCTAAATCAGGTCTCACCAATATACAAGAGGCTGCACCAGGAGCACTGGTTATAGTAGATGACTTTAACAGATTCACAGGTGAAGTGTTGCCTCACTTGGAACGACTGTTTGTGCCCCTGAATAGTAGTGAGGGAGGAGGTAGACGAGCAGGAGGGAAATCAGTGGGGTGGGACAAATGGACAAGAGAGTCGCGTATGGAGCAATCTCTGCGAAAAGCAGAAAGTGGGGGAGAGGGAAAGGTGCTTGGTGGTGGGATCCCGTTGGAGGTGGTGTAAGTTATGGGGAATCATGTACTGGACACAGAGGGTGGCGGAATGATAGGTGAAGCCAAGAGAAACCCTATCCCTGGCGGGTGGATGGGGTGAAGGCAGGTGTGAATAAAATGGAAGAGATGCAGTTGAGTGCAGTGTTGATGGTGGAGGATCCTATACTCAACACTCTGATTTATGATGGCAAATATCCCAAAAGTTCACTTTACAACCTTATCTACCTGTGATGCCGCTTTCAAACAAATATGGATCCCTGTTCTACCACACTCCACAGTGCTCTACCGTCAACTGTGCAAGTCCTAAAGTCCTAAAAAGGAGTACCTCACACTTGTCTGCATTAAATTTCATCTGCCATTTTCAGCCTATTTTTCCAACTAGTCCAGACCCCACTGTAAGCTTTGATAGCCTTTCTCACTGTCTGCTACATCTCCAATCTTAGTGTCATCCACAAACTTGCTGATCAGTTTACCACATTATCATCCAGATTGTTGCTATAGATGACAAATAATGAACCCAGCACTGATCCCTGCAGACACATGAATCATAGGCCTCTAGTCAAAGGCAACCATCTACTAGTCTCTGGCTTCTCCCACAAAACCAATGTCAAATCCAACCTACTATCTCATCCTGAATGTCAAGCTACTGAACATTCTTAACCAGCCTTCCATATGGGGCTTGAAAGATTTTGTGAAAGTCCAAGTAGGCATCACTATCTTCCCTCCATCAACTTCCCAGGAAACTTCTTCAAAAAACTAAGATTGGTTGCTATGACCTACCACGCACAAAGCCTCTTACTAGCTCTTCTTTCAGTTAGTCCTGACGAAGGGTCTCGGCCCGAAACATCGACTGTACCTCTTCCTATAGATGCTGCCTGGCCTGCTGCGTTCACCAGCAACTTTTAAGTATGTTGCTTGACTATCCTTAGTCAGTCCCTGTCTATCCAAACACTTGTATATCTAGTCCCTTAGAATACCTTCCAATAACGTACCCATCAGGCTCATCAGCCTATAATTTCCAGGCCTATTTGTTACAGCTTTTTTGAACATTTGCTATCCTCCAATCCTCCTGCACTTTCCATGGACATTTTAAATACCTCTGCCAGGGTCCCTGTAGTTTCTACAGTAGCCACCCACAAGATCCGAGGGGACACCTCATCAGGCCCTGGAGACTTATCCACCCTGATGTGCCTCAGGACACCAAGAACCTCCTCTTCTGTAATCTGCATATGGTCCATGACATCACTGTTATTTTGCTTTCGTTCTATTTATTCTGAGTCCATTGCCCGATTAAATACAGATGCAAAAAATCCATTTAAGATCTCCCCCATCTCTTTTGGCTCCATAGATAAATAACCATGATGACTTTCAGGTGGACCAATTTTGTCCCTTGCTATCCTTTTGCTCTTAATATAACTGTAGAAACCCTTGAGCTGGGTGTTTAGCCCACTGCTCTACCTTCTCTACACCTACAACTGTCTGGCTAGGCATAACTCAAATGACATCTATTTATTTGCTGATGATGCTACCATTGTTGACAGAATTTCAGATGGTGATGACAAGACATATAGGAGCGAGATATACCAGTTAATTGAGCAGTTGCGCAGCAACAATCTTGCACAGTCAGCAAGACCAAAGAGCTGATTTTGGACTTCAGGAAGGGTAAGGCGAGGGAACACAAACCAATCCCTCAGAGGAATCGGAAGTGGCGAGAGTGAGCAATTCAAGTTCCTGGGTGTCAAGATATGAGGACCCAACTTGGACGCAACATATCAATGTAGCTATATAAAAAAAAAGGTAAGACTATGGCTATATTTCTGACTGGTGAGACTGGGGGACCTGTCCTGGTCCCAGCATACAAATGCAATTACCAAGGACAGCAACATCTATACTTCCTTAGGAGTTTGCGAAGATTCTGTATGACATCTAAAGCTTTGACAAATTTCTATACATGTGTGGTCAAAAGTAAATTGACTGGCTGCATTACAGTCTGGTGTGGAAACGCCAATGCCCTTTAACAGAAAAATCCTACGAAAAGTAGTGGATACGGCCCAGTCCACCACAGGTCAAGCCCTCACCACCACTGAACACATGCAGCATTGTCACGACAAAGCAGCATCCATCATCAGGGACCCCCATCACTGAGGTCATGCTATCTTGCTGCTGCCATTAGGAAGGCAGCACAGGAGCCTCAGGGCTCACACCACCAGATTCAGGAACCTTACTTTTCTTGTAACTGTCTGCTATGTGGGGGAATTAAAGGTCAGGCCGGTGTACAACCTTACATTCCACATTAAAAGGCCAGCGACACAAATGTGGGAAGACTGCGCTGTTTAAACCTAGCTTTCTATTGGCTCTTGCCAAGTGCCCAATTACCCACTGATCTCAAGCCAGTGAATGTCCCAACTGGTCTCATTTGCATTTTATATCTCATGCTCATTCACTACAAGTAATGGCCTATGGGATCAAGTCCGCTGAATGTCCCAATCAGCTTCAAACATAATGACCGGGAAATGAGGAAATTAAAGAACAATAAGTTGTCAAGAGGATGAGATAGCAAACAAAGTTTGCAAAACTATGGGGGCAAAGATGAATAATACAAAAGATGGTGGCCTAGAGAGTATGGTGAAAAATCACACACTGGCAAGGACAGCATGAAAAAGTTAGGACAGGGATGAGCAGTGGGCACACAACATATGGAGAGGGGGTGGAGAGGGAATTGGAAAAATCAGCAGCAGGGATACTATCTTAGAAAAAATTATAGAATGAGTCTGAGTAATACCTTAGTGGGAAATATCCAAAGGCCTCCAAATAGTAACATCATTGGTCTTAGCATCAAACGGGAAACTAGGAATGCTTCTAACAAGGGTAGTACAGAAATCATGAGTGATTTTCGGCTATGCAGATTGGTCAAACCAAATAAATAATACTGTATAGATACCTATATCACTAATTTGAAAAGGAAGAGTTTAAAAAGAGAACTATGGACCAGTTAGCACAACATCATTCATTCAGAAAATTCTGGAAGTATTGTTGCAACAATTTATTATGAAGTACGTGATAAAAGGTTGCTTAGAAAATTTCAATGGGATTAGACAAAGTCAACAAGTCTACTTGTGAAAACAACAGTGGTTATTTGAGAATTTAACCAGTAGAATAGATAAGGGAGAACTAGCATATGTATTGGATTTTCAGAAGACATTTGATAAAGCCATAACAAAAAGAACAGTGTGGAAAATTAAAGCTCAAAGGATTGGGAGTAATATGCTGATATGGATTGAAAACTGGTTGCCTATAGGAGAGAGGAATTAATACGTATTTTTCCTGAGTGACAGGAGAACTAACTTGTGCTGTACTTCCGTGACCAATGTTTGTGCGCCAGCTGCTCACAACTTATATCTATGATTATTTGAAGCAACCAACTACTACAGTGAATTCCAGTTAGTTAGTCAATCAGTTAATTGTGGCAGATACATATTTGGGACAATTCTTAAAGAATAAAAATCAATTGAGAAAATGTGGGGGGGGGGGAGATACCTTTCATTTATTTGGAACATTATGCTACTTAATTGGGAAAGCAGACTGTTACTGAACAGTTTCTAACTAGCATCAGTCAAGTGTACTTGTGCGGTTGTTGGACACAACACAGTCCTTAGAGTGAACAGTTTTTAAATAGCACCAGTTGTGTCCACCTGTGTTCAAAATAGTGATTTTCGTCACTGAAAGTTGGCGAGAAATAAGCAGTAAGACAATTCAGAACTGTGCTGCACACTGAAGTTTCAAGCATTCAAGTTTGGGGATGCAAGAAACAGCCAAGAGTGAAAATGGAGATTTCACTACTTCAGCAAGTTAGGATCCATGAAGAATTTGAAGGCATCAGTAATCATCTTGACAATTAGAATGAAAATGAAGATTTGGAGGCTGCAATCGTTGAAAGCATTGTATGAAGCCTGTACATTTTCTGCACTAGGTGTCGGCACTGATTTTCTTCTTTTACAGTCAAAAGAACACAGCAGTGTACACTGGATGAATTCCACCATCAATGACCACTAGGAATTAATAGTTTTACAGTACTGTAGTATTGCTAATATTCTAATTTGTTTTTATTACTTGACATAACTTGTTACTCAGTTATAATTAGTCTGTCTTATTTTATACCTTTTTAACAATTTCCTGAAACTTAGGGCAGCTGCTTAATTGGACCAGAATACACTGGTTCCGATGTGTCCCAACTAAATGGAATAAACTATAGCTTTAAACTAAAATAGATGCAAATACAAGGTGAGGAGGATACAGTGAGGCATGAAGATAATTTAAACTTGAATGAAATGCATGGCCATTAAAGAATAACATGAATAAGTGCAATTAGAGGCCTAAAAGAAATCGCTTCAATTTAAAGATTACCTTCATCACAGGTACATTGAAACATCAATGATCTATGCAGTCCAAGGATGTGCTGGGGGCAGCCTGCAAGTATCACAATGCTTCCAGCACCAACACAGAACGCCCACATCTTAGTAACCCTAACCTGCGCATCCTTGGAAACTGCAGCACCCGGAGGAAACTCACACAGTTACAAGGAAAAATGCACAAATTGCTCATGCAGTGGCAGGAATTGAATCCAGATCATTGACTCTGTAAAGTGTTACATTAACTGCTAGGCTACTGGTGCTTCAGCTTTTTTCAAAAGCATTTCCAAATATAAAAAAAGATTAGTCTTACTTAAAAACTTTTGTTATGCATTTGCACACTTTCTTCAAAATTCTACACTTTAACCATAACACAAGTAATTTAGAAAATACCTTAAATTTAAAAACACTTTTCTTTCATGACAACATGTTATTAACAAGATACCCTACCCCATCAACTATGCAGGTTTATTTTTCCAGGATGCTGGTATAAAATATTGCCCTGGGATCCATGCACAAATTGAACCAGTTAATGAAATTTTGAAAAAAGTTCTATTTGGAAATAATTGAGGAAATCACGAGCAGTTCCTAGAGGCAAAGCAAAGAAACAGAAAATTGAAAAACTGGAATTTTTTTAAAAAAAGCTCAAAATGCTCATCATTTAGCAAAGAATCAATTAGTTTCAAGTTAATGACATTGTTTCCCTCTCAACAGATGATGCTTGACCTGCTGAGTATTTTCATCATTGTTTTTTTTAAACTTCAATTAATAAGCAGAATCCAACCAAATAAACCCCAATCAAATGCAAAACTGGTATTAAATTGACAGGTTTAGTAAGTCTGAGCAACTGAACTATTAACCAAAACTCAGTGCTAAAGAAAACTGTGGTTTTGAAAGCCAGTAAAACTGTATATCCTCAAATTGCTCCTGTGAATTACAGGGTCAATTGTGACCCCTGCCCCCCCCCCGCAAATTTAATAGAGAATGGAGAGGGAAAACTATCAACCTGTTGGCCTCACATTAATGCAAGGGAAAATGCTGGAATCTGTAAAGAAGGATGCAAGAATGGAACATCTTGAAAAGAATAAGTGGATTAACATGGACTTAAGGAGTTAAAAATCACATTTGACTATTCTATTAATCTGTTGAGAATCTTTGAGGATGTGACTCGGAACATTAAGGGGATCAGTAGATGTCGTTTGATTTCCAGCAGCTTTCAATAAATTCTTCCACAGGAGGATAGATAACAAGATTGGGTCACATTCAATTGGGAGTTGACTAATGACATGGATTAGGAACTGATTTAATAACATGAGTGGAAACAAACAGATCCTTCTTAAACTGACTGGTTGTAACTAGTAGGGCACTGCAAGGCTATATGCTTGAGCTTCACCTCATCATGATTTATATGAATAATTTAGTTGAGGGGTGAACTGCCATACTTTCAAGACAGCTGATGTTACAAAATTAGATGCAATTGCAAGTAGGGAAGGGGATGTAAACCAGCTTCAAATGTATTGATTGTGTGGGTAAGAACATGACGGATGCAAATGTATATAATTTGGAAAATTGAGGTCATCCACTTTGGTCTACAATGGTGGAAACAGGGTGGTATAGATGTACAAAGGGATCTAGTGGTACAGTGGATTGTGGTTAATTGAGCTATCAGTTAATCAGGGCAGCTTCTTATTTGGGACAACCCTTAAAGAACAAAAACAAATTGAGAAAATAGCCAGGGTTCTTTTCATTTATTTGGGACACCATGCCACTTAATTTGGATGGAGAATTTTGCTAAACAGCTTCTAACTAGCATCAGTTGCTTACACTTGTGGAACCATTACATATTACACCATACTTAGAGTGAACAATTTTTTTAAAATAGCGTCAGTTGTGTGTGCTTGTGATGTTATCCATTTGGATCAATGAATGCCAATTCAAAAAGCAGTGATTGTTGATCATTTTTTTAATTTGACTAAAAAAAATTCAGACCCTTGCCAAGATATGACGAAAAGATTTAACACTAGCCAAAAAATTATCCTACCAGAACAAAATAAATGCCATCCACCTAACACCATTCATTGTTAACCGGCAGAGACAACTGGAGTGCCAAAATCTACAACTCCACACTTAATACATCTACAAGATAAATTGAGAAGAATAGGCATTATGCAAGGTCATCTCAAAATCAAAAGCGTGAAGGATCCAAATTTTGAAAACGTTTTCCACTGTAATTGAATGAGGTGTGCATGTCAGTGGACCAATGTTTTAAAAAAAAACAAAGTGAGCTAAGAAGCTGGGGCACAAAGATTTTAAAGCAACAGATGGTTTTGTTTGTTTCGATTGAAATGTTGGTACCACATTAAATTCAAGGAAGCACATGGCGTGAAAGATAGTGTTGTTGCTGTAAGTGCAGAAACATGGAAATCTACAAAACTCCAACTTGCTTCAAAAGTTTTTTGTATATGGTATCTACAATGCAGATGAAAAAAAAGACCTCTTTTATACAATCATGCCACGCTGAATGATTTCCAAGGCTACAAACTCACAACACTTTCAGGTTCAAAGAAAGGAATGGATCATGTAATAGATCGATTATCTGTACTAAGCGTCTGCACTGACTGGCTGAATTTCTTGATCGATAAATTTTAGGAATATATTCGTGGTTTTATCAACCTGTGGTAATATTGCTTTTGTTCTAATTTTTTCTATATTTCATTTAAACACTTAATTTGTTAATTAAACAGTAGTGCCTTTTTTTAAAATATATTTTTAACTATTTCCATGAAAATGGCTAATTGGGGCAGCTGCTTAACTGGACCAAAATGTACTGGTCCAGATGTGTCTAAATTAACTGAAATCCACTGTATTTTGCCCTAAGTCACTGGAGGTCAATGTGATTAAGGGCAAACAGTACATTATTGGAGAGGATTTGATTACAGATCTATTGGGCCTGGTGACAAAGCATCTGGAGCACTGTGTTTAGTTTTGATCTCTTAACTATACTTTCCGAAAGTGAGTGCAACAAAGTTTCACTTGTCCAGCTCCGAAAGACAGAAGATTTCCCATGTGGAAATCTTAAGTACACTGGACGGCATTCTTCAGAATTTAGGAGAGGCAATCCCACTGAAACTTTCAAAATTGTTATTTTCCCTGAATGGGTACAGGAATTGGGGTTTACAGTCTCCCAACGATGCGAGGTTAAGGGTTCACTTGAGAAGATTTCCACTCAGCATGATGAACGATTGGACAGCTGTGGAAGTTCAATTATGTGTACTAAAAATTTGAGCAATAGTTTTCCAGCATTGACATAAGTAAGTGATAAAGAGAAAAGTGCTGGAAATTGGATCTGAAGTAAAATGTCTTCGTGATCTTGAATGGAGAGACAAGTTCAGGGGGATATTGGGCCTATTACTATTTCTTGCTTTTATAATAACTGAGAAAATCATTAATTATACACTGCTGTACTAAAAACTTTACATACAATATTCAGTTACCAAAATACGACCAAGTTATATAACCTCAATTTCTACTTCCACTACAGAAATAAAATGTACTTTAAAATCAGCTGCTGTCCACTAACATTTTGTTTTTGCTTTTCTTTAAATTTATTTCTATTCAATGTAAAGTTAAACTTAAAGCAACAAAAACTCAGGACCTAGGCACTAGACTAGAAAATTTTCTGCACTGATGTATTGCATAATATTCTCTCGTTACTGAAAGTGTTTCGTGTTTTCAATCTATGGATTTGAACTTTGATTTTAAGTAGGTTATGCCAGATTAAAACTTAGTTTCTTTCCTGTTGCAACAAATCATTTTACTACAGTCTTTTGTTTCCATAATATGTTTAATAATCCAAGCTTTTTTCTTGAGGAAAGTGGTAGACAGATTAAAAATGGCAGTAGATTTGTTAAATTAACTAAAAGTTATGTTCTGATCCTTTTACTGATACTAAAAGTTATGCCATTGCAATAAAAAGTTACTAAGGTGTCTTTAATGTTATGTTCAATTTATGCTTCTGCACATTGTTTGATAAGCACTGACTTCTGGTGGTAAATGATAGATGCTACAGTAATGTTGTAAAATACTGCTTTGTATAATCTCCATTGGTGATTTGGATCCGAAAATAAATTTATGTTGCTTTTAAGTTTTTGTCTACTTCAACCAAAGCAAGACAGACTTTTGATGGCTTGTAGAGTAACAGGGGATTTAAAGAGATTAAGCATATGATTTCAGGATTTCACGGATGTACTGAGATAGAGTTGAACTCCTATAGTGAGACCTGACTGTTCTGAAATCCCAATGGTTCAGCTTCGGGCTCACCAGATGATTGCCATACTCTGAGGCTCCATTTACTGCCCTTCCTTTAAGCTTAGCTGGTTCACTGGAAAATTTATTCTACTGTGTAATGTCCTTCAAAATCAAGTGCATTAGAAGGCCAATATACAAGCCTATTTATCTGTGATGCTACTTACAAGGAATTATGGATCTGTATTCCTAGATTCCTC
Source organism: Mobula hypostoma (assembly GCF_963921235.1). Taxonomy (NCBI): domain Eukaryota; kingdom Metazoa; phylum Chordata; class Chondrichthyes; order Myliobatiformes; family Myliobatidae; genus Mobula; species Mobula hypostoma. The sequence goes on from NC_086106.1 coordinate 66,939,687, forward strand.
TGTTCTAGCACACTCCTCAGTACTGCTCACTGTGTAAGACCTACCCTCGTAGCACCTCCCAAATTCAATACCTCACATTTGTTTGCAATAAATTTTATTTGCTATTTTTCCAGCTGGTCCAGATCCTGCTTCAAGTTTTCATAAGCTTCCTCACGTCCACTACACCCCAATTCTTGGTGTCATCCACAAATTTTCGGATCCCATTTACCACATCATCCATATCATTGATATAGATGACACACAACAACAGACCCAGCACACCACTAGTCACAGACCTCCAGTCAGATGCAACCATCTACTAACACTCTCTGGCCTCTCCTGCGAGCCAATGTCTAATCCTATTTACTACCTCATTTTGAATGCCAAGCAACTAAACTTTCTTGACCAACCTCCCATGTGGGGCCTTGTGAAAGGCCTTGCTGAAGTCCTTGCATTCAACTTTCCTGGTAACTTTTTTGAAAAGATCTTTAAGGCATGACCTACCACACATAAATTCATACTGACTATCCCTAATCAGTCCCTGTCTATCCAAATACTCATATCTGGTCCCTTGATAATACTTTCCGATAACTTACTCACTGATGTCAGGCTCAACAGCTTATTATTTCATAGTTTTTTTCTTGAGACTTTCCTAAATAAAACATTAGCCATCCACCAAAGCTCCGGCACCCCACTTGTGGCTGAAGGTGTTTTAAGTATCTCTTCTAGGGCCCCTGAAATTTCTTCACCAACTTCCCACAGGGTCTAAGGGAACACCTTGACAGACCCTGGGGATTTATCCATCCTAATTTGCCACAAGACAACATACACCTCCATCTCTGTAATCTGTATAGGGCCCGTGACCTCACTGTTGCGTCTATAGACTGTCTGCACTTCTATCGACTCTGTCTCCCGAGTAAATAGAGCTGCAAAAATGCATTTAAGTTCTTCCATGCATAGGTGACCACTCTGATCTTCCAGAGAATTAATTTGGTCTTTTGCCATCCTGTTGCTCTTAATTTAGCTGTAGAAGCCCTTAGGATTCTCATTCACCTCATCTGCTTGAGCAACCTCATGTCTTCTGTTGTCTCCCCCCTACCCCCGCCCCCCCAGCTTCCTTGCCTTTTATTCTGACAAAAACATACAACCAAACTGCACTACCAAAATTTCACTTTTAAAGGCCTCCCACTTACTCACATTTGCCAAAAAACCTATGCCAATCCACACTTGCCAGATCCTTTCTAATGCCATCAAAATTTGCCTTTCTCCAAGTTAGAATCTCAATCCGAGGACCGGGCACGTCTTTTTCCATTATTACCTCAAACTAATAGCATTATGATTGCTAGTTACATAGTATTCCCCTACAAACTTCTGCCCTGTCTCATTCACAAATAGCAGATCCAGTATTGCACATTCTCTCTACTTGCAAATTTTATGTCTAAGGAAACTTTCCTGAACACATTTGACAAACTTTCTCATCCAGCCCTATTACAGTTCAGGAGTCCCAGTCCCCTCCAGTTTGCCTACCAGCCCCGACTAGGAGTTGAGGATGCCATCGTCTTCCTGCTGAACCGTGTCTACACCCACCTGGACAAACCAGCGAGCACTGTGAGGGTCATGTTTTTTGACTTCTCCAGTGCGTTCAACACCATCCGCCCTGCTCTGCTGGGGGAGAAGCTGACAGCGATGCAGGTAGATGCTTCCCTGGTATCATGGATTCTTGATTACCTGACTGGCAGACCACAGTACGTGTGCTTGCAACACTGTGTGTCCGACAGAGTGATCAGCAGCACTGGGGCTCCACAGGGGACTGTCTTGTCTCCCTTTCTCTTCACCATTTACACCTCGGACTTCAACTACTGCACAGAATCTTGTCATCTTCAGAAGTTTTTGGATGACTCTGCCATAGTTGGATGCATCAGCAAGGGAGATGAGGCTGAATACAGGGCTACGGTAGGAAACTTTGTCATATGGTGTGAGCAGAATTATCTGCAGCTTAATGTGAAAAAGACTAAGGAGCTGGTGGTAGACCTGAGGAGAGCTAAGGTACCGGTGACCCCTGTTTCCATCGAGGGGGTCGGTGTGGACCTGGTGGAGGATTACAAATACCTGGGGATACGAATTGACAATAAACTGGACTGGTCAAAGAACACTGAGGCTGTCTACAAGAAGAATCAGAGCCGTCTCTATTTCCTGAGGAGACTGAGGTCTTTTAACATCTGCCGGACGATGCTGAGGATGTTCTACGAGTCTGTGGTGGCCAGTGCTATCATGTTTGCTGTTGTGTGCTGGGGCAGCAGGCTGAGGGTGGCAGACACCAACAGAATCAACAAACTCATTCGTAGGGCCAGTGATGTTGTGGGGATGGAACTGGGCTCTCTGACGGTGGTGTCTGAAAAGAGGATGCTGTCTAAGTTGCATGCCATCTTGATCAATGTCTCCCATCCACTACGTAATGTACTTGGTGGGCACAGGAGTACATGCAGCCAGAGACTCATTCCTCCGAGATGCAGCACAGAGCGTCATAGGAAGTCATTCCTGCCTGCGGCCATCAAACTTTACAACTCCTCCCTTGGAGGGTCAGACACCCTGAGCCGATAGGCTGGTCCTGGACTTATTTCATAATTTACTGGCATGATTTACATATTACTATTTAACTATTTATGGTTCTATTACTATTTATAATTTATGGAGCAACTGTAATGAAAACCAATTTCCCTTGGGATTAATAAAGTATGACTATGACTACTACTATATATGGAAAGTTAAAATCACCTATAGTTATGTTACATTTCTTGCAACAGTCTGCAATCTCTTTACAAATTTCCTTCTCTATATTCCGCGGACCGTTGTATGGTCTATCATATAATCCAATTAATATGGTCATCCCTTTTTTATTCCTTAATTCTCCCCACAGAGCCTCACCAGACCACCTTTCTAGGCTGTCCAGGTTGAGCACTACAAGGACATTTTCCCTGGCTAGTAAAGTCACACCTCCCAATGGCCCTTTGTATACAGTGGAACCCTTTTATACAATTAGTGGCATCCACGCAGAGTCACAAACTAAAGTGCCACAAATCAGAGTCAGATATGTTACCTAAACTTGCTAACTGTCAGCAAGATGAAGCAGGGCACCAAACATCCTTTATTACTAGACAGTAAAGCAGTCATCTTGGGCTTCACAATTCTTGATGTACTCAACAGATCAGCTTCATGCAGTTAACCATTCCTCCAGCAAAACACACAGCACTCATACAAGACTGCAGAAAAATCAACCCAGTTATTTCTCACACTTTGGTAAAAATAGCCAATAGATTGTGTGGGAGGGTAAATGGAAGGCAGTAGGTGCACTGGTATTATACTACAAAATCCATGTCATAATGTTTTGCAACAAACTGACTCTATAAAGCAAAAGACTGGAACATTCATACAGGCTCAGTTGCAACATCACTAGCTATGTTTGACAAACCTATGGAGACAAACTGGGAAAAAGTAAAGCATTAACCTACTTGACATCTCATTAACTTGCTACCAGATGCCAAGTCTGTCAGTACTGTTGTGAGTGACCACAGCACAGTTAAAACAGAAACAAGACCTCATCAATACAATTAATTGAATACTATCACACTGACATCATGCTATTATGAAATACATATATATTTAACCAAGGTTTCTTCAACAGTAGAGTATCTCCTAAACATTTGGCACATAAAATTTAGAAGGCAAGATGGTCTTCACCAAAATGACTGCAGAGGTTGAAGACAGTAGCTCATCCCATGGTATGCTGGCTTTAAGGAGTCATCAGATGTGTAATAAATACAAACCAGACGAACAATATGTCAGCCAGAAAGACCCAAGATAGACAATCAACAGGCACATTATGTGAGCTCACTGAGACAAAGATGAATTTCATATAAACAAATGCATACATAGAAACATAGATTGAACCTGGCCAGCAATGACAGCTGGATGCTCTTAGGTACCAAGTTTTCAGATGAAATACCGAGCGCTTTCCATCCCTGCTGGGTTGAGTGTCAAGCTCACAACTCAACCTCAAAGAACAGACAAACGCTAAAGAAATGAAAATGTTGCTGCCCGATGCACCAGGAGGCATGGAAAGGAGCAACAGCTGAGGGGTAAAGCAGAATGGGACTAAGGAAACAACTACAGCTGTGAATGGGCTGATATAACAGAAAATCAAAAAAGATTACGTTGTGAATATAATGAGAATAAGAACAAAAATACATGCCAAGGGTTCATAAGCCCTTGAGTGAAGAAATAATGTCAAATAAACAGATGTGTCCAAGTAATACAAAAAATGGCATGGCATCTTAATAGCATTAATGTACAGTGGGCACAGAAGAAGCAAGAATAGAAAAGATGCAAAATCATTCAAATTCCTCTGAATATTTGTCAATAAGTACATTTTCAAAAATATTTATTACTCAGCTTGTTTTAGCTTATGCTAAGAACAATGTTTGTAGCAGATTGTAAAATTTAGGCCAGTTGACTGCAAAAAGTGTCCAGTGTTTCAAACATAAAGGACATTAATCACTGTCTTTCAAAGTCACTTTTGACCATTAGGACAGAATAAACATCTTGCAAACAAAAACATTGAAGAAATGTTTTCAATTGCAGCACAAGTTAAGGAATTAGGTTTGCATTTGCAATCCATAGATGTATGACATAGGGAATTAATTTCTGCAGTATTATAGCTGGTGTGCTGTCCTTATGTGCCTTCACATAATGTACCTTACATGCCCCCAAGATTAAAGGTTCACAACTAGACCCTAGTATGCATGAATCATTTCTCATACACTATAAGCAGATATCAATGACAAAGTTCATCATTACTATCAATGTTCTAGCAGTTCCATTAGTCAACTGAGGAAAATACTTGAAAAGGAAGACAAATTAGTCTACCAAATAGCAATGATGCCTGCTTGCCAAGATCTGGATTGATAGAATATTGACCGAGGAAAAGCATCACTAATGTTGCTGGGGTTCTCCAAAATTCACTGGAACAAAACGTAAACTGGCACCAACACCTTCATCCAGGCTAATAACCCCAACACTAAGGCCCTAGTTACACCAGTCCTCCACATCATATGCCAAATGCAAAGTGTATGCTTCAGGGCAATGACAAAATTTCAAGTTGATGTCCACAAACCATATTGCTTTGAGCTCCTGTTCAAGGTGGGTGTCAGAAATATGCATATGCAAAATATCCAGAGTTGGAGACAAAACTCCACCAAACCTCCACATAATGAAAGCCAAGTTGCTTTTTTTAAATATACAAATCTTGTGATTTACTTAGCAACACTTCTCCTGGCACTTCACTATCGAGATCATTCAACATCTAGGTGCCACTTTCATTTTCTACCAGAAACCAATGTTTCTGGAAAGGATTGTGGAAAGGACCACAATCTAGGATCCTGCAACTGGACATTGAGGGACGGAATCAGATGGGGGATCCTTTCAAACAATGAAAAAATATTTCATCCCAAGGGCCCACAGGAGCAGCGTTGGTGTTAAATTTTCAAAAACTGCTAACACTACTGTATGCATTGACCAATTAACACAAATGTTAGAAGTTTCTGCACAATTTTCATTTTGTACATATTTTATATCAATAAAGTTTAGATTATAAAGACACTCAGTCCTCGTTTATTGTCATTTAGAAATGCATGCATTAAAAAATGATACAATGTTCCTCCAGTATATCACAGAAACACAAGCCAGACCAAGACTAAAACTGACAAAAACCACATAATTATAACATATAGTTACAACAGTGCAAAGCAATACCGTAATTTGATAAGAGCAGACCATGGGCCGCAAACTTGCTGATGCAGCATCCTGGAAGCACCCGACCACAGTCCGACTCTGAGTCCATCTGAAAACTTCAAGCCTCCGACCAGCTCTCCGACACTGAGCACCATCTCTGCCGAGCGCTGCGACCCCGTCCCAGGCTGCCAAGCAACAGGCAAAGCCAAGGATTCGGGGCCTTCCCCTCTGGAGATTTCGGATCACACAGTAGCAGCGACAGCGAAACAGGCATTTCAGAAGTTTCACCAGATGTTTTTCCGTGCTCTCACGTCTGCCTCCATCAAATCAGAATTGTGCATGGATCCTACTTGACAGATTACAGATATCATCACCGGAGAGGCCGCACGCACTGCGTCGCGCCACCATCTTCTCCTCCTGGAGTTTATTTTTGAAAAAAAGTTTTAAACATAAATTTGGAGTATAAAGTGAAACATCTGTGTTTGGGACAGCACTCAAAGAAGCAGCAACACGCCACCAGAGAAGAATGAGGGGCGAGGTCCTGCATAACAGCCACACAATGCTTCACAGGTGTATTGATTAAAGAGCAAATGAGTGACACTGGTGCCCTGGAAGACTATGTATTGTTTCCATGTTCCATGCCTTGTATATTGATTTGATGGCAAAATGAATGCAAGGAAAGACATGCTGATAGTGTTGCTTTTTAGTGGAAAGTATTTTTGTTTGACATTTTAAAAAACCTCAGCATTCAGGCTACAACCTGCCTATCCTGTTAGTCACCTCTGATCCCACAAAATGCCAGTAGTACTAAGTCACCCTCGGGCCTCATGGCATTCTGAAACTGACCTGGTTATTTTGCCCATTCTCAGTTCAAAGCTTCAGAAGATGTCTTAGAGATTGACAACATTTTACCAATTGTCATAAACTCTCTACTTATTGCCACACCCAACATCCTCAATTGATTATCATAATCTCTAACATAGCAGTTAAGAGAATAGTTGAAATTTGTTTCATTCAAATTTGCTTAACCTGCATTTCTGAAAATATTCTATTATGATAGATAATACAGTAAAAAAAGTATCTTCTGCATCCAAATTACATTTGGCCTTTATTTGAGGATTAATAAACTATCCACTATTACATGTGTTTCAGTGTAAATGTTTTGCTCTGCAGTTACCGAAGTAAGTGTTAATTGGTTATCAGTAGCAGAAAATTAGATTTTGAATGTCAGTTTATCTAAAGAGTAACATTTTCTGAACTATATTAAAAGAACATCTTGTTCAAACATAAGAAACAGCATTTTGTTTTCATTTCAGTTTGGATCACAATGGTAAATACAAAGACCTTGTAGAAGTAACATTTGCTCTCCAATTTTTTTTAAAAAACAAGGGGACATGTTGAGTACTCAAACTAGGCAGATGGATAATGTCAGCTTTGACTTCTGTAGCTTTCCATGGTTAACTTTATAAAGATAAAGATTAAAGATTAGCTTTTTCACATGAACATCTAAATGACGGAATACGTCATTTTGCGTCAACGACCAACACAGTCCCAAGTATTGTGCTGTGGGAAGCCCATAAGTGTCACCACACTTCTGGTGCCAACATAGGATGCCCAAACTCAGTAACCCTTACCATATGTCTTTGGAACGTGAATGGAAACCTATGCAGTCACAAAGAGAATGCACAAAATCATTACAAACAGTGGCAGGGACTGAACCTCGATTGGTGATCACTAGTCTTATAAAGTATTAACCATTTTGCTATTGTGACAATTGGATTCTAAAGTTTCAACAATTTAATTAAACATGCAAATAATACCAAATTGTGAAGGAAAATCAAATGTGACCAAATAGCTCAAGGACCTCAATGTCCAACATCTTTGAATTTTATTGATCAATGTATCTATATATGGATGTGGCAGGTTATGGAAAGGACCTTTAATAGGGCCACACAACAGATAATTTGTCCAAAGGTTAGAAGCCAGGTATCGAAGACAAACATGATCCAGAATCGGCCAGTCAGAACATTTGGTGAACTTGAGATTATGCGAGCTGTTACTTGCGGCAAGTGAGCACACAAATTGAAAAGAGTGGGGTTAGTTGGGAAATCTGCCACGCTTGAAATCGTTGGGTATCTAGGCAGCAATTAAGGGCCAAAAAGTTAGATTTAAGCAGAACTGCCATTGCTGGAACAGTCATTGGGCGAGTGGACAAGGTTGGAGTGAAAAGCTTGAGGCTTTGCAAGGGAAGCAGGGGCTAAAGTAAATTTTTGTCTCATTGCAAAGTAGAGTAGTGAGAATGCCAGGCAAAAAAGTGGAATGATCCTCTTTCAGGACAGGGAGACCTCCAGTGTCCCTGGTGACCACACCAACAGCTTTATACATATCACTTCAGGGAAATTCAGACAGCTCACAAAAATTTTGAAGTTAAAGCAGGATTCCAGGTTCAATGCTCCCAGTCAAAAATCAACAGCATCAAATGTAATCAGTCAATGCATTGCTTAGATGTATATTCAAATTAATTTCTTTAAGTAGCACATACCTCATAACTAGCTCTACCCTGAAATTAAATGTCAGTGGCAACTTCAGGCCAGGCTATATTTTAAAATCCTTCCTAAGTATATTAATATTAGAAGTGCAATGAAACATCCGAACTTGGGAGTCCAAAATCTATTTCATCTGCTCCCTGTGGCCAAGCACAGAGGCCACATTCATTCCAATATAGCTGCCAATTCCAATGAAATATGATTGGAAAGGTCAATGCTATAGATCTCACGAAGACCTCAAACCCAATTTCAAAACATGCATGAAAATAAGTTAAGATTTCATAAATAGTTACAGACCTCCAAGAGAGAGCCAAGAGGTGTATGGCTGAAAGGGTACCCGATGGCAATCTTGCCACAGGGTTTGGAGGCTTACTCACCTCAATGATCTAGACAGCTATGTTGGCTGGAGTCAGGCCCTTGTGCTTTCACTCTTGGGAGGGTCACCACGCCAAAGAGATCAAATATTAGAGGCCAAAAGATGAGTAGTTCACCAGAACTCTGGGTTTGGGGGTTTTAACACAGGGCTAACAACTCTGGTTTAAAAAAAATGGTTACGGAAACAGCAATGAAGAATCCTCTGTATCTGTGTACGACTGTATGGTCAGACAGAATTGGAGAACCTTCATTACTGCCCTAAACACTAGTGGCATAACGGGCAGTAAGATAAGAAATAGCTACACAGTTATGCGACAAAAGGACAGGATGCAAGTCATGATTTTTTTTAAGACAAACTGAGTGGGCTGCAGAGGGAAAACCACCAAAAAAGCTAGATATACCACTTCCATACTCCAAATTTGCACAAATCTGAACTGAATAATCAAAATATGATCATGTATCCCTTTCAAAAACATTCAAACACCAGAAGACACAAAATGCTAGAGGAACTCAGCAGGCCAGGCAGCATCTACAGAAAAGCGTATAGTCGAAGTTTCAGACCAGGACCCTTCAGCAGTTCCTCCAGCATTTTCTGAGTGTTGCTTAGATTTCCAACATTTGCAGTCCTGACGAAGGGTCTCGGCCTGAAACGTCGACTGCGCCTCTTCCTATAGATGCTGCTTGGCCTGCTGCGTTCACCAGCAACTTTGATGTATGTTGCTTGAATTTCCAGCATCTGCAGAATTCCTGTTATTTGCAGATTTTCTCTTGTTTGGATTACTAACACCAGAAGACATGCTTTCAAGATTAGAGGGGGTGGGGGTGTTTAAAGGCGATGTGAGGGGCAAGTATTTGGTCAGCACACTAGTACAGTGATAAATATAATGCTCTTACAGCGCCAACAACAAGTTCAATTCCACTGCTGTCTGTAAAGGAGTTTGTACATTCTCCCCGTCACTGTGTGCATTTCCTCCAAGCGCTCCAGTTTTCTCCCACATTCTCCTACAAGCTGGATGGGCCTGTTACTGTGCTATATCTCTAAAATATACATTAAAAAATTACAGACTCATGCTACAGGGACTAGTTCTGGTTAGCAATATCAACTCTTTCTCTACAGTGATTCTGCCCAACATTTCCAGTTTTCCTTTCAGATTATAATCACCTTTGGATAGTTCGAATAGGAAACAAATCTGTTTTAGAAGTGTTAGAAATTTGACAAATTCCATTTCATGAAGCCAAAATGAATAAAGTTAAGTAATCAAAATCTATTCTTAAGGAATATTTTAAACACATTAAAGATACATTCACAATAACTTATAAAGATGATTCAATATTTTTTTTTATTTATTTAGAGATACAGCTCAGAGCAGGCCCTTTGAGCCACGTCACCCCAGCTACCCCGATAAACCCAATTAACCCCACCTAATTATAAGACAATTTACCATGTCCAATTAACCGTTGTCTTAAGTCGGAAGTGGTGGTGCATGTTGGCACAAATGACGTTGGGAGGAAGAGGAAAGAAATTCTGCAGCATGACTTCGGAGAACTCAGAAGGCGGCTGAAAAGCGGGACCTCCAGGGTGGTCATCTCTGGTTTGCTTCCAGTTCCTCGTGCTGGTGAGGGCAGGAACAGGGAGATAGGGGACCTGAATGTGTGGCTGAGGTGCTGCTGCGGGAGACAGGGATTTAGATCCTTGGACTACTGGGATCTGTTTTGGGGTAAGGATGAATTGTACAGAAGGGACGAGTTGCATCTTAACAGACGGGGGACCAGCATTCTGGCAGGCAGGTTTGCCACTGTGACATGGGTGGGGGGGGGAGGGGATGTACTGGAAGTATAAGGATGGAGTTAAAGGGAAAGAGAATAAGAAAAGTTAAGAAGGACAACAGAACTAACGAAGCAGAAAGCTCAGGAAGGGATCGGAAAGTATGGCCAAGTGCAATAGGAATCGATGTGAAAGGTGCGGGGAGTAAAAGTATTACTTTAAATGGATTAAGAGTATTATATATGAATGCACGGAGTATAAGAAATAAAGTGGATAAGCTTGAAGCTCAGTTGGAAATTGGCAAGTATGATGTTGTGGGATTAACAGAGACATGGCTGCAAGAGGACCAGGGCTGGGAAATGAATATTCAGGGTTATACATCCTATCAAAAGGACAGACAGGTTGGCAGAAAGGGTGGGGTGGCTCTGTTGGTGAGGAATGAAATTCAGTCACTTACGAGGGGGGACACAGAATCAGGAGATGTAGAGTCAGTATGGATAGAACTGAGGAACTGTTAAGGCAAAAAGATCCTAATGGGAGTTATCTACAGGTCCCCCAAACAGTAGCCTGGATATAGGGTGAAAGTTAAATCAAGAATTAAAATTTGCATGTCGTAAAGGTAATACTATGGTTGTTATGGGGGCTTTCAATATGCAGGTAGACTGGGAAAATCAGGTTGGTACTGGACCCCAAGAAAGGGAGTTTGTGGAATGCCTCAGAGATGGATTCTTAGAGCAGCTTATATTAGAGCCTACCAGGGAGAAAGCAATTCTGGATTTAGTCTTGTGTAATGAGCCAGATTTGATAAGGGAACTCGAGGTAAAGGAGCCATTAGGAAGTAGTTACCATAATATGATAAGTTTTAATCTACAATTTGTGAGGGAGAAGGGAAAATCGGAAGTGTCAGTACTACAGTTGAACAAAGGGGACTGTGGACCCATGAGAGAAGAGCTTGCCAAAATTGACTGAAAAACTACTCTGGCAGGGATGACAGTGGAAAAACAATAGCAGATATTTCTGGGAATAATACAGAAGGTGCAGGATCAGTTCATTCCAAAGAGGAAGAAAGATTCTAAGGGGAGTAAGGGGCGACCATGGATGACAAGGGAAGTCAAGGACAGCATAAAAATAAACGAGAAGTATAACATAGCAAGGATGAGCGGGAAGCCAGAGGATTGGGAGACTTTTAAGAAGCAACAGAAGATAACTAAAAAGGCAATGCGGGGGGAAAAGATGAGGTACGAAGGTAAGCCAGCCAAAAATATAAAGGACGATGGTAAAAGCTTCTTTAGGTATGTGAAGAGGAAAAAATTAGTTAAGACCAACGCTGGGCCCTTGAAGAGAGAAACAGGTGAAATTATTATGGGGAACAAGGAAATGGCAGACGAGCTGAACAAGTACTTTGGATCTGTCTTCACTAGGGAAGACACAAACAATCTCCCAGATGTAATAGTGACCAGAGGAACTAGGGTAACGGAGGAACTTAAGGAAATTCGCATTAGGCAGAAAATGGTGTTGGGTAAACTGATAGGACTGAAGGCTGATAGATCCCCAGGGCCTGATGGTCTGCATCCCAGGGTACTTAAGGAGGTAGCTCTAGAAATCGTGGACGCATTGGTAATCATTTTCCAATGTTCTATAGATTCAGGATCAGGTCCTGCGGATTAGAGGGTAACTAATGTTATCCCACTTTTTAAGAAAGGAGGGAGAGAGAAAACAGGCAATCATAGACCAGTTAGTCTAACATCAATGGTGGGGAAGATGCTGGAGTCAATTATAAAAGATGAAATAGCGGCATATTTGGATAGCAGTAACAGGATCGGTCTGAGTCAGCATAGATTTACGAAGGGGAAATCATGCTTGACTAATCTTCTGGAATTTTTTGAGGATATAACTGTGAAAATGGACATGGGAGAGCCAGTGGATGTAGTGGACCTGGACTTTCAGAAAGCCTTTGATAAGGTCCCACATAGGAGGTCAGTGAGCAAAATTAGAGCACATGGTATTGGGGATAGGGTACTGACATGGATAGAAAATTGATTGGCAGACAGGAAACAGAGGAGGGATTAACGGGTCCTTTTCAGAATGGCAGGCAGTGACTAGTGGGGTACCACAAGGCTCAGTGCTGGGACCACAGCTATTTACAATGTACATTAACGATTTAGATGAAGGGATTAAAAGTAACATTAGCAAATTTGCAAATGACACAAAGCTGGGTGACAGTGTGAAATGTGAGGAGGATATTATGAGAATGCAGAGTGACTGGGACAGGTTGGGTGAGTGGGTAGATGCATGGCAGATGCAGTTTAATGTGGATAAATGTGAGGTTATCCACTTTGGTGGCAAGAACAGGAAGGCAGATTACTATCTGAATAGTGTCAAGTTAGGAAAAGGGGAAATACAATGAGATCTGGGTGTCCTTGTTCATCAGTCACTGAAAGTAAGCAGACAGGTACAGCAGGCAGTGAAGAAAGCTAATGGCATGTTGGCCTTCGTAACAAGGGGAGTTGAGTATAGGAGCAAAGAGGTCCTTCTGCAGTTGTACAAGACCCTGGTGAGACCACACCTGGAGTAGTGTGTGCAGTTTTGGTTTCCAAATTTGAGGAAGGACATTCTTGCTATGGAGGGAGTGCAGCATAGGTTAACTGGGTTAATTCCCGGGATGGCGGGACTGTCATATGTTGAAAGATTGGAGTGACTGGGCTTGTATACACTGGAATTTAGAAGGATGAGAGGGGATCTGATTGAAACATAAAAGATTATTAAGGGATTGGACACGCTAGAGGCAGGAAACATGATCCCGATGTTGGGGGAGTCCAGAACTAGAGGCCACAATATAAGAATAAAGGGTAGACCATTTAGAACAGAGTTGATGAAAAATTTTTTCAACCAGAGAGTTGTGGATCTGTGGAATGCTCTGCCTCAGAAGGCAGTGGAGGCCAATTCTCTGGATTCTTTCAAGAAAGAATTAGATAGTGCTCATGAAGATAGTGGAGTCAAGGGATATGGGGAGAAGGCAGGAACAGGGTACTGATTGTGGATGATCAGCCATGATCACAGTGAATGGCGGTGCTGGCTCGAAGGGCCGAATGGCCTACTCCTACACCTATTGTCTATGGATTGTGGGAGGAAAACAGATCTCGGGGAAAACTCACGTATTCCACGAAGAGAATGTGCAAACTTCTTACAGAATGGTGCCAGAATTGAACTCCAAAGCGCCTGAGCTGTAATGGTATCACGCCAATTGCTACACTACTATGGTGACTGCAGTAGGTAATAAAGAATCTATCAGAAAAACTGCTCACCAATAAACCTATCATTTCTGGTTTCTTTTGACTTCATTAATATCTTGTTTTCTTTTGTGTAGAGAGAATAATGCACTGATTAACCTTGGAGAGCATATACTGACATCAATGCATGTTTCAAACTTCTCTCCAAAATAATTTTCTGAATGAGAATGTTGTACATACATGATTCTCAAACAATGTTTGGTTAAAAATGCTATATTAAAGGTCAATTATGAAGCAAGCAAAGATGCTGCTCTTGGAAGTCACTTTTATTTAAAACAGACACCACCAGTTGGATTAAAATCAAATCAGATCTGCATCCAAATTTAAAAGTCTTTAACCAACAAAGCAGTAACTGACCAGTTAAAATCACAATACTCATTTATAATTGATATCCAAGCAACTTTCCCTGAATCCTTGTTTTAGAATTCATTTGTGTTCCATCGTTTTAATTAACTGCTGCAAACAGCCAAAAGGATTAATACTGCAAAGATTCTACTGAAGAAATAAAAACATTACTTTGATAGAACAGGGATCAACTTTCCTACAAATTAATTCGCACACACGCCAATGTTCCATCACCCAACTCATCCATATTTATGAGAATGTATACTCAGCAAAACAAATTAAGTCCAGCTGGTACATGCAAGTATTTACACTGCACACAAGCCTCCTGCCATGCTTTTTCTACTATTAAGATGTCTTCAACTTCTCTGCTACACACCTATATTTGTACAACTTTCATTTTAAAGAATCCTACTTAATTCAAATTAATCTTGAGGTAATAAATTCCACATTCTAACCACTGTTCATGTTTACAACCAATTTCTTAATATATTGATCATACTTCCTTCCTAAAAGAGCTGAAGAAAACAGGCCATTTCCTCTGCCAAAAGGAAAACTAAATTTGCAAGGAATGCCTTTGAAGATTACAGAGCACTTAACTAAAACTAAAGGTAAGGTTAGAAAATTCATATTTACCACTTAACAATCTTGCAAGAAAACTTTGTTTTATGTAGTTTAAATTGAAAAATGGCAATTTCTCTCAAACAGTGCAGCTAACCCTTCCGACACCACAAACTGATGCATTATGCCATTGTGGCAGGTTAATATCCCAACAAATCCATTAAATTATCAATTATACCATTAATAGGGCAGTTACATAACATTTCTCCATTAGTCATTACTAGAATTTCAGCAGAAACCACAAAACTTGTTAATACAAGAACAAAGCTTTTTATCCCCCTAGTTGGGCCATATATATTGGCCAGATGTTAGTCATCCTACCAATTTTTGTTTTTCCATTTTCCAACATAGTAAAAGTACTTACAAGGATTGCAATATCTGTTCAGACCCAACGTTGGGCTAGATCGTGCGGCCACTAGCAAACTACCAAGGTCTTACAAGTTCAACTTGCCTCTTCAAAATCTGCCAAAACATCCTAATCTAAAAAGGTTGAGGCCCAGCAGAGTAAAGTGCTGCATGTTGCAATAACATATGGCAGTTCAGAGTAAACCCTGAAATAAGCTAACTCAGCAGGTCAGGCAGCATCCAAGAGGAACAAACAGTTGATGCCTTACGCCGAGACCTTTCATCAAGACTGGAAAGGGCAAAGGTGACAGAAAAAGGTGGGGGAGGGTGAAGGTGGTTGATGGAAGGGCTTCTTGCTTTATCCCCTTCCCACATCCACATTCTCCCTTACCCGGGACTTGGTGCAAAACAATTACTATTCCTCCTCACAGACGCTGCCTTACCTGTTGAGTTTCTCTAGAACTGCGTGATGCTCTGGATTTCCAGCATCTGCAGAATCTCAGGTTTATGAAATAAGCTAAACTTTGACTAAGCCACACCTTAAGCTTAGCATATTCTCAAACCAGTTATGGAAGTTAATATTTATTACCAATTCAGCTATTCAAATACCCAAAATCACTTCTATTTTAAAACATTGACACTTAATTCAGTAATTTCCTTCGCCTTGCAGGCATCCCTCTTCACTCAAATGCAGTCTCTAATCAGGTACAGGTCAGGCATGCAGATACCCCAGCATTGCTGTGTGGATCACATTTGTGATCCTTCCCTGAATTCATGTGGTCAAAATTTATGGCACAAAATGCGGTAATTGCTAAACAAAAGCATTTACAAGTTCACAATATCAGATTCAGCAGGATTTCTGTCAATTCTGAACACGGTTTTAAGTCTGATATCTCAAATAGAGAAAACAGCATAATTTACCACAACTAGAAAGTTCCAGATTTACAAATGAACCAGAAGGCACACCTAATTTTCAACTGACTTAATATGCAAGTGGTGTATATAGAAAAATCTATCAAAAATAGGAATAATTTTGCCCACAGTTAGATCTCTATTTACAAGACAAAAATACCTCATTGGACAATATTAATTGTAGTGGCAACTAAATTAACAAATTCTGGGTGATACCTGCCCATTTTTGGACTCAGATTTGTAAGATCAAGTCAAATGTAAGTCTAATTATGTATAATAATGTCAATCCTCCTAATTGTTGCACCCACAGACAAGAACATCTAAGCCCAGTTTCTCACCACTTAACAACTTTTCCTTTATAAACAACAAAATGGTCTACAATATACTCTATCTGTCATGTTCTCACCCACTCAGTTTTTCCATATTACCTTTAATTCTTTTCATTGTGCACACAATCCCACCTAGTTTAATGTCATTAACATATTTGCAAATAGGATATTTTACCCTTCTTCCAAAACTGTTGTTTGTGACAGAATCTCCACAGAAGCAGAATACTCACTTTTACAGCAATGAGCTTTCATGTTATTCTATTTCAACTGTACATATCAAACACAAAATGATCTCAACAGTCCCTGCATTTTTCATTGGTATGCTGGCATATGAAAAATAGATACATCTAATCAAACCACAGCCAATATATTTGCTCGCTGATAAAGTACAAAAACAAAAAAATTCCACTGATTGATTTTACATCATTAGCAAAAGCAGACTTCAAGAGAATGTAGAATATACAGGAAAAGCTCGTCTTAACATTACGAGGGGAGACATGACCATTCAACACAGGAAGGACTGATGGTCAGTCCTGAAAAACATTTAATTGGTCCCACTCATCTTGTCACAAAAACACGAATTTGGCAGGCCCTCAGCTGCTTATATCCAATATTACAAGCCATAAAGCAAGAAACAGCACCCACAAAAGCTCATGCATGTTTATTTTATAACCAGCATCTAACCCCAAATTGCCTATTTAAGCTTCAAACTTATGTGGCTAACTAAATTTGGACTATCAAAGGTTGATTTATAATTTGAATTCCAACATTCTGATCTAATAGCTAATATTGGTTCAAATGAAGTTTTACCAAGTAAAAAATTTGCCCATTTGTGATTAGTCATTACTGAGCATGGCAGATAAGTCAGAACTGACAGCCACTGGTATTTTGAAGAAAACAAATCCTAATTCCATCACAGCAAGACTCAACAGAAACACACACAAAATGCTGGAGGAACCACAGCGACAACTCGCCGATATCTCCTTATTTACCCCTCGATCGTGACCCCACTAAGGAGCACCAGGCCATTGTCTCCCACACCATCACCGACTTTATCCGCTCAGGGGATCTCCCATCCACTGCTACCAACCTTATAGTTCCCACACCCCACACTTCCCGTTTCTACCTCCTACCCAAGATCCACAAACCTGCCTGTCCTGGCCGACCTACAGTCTCAGCTTGCTCCCGCCCCACCGAACTCATTTCTGCATACCTCGACACTGTTTTATCACCCCTTGTTCAAACCCTTCCGACCTATGTTCGTGACACTTCCCAAGATGATTTTAAGTTCCCTGGCCCCCACCGCTTTATTTTCACCATGGATGTCCAGTCCTTATATACTTCCATCCCCCATCAGGAAGGTCTCAAAGCTCTAAGCTTCTTTTCGGATTCCAGACCTAATCAGTTCCCCTCTACCACCACTCTGCTCCGTCAAGCGGAATTAGTCCTTACTCTTAATAATTTCTCCTTTGGCTCCTCCCACTTCCTCCAAACTAAAGGTGTAGCTATGGGCACCCGTATGGGTCCTAGCTATGCCTGCCTTTTTGTTGGGTTTGTGGAACAATCTATGTTCCGTGCCTATTCTGGTATCTGTCCCCCACTTTTCCTTCGCTACATCGACGACTGCATTGGCGCTGCTTCCTGCACGCATGCAGAACTCGCTGACTTTATTAACATTGCCTCCAACTTTCACCCTGCCCTCAAGTTTACCTGGTCCATTTCCGACACCTCCCTCCTCTTTCTAGATCTTTCTGTCTCTGTCTCCGGAGACAGCTTATCCACTGATGTCTACTATAAGCCTACTGACTCTCACAGCTATCTGGACTATTCCTCTTCTCACCCTGTCTCTTGCAAAAACGCCATCCCCTTCTCGCAATTCCTCCGTCTCCGCCGCATCTGCTCTCAGGATGAGGCTTTTCATTCTAGAACGAGGGAGATGTCTTGCTTTTTTAAAGAAAGGGACTTCCCTTCCTCCACTATCAACTCTGCTCTTAAACGCATCTCCCCCATTTCACGTACATCTGCTCTCACTCCATCCTCCCGCCACCCCACTAGGAATAGGGTTCCCCTGGTCCTCACCTACTACCCCACCAGCCTCCGGGTCCAACATATTATTCTCCGTAACTTCCGCCACCTCCAACGGGATCCCACCACTAAGCACATCTTTCCCTCCCCCCTTCTCTCTGCATTCCGCAGGGATCGCTCCCTACACAACTCCTTTGTCCATTCGTCCCCCCCATCCCTCCCCACTGATCTCCCTCCTGGCACTTATCCGTGTAAGCGGAATAAGTGCTACACATGCCCTTACACTTCCTCCCTTACCACCATTCAGGGCCCCAAACAGTCCTTCCAGGTGAGGCAACACTTCACCTGTGAGTCGACTGGGGTGATATACTGCGTCCGGTGCTCCCGATGTGGCCTTTTATATATTGGCGAGACCCGACGCAGACTGGGAGACCGCTTTGCTGAACATCTACGCTCTGTCCGCCAGAGAAAGCAGGATCTCCCAGTGGCCACAAATTTTAATTCCACATCCCATTCCCATTCTGACATGTCTATCTACGGCCTCCTCTACTGTAAAGATGAAGCCACACTCAGGTTGGAGGAACAACACCTTATATTCCGTCTGGGTAGCCTCCAACCTGATGGCATGAACATCGACTTCTCTAACTTCCGCTAAGGCCCCACCTCCCCCTCGTACCCCATCTGTTACTTATTTTTATGCACACATTCTTTCTCTCACTCTCCTTTTTCTCCCTCTGTCCCTCTGAATATACCTCTTGCCCATCCTCTGGGTCCCCCCCCCCCGCCTTGTCTTTGTTCCCGGACCTCCTGTCCCACGATCCTCTCGTATCCCCTTTTGCCTATCACCTGTCCAGCTCTTAGCTCTATCCCTCCCCCTCCTGTCTTCTCCTACCATTTTGGATCTCCCCCTCCCCCTCCAACTTTCAAATCCCTTACTCACTCTTCCTTCAGTTAGTCCTGACGAAGGGTCTCGGCCTGAAACGTCGACTGCACCTCTTCCTACAGATGCTGCTTGGCCTGCTGCGTTCACCAGCAACTTTGATGTGTGTTGCTTGAATTTCCAGCATCTGCAGAATTCCTGTTGTTTGCTGGAGCTCAGCAGGTTAGACATTTCTGTCTGAGAACCTTCTTCAGGAATGGAAAGGAAGGAGGAGGACATCACAATAAAATGATGGGAGGAGGGGAAGGAGGATACCTAGGTGATAGATGAATCCAAGTGGGTAGGAAAGGTAAAGGGCTGGAGAGGAAGGAATCCAATAGGAGAGGAGAGTGGATAGTTGGAAAAAGGGAAGGAGGAGCACGAGGGAGAGCTGATAGGCTGGTAAGATGAGATGGGAGGCTAGAGTGGGGGATAGAAGAGAGAAGGGGAAGGGAATTTTTTTTACTGCAAGAAATTGATATTCATGTCATCAGGTTGAAGTGCTACCTAGAGGGTACATAAAGCGTTGCTCCTCCACCGAGGGTGGCCCCATCATGACACAAGAGGCGGTCACAGACCGACATACCATAACGGGAATCAAAATTAAAATATTTGGCCACTGGAAAGTTCCATTTTTTGCAGATAGAGTTGACTTGCTTAACAAAGTGTTGTCATAATTTATGACAGGTCTCACCAATGTAGAGGAGCCATATCAGGAGCACCAGACCCAACAGACAACCTCAGAAGATTTGTAGGCGAACTGTTGCCCAACCTGGAAGGGCTATTTGGAGCCATGATTGGAGGTGAGGGAGGAGGCAAATGGGCAGAAAAAGCACTTTGGCTGCTTGCAGAGATAAATTC
The DNA here is from genome assembly GCF_963921235.1 of Mobula hypostoma. Taxonomy (NCBI): domain Eukaryota; kingdom Metazoa; phylum Chordata; class Chondrichthyes; order Myliobatiformes; family Myliobatidae; genus Mobula; species Mobula hypostoma. The sequence goes on from NC_086106.1 coordinate 66,959,783, forward strand.
CGTGAGACTCAAAAGGTACAATAATCATTATTCAAACATACTAATGCAAGCCTACTTCCTTTAGTCATCTTGGAGCCTTGTAATCTGCATGAAGAGCGGAAAATCAGTTTTCCATGACACCGTGCAGATTGCTATTCTGCAGAATGCCGATAAATTACAGCATTCTTGCCCAATTTAATAAAAACAGCCACATTCTTGTTTGCCAGTGAATGTTTATCACTGACAATAAAACAGCCAAAATAATGTACATAATTCAATTCCTATGATTGTCAGTTAGGCCATGAGAAGTGTTTGGCTGTTTATTTTGATCCTCATTATCTTTGATTTTTTTAAATTGACAAATTTAGAGTATTAGAACATTAGAAAATTTTTGACACAAACTAGCCATTTGGCCCAACAAAGCTAGCCAAATTCCTGTTCATATAGTGTTGAAATAACTATCTATTTTAGATCTGAAAGTCTTTAATATAATACTCTCAACTACACAACTAGGTGCTTTGTTCCATGTGTCCACAACTTGCTGTATAAAGAAAGGCTTCATGATGTTAGTCTGAAATCTTCCTTTAACCAGTCTCCACTTATGGCCCTGTGTCCTTGTTGATGGATTAATTTTGACGCCATTGGTATCCACCTTACTTGTACCCTTAATGATTTTAAACGCTTCTATCATGTCTCCTCATATTCTATGTCTACTTAGGCTAAAAAGATTTAATTCCTTCAATCTTTCTTCCTAGCTCCTACCCTGCAGACCTGGAATGAGTCTCGTCGCCCTTCTCTGAACTCTCTCCACTACCTTCACATCCCTCACAAAAAAAACGCAGACCAAAATTGTACACAAAGTGTGGCCTCACAAGCGCATTATACAACTTAAGGAGAACTTCTCGACTTGGACTCCACTGAGCACATTATATAGCCCAAGATTCTATTAGCCCTCTGTGCATTGTCTAGATGTTGATAGCGATGAGTTTACCAGGATGCCCAAATCCTTCTCATACAGTACACTTTCAACTCAACACCCCCCCCCACTGTATATTCATATTGAGTATTTCAACTTCCAATGTATTATATTACATTTACTTACATTAAATTTCATCTGCCATTTATCTGCCCACATCCAAATTTTGTTTACACCTAACTTTATTTACACCTATTCTGCTGCCTGAATGTTATCAACCCATCCCCCTAATTTTATGTCATCTGCAAACTTTACTAGTTTATTTTTCTTCCCTCCCCTTTCTCAAACCATTTCTGACACCTCACTTCCCTTTCTTGATCTCACTGTCTCCATCTCCAGAGACAACTTATCCACTGACATCAACTACAAACCCACGGACTCTCACAGCTATTTAGACTACACCTCGTCCCACCCTACTACTTGTAAAAACGCTATCCCCTTTCCTCAATTCTTCCGTCTGCACCGTATCTGCTCTCAGGATAAAGCTTGTCATTCTAGAACGAAGCAGATGTCCTCCTTTTTCAAAGAAAAGGGCTTCCCTTACTCAACCATCAAAGCTGGCCTCAACCGCATCTCTTCCATTTCAGCATGTCTGCTCTTACCCCATCCTCCCACTACCCTACCAGGGACAGGGTTCCTTCTCCTCACCTACCACTCCACCCGCCTCCGCGTCCGGCACATAATTCTCCATAACTTCCGCCACCTCCAACAGGATCCCACCACCAAGCACATCTTTCCCTCCCACCCCCCACTTTCTGCAGGGATTGCTCCCTACACGACTTCCTTGTCGATTCGTCCCTCCCCACTGATCTCCCTCCTGGCACTTAACCTTTCAAGTGGAACAAGTGCTACACCTGCCCCTATACCTCCTCCCTCACTACCTAAACTGTCCTTCCAGGTGAGGTGACACTTCACTTGAGAATCTGTTGGGGTCATTTACTATGTTCAGTGCTCCCAGTGTGGCCTCCTGCACATCGGTAAGACCCAACGTAGATTGGGAGACGGCTTTGCCAAGCATCAACACACTGCACGCCAGATCAAGTGGGATCTCCCAGTAGCCACCCATTCTAATTCCACTTCCCATTCCAATATATCCATCCACAGCCTCCTCCACTGTCGTGATGAGGCCACACTTGGGTTAGAGGAACAATACTTTATGTTCTGTTTGGATAGCCTCCAACCTGATGGCATGAACATCTGATTTCTCAAACTTCAAGTAATAATCCCCAACCCCGCTTCTCCATTTCCTTTTCCCTCCCTTACCTCATCTCCCTGCCTGTCCATCACCTCCCTCTGGTACTTCTTCCCACTTTTTCTTTCTTCCATGGCCTCCTATCTCTCACCAATCAAGCTCCCAGCTGTTCACTTCATCCCTCCCCCCTGCAGGTTTTATCTATCACCTGGTGTTTCTCTTTCCCCTCCCCCCAGCTTTAAAATCTCTTCCTCAGTTTTATTTCTCCAGTCCTGCCAAAGAGTTTTGGCCCGAAACGTCGACTGTACTTTTTATCATAGACGTTACCTGGCCTGCTGAGATCCTCCAGCATTTTGTGTGTGTTGCTCAGATTTCCAGCATCTGCAGATTTTCTCATTTGTAGTTTTTCATTATTCGCATATCCAAATCATTAATGCAAATTTAAAAAGCAGCAGCCCCAAAACTGATCCCTGCAGAGCCCCACTTTTACAATCTTCTCTGTGTGAAAATGATCCTCACACCACAACTCCTTTTCAGTTCTTGAGCCAATTCTGCTTCCATTCACACACCTTACCCTGAATCCCTACCTCCTGCAATTTGATTACTAACCTTATCAAAAGCCTTCTGAAAGTCCAAGTAGCTATCAACCGCTCCATTGTTATCATAAATTTTAGTTGCTTCTTCTTAGAATTCCAGCATGTTAGTAAAACATGACTTCCTCTTTCTGAGCCCATGCTGGCTTTCTGCTAACATGTGGGCTCTTATCAGTTGCTTTTCCATCTCATTCTTTATTAACGTTTCCATTACCTTACCTATGACACATGTTTATACTGGGACAACATTAGCCCACTTCCAGTCCTTACGGATTTCACCAGTCTCCACAGACCTTTAAACAAATACCTGTCAGATATTTGACAATATTAATCTGACAATAAACTGGACCACTGACAATAAACTGGACTGGTCAAAGAACACAGAGGTTGTCTACAAGAAGGGTCAGGGCCGTCTCTATTTCCTGAGGAGACTGAGGTCCTTTTAACATCTGCCGGACAATGCTGAGGATGTTCTACGAGTCTGCGGTAGCCAGTGCCATCATGTTTGCTGTTGTGCTGTTGTGCTCATGTTTGCAGCAGGCTGAGGGTAGCAGACACCAACAGAATCAACAAACTCATCCGTAAGGCCAGTGATGTTGTGGGGATGGAACTGGACTCTCTGACGGTGGTGTCTGAAAAGAGGATGCTGTCTAAGTTGAATGCCATCTTGGTCAATGTTTCCCATCCACTACATAATGTACTGGGTGGGCACAGGAGTACATTCAGCCAGAGACTCATTCCACCAAGATGCAGCACAGAGCGTCATAGGAAGTCATTCCTGCCTGTGGCCATCAAACTTTACAACTCCTCCCTTGGAGGGTCAGACACCCTCAGCCAATAGGCTGGTCCTGGACTTATTTCATAATTTACTGGCATAAGTTACATATTACTACTTAACTATTTATGGTTCTATTACTATTTATTATTTATGGTGCAACTGCAACGAAAACCAATTTCCCCCAGGATCAATAAAGTATGACTATGACTATGTATACAATCACAGAACTCTAAATACCCTTGGATATATGTGGTCTGGCCCTGGAGATTTATTGACGTTCAGCCTTTTCAACTGAAACAGGACCTCACTTTCTAAAATTCCCAAGTCACTTAAAAAAAACCTCATTTTTCTCATAGTGGCATATTGCTAACATCTTCACAGGTGAATACTTTTAGCAAAATGTCAGTTAAGAGTATCCACTAAGACCTCCTTTGCATTATTTATCACTCCGCCATTATTCCTAATACACTTAACTTCCTTGTTGACTTTTCTTTTACTCCTGAAGTACTGAAAAAGTCTCATGGGGTCAATCTCAGCATTATCAGCAATATCCTTCTCAACCTGCCTTTTGGCAAACCGAATTTCTTTCTCGACTATTCCGCTCATTTGTATATGCCTTACAGTTAACATCATTACTATTTTTTTCTGTATCCTTATATAGCTACACGGAATCCAGGCGTGAACTCCGGAAAGCCATTAAGGGTGCCAAGAGGAAATATCGAGCCAAGTTGGATGCCCAGGCTAATCAGAGGGATGCCAGTAGGCTATGGCAGGGTCCAAACGAGATCACTGGGTGCAAAGAAAAGGCTCGGAATATCAATAACTATGGCGCTTCTCTTCCTGATGAACTTAACGTATTCTACGCAAGATTCGAACAGAAGAGGAGCGTTCTGCTCCCTCCAGATGAACTGGACTTGGTGGCATCGAGATTCATCGTCACCGAGGAAAACGTTAGAAGGGCCTTCCTGAAGATAAATCCAAGGAAGGCGACGGGCCCAGATGGCGTCCCGGGACGGGTTCTTCAGGCCTGTGCAAGCAAGCTAGCTGGAGTGTTTGCTGACATCTTCAACTGTTCCTTGCTTCAGTCTAAGATCTCCTCATGTTTTAAGAAGGCAACAATAATCCCAGTGCTGAAGAAAAGCAAGGTGGCATGCCTGAATGACTATCGACCTGTGGCTCTGACATCAATTGCTATGAAGTACTTTGAACGATTGGTTATGGCACACATCAACCACAGCCTTCCGGTCAACCTCGATGCTTCGCAATTCACCTATCGGAGCAACAGGTCAACAGCAGATGCCATCTCTCTGGCCCTACATTCCTCCTTAGAACACCTGGAGAATAAAGACGCATATGTAAGGCTCCTTTTCATTGACTACAGCTCTGCCTTGAATACCATCATTCCAAATAAACTGATTCCTAAGATCTGGAAGCTGGACCTCAGCACTCAGATCTGCAGCTGGATCTTCAACTTCCTCACAGACAGGAACCAGGCTGTAAAAATAGGGAACAAGCTCTCCTCTACAATCACTCTGAGCACCGGTGCCCCACAAGGCTGTGTACTCAGCCCCTGCTGTACTTACTGTACACCCATGATTGTGTAGCCAAGTTTCCATCAAACTCAATATATACAAAGTTGTAAGTTTGTTGATGACACCACAGTTGTAGGCCATATCTTGGGTAATGATGAGTTTGAGTACAGAGAGGAAATTAAGAACCCAATGGCATGGTGCGAAGACAATAACCTCAACGTCAGCAAGACGAAGGAATTGGTTGTTGACTTCAGGAGTAGCAGCGGACCGCACGACCCCATTTACATCGGTGGTGCGCAAGTGGAACAGGTCAAAAGCTTTAAGTTCCTCGGGGTCAATATCACAAATGACCTGACTTGGTCCAACTAAGCAGAGTCCACTGCCAAGAAGGCCCACCAGCGCCTTTACTTCCTGAGGGAGCTAAAGAAATTTGGCCTGTCCCCTAAAACCCTCACTAATTTTTATAGATGCACCGTCAAAAGAATTCTTCTAGGGTGCATCACAACCTGGTATGGAAGTTGTCCTGTCCAAGACCGGAAGAAGTTGCAGAAGATCGTGAACACAGCCCAGCACATCACACAATCCAATCTTCCATCCTTGGACTCACTTTACACCACACGCTGTCGGAGCAGTGCTGCCAGGATAATCATGGACACGACTCACCCAGCCAACACACTTTTCATCCCTCTTCCCTCCGGGAGAAGGCTCAGGAGCTTGAAGACTCATAATGCCAGATTTGGGAACGCTTCTTTCCAACTGGGATAAGACTGCTGAATGGATCCTGACCCGGATCTGGGCCGTACCTTCCAAATATCCGGACCTGCCTCTCAGTGTTTTTGCACTACCTTACTTTCCCTTTTCTATTTTCTATTTATGATTAATAATTTAAATTTTTAATATTTACTATCGATTTGTACTCCACCGAGCGCGAAGTGCAGAATCAAATATCACTGTGATGATTGTACGCTCTAGTATCAATTGTTTGGCGACAATAAAGTATATAAAGTAATGAAGTATACAGCTGTCTTTTCTTCATTAATTTTATTTGTACACCTTTATTCGTCCATAATCTATTGTTCTTATTTGCTTCTCCCGAACTTGGGGATGAAATTTGCTCCACTGCGTGTACTACCTCTATAACAGCTTAATTAACAAGCTGATTCTTTTAAGAAATCAACCACTGCAAAACTTTATTATGAAATCTACACTAAAACCATGTTATAACAATGACCCAAATTGAAAGCATGGGTCCTCAACTTTAATCCAAGTTACAAATTAACACGAGATATTTTTCCCCCTTAAAAGGTAGAATTACAACCCGATCCATCTTCTCCAAGATCAGCTGATCACACCACCTGCCGCCTCACTTCTACTTTTTGTCTGAGTTTGAGCTAATCTGCACTGAAGAAGTCTCACTAAATGAGAACTTTTTAAATGAATATTGCAATATCCTATTTATTATTCATTAGAAAGATAATGCTCTCAACAATACATATCAACGCAGTAATAAAAATGGCACAATGATCCATTTTAGAGCTGATTTAATTAGTATGCATTCCCAGAAATGCATTCCAAGTGAATTATCATTGTACTGGATGCACTAGACAGTTCAGACATCATCATTACTGAGAGGACAAGTAACTCACTGAAAGGCTACAGTAGTAGCGATGGAATGCAGAACTCATCTGGTTGATAAGAAAGTCAGAATTTTTGCCAATTACAACTAAAATATTGTTAACTAGAGCATTTCACCTTTTTTTAAATATTTGAATGGAACCATGTAGAGCAAGTTTTTAAAACTTGAATTTGAGTAATCTTGATATAACGCACATATTGGGGCAACTTTAGAAGTGCAAAAAGTAAAACATACTACAAACTGTAAATTGAGTGTGCACACACAACACCCACTAACAGTACAAATATCCCTGTTTATCACCATTCTCATAGACATATCCCCTAGCCACAACATGCAGATCAAAACCCACTGGATGGTCAAACAGTTTTCAGAAACTACTGTTCTCTTTTCAGTACTGCTACTGTCAGGGGGACATTCACAAAGATCCGTTACATTCTGCCAAGAGCATTAAATCCATGAAATGTACACTGAATCTCCACAGGAGATGATCGCACCTGCAGCTAACCTGCAGTACAATTCTACAAATATTGATTCTCACTACGATATTACACAGCACACCAAAATAAGTGGAACACGACCCATTGTATTATTTTTCCATGATCTGTGATCCATTGAAGCTGGTGAGATCACATCCGGAAAATTATGTGCACTTTTGATCATTATAATGCAGGAAGGAAGTGATTAAGTTGTGAGAGGCTAGAAAAGAAATGCGACAGTCATGGATCAGATATTTATATCATGATGGGTGAGGTGCCAGAAGGCTGGAGGGGAGCAAATGTTGTGCCTTTATCTAAGGGCAGCAAAGAAAAATCTGGAAACTGCAGTCCATCTGGAAAAACAGGTTTAGGGGGTAGTCAGCAAGGAGTTGTGCATGAAAGATCATGTCTTACAAATCAGATTTGAGTTTTTTGATGCTCTAACCCTAACCAAGAAAGATGCTGATAGCAAAGTAGACATAATATATGGACCTCAGTAAGATCTTTGATAAGGTTCCACGTAGTAGGCTGTTCTGGAATGTTAGACTGCTAACAGGGAGAGCTGGCTTAATTGGGTACACAATTAACTTCATGGTAAAAAGCAGAGGGTAAAAGGTGGAAGTTCAAAGTAGATTTATTATCAAAGTACATATATGTCATTTTCAATTCATTTTCTTGCAGGCATACTCAATAAATCCATCGAATAATAACCATAACAGAATCAATGAAAGACCACACCAACTTGGGCATTCAACCAGTCTGCAAAAGACAAACTGTGTAAATAAAAATAGAAAGAAAAATAATAAATAAGCAGTAAATATCAAGAACATGAGATGAAGAATACGTGAAAGTGAGTCCATCAATTGTAGAAACATTTCAATGATGGGACAAGTGAAGGCGAGTGAAGTTATCCCTTTTGATTTAAGAGCCTGATGGCTGAGGTGTAGTAACTGTTCCTGAGCCTGGTGGTGTGACTCCTGAGGTTCCTGGACCATTTTCATCATGGCAGCAGCGAGAAGAGAGCATGTCCTGATCTTTGCTGTCCAGAAATTCCAAGGTTGAGTGAAGAGCAAATGATGGCGTGCGCTGTGGACCTGTTGCTCCAGTAGGTTGCTTCTCAGGCAGGAGTGGATATGTTTCTTCACCAACTGCTCAAAACACTTTAGCACTGTGGATGCAAATGCTACTGGATAATAGTCATTGAGGCAGGTCACCAAGTTCTTCTTAGGCACCAGTAGAATTGAAGCAGGTAGGTACTCAGACTGAAGTAAGAGGTTAAAGATCTCAGTGAACACTCCAGCCAGTTGATCAGCACAGGTCTTTAGTACTTAGACAAGTACTCCATCTGGGTCTGATGCTATTCGTCGACCGATCCTCCTGAAGGCTACTAGCACATCTGCTTCACAGACTGAAATCATGGAAACAACAGGGGCTGTGGGAGTTTGTGATGGATCTTCCATATTTTGACAGTCAAGATGAGCATAGAAGGCACTGAGTTCACCTGGAAGTAAAGCCCTGCTGTCACATGCTTGATTTAACTTTATATGTCGTCTATCAGACTGGAGACGCATGACTAATGGTGTGTATACGGCACTGGGCGGACCTTGTGAAACTTTGGCTAGCAGTTCTCCTTAGACTTGAACTTAGATGCCGGACTCTTTGGTCTAGACCCAAAGCATCAGCTTGGAAAACCGCTAGAGAATTCAATGTGGGGTTCCCCCCAATACAGTTGATGCAGGACAGCACTTATTAATCCAATGAATCAAGCTGTTGGCCTCCCCGACCACATGCAAAGGAAAGTGAAACAGGTTCACCCCCACCCACACCCCTCCCCAACACCAGTGAACCACTTCTGCCATAAAGACACCACACACTTCCACATTATCTCCAGTGTAGCTGCGGAATACTGAATAGCCCAAGTTTTACGGGCCGGCTGTCCACTGTGAGCGTAACCTAGCAAGGAGGCTGGTTTCAGTGGACCCTGTCATGGATTTGGAAAATACTGCACACTTCTTTGCTCTGTCATCTCCTTGCGTGCGGTTGACAGTTGAATTCTGATGTTTTCTCATGGCATGTTGCTTAAGCAAAGCACAGCTTTTCAAGGTACCCTACCTTCTGACAGAACCAGCAGACTACTTTTCGACGCATATAATTGGACCATTAGGCACGACTTTCCCCACAGCAAGGGCATCTCTGTGGAGGCTTATGTAATCTCTGTGGAGACTGCCGGCTGAGAGTTGGTATCCACTGGCAAACAGTGACATTTCTGAGAGGCAGCTGAATCTGCATTGGCCTCTTTTGACTGCCTTGGTGGCAACCTGTGGAACATGATTGTCCAAGGACAAATTGTGCTTTTCAGACGCAAGGCTGTCCTATGTCCAGTCATCTTGGACTTCAACAACCAACACTTGGGGAAGTATTGTTTTTTCAAATTTGCTTGGGGGAAAATCTTTGAACTTCCATTCCTGCACCGTTAGGATCTGTTTTATGATAAAATCATCTACATTCTTGTCGGGGGTCTGCCGCTGAATCCTGCTGTAAAGACATTTTCCTGCGCTTCACTCAAACATTGTCCAAAGCCACTAACATGTCTGTCAGTTCAGATTTGTTCTGCAGGTACAGAGCATCAAAGTATTTCTGTCCAAGTCCTCCCAAGTGCTCTAGTTTCAGTGCTTCCTCCAGCTTTATTGCTGGTGTTAAAACTGGTAGGAGTCCTATATAGTCCAGGAAGGCTTTCTTCCATCACAGCCAGGCTCCCGCGGTTGGTTTTGCCATAGCTGTGATCCAAAATGGACTGGATACTTGGAGTACAGCAGTCATTCTTGTATTGATGCTCATCACCAAAATGCACAGAACAAGAACTACAACATGGTTGGCATGGTCCAATTGAGCTGAAGGGATTGTTTCCATGCTGCATGTTCATGGATCTCAGACACCATTGAGGACTGCCGAATAATTGGACTGAAAATGGCAGGTACTTATTCTGTAGTGATCTACCATTGTAAACCACTAATTCTCATGATAGCTGGGAAGATTATACACAAACTGAGGCAATGGGTGTGGAAGTTCATCTGAAGTAGCAAATCCCACGATGTAGCCCTTACACTTCAAAAGAAAGTACAGTGGCAACAAAGGTGGATCAACCAATTAGATATAGGTGGGACAGGACATAAAATTTAGCAAATATTCTATTGAAAGCAAATCAAGTATGAACAACAATGAACAGGCTTTCTGACCCATCTAATCCATGCTAGTCCTTATGTCTCACATAAGTCTTTCATCTTTCCTCATCTATAATCAGTAACAGTTCAGTAGATTACACCTTCTCGCCACTCTGATTAATGACATTTCTTTTTTGGATTTCTCTTACACCAATGCTCTTCCCCACAAGTAAAAACATTCTCTCTGTAACTATTATATAAAAACCATTCGTAATTTTAAATAGGATAAAATCTGCAGATGCTGAAAATCAAAGCAATATGCACAAAATGCTGGAGGAACTCAGCAGGCCAGGCAGTATCTATGGAAAAAGAGAAAAGAACCAAGAACCTTCATCAAGACAAAAATTTCAAAGGTTTTATTAGATCACTGAGCAGTATTCTATTATAACGGTGGCACCAGTTGGTTGGATCAGTTAGGTTTGTTGACAATGCACTCACTGATATACAAATATGTTATATAATTATCCACCACCCACCAACTCTTTTTTTGGATTTAAGTCCCAGTTTATACACCTTCCCTGCTTCTTTTCTTATATCATCCCTGTAAGTCTTCTCAGCACTCACCAGCAAATCCTTATTTAAATACCATACTTCATGCAGACCTCAAATTGTGGAATAACAGCAGTAAACAGAGGCTTAGCAAAATCAACCAACTTTACTATCCTGTCCCTCTAGTAATAATTCCTTGTGTTTTTTAAATGACCACATTAAAACAGCACTTTTCAATAAATCGCAAAATCCTAACTAGATTCTTAACTTGCTATTGATCATCCAACTTCCCTTATCTCAAAAAAATCAATAAATTAACTGTTTTCAGAGTAACAGAGGAAAATTTGCTTCAACTTCCAAACATTGTATCCAAAAAATGAGTGCGTGGAGGCTATTTAATCCATAAATTATTTTCACAATTTGCATACAAGTGCAGTCAAAACCTTCATCTGCGGGAAAAGAATGTCAACATTTCAGGCCTGAGACCCTTTGCCCGAATTGAAAGCTAGACTACACCAGCTTAGAAAACTGAAGGTGATGGTAGGATGGGATATCCAAGTCTTCCGTTCTACACTTTGCAAGCTTGGGCAGCGGGATATGTCTGAGAGTAAAAGTGGGATGAGCATGGGGATAAGTGGTAACCAGACTGATATACTCAACGAGAACATGGGAATTGCAAAATACAGAGCAGGAAGAGTTTGGGGAGGTACCCCCCCCCAACACACACACACCCCCCCACCCGTGTAGTGTTGCAAGCTTATTTTGTCTCCTTTTGGGTTATGATGAAGGATCTCCAACCTGAAATGTAGCCTGTTTCTCGTTCCAAATGCAGCTTCACCAGCATTGTTTTCCTTTCAGATTTTATCTAGATTTTTTTCCCCCCCTCACTGGTGATCAAAAAGTTTGACTGATCCAATCATCTCCACTCTGGCTGGAGGCAGCTTACAAAAAAAAACACCAAGATTTGACAAGCCATAAAAGGAGATTTCAAAATGACCTAAACATTTCATTAAATACATTCGTATTAGTACCCTGGTGGAGCAAAGAGGGTTGAAAAGGCAAAGCGACTAAGATTGCAAGTTTAAGATGCAGGCCTTGGCAGCATGATTATCTCAACTGTCAATGTTGGAACAATTAAATTTGGGTATGAACGAAACGACAATGTAGGAAAAACGATGGCATGTGCCCAGAAAAGAACACCACAAAGGAAAAAACTGAAAATTGCTGCTACCCTCTTATTTATAAATATCAAGCTTAGAAAATACATACAAGTTACATAAGTTACACTCTATCAAGTCAAAGTGCAAGAAGAAGAGGAAGATTGGGATGTGCAATTGAGAAGTACAATTTGTTCCTCATTGGACATCGTGAGTATTAGGAAACACCATATGCAACTGTTTGCCAAGCCAGTGTTAAGTACAGCTACGCCTTTCATTGCAGTCATTAATTAAAAACGGAAGGTTTGGAAGCGCTTGAAGAGCAACAGATGTCACTGGCGTACTTGAGATACGTCAAAAAGGCCGTGGAGCTGCACATCGTGCTAATCTGATTTTACTGGAACCAGGTTGTTATTTAATCCTAACACCAATAACGTAACCAGGGGATGAAAAATAACCTAAACCACACGGACCGTTCGCAGCACTCACCAGTTTGGTTTTGTTTCTCGGGTCATCTTCAGGAGGTTTCTTCTTTGAGGATGGCCTGTCCCGGCTGCGGGGCGGCGAGTCGCTTCCTGCCGGCGGCTGTTGACCGTCCATATTGAGCGCTGGTGCCGAGTGTGCTATCCCAGGCAGGATCTGCGCGTCCGGGAGGCTCTACCTACGGGTGTCCGTAATGGGTGACAGCGACCCGGCCCACCATTTCACTCCCTCACCCAAACGTTACTTCACCACTCCACTTTTCCCTTATCTTACTAGGGGGAAGCAACACACACACAATGCTTCAAAATACGGCAGCTGTCGAGCCTGAAGTTCACTGCTCCCAGCCTGTAACCCGGGCCACAGACCCCACCTCCGCCCGGTGTCACTACTTCCGAGCTCAACCCACACCGCCACCTCCCGCCGACATCAGCGCAAGCGCGCACTGCAAGACCAGGCCACGCCTATCGCGTTGGCGTGCTGAGGTCAAACCCACCCGACATGACCTTCTTCCGATTGGTTCAGAGAGACGTCGATCAATGCTCATTGGCACATTACTATTTGGGGGCTGGCGTCATTGGAAAGAATGACATGTGGCTGTCTGCTGAATCGCTGGGCGGCGAAGAGCATCGCGTCTCACTGGAAAATGTTGTTCTCATGTTAGTGGTATAAACTGTCCCAAGCATTCGGAAGAATACTTTCTCCCAATTTATTCTGGTAGTGAATTTCTCAGGGTCCTTCAAAACATTTGGTGGAAACGATCCAACCTCGCGGTAAACAACAGGAATTCTGCAGATGCTGGAAATTCAAGCAACACACATCAAAGTTGCTGATGAAGGGTCTCGTCCTGAAACGTCGACTGAACCTCTTCCTAGAGATTCTGCCTGGCCTGCTGCGTTCACCAGCAACTTTGATGTGTGTTGCGTAACCTCATGAGGTAATGTGCACAGGGAAATTGAGCATGTGTTTGAAATCTAGAAATTTGCCATACTAGGTACTTTCCAACAGTACTCACACTGATGTTTCAGATTTTCATTGATGCATATAGGATTGGAAGTGGATACACTAAATATGCAGTCTGTGTGGTCTTGTGTACAGGATTCAATACCAGTAGAAACATGATAAACTAAGTGGCATTCTGCTTTGCTATATTCTTTTATTCTATAGTGAGCATCTGTATATGTACATAACAACTTGTTTTTCTTATGTCTGCATGCACAAAATTTACAAAAAGTTGGTCAACTTATCCCATATTTTTGGATGAATCACTTGTTACGAACAAGCTGCAATTTTTTCCATCTGGATTTTGAATCAGCAAATATTCAAAAGTTGAAAGCTTTGAGTAACTTGGACTCAGAGTGGCTAAAAGATATTTTGTATTCCAACCCAAATAAGAGCTTAAGAAATGGGAAAAATAGATGATAAAAACATGGTTCACCATTTTTCAAGACTGTGGTTATTTTGGGCGCCACGGTTAGCATGATGCAACTTGGGGTGTTCTGAAGTTAAGAGTTCAATTCCCATGCCATCTGTAAGGAATTTGTACATTCTCCCTGTGAACGTGTAGGTTTCCTCCAGGTGCTCCTCCACCCCAAGTCCAAAGACACACCGGCTAGTAGGTTAATAGGGCATTGTAAATTGTCCTGTGATGTTTGGCCTTCGTCGGTCGTGGTCAACCATGGGTACTGCGCCTCTGGTAGTCACTGGTTTGTCGAGCAGCATCGACTGTGGCTATTGAGGCCGATCCTGGAACAGCAGGCTCTGCCACAGTTGCTGCATGCGTAGGGCATCGTGGAATTGTCCACTGTCCGCTGTGCTCTCCGTTTAGCTCTCCGCTCCTCAAACTGACTCAGGATCACTCTTTCACCTGGCTCGAGGTGTTGCTGAAGAGTACCTCGCCATTTGTTGTGGTCCTCTGCTGTATCCTCCCACACTCTGTTGATTTTTAAGGCTTTCATGTCACGCTTGCAGAGGTCCTTGAAGCGAAGCTGGGGTCTACCGACGTTCCTCTTGCCTGTTGCTAGTTCTCCATAGAGGATGGCCTTTGGCTGTCTACCATCCTTCATATGACAGACATGGCCCAGCCAGCGCAGTCTGCGTTGTCTTAAAAGCGTAAACATTGTGAGAAATCCAGTGGGGGAGAGGACCTCAGAGTTTGGGACTTTGTCTCTCCAGGTGATGTCGAGGATGCGGCAAAGGCTGCGCAGGTGAAAACTATTGAGTTTCCTCTCCTGCTTAAGTAGATGGTCCAAGTCCTGCTACCATACAGTAGGGTGTTGATGACGCATGCATTATACACAGCAGTCTTGGTCTTTGTGGCGAGTTTCGGATTCTCCCAGCCCTGCGAGGAGAGTCGAGCAAGGATTGATGCTGCTTTGCCGATACACCTATTGATTTCAGCATCGAGAGAAAGAGTGGCGCTAATGGTCGAACCAAAGTATGTGAACTCGTGGACCATTTCTAGATCGTAATTGTCGGTGGTAATGACTGGTGTCTCCACTACGTTCTGGGCAAGGACATTTGTTTTCTTTAGGCTGATGGTAAGCCCGAAGTTCATGCATGCCACTGGCATTACCCATGGGCTTAAAATCACCACACATCCAGACAGACTCACTCTTGGTCCACAAGTTCACTTACTTCAGGTCGACCATTAGTGACAGATCCAGACCAGAAGCAGTTCATGAGAGTTTGTAGTTGCTGTTTGGTGTGCAAGGTTATAGCAGCGCCATCAGCAAAGAGCATGTCATGTATTAAGATCTTTTGCACCTTTGTTCTTGCTCTTAGGCGTGCAGGGTTAAACAGCCGCCCATCAGACCTGGTGTGCATGTAGATGCCTTCTGTCCTGTGATAAGGCTGGTGTTAACTAGGTGGGTTGCTGGAATGTGTGCCTCATTGGGCTGGAAGGGTCTGTTCTGTGCTGTATCTCTAAAATCTCAAATAATTTCTTCTTCAGCACCTTCATCCCTGGATTCTGTTAGTTCCTGGATATCTATTAAATTCCAGTTTTGAAATAATACGAAATCTAAACTGCCATTCAGCTAAATAATTCAACGCATACATTCTCTGAGTCAAGAAGTGTCTCCTCATCTCAGTCCTGTACTCCCTGGTCATAGGTTCCCCAGTCAGGTGAAAAATTCTCCTTCCTTCTAACCTATGAAGCCCTTAAAGAATTATGCATATTTCATTAAAATCTGCTCACATTCTTCTCAATTCAAAAGACACACTTCATATCTACTCATTCTCCTTCATCCAGACAAACCCTGGAACCACTCCAGTGAATTTTCACTCACTGCTTCTATGACATCCCTCCAAGGTTAGCAGACAAAAGCTGTAGACAATACTTCAGCTGCTTTCTCACAAAGGCTCAACTTAACAAGTGCAACAAGACTTCCTTCCTCTTGTAATGAAATCCTCTCTTAATTGATATTTACATACGATCTATTTCAATACTACACAGTCCCCTCCTTCAACTCCTTTTTGCTAGTACTTCGTCAACAACATATTTATAGACTTGTAAATTTCACTATGGTGTTGCCAATTTCTGTTGTGTATTTAATATTTCAATAATACATGAGTACATGTATCTTAGATACATATATACTGTATACAGGTTGGTTAAGCATTCTTGCTCATTTAAATAATTTATGGGTTATATGTGGACATCACTTAAAGTAAACATGAAGTTGGGCTCTTATTTTGGACTTCCATGTCTTTTTTGAATTAGTTTGATGTTTTGAAGTTACAAAACATAACAGTGGCACCAAGGTGTTTTTAAAATGAACCCAACATGGCTATCAACCTATTGAAGCACACTGAGGAACAGTAAGTAAAAACACAGCACACCATACATTCTTCAGAAGGGAAGACATGATTGAGTTTGAAAAAAGAGCAGAAAAAAGATTAATTCGTGGGTGCATAAACAGTGAGTACTAAGTGATAATAATCATTAAAAGAAGAGCAGAAATGGCTGGTGACATCAGAAAGACTAATGCATTTAATTACATAACAGATCACTGGATGTTACATACTGAGCAAATTGAGCAAAATAGCCAATGAGAAATAAGTACCAATTTTGCTGAGTGCATTGCTTTTAAAGGCATACAGTTTGCTTCAAAGTTTAACTGCTCTAACTAAACCAGCAGAAATGAGCTGTGCTGATATTGTGAAAGTAATGCAGGAACATTTGGAACCAAACCCATTGTTGATTGCAGAAAGCTTTAGGATTCATAAGCAGAATCAAAAGGAAGGGGAGTCCATTTCAACATACCTGGCTGAATTGGAAGAGATTATCTGAGCATTGTCACTTCAATGATGGACTTAATGATGCACTGAGAGATCATTTAGTTTACGGAATCTTACCAGAAGGCATTCAAAAATTGCTCCTAACTGAAGCGCAACTTACATTTAAAAAAACAATTGAAATCGATGTATCAATGGAAACAACAGACAGAGATGCAATTGAGTTGCGGTCAGGAATGAAAGTGAGTGTGCACAAAATTGCAATGTTTAAACAGAAACCGGCCAGGCTGAACAAATTGTGTTACCATTGTGGCAGGATCTCATACACCAGACCAATGCAGATGTAAAAAGGAAACTTGCAGAATAAACAACAAAGTAGGACAATACAAAGAGCACATCAGGCAGACAAAAATAAGTGGATTGTACAAGAAAGAGATGATAAAAAGTCATGTTGCATTTTCAAAAAGACCACTAATCTGCATGCTGTTGTGAAAATTCTGATAATGACAAGAGTGACACAGGACCATGTACTCTTGAGATGCACAATACGAAAATTAATGATAGACAAGCAATATGGCTTATGCCAGAATAGAATGGCAAATTAATTAAAATAACATTGGACACTGGCTTAGCTGCTTCAGATATTGCACAAAATATGTTTGAACAGCATTTCAAAGATACAAAATTGAAGTCTGCAGATATCCAACTAAAAACTTATATTGGATAAAAGGTAACTCCTATGAGAATGACATTCATAACAGTGAACTACAACAACCAACAATCCGCAGTGAGCTTTTATGTGGTAAAAACAGAAGGACCAGCATTGTGGGTGTGTGATTGGCTGAGATAATTACAACTTGAATGACATTTAAATGCCACACTACCTATAATGAAGCCAACTGAAAGCAAATTAAGAAAGGTACTGGATGACGCTACAGCAGTGTTCAAGGATAGCATTTGAAAACTCAAATATATCGAAGGTAAAATAGTGTTAAATGAAAATGTGGTTCCCAAGATTTACAAAGCTCACCTGGTTCCTTATACCATCCATGATAAAGTAGCTATTGAGCTAGATCTCATGGAGGATGGAGGCTGAGTGGAGCCATGGGTAATGCCAGCGGTCCCTGTAACCAAGAAGAGTGAGTCTGTCTGGATCTGTGGTGATCTTAAGCTCATGGGTAATGCCAGTGGTCCTCGGATACAAGAAGGGTGAGTCTGTCTGGATCTGTGGTGATTTTAAGCCCATGGGTAATGCCAGTGGTCCCCGTATCCAAGAAGGGTGAGTCTGTCTGGATCTGTGGTGATCTTAAGCTCATGGGTAATGCCAGTGGTCCCCGTATCCAAGAAGAGTGAGTCTGTCTGGATCTGTGGTGATCGTAAGCTCACGGGTAATGCCAATGGTCCCCGGATACAAGAAGGGTGAGTCTGTCTGGATCTGTGGTGATTTTAAGCCCATGGGTAATGCCAGTGGTCCCCGTATCCAAGAAGAGTGAGTCTACCTGGATCTTGTGATTTTAAGATTACTTTCGATCCATTACAGTTGGCCCTCCTTATCCAGGAGGGATTGGTACCGGGATCCCCACCCCCACCCTGTGGGTACCAAAAAACATGAATGCGCAAGTCCATTATATAAAATGGCGTAGTGTTTGCATATAACCTACGCACATCCTCCCATATACTTTAAATCATCTCTAGATTACTTATCATACCTAATACAATGTAAATGCTATGTAAACAGTTGTTATACTGTATTGTTTAGGGAATAATGACAAGAAAAAATGCTCAAGCGACGAGTGCTGGAGAGAGAACTTACGGGTTTTCCCGATCCGCAGTTGGTTGAATCTGCAGATAAGGAGGGCTGACTGTACTACAAGTCGATCAGTACCTTCTGTCCAGGATAGAGGATATCTTTGTATATCTTTCTAGTGGAAAACACTTCAGGAAAGTGGACTTAGCTGAGACCTACCTGGAAATGGAAGAAGAGCCAAAGTGTTTCTCACCATAAGCACCCACAAAGGGCTTTATCACTATAGTAGGCTTATTTTTGGAGAACCATCTGCACCTACACTCTGACAGAAAGGTATGAACCGGGTGCTGCAAAACTGCCCAGGCACTCACTGCTACCTGGATGATACTGGGAAAGATGACAAGGAACATCTTCAAAACCTCAAGACAATATTATAAAGATTAGAAGATTATGGGTTCAGAGCACCATATGCTAAGTGTGAATTCTTTAAACCAAGCATTATTTACTATAATCACGTTATTATCACACAAGAATTACACAGCTGAGCTGGGAGAATTCAATCTGTGGTAGCTGCCCTAAGGCCAAAGGACATTTCACAGTTGCAATCCTTTTTAGGATTTGTCAACTACTATAACAGGTTCCTGGCAAACCTGGCTAATGTGTTCCACCCCTTGAACTCATTACTGCAGATCGGGAAGAAATGGCAATGGACAAAGCTGTGCTTTCAGAAGGTTAAAGGAAATGATGATGTTATTCATTGTAACCTCCTAGTTGCAGCTCCTAAGGAACCATGTTAGGGAACTGGAGCTGCAGCTCGATGACCTTTGTCTGGTCAGGGAGAGTGAGGAGATGATAGAGAGGAGTTACAGGCAGGTGGTCACACCGGGTTCACGAGAGGCAGACAAGTGGGTCACGGTAAGGAGGGGGAAGGGGAGGTTTCAGGTACTAGAGAGTACCCCAGTGGCTGTGCCCCTTGACAATAAGTACTCCTTTTTGAGTACTGTTGGGGGGGGGGGACAGCTTACCTGGGGGAAGCAACAGTGGCCGTGCCTCCGGCCCAGAGTCTGGCCCTGTTGCTCAGAAGGGTAGGGAAAGGAAGAGGAGGGCAGTAGTAACAGGGGACTCGATAGTTAGGGGGTCAGATAGGCGATTCTGTGGACGCAGTCAGGAGACCCGGATGGTAGTTTGCCTCCCTGGTGCCAGGGTCTGGGATGTTTCTGATCGCGTCCAAGATATCCTGAAGTGGGAGGGTGAGGAGCCAGAGGTCATGGTACATATAGGTACCAATAACATAGGTAGGAAAAGGGAAGAGGTCCTGAAAGGAGAATATAGGGAGTTGAGAAGAATGACCGCAAAGATAGTAATCTCGGGATTACTGCCTGTGCCACGCGACAGTGAGAGTAGGAATGGAATGAGGTGGAGGATAAATGCGTGGCTGAGGGATTGGATCAGGGGGTAGGGATTCAAGTTTTTGGATCATTGGGACCTCTTTTGCGGCAGGTGTGCCCAGTACAAAAAGAATGGGTTGCACTTGAATGCTAGGGGTCCAATATCCTGGTGGGGAGATTTGCGAAGGTTACTGGGGAGACTTTAAACTAGAGTGGTTGGGGGGTGGGAATCAAATTGAAGAGACTAGGAGAGAGGTGGTTAGTTTGCAAATAGAGAAAGCTAGTAGACAGTGTGTGAGGGAGGGTAGGCAGAGGACAGAGAACGGGAGCACTCAGACCAAAGATGTAGGGGAGAAGGAAGAAAAAGATAACAAAGTTGTCTGCACCATTAGGGATAAACAGAGAGTAAGAGGTGGAGAGTTTCTTAAATGCATCTATTTTAATGCTAGGAGCATTGTAAGAAAGGTGGATGAGCTTAGAGCATGGATTGATACCTGGAAATATGATGTTGTAGCTATTAGTGAGACATGGTTGCAGGAGGGGTGTGATTGGCAACTAAATATTCCTGGATTTTGTTGCTTCAGGTGTGATAGAATCAGAGGGGCAAGAGGGGGAGGTGTTGCATTGCTTGTCAGAGAAAATATTACAGCGGTCCTTTGGCAGGATAGATTAGAGGGCTCGTCAAGGGAGGGTTTTTGGGTGGAATTGAGGAATGGGAAAGGTGTAGTAACACTTATAGGGGTGTATTATAGACCACCTAATGGGGAGCCAGGATTGGAGGAGCAAATTTGTAAGGAGATAGCAGATATTTGTAGTAAGCACAAGGTTGTGATTGTGGGAGATTTTAATTTTCCACACATAGACTGGAAAGCCCATTCTATAAAAGGGCTGGATGGCTTGGAGTTTGTAAAATGTGTGCAAGATAGTTTTTTGCAGCAATATATAGATGTACCAAATAGAGAAGGGGCAGTGTTGGATCTCTTGTTAGGGAATGAGATAGGTCAGGTGACAGAGGTATGCGTTAGGGAGCACTTCGGATCCAGTGATCACAATGCCATTAGTTTCAATATAATTATGGAGAAGGATAGGACTGGTCCCAGGGTTGAGATTTTTGATTGGAGAAAGGCTAACTTTGAGGAGATGTGAAAGGATTTAGAAGGAGTGGATTGGGACAATTTGTTTTATGGGAAGGATGTAATAGAGAAATGGAGGTCATTTAAAGGTGAAATTTTGAAGGTACAGAATCTTTATTTTCCTGTTAGGTTGAAAGGAAAGGTTAAAAGTTTGAGAGAGCCATGGTTTTCAAGGGATATTGGAAACTTGGTTCGGAAAAAGAGAGAGATCTACAATAAATATAGGCAGCTTGGAGTAAATGAAGTGCTCGAGGAATATAAAGAATGTAAAAAGAATCTTAAGAAAGAAATTAGAAAAGCTAAAAGAAGATATGAGGTTGCTTTGGCAAATAAGGTGAAAATAAATCCAAAGGGTTTCTACAGTTATATTAATGGCAAAAGGATAGTGAGGGATAAAATTGGTCCCTTAGTGAATCAGAGTGGATAGCTATGTGTGGAGCCAAAAGAGATGGAGGAGATTTTGAACATTTCTTTTCTTCGGTATTCACTAAGGAGAAGGATATTGAATTGTGTAAGGTAAGGGAAACAAGTAGGGTAGTTATGGAAACTATGATGATTAAAGAAGAGGAAGTACTGGCGCTTTTAAGGAATATAAAAGTGGATAAGTCTCCGGGTCCTGACAGGATATTCCCTAGGACCTTGAGGGAAGTTAGTGTGGAAATAGCAGGGGTTCTGACAGAAATATTTCAAATGTCATTAGAAACAGGGATGGTGCCGGAGGATTGGCGTATTGCTCATGTTGTTCCATTGTTTAAAAAGGGTTCTAAGAATAAACTTAGCAATTATCAGCCTATGAGTTTGACGTCAGTGGTGGGTAAATTGATGGAAAGTATTCCTAGAGATGGAATATATAATTATCTGGATAGACAGGGTCTGATTAGGAACAGTCAACATGGATTTGTGCGTGGAAGGTCATGTTTGACAAATTTTTTTGAATTTTTTGAAGAGGTTACTAGGAAAGCTGACGAGGGTAACGCGGTGGATGTTGTCTATATGGACTTCAGTAAGGCCTTTGACAAGGTTCCACATGGAAGGTTAGTTAGGAACGTTCAATCATTAGGTATTAATATCGAAGTAGTAAGATGGATTCAGCAGTGGCTGGATGAGAGACACTAGAGAGGAGTGGTGGATAACTGTTTGTCAGATTGGAGGCCGGTGAATAGTGGTGTGCCTCAGGGATCTGTACTGGGTCTGGTTGTTTGTCATATATATTAATGATCTGGATGATGGGGTGGTAAATTGGATTAGTAAATATGCAGATGATACTAAGATAGGTGGCGTTGTGGATAATGAAGTAAATTTTCAAAGCTTGCAGAGAGATTTAGGCCAGTTAGAAGAGTGGGCTAAAAGATGGCAGATGGACTTTAATGCTGATAAGTGTGAGATGCTACATTTTGGTAATCAAAATAGGACATACATGGTAAATGGTAGGGCATTGAATGCAGTAGCACAGAGGGATCTGGGAATAATGATGCATAGTTCCCTGAAGGTGGAATCTCATGTGGATAGGGTGGTGAAGAAAGCTTTTGGTGTGCTGGCCTTTATAAATCAGAGCATTGAGTATAGGAGTTGGAATGTAATGTTGAAATTGTACAAGGCATTAGTAAGGCCAAATTTGGAATATTGTGTACAGTTCTGGTCACCGAATTATAGGAAAGATGTCAACAAAGTTGAGAGAGTACAGAGAAGATTTACTGGAATGTTACCTTGGTTTCATCTCCTAAGTTAAAGAGAAAGGTTGAACAAGTTGGGTCTTTATTCTTTGGAGCGTAGAAGGTTGAGGGGGGATAGATAGATTTGACGTGGATAGGCTTTTTCCATTGAGAGTAGGGGAGATTCAAACAAGAGGACATGAGTTGAGAGTTAAAGGGCAAAAGTTTAGGGGTAATATGAGGGGGAACTTCTTTACTCAGAGTGCTAGATGTGTGGATAGAGCTTTCAGCAGAAGTGGTTGAGGCAGGTTCGATGTTGTCATTTAAAGTTAAATTGGATAGTTATATGGACAGGAGAGGAATGGATGGTTATGGGCTGAGTGCGGGTCGATGGGACTAGGTGAGAATAAGAGTTCGGCACGGACTAGAAGGACCGAGATGGCCTGTTTCCGTGCTGTAATTGTTATATGGCTATATAGTTATATTGTACTCACACATTATGATCTGTATCATCCTGTGAAGCTTGCCTGTGACGTTTCTCCTTCTGGTATAGATGCAATTATGTCGCATGTTATGAGTGAAGGAAGTGAACACTGTATAACCTTTCCATCACGTTCCCTTACCATGGCAGAGAAAAATTATGCATAGATTGACAGAGAGGCCTTGAGTCTGGTTTGTGGTGTAAAACATTTCAACTAGTACCTGTGTGGTCGGGAGTTTACCCTCGTTATAGATCATCAACCACTAGTGTTCATTTTGAATCTAGAGAAGGGTGCTTTACTAACTGCGGCAACACAAATGGAGAGATAGGCTCTGTTCTTGGAGAACACAATTACAAGATTGAATTCAAGAGGGCAACTAATAATGGAAATGCTGATGGATTATCCTATTTACCCTTGGAAAAGAAAATACTGGAAAAATTTACAAATAAAACACCCCTCTTGACATATTCTCCCTAATGCTAATCAAAAGTCTCCCTATTATGGCAGAGATGATCCAAAAAGAAATCAGAAAAATCTCAGGTCTACATGGCCACCCAATGAGGCTGGAATATGCTGCAGAAATCCCAGTTCCCACATTTTTACCAACGCCAAGATGAACTTGCCTTTGACAGAGGTTGCCTTGTGTGGCTGTGGGGATTGAGAGTAGTTGTAGCATCCAAGCTGAGAGCTGAAGTATTGGAGGATCTACATGCCCGTCATCTAGGCTTGGTTAAAATGAAAACATTAGCTCGAAGCTTTGTCTGGTGGCCTGGGAGAGATCAACAGATGGAGCAACTCACCATGCAATGATCAGGATGCCAACATGTCCAGAAGATGCCAAGAGCAGCACCTCTCCATCTCTGGCCTGCATTATCTTTGCAGAGGATTCAAGTGGATTTTGCCAGACCATTCATGGGTACATATTTCTTGGTGGTAGTGGCTGCAGCCACAAAATGGCCAGAAGTATTCCCAATAGCTTCCACTACAGCCTCGCACACTGTTGATGTGTTGAGAAGCCTCTTATCAAGAACTGGTGTTCCAGAACACTTCATCAGTGACCTTACCCAGTGACAAATGGCTTAGCGGAAAGGTTTGTCCAGGGTCCAAAGAACACTCCACGAGCAAAGTCAGAAGAACACACTACACTAACAATGAATCAGAAGTGTGCCAATTTCCTCCTTGCATATTGCAATGCAGCACAATCCACAACCAACAATTCACCAGATATGCCGATCCTGAGTCGTCCCTTGCATTCATACTTAGATCTCCTCAAACCCAGTCTCAGAATCTCAGAAGGAGTATGCAAGATAAACGGTTGAGACAAATAGAAAGTTCTTCAAACAACGAAAAGTTCTTCAAACAATGCAATTCTATGTTTCACTCCTGGGCAAGCAGTCCTGGCAAGGGACTACAGAGTGATCAAAAATGGGTACTTGGACAGATTGAGGACAGAACTGGACTACTCTCCTCCACAGTGGAGACTGCATCTGATATCATTGGAAGGCAACACATCAATCAGTTGAGGACAGCAGTATCAATCTTTGGAGTAGAAAGGGGGCTACCACTGTCAGAACCACTTTCTGCAGTCTCATAGTCAACAGCTACAACCATGACGGAGGAGACCTCAGAACTTGTGATTGTTTCACAGCCACAGGTCTCACCTGCCAAGCAGAGTGATCCTCCTTGTCAGGAATGACATTATCCCACAAGAGTAAGAAATCCTGCACAGCAATTAAATCTTTAGGCCTGAATGGGACTCTGCTGTGATTGTCTGCATAGTATCATATAGTAGACTGCGTATATAGTTGAGATGCTCTCTCTGTTGAGCCCTCTGTTGAGTTGGAGTTTATAGCTAAGGAGGGAGGAATGTTGTATATTTAATATTTCACTAATGGTTGAGTAACCTTGCTACAGGTTGATTATTGTTTGTTTAAATAATTCATTATGGATTATATATATAAATATGTGAATTGCATACACTAATCACACTACCATGTGATAAGTGCGCACCTCACTTGATGTAAACACAAAGTTGGACTCACATGAAGGACTCCCATGTCTTCCTTTGAATTAGTTTAATGTTTTGAAGTTGCAAAACTTAACTGTTTCCATCTCTTCTTATTTTTCACATGGTTTGTTTGACATTCTTCCCTTTACTTTCTGGATTTCTCTGCCTCTGAGAATAGCTAGGCAATGAACATCTGTTATCTACCCACAGACTCTTACTGTAACATCCTCCCATACTTCCTTTCATCCTATTTCCTGTGAGGATTCCATTCCTTTTAAGGTGAAAGTAAATTTATTATCGAAGTGTATATATGTCACCATATACTACCCCGAGATTCACTTGTAGCCATTTACAGTAGAACAAAAAAATACAATAGGATCAATGAAAAACTTTTGAGCTCCTCCTCATCTGTTGTATCTACTCTGATCTGTGCATGTCCAGCATTATCCTTTGGTTTCAAGCTTCATCAATGGCTCTGGTCTATTTTTCACAATTTTAACAAATCCCTTTGTTTTCAGTCTCTCCAACTGTCCTCTCTAATCAATAAGCCAAACTGCTACATAAACATTAAAATTAACCTTGACCTCACCAGACAGGAGCAGTTTGGTTAACAGCAGGGAGCAGTTGGAAAGGACGTCCTATCCATTACTCTGAACTGTTGCCCATTCAACTAAACAAGTTTCTCAGTTCTGACAGAGGGTCTTTTTTCGGAGATGTTAGGTCTGGATCTCCTTTCACAGATTCTGCCTGACTAGCTAAATGTTTCTGGGATTTTCTGCTTTTATTTTAAATAATCTTTTATTGAACTGTCATAGGGTTTAAAATTATATCACATGTCCAAGATGACAAAATTGAGCAAAATTACAGATAGGATAGCTGTGTGTCTGATAACGCTTAGTCAAACAACAAGCAAAATTGCAAGATCCCTTGCTAGTAATACCAGCTGAAGCACAGGGGTATAAGCAAAAAATATCATCTTCATGTGTTTCTGCAAGATGGTCTTTGAATTCTGTCTTTAACTCTAAGGTTACTGTTAGAAGAAAATATAAAATAAATAAGAAAAATCAGCTGATTGATAGTTATGGGATCTGGTACAGAAGAGGAGTTGCGGTCTGGGGCAGATCACATGATCCTTTCAAGCTTGAGGCGTGAATTGTCCTACTCCTGCTCTAATTTTCTTGTGTCCTTGTGCAAGAGTAAAATTGTCTTGCTACAATTACGAAGACCTTTTGTAAAATCACACCTCGAGTTTTGTGTACAATTTTGGTTCCTTCATTGGAAGCAGGAAATACTAGAAAAAAGATTCAGCAGACAAGTTGCTGTGATAGTGCCAGTTAAGGAGAAAATGAATAGGTTCGGTCTCTATGCTCTAAATTTCAGGACAGTGAAATGTACCAAATCTTTTTGAGCATCACATCATGGCATAGAGGCGCCAATGCACAGGATTGCAAGGCTCAGCTACCTCCGTTATGGGCAAATCCTTCCCACTATTAAGGACATTTGCAAGAAGGCAGCTTCCATCATGAAGGACGCTTACTATGTGGAACTTGCCCTCTTCTCGTTACGACAATCAGGTAGTAGGCCCACATTCAATGATTCAGAAATAGCTTTATCCTCTCTGTCATTAGATTGCTAAATGGTCCATGAGCGCCAACTGTTTTTTCCTTTTTTTTTGGCACTATTTTTCTATTTTGTGTTTTATAAAATTTTATATCTTTGCATTGTACTGTTGCAGCCAAACAAATTAGAGAGCAATAATAAACCTGATTCTGATTCTGAATTGCAGAGCTGTCATGTGTGACTGAATGGCATATGGCTGCTCCTATTTTTAAGGATCTGATGTAAGTAATTTAGTGTAACATACTGAGCTGCTAATAAACTGCATCTCAATGGTTAAAGTAAATTACTAACAATATTACCTCAGTCAAAAAAGTAGCTTATGTTTAATTTTAGTTCCAATCTGTGGAAGGATGTACTTAGAATGTTTTGGTTATTTTGAAAAGCATTGTTTATTGTGAATTCTTTTCCACAGAGCTTTGTCATATAATGACTCTTCCAGGTGAATATGACATCTGCCAAATTGTATAGTCAATAACAAGTTGTCTGTGGTTCCATTCAGTAAAAGGAAATGGAGCAGCCTAAATTCAGTGGATCTTGGATTGATTGGTTGATTGAGATACAGCACAGAGCAGGCCATTTGATCCATGCCGCTCAACAACACCCAGTTTAATCCTAGCCTAGCCTAAACACAGGACAATTGACAATGACCATCTAAGCTACCAACCAGTACATCTTAGGACATCTTTGGAAACTGGAGCACCTGGAGGAAATCCGCACAGTCATGGGGAGAACGTACAAATTGCTTGCAGGAATGGCATGAATTGAACCTGGGTCACTAGTACTGTAAAGCATTACGCTAACCACTATGCTACTGTGCCCACCCACCCCCCTCAAATGACAAGTGCAATTAAAAGTAAGACAATGTAGATTGAAAAATGTCTCTATATTTTTCTAATAATTTTCAAAAAATATGCAAAGTTGTAAACAATAATTTGTTCTCAGATTATCCATCCTTGATATGCAGAAGACTTCACATCAGCTTCTTGTCTTCCTGTCAAAACTGGATGTATGAAAATTGAACATATAAACTGCAGTCTGCACGTCTTGCTGCAACGTATCAATGCACAATTATGATAGAAATCCTATATACGTAAAGTGCTTGTTGACCCCACAAAATACTGTTTTTCCTTTAAAACATTCTTGTCACATTTACTAATGAAATAGGTTAAATACTGAAGTCTGGCCCAAAATATCCACCATTCATTTCACTCCGCTGATGCCCTCTGACCTACTGAGTTTCTCCAGTATTTTGTGTGTTGCTGCAGTTTCTTTTGTGTCTGAGTCTGAAACATAGTTCAACAAAATGTTTCTTCAGAAATATCATTAATGTTGTAATGTAAATTATAGTATACATTCAACAAATGCAACCTGTGCTCAGGTGCCAATATTTCCTTTTATGCCATTTGCTGCAAGTTTAGGCTTCATTGACTCATAAAACTGACAATTCTTTAATGGCATTAGAACCATAGATATATACTACATTGGGATGTAAACGGAAACGAAAAATGAAGTTAGTCTTTGTGGAGTGCATTATCGCTTCTGTGCTTATTTTAAAAAGTTGCTTTAGTGGTGCAATTTTGATAAATGGGCTGGTTAAGATACTTCAATACACTCTGCAGAGTTGAACTAAAAACTACCTGAGAAAGGTGTATCTTATTTTTATTGCCTTCCTCCCCAGACTGTTAATTTTGCTTTGGACTAGCTAGGCAATAAGCAAACTGAAGTCATATGCTTCTTCAACAAGGAAATAGGTAAGCAAGTCACCACCAGGTGTTTTAAACTTATTTTATTGCTAACAGAAAGAAAATAACAAAGCTTCACTCTGCCAAAGTGAAAAATGCCAAGCCTTTAGCTATATATGTCTTTTCAGCCCATATTCACAAATCCTTAGAAATTAAGATGACCTACTTTCTACCAGATTCTGGAAAGCACACCCATGGTTTTAAAATCATGTCCCTCAATATTCTCATGTCCAGCCAGCTTTCCCTCAGCATCCCTAACCTTACAATTATCCATATACCACCGCACTAAACATATGCCTCAAAGTTTTGGCACATGTTTTAGTTCCTTTTGTCTCTAATATATACATGTAGGAATTCAGCAGATGTATTATTTCTAGGGAAGGGAAGGTCTACTTAGAGTGTTGACTAGAAAACTGTCTTATATCACGACCTACAAATGAAACATTTCACTTTCGACAACTCCTAAAAAGCACATTACCTTCAATCTTCCTTTAAGTGATTTTGGCTCTAATGGTCTAGTCAAAAAAGTTTTACTTATTGTGAGTACCTCACCTTTTCCCAGGAAATTTGTTCAAGTTTTTTTTTTCATTTATTTTAATGCATTAAAGTTATCACTGGGGTAACTTGTGTTTGGTATGATCACTCATTCCATAATTGTTGACTCCAGTATTTTATGCTCAAACCTCCCTGGGGCAGATGATTCTACAAAGCTGGCAGCCTGCATCCTGCAGTACAGCAGCATAGTTTCAGCTTTTGGAAGGGGCAGTCAGCTCATGTCTTCCAAAATACTCCTGATTGTGTTTTTCAGCCAGTAAAATTGACAATGCTTTATCAAATACAGAAGTTGTAATTAAAAAGCTTTGAGGATATACATATATTGTATACATTTCTCCGACATCAAATATACCTATTGAAATCTATTAATTTGAATAATTTTTAAATCCCACTTAAGTAGAAGTAATTCATAAAGAAGTGAATGATGCTTTTTAAAAGTAAAATCACTTTAAATAGTTGAATAAAGCCAAAAGCAAAATAATCTTATAGAAAAACTTTACCTTGAAATTCTTACCATACAAGTCAATGGATTCTAACTTGGTAAGTGATCCAAACAACAAGCGGAATTGAGCTCCATTATTGTGCTCCATGTGGAGTCCAGCAGTGAATAAATTTGCATATCTGGTGCTGCAAACCTGTTAGTAAGTCCAGGATCTCTGCCTATCAGAGTGTACAGTGATGTTTGGGATCTACTTTAGCTTCAGTCACTTTCTGATTAAAGCTGCTGGCAAAATGTTGGTATGATTCAGCACCAAATGTCATTGCTTAATTAGACTTATCTGAAAACCTATTCTTATAACTTACATTTGTTTAAGTTTATCTTTCCTGCTGTTGTGTGAGACTCATAGAATCATAGAAAGTTACAGTGTGGAAGAAGATCACTCAATCCTTTCTGACTGTTTTGGTTTTGAATGAATTTCAATTTAGTTCCATACCTCATACCATTTGTATTATACAGCCTTTCCACTTAGAACCATAGAACCATAGAACATTACAACACAGAAACAGGCCTTTTGGCCCTTCTTGGCTGTGCCGAACCATTTTTCTGCCTAGTCCCACTGACCTGCACCTGGACTATATCCCTCCATACACCTCTCATCCATGTACCTGTCCAAGTTTTTTTTAAATGTTAAAAGTGAGCCCGCATTTACCACTTCATCTGGCAGCTCATTCCACACTCCCACCACTCTCTGTGTGAAGAAGCCCCTCCTAATGTTCCCTTTAAACTTTTCCCCCTTCACCCTTAACCCATGTCCTCTGTTTTTTTTCTCCCCTAGCCTCAGTGGAAAAAGTCTGCTTGCATTTACTCTATCTATACCCATCATAGTTTTATATACCTCTATCAAATCTCCCCTCATTCTTCTACGCTCCAGGGAATAAAGTCTTAACCTATTCAGCCTTTCTCTGTAACTCAGTTTCCCAAGTCCTGGCAAAATCCTTGTAAATCTTCTCTGCACTCTTTCAACCTTATTAATATCCTTGTCTCCTGAGGTGCAATGCTTATACTTCACATTTATTTATGTTAAATTGCATCTTACCAGTTAAATTGTCTTCTTGTATCTTCTTGAAGGTGCTGCCACAAGAAAGCAGCATCCATTATCAAGGATCTTCACCATCCAGCCATGTTCTCTTCATGCTACTGCCATCAGGAAGGAGGTACAGGAGGAGCCTTGGATCCCACACCACCAGATTCAGGAATGTTATTGCCTTTCAATGATTAAGCTCCTGATCCAGAGTGGATAACTTCAGTCACCGCAACACTGAACTGATTGCACAACCAATGGACTTACTTTCAGGGACTCGACAACTCATGGTCACAATATTTTTTTTTGTTTTCCACAGTGTGTCTTTTGCACATTGGTTGTTATGGTCTCTTTTTTGTGTGTAGTTTTTCATTGATACTATTGTATTTCTTCATGTCCACTGTGAATACCCACAAAAATGTATCTCAGATTAGTAGATTAGATTAGATTAGATTCAACTTTATGGTCATTGTACAGATACAAAGCCAACAAAATGCAGTTAGCATCTGACCAGAAATGCAAAGAATAGTGTTGTTTACAAAATAACTGCGAATAAAAAGTAAGTGCTACAGCACACAACTATAAAAGCATTGAGACAGTACAATATGGATGCAATACTGCTTAGCGCTGTGATATGAGGTTCAGCAGGGTCACAGCCTCAGGGAAGAAGCTCTTCCTGTGCCTGCTGGTGCGGGAGCAGAGGCTCCTGTAGCGCCTACTGGATGGAAGGAGAGTAAAAAGTCCATGGTTAGGGTGAGATGCATCCTTGATAATGATTTTCACCCTGCCCAGTCAGCATTTATGGTAGATGTTCTCAATGGTGGGCAATTGGGTGCCGATAGTCCGCTGGGCAGTTTTC
Source organism: Mobula hypostoma (assembly GCF_963921235.1). Lineage (NCBI taxonomy): Eukaryota > Metazoa > Chordata > Chondrichthyes > Myliobatiformes > Myliobatidae > Mobula > Mobula hypostoma. The sequence continues at coordinate 66,991,240 of NC_086106.1, forward strand.
ACCACACGCTGAAGTGCTTTGTGGTCTGATATGGGACAATTGCCATACTACACTGAGATGCAGTTGATGAGTATGCTCTCAGTGGTACAGTGGTAAAAGTCTGTCAGTATCCTGGGACAGAGGTGAGCTTTCTTGATGCTCCACAGGAAATAAAGGCACTGTTGCGCCTTTTTGATCAGGATGGAGGATTTCAGGGACCAGGTGAGATCCTCGGAAATGTGGACACCAAGGAATTTGAAGCTTGATACATGCTCCACTATAGCTCCGTTGATGTAGATGGGGACGTGAGTGTGGCTCCTAGCGTGCCTGAAGTCCACAATGATCTCCTTGGTCTTCTGGGTGTTAAAGGCCAGGTTGTTGTCAGCACACCACGTGGCCAGGTGCTGAACCTCGTCCCTGTAGGCCATCTTGTCATCCCCTCTGATCAGGCCAACCACCATGGTGTCGTCTGCGAACTTGATTATGGAGTTAGAACCATGTACAGGAACGCAGTCATAGGTAAAAAAGGGAGTACAGAAGAGGGCTCAGCACACAGCTTTGAGGCACGCCAGTGTTCAGGGTGAGAGTGAAGGAGGAGAAGTTGTCTAACTTAGCTGATTGGGGTCTGTTAGTCAGAAAGTCCAAGGTCCAATTGCAGAGGGATGAGCTGATACTAAGCTGGCGAAGTTTGGCAATCAGCTTGGAGGGGATCACAGTACTGAATGCCGAACTAAAGTCAATGAACAGCATTCTGATGTAAGAGTTGGGGCTGTCCAGGTGGGTCAGGGCAGAGTGAAGTGCCATGGAGATGGCGACCTTTGTTGACCTGTTGGTGCGATAAGCAAATTGATGGTGGTCCAGGGTAGTGGGCAGACAGGGTTTCAGATGTGATAGAACCAGTCTCTCAAAGCACTTTGCAATGATGGGGGTGAGTGCAACTGGGCAGAAGTCATTCAGGCCCATGGCAGTGGAATGCTTCGGCACTGGCACGATGGTAACTTCAATCATAAATTTGCTTTAAACTTCAAAATAAAAGAAGTGTTGAAGTAGGGATACCATGTGGAGGGGAAAAGCCACAAATCTTACAACTTTGTATTTATTCATATTCAGAGCCACTTTATTAGGCACACCTGTACACCCGTTCATTACCGCAGACATGTAATCAGACAATCATGTGGCAACAACTCCATTCATAAAATCACGCAGAGATGATTCAGACTCAGTTGTTGTTCAGATCAAACATCAGGATGGGGAAGAAATATAATCTAAGTGACTTTGACCCTGGAATGGTCATAGGCGCCAGACAGGTTGGTTTGAATATCTCAGAAACTGCAGATCTCCTGAGATTTTCATGCACAACAAGCTCTAGAGTTCACAGAGAAGGATGCCAAAAACAAAAACCATCCAGCAAGCAGCAGTTCTGTGAGTAAAAATGTCTTGTTAATGAGAGAGGTCAGTGTAGAATGGCCAGATTGATTCAAACTGACAGGAAGGTGACGTTAACTCAAATAACTAAGTGTTACAACAGTGGTGTTAGCTGGCTGGTGGTGTAGTGGCATCAGCACTGGACTTAAAGGTGAATCATCCCGAGTGTGAATCCAGATGGATCCTTGCATGCTTCCCATCTATACTGGTTTAAGTGTCAATCTAGCAACTCAGCCTCGTAAATAAAACAGTCAAATGCTATGAAACGGCAAAAATGCCACCTGATACACCACAAGGCACAAAAAGGAACAACAACAGTGGTGTGAAGAAGAACTTCTCTGAATGCACCACATATTGAACCTAGAAGTGGATGGGCTATGGCAGCAGAAGACCATGAACATACAGGAGGTACCTAATAAAGTGGCCACTGTGAGTATTTAGCTTTTCTTTCCTATTTCATCCCATCTAATATTCTTACTTTTGTTATTGTGACTATCAATAATAACTTCTTTTGTAAAGACAGATGTAATGTGCCAATTTATATTCTAATTCATAAAATTTACATGAAAAGGATTAGTTACTTTCTTTGAACGCATTTCCATCTGCCTTTTCTTTAAATCTTCATCTGCTTTGTATATGTTTCTTAAATAGATGTTCTATCTGATGTTAATTACCTTTCTGCATACTCATTTTTTTCATTTTGCACTTCTAGCTGGCTTTCTATTATATCCAGACCCTAACATTTTTCATAAACCTTTTTAACTTTTATTTTAATTTCCATTCCCTTCATTACCAAGGATTTTTAGCTCAGTTGTTCTATCTTTCTCTGGTAATGCATTTAATTTCTTTCCAATATATAACTGCTTTGAGAACCTCCATTGTTCTTTAACTGCATGCCTAGCCAGTTGGCTCCAGCTCCACCTATGCTAGATAAATCATGCGTTAAAAATTTGCTGGAAAAATAAATCTAACAACTATTTTTAAGCCTGGATGGTAAAATTATATCTGTCTTTTGTGTATCAAACGTAGAGAAGGAATAGCATTGTTATTTCCAAGGTATTTTTTAGATTTTTTTTTCCTGTGTTGGCATTTTAAGTATTCACCCGAAGCTCAGCTTCAAAGTCACTTGCAGAAGTGAGCCATTGCTGGCTGCTTGTTTAAATGTGTCTGAGTAGGCACAAAATCTATTGATGTAGCATTATTCAAGTTGGAAGACTACTGCAATAAGCTCAGTGAAAATGCAATGAGCCCTTTTATGTTTGTCTGGTCATGGGTAACGGAAGAATAATTATTCTGTCAGATTGTGCAGCTCAGGTTACAACCTACCAATTAAGTTTATTAAAATAAAAGATTAAATGGAACAGGGGATCAACACAACAAGTCCAAGTAGATAACATTTAATTTACAGTGCTTCAGGTCATATACTAATAATAAAAGATGAGATGCTTCACTAACCCTCCAAATTATACCAAATATAAATGAGTATCAATGAGATTAAAATTTATAAATGAAGTTAAAGTGAGACCAAGGAATGACTTGTACATTGAAGGAACAAAGAAAGCATTGACCACCAGATCATATTTTCCACAAATATTTCCTGCCATGACTTGGAGCTGTCAATTATCTATTTCTTTCAAAGCATTCTGTGAGTTATATCTTGCTGAGAACTATTTATGTTTAAATCACTCATATGCTTGAGATTGCTGCTCAATAAATAGTTCAAGTGGTTGTCCCAAAAAGAGCCAGTGATCTTATCTGATGGTTTTTGGCTGCTTAGGGATACATGTCCTTCCTATATACTCCATATAACCATATAACAATTACAGCAAGGAAACAGGCCATCTCGGCCCTTCTAGTCCGTGCCGAACTCTTACCATCTAGGTCTCTCATAATATTATATACTACAATTAAATTTTCTTTCTACTTCCTCTGCTCAAAATAAAGAAAAACAACCTATCCAATCTTTCCTCATGGCATTTTTTCATATGATAGGCTTTATAACAATAGGCTAATAATCTTATATGTAATATGGGAACCAAAATTGCACATAATAGTTAAGCTGTGATCTAAACAAAATCTTATGCAATTCTAGTGTTTCCTTTCTGTTCTTGTATTACTTATTTCACTGACAAACGAAATAATTTTATATGCCTTTCAATCACCTGTTCAATTGCTACCTGCGAAGATATGTGGACGTATACCTCAAGATCTCTATGTTTCACCACATACCTCATACTTCTGTTTATTGTATACGCTCTTTCTTAGTTGCAATTTTCTGAATGTATTGCTTCAAATTTTTACAGAAAGAATTCTATTGAACTTCTTTTTCATGTGGCTGACCCTCAAGATAGATTTGTTAAAAGTAAATTATGTCTAACTTTACATAATTTTTTGAGCATGTAACTTGAGTCAGTTGTGGAGAGCATTTGATGAATAAGTTTTTGCAATACTTTTAACAAAGTCTCTCACTGCTATCCCTCTGGAGTTCAAAACTTTTCCATTCACTGTCAATCAATCATCTGGCCAATTTTTTTATTAACTGAGCAACACACGTAAAATGCTGGAGGAACTCAGCAGGCCAGCCAGCATCTATAGAAAAGAATAAACACTTCGGGCCTACACCCTTCATCAGGACCTCCAGTATTTTGCGTGTGTTGCTTGGATTTCCAGCATGTGCAGATTTTCTCTTATTCGTATAAACTGAAACTTTTTAATATCATGTCCCTAAATACAAGTTTAAATTATGAATATATACTATATATAGTAAGGAATCAAGTACTGAAATAAGGAACCACACAGAAAGCATCTTTAAATTGTAAAAGCATATGTTAGTAACTAATCATTGCTTCCTGCCAATTTTGGATCCAATTTGCCATTTTTTTTTCTGATCAGCTTGCCATGAGAGACTTTGTTGAAAGTCTTGCAAAAATTTATCTCTCCGGCACTGTCCCCAATTAACCAAAGTTACATACTGAAAAATTTCTGTAAAGTTAGACACAATCTTCCTTGAACAAATCCATTCTGACTGTTCTTGATTAATTAATGCTTCATTAAATGAAGATTTACACACTACCTCAGAATTAAATCTCATTATTCACCCAATACTGTAGTTAAACTAACTGGCCTGTAGTTTATTGTTTTTTTGTAATGCATTGAAAATCATGAGTGTCTGGTGGGAGCTCGGGGGAGTCCAATGAAAGTAACAGAAGAAGAACTTCACCTTCCATACCATGTACCTACTCATCATATCAAACACCTTCTGCACCTCCTCTGGCAGAACATGTGGATCCTGCATTAACTGCATTAGCATCTTCAGATCCCACAAAAGTGGAGTGGAATGGAGTTATCCTAAGTCCAAAGGGACTGCCTATAGTTGTACATCTATAAAATCGTAAGGGAGTGCATTTTATCCGTTATTAATTATTTATGGTTTACATGACCTGTAGAGTACTTGTGATATTTAACTGCAAACTTGTTTGTCCATTTAACATCACTCTCATATTCCATGCTACTCTTGACCAATTTCCAAAAACGAAGCCTATCAGCTAATTACTAAAGCTGTGAGCATATCAGGTAGTCAGTATAATCGAATATCTTTAGAAATAATTAACAATCATGTGAATCCTTTCACAACCTCAGAACAGTCAATGCACTTTACACTCAATTAATTATTTCTCACCATATTCACTAATGCACGGAAGGAACATTCTATAGACACAAGGTTTTTAATAGCAGTGATGAATGGGTAATAACTATTGATCTGACACATAGTACTGTCCAAGAAAGCAATTGACTCCTAATTTTGGTAATTGTGCAAACTCTTTATAAAATGGTTTATATTCTTTTCCTCCAAAAGTAAGATAAAAGCACCAAAAGAAAATGGATTTGTCCACAAAAGCAATTTGTGAACATTATAAATATCTGTTGAAAAGAATTAATTGAATGTTCCTGGAGCATTTATCTGACCAGTGGCTTATATACAGTAGACTTTCGAACATGATCCAAGATACATAGGTCAAACTGTTAATCCTCAGTTTGCATAGATATATTTGGGAATGCAGAAACATGTGGAATTTGAAAGAAATCATCATATTTCTTATTGCTGGATGAGATGAATTGGCATTTAAGTGCAGTCTGCAAGATTTGTACAATGTATTGTGGTTGTAAAATATTAATGATCATTCCTTGCTGAACTCAATTTACAAAATTCTTATGTCAGAGTCAGATGATTATTGACTGCATATACACTCCTAACTTTAATACAAACTGTTGGATGTAATGTCCTTGAGATGAGACATTGAACTGAGGACACACTTACAGTATATTTTATAGCATTAATTTTCCCCTGAGATATTGCTGTGACCAAACTTTTTTTTTGTGTAGGTCACTAAAAATAGGCGCCACAATAGTGTAACACGATGCCATTACCGCTGGGGGTGTTTTGTAGTTTGGAGTTCAATTCTGGCCCTTTGCTGTAAGGAGCCTTTGTACGTTCTCTCCGTGGAATCCATGAGTTTTCTCTGAGTCCTCCAGTTTCTTCCTACAGTCCAAAGACATTCTAAGCAGGTTAATTGGTCATTGTAAATTGTTCTGTGATGAGGTTATGGTTAATTGGTCTGTTGTGGGTTGCTGGGGCGGCGCTGGGAAGGGCTAGAAGGGTCTACTCCATGCTGTATCACTAGGTAAGTAAATAAATAAAACACAGATGAAATTCAAATTCAAGTTTAATTGTCATTCCATCATACACATGAATGCGTTCCTTTGGGGCCAAAATGCAAAAACACAGAACTAACAGTCACACATGGCACACAGCACATATAACACATATAATTATGATAGCAGATAAAAACACAGAAACAGAATCAGTATCAGGCTTAATATCGCCAGCAGGTGTCGTGAAATTTGTTAACTTTAGGGCAGCAGTACATGATAAATATAGAGAAAAAACTGGAGACTACAGTAAGTATATACATGTCTATTGAATACTTAAAACAAGTTGTGCACAAAAATAAAATGTAGTGAGGTAGTGTTCATGGGTTCAATGTACATTTAGAAATCAGATGGCAGAGAGGAAGAAGCTGTTCCTGAATTGCTGAGTGTGTGCCTTCAAACGTTTGTACCTTCTTTCCGACGGTAACCATGAGAAGAGGGCATGTCCTGGGTGGTGAGAATCTGTAATGATTGCCACCGCCATCCTAAGGCACCGCTCCTTGAAGATATCTTGGATACTACGGAGGCTAGTACCAATGGTGGAGCTGACTAATTTTTACAAGTTTCTGCAATTTACTTTGATCTTGTGCAGTGCCTCCCCCCATCCCCACATACCAGACGGTGATGCAGCCAGTCAGACTATCTCCACGATACACTTGTAGAAGTTTTTGAGTGTTTCAGTTGACAAAGCAAATCTCCTCAGACTCCTAATGAAATATAGCCCCTGTCCTGACTTCTTTAAAGCTGCATCAATATATTGCATCTCAGAGATAATGACACCCAGGAACTTGAAATTGCTCACTCTCTCCACTCTGGTCCGTCTCTGAGGATTGGTTTGTGTTCTATCGTCTTACCCTTTCTAAAATCTACAATCAGTGATATATCTTGCCCCTGTATGCCCTATCATCACCAGCTGAATATAACAATAGTTGTACCATCAGCAAATTTATAGATGGCATTACAAATTAAAATAATAAAATAGTAATAATATAGCCCACGTCCAAGTGTCATAGCCTGTAGATTGATGGCGCATAGATGTTGTCCTGTAGCCACATTTCTGCAACAAAAAGCCTGCAGCACCTCCTGATATCATGCAGTGCAACCGCAGACAAAGGCAATCCAGCTTCTCTTCCCAGAAGCAAACTCTGGAGGACAAGCCTCCATCCGAGTGCAGAATCCAGCAGCACAGAGCCATATGTATATCCTTGCTGGGTAGTAATGATCAAGTAGAGTGCATACTGTAGCATGCAAAGATTTATATACCTGTGTTAAATATATTTTATTATAATCAGCTTTTAGAAAGCAAGGAAGAATGCCACTGAAAGTCCATTTCAAAAACTACATTTATGCATTACTTCTTAATTTGCTTGATTCTGATTTAAATGCATAGCTACCAGGGCTCTTAAAATACTAATCCTTGATTCTCTGACACTACCAAAATTAGAAACATATGTTATAACATATCTTGCACTCAATAGCACTTGGACAGAAACCTAGACCTACAGAACTGTCATAAATAAAACTTATTGCCTGAGTATTTGAGATTGTTTTTTTCAGTCCAGATGAAAAGTTTCAACCCATTTCTTTCTACAGATGGTGCCTGATGAATGAGTTACCCCACTCGTCAGACCTTGCTGGTTTAGTCTGCCGGCTTGGAATTGCTGATCAGTGCATGTTTATCAGATTCAGATGTAGAAGGCCTTTCTGAATAACCTAAAACGTACTAGACCAGTGATGTGGGGTGGTTGGCTTAGAAAACACTGGCATCCTGTAAAACTCTGGTGGGTGTCCAAAATGAGTTCTTGTCCTAGAAGCATTCGTTGGCTACTGCTGCATACTGCCATTCACAGCTGAGGTATGGAATTGTTGGCTGTATGTCGAAAGGTTAAAAGCCATGGAGAACAGCAGGGTCCCTATCAGCTGTGATCCAGATCACAGATCTGTCATCACAAGATGCAGATCTGGAGCTGAGGACCACATCCTATAAAATAGTTATCTGCCCCTTGATTGCCAAATATTCTCTCTGCATTCAGATTGCTGCTCTGTTTAAAAAAAAACTACCTGCTCATCACAGAGCCCAATATATTATCAGGTGGCATCACTCTGTTTTGGTAAGTGTGAGAAACTCACTCATGATATTGTTTAGTTATTGGAGAGCCATAATCCTTTTAAAGATGGCTACTATCGGTTCTCTTTCAGTAGCAGCCTGCTCCAGCTAGACGCTTGCCAGGAGTTTAATTAGATTTTCTGAGTCCCCAGGAAAAGATACCCTTTGGATGGTCTTCCACCCCTGTGTCTGTGAGGCTGAAACACAGGCCTTCAGCCACTGTGTAACACAATTATTGCTGGACCTTGGTGCAGAAAATTAGCTCACTATCAGAGTGCAAACAATGCTTTCTTGTTCCACACCATTTTTGTAATGGGATGGAGCTTAACATTTGGAAAACGTTTGGCACTTCGTGGATCTGGTTAGCCACACTGGACAGTAGGTCAACCACTTGCGTTTCCATCAGCACCAACCTTCTTGTGAATGCCATCTTTTCATAATCCTGTTCCCAGTCCACCAGGCAGCTCTTCTGTGTGGACTCCAGGTCCAGTGAGCACCTTTCTCCCCGCCTCCCTTTACATCACACCTAATTGTATCCCTCTGATTTATTGTGTTTTGCCCTTGTAGTGACAATACCTAAATTAGTGTTTGGGTGCACATGGCATAATGATGCATGTGTCATTCCTCCATCCACAGCCTCTGGTTCCTGCTTTTGACCCTCCTCTGCTCATTGCAAAGTGGGGATTGTGTACCTGTAGTATAACCTGATATGGTAAATACAAGAAGGCAGCTGTAAACTGATGTATGCTTCATTAAGAAAAAAAGTAGACAATATTTTTACAGATCAAGATAGTCAGAATAGTGAATTTAATAAGGGATAGAGGAAGAACTAGGGGACACAAGTACATGCTTTCCAAACGGACCAAAGGTTTTTTTGTTGTACCCTTAGCATGAGCCCATGTAGTCTCATTCACATGAGGATGAACATTGTTGTCTCCTGCAATCTGTCTCTAGGGCCATAAGGCCCACCCCCCTGCCTATGATTCTAACAGAAAGACACAAGAGATATTTATTAGTGGTCGAATAATAACATTCTTATAGCACATATATTGGGATGAGCATGTATGTGCCCAGTTGTTTGGGTGTCAGCCTGAATTACATCATGTATTTCGCTGTGTGCTTGAGTTTGCCTGAACATGTGGTTGTGTGCTTGATCGTGACAGTGTGTTGTAATGAGAGCCAGAATATGACAATGCATGTAGAAATGTAGAGATGCAGGTTGTGGGCACATGGCTGTGTTTGGCACTCTTTAGCTGTGTGTGCCTAAAGATACTTGAGCACACAAGCTGAAGTCAGGAAACTTAAAGACAAAACTAAAATTTTAGAACACTTTCTCTATGAAGTTGCTTCATACTTCTCAAAGTGTCACTTCTGGAAGAAAGATCAGCTACCATGTCCAATGTACATGACTTCATTATTGGTTACCTCAACTCCCAGCACAGAGCGCTAACCTCCTGTAATTTTATTGACTGGGTTCTCTAGGTCACACCTAGTGTTGACTTATTTCCTCTCCTGTCTCTAGCTCATCTTTAACAACCAATAGCTCCTGAGATCATCTGCGTTCTTCAACGGAAAGTATCCCTTGCAGTACAGTACTATGAATTATCAGTTCCATCACTTTCATGAAGATCATTAAAGAAGTACTGGAACACACATTGCCTCACTAATATGAATGTGGTTTCACAAAACAAAAGGTGTCTGCAGTGTTCCATCAGCATTGGGATCCTAATGCAATGAGCTGATTCAGCACAGGTGCACTACGCAACTGTACATCTACTGTAGTCAGTTTCTTGCCATGGTAGAATTTCAATTATGAAGCCATTTGCTAGACTGGCTTATGTCTGAAGGTACTGTTTGCAATGGACTGGACCTTGGGGAGTAGGTGCAGAGTTTCTTTTCCCTGAGCATTTGATATGATACAAGGTTGAGGTGGATTTAGCTTTCTGTCAAAATGTCCACCCACTCTGGACATATAACCATATAAACCATATAACAATTACAGCACAGAAACAGGCCATCTCGGCCCTTCTAGTCCGTGCCGAACTCTTACCCTATCCTAGTCCCACCGACCTGCACTCAGCCCATAACCTTCCATTCCTTTCCTGTCCATACATCTATCCAATTTAACTTTAAACGACAACATAGAACCTGCCTCAACCACTTCTGCTGGAAGCTCATTCCACACAGCTACCACTCTCTGAGTAAAGAAGTTCCCCCTCATCTTACCCCTAAATTTCTGTCCTCTAATTCTCAACCCATTCTCTCTTCTCTTTCCTCCCTTTAGGCAGAATTCACAAAAACCTGAAAGGACTTAACATCAGGCTCAAGGATATCTTCTATCTCGTGTTACAAGATTCTTGAACAGTCCTGTAGTACAATAAGATAGACTTTTGACCTCACAGGCTACCTAATCATAGCCTTGCAATGTATTATCTGCCTGCACTGCACTTTCTCTTTTACTGTTCCAGTTTATTCTACATTCTGTTATTGTTTTCCCTTGTTCTTTCTCAATGCACATCAAAGTTTTATACTGCGCCTTGGTATATGTGACAATAATAAAGCAATTCCAAATCCAACTTTTTAGAAAATGGTCATTAAATATGTTCTAGAATCATAGTCATAGAATACTACAGCACATCAACAGGCCATTTGGCCCATCTAGCTATGCTAATCTATTAATCTGCTGAGAGCCATCAACATGCACCCTGACCGTAGCCTCCATACCCCTCTGATTCAAGTACCTATCAAAATTCTCTTACATGTTGACATACACCACGTACTGACAGCTCTTTCCACACTCTCAACACCCTCTGAGTGAGGAAGTTTCTCCTCATACACCCCTTAAACATTTCACCTTTCACCCTTAATTCATGACCTCTAGTTGTAGACTCACCCAAGCTCAGTGGAAAAGGCTTGCTTGCATTTATTCTTATAGACCCCTCATAGTTTTGTACACCTCTATCAAGTCTCCCCTCAATATTCAACATTTCAGGCAATAAAGTCCTAACCTATTCATCCTCTGCCTATGACTCAGGTCCTGAAGTCCTGGCAACATCCTTGTAAATTTTCAATGCACTCTTTCAGTCTTAATTTTTACATCTTTCCTGTAGGCTATGGTGACCAAAACTGCACACAATACTCCAAACTAGGCTCACCAATTTCAACATAACATCCCAATTACTGTACTGAATACATTAATTTATGAAGGCAAATGTGCCAAAAGCTTTCTTTATGACTCTATCTACCTGTGACATTACTTTCAAAGATTTTTGGGTCTGTATTCCCAGATCTCTCTATTCTACCACACCTGTCACTGTGTAAGACTTATCCTGGTTGGTCCTCCCAAAGTGCAACACTTCACACTTGTCTGCATTTAAATTCCATCTGTCATTTTTCAGCTCATTTTACCAGCTGGTCCAGATACCGCTGCAAACTTTGATAGTCTTCCTCACTATCCACTACACTCCAATCTTGGTGTCGTCCACAAATTTGCTGATCTAGTTTACCACATTATCATCCAGATTGTTAATATAGATAACAAACAACAATGGATCCTGCACTGATCCCTGTGGTACACCTCAAGTCACAGGCTTCCAGTCAGAGAGGCAACCATCTACGACCATTCTCTGCCTTCCTCTGCGAAACCAATGTCAAATCCAATTTACTATCTCATCTTGAATGCCTGGTGACTGAACCTTCTTGAACAACTTCCCATGTGGGATCTTATCAAGGGTCTCACTAAAATCCATGCAGACCACATTCACCACCTTGCCTTCATCAGCTTTCCTTATAACTTCCTCGAAAAGCTCTGTAAGATTCGTTAGGCACAACTTACCACGCACAAAGCCATGTTGACTATCCCTGTCTATCCAAATATTTTTGCACCACTGATGTCAGGCTCACCAGCCTATAATTTCCTGGCTTATTTTTAGAGCCTTTCTTAAACAACAGAACAACATTAGCTATCCTCCAATCCTCCAGCACCTCACCCATGGCTAACGATGTTTAAAATATTTCTACTAGGGACCCTGCAATTTCTGCACTAGCTTGCCACAGAGTCTGAAGGAACACCTGGGGGATTAATCCAGCCTAATTTTCCCCAGGACAGCAAACATCTCCATCTTTGTAATCTGTATATGGCCCATGACATCACTGCTGCGTTTGCTCACATCTATAGACTCAGTATCTGTATCCCGAATAAATGCGGATGCAAAAAATCCATCTAAGATCTACCCATCTCTTTCGGCCCCATGCATAGATTACCACTCTGATACTCCAGAGGACCACTCTTGTCCCTTGCTATCATTTTGCTCTTAATATACCTGTAGAAGCCTTTTTTAAAAATTACTAATTTTTTATTGCAACACTAACAAATTACATCCAATACAACCAATTGCCGGTTACATTTTGACTGTTTAACCCAGTCACTCCCCAACCTTCATCATCATCCCCCCCTCCACCCCTCTCTTCCCCCTATCCCTCTCCCCTCCACCAACCAACTGAATAGTAGTGTATACGCAAACAAAGCATTCCTGTTTTAACAAAAGATCTTTTAAGTTAGATATCAAATTTGTCCACATTAAGATTATGTTTGGTCATGAATCATTTACTCTTGCTGATGAAAGTTCCAGGTAAGAAATGTCCAAAAAGCTCCGAAGCCAGTGAGTATTTGAAATGCTCGGTCGACGTTCCGGGTCGGAACGTCGACCGATCTTTTCCACGGATGCTGCCCGACCTGCTGAGTTCCTCCAGCGTGTTGTGAGTGTTGCTTTGACCCCAGCATCTGCAGATTATTTTGTGTTGAGTATTTGAAATATCATGGGGAGGTTTCCAACGCTGGACTACAATCTTCTTAGCTGCAGTCAGGCCTGCCAGCCAGACTTTGCGTGTCCATAAGGGAAAGAGCTGTAGAAGCCTTTATGATTCTTCAACTTGTCTGCTGGAGCAACCTCATGTCTTCTTTTTGCCCTCCTGATTTTCTTCTTAAGTGTTTTCTTGCATTTCTTATATTCATCAAGTGCCTCATTTGTTTTGGTCTGCCTAACCTGCTATGCATCACCTTCTTTTTCTGAATTCAAAATCTCTCAAAAGCCAAGGCTGCATAAACCTATTATCCTCGCCTTTTATTCTAACAGGAACATACAAACTCTGTACTTTCAGAATTTCAGTTTTGAAGGCCTCCTACTTACCAAGTACACCTTTGCTAGAAAACAACCTATCCCAGTTCATACTTGCCAGATACTTTCTGATATAACCATTTAACAATTACAGCACGGAAACAGGCCATCTCGGCCCTTCTAGTCCATGCCGAACTCTTACTCTCACCTAGTCTCACCGACCTGCACTCAGCCCATAACCATCCATTCCTTTCCTGTCCATATAGCTGTCCAGTTTAACTTTAAATGACAACATCGAACCTGCCTCAACCACTTCTGCTGGAAGCTCGATCCACACAGCTAGCACTCTGAGTAAAGAAGTTCCCCCTCATATTACCCCTAAACTTTTGCCCTTTAACTCTCAACTCATGTCCTCTTGTTTGAATCTCCCCTACTCTCAATGGAAAAAGCCTATCCACGTCAACTCTATCTATCCCCCCTCAACCTTCTACGCTCCAAAGAATAAAGACCCAACTTGTTCAACCTTTCTCTTTAACTTAGGAGATGAAACCAAGGTAACATTCCAGTAAATCTTCTCTGTACTCTCTCAACTTTGTTGACATCTTTCCTATAATTCGGTGACCAGAACTGTACACAATATTCCAAATTTGGCCTTACTAATGCCTTGTACAATTTCAACATTACATTCCAACTCCTATACTCAATGCTCTGATTTATAAAGGCCAGCACACCAAAAGCTTTCTTCACCACCCTATCCACATGAGATTCCACCTTCAGGGAACTATGCATCATTATTCCTAGATCCCTCTGTTCTACTGCATTCAATGCCCTACCATTTACCATGTATGTCCTATTTTGATTACCAAAATGTAGCAACTCACACTTATCAGCATTAAAGTCCATCTGCCATCTTTCAGCCCACTCTTCTAACTGGCCTAAATCTCTCAGCAAGCTTTGAAAACCTACTTCATTATCCACAACTCCACCTATCTTAGTATCATCTGCATACTTACTAATCCAATTTACCACCCCATCAACCAGATCATTAATGTATATGACAGATAACATTGGACCCAGTACAGATCCCTGAGGCACACCACTAGTCACCGGCCTCCAATCTGACAAACAGTTTTCCACCACCACTCTCTGGCATCTCCCATCCAGCCACTGTTGAATCCATTTTACTACTTCAATATTAATACCTAATGACTGAACCTTCCTAACCAACCTTCAGTGTGGGACCTTGCCAAAGATCATCAAAATTGGTCTTTCTCCAAGTTGGAATCTTAACCCAAGGACTAGACCTATTGTTTTCTGTAATTACCTTGATATAATGGCATTATTATCACTAGATGCAAAGTGTTTCCCTACACAAACTTCTCTTACCTGCCTGGTCCCATTTCCTAAAAGGAGATCTAGTCTTGCACTCTCTTTACTTGGGACTTCCATGTACTTATTAAAGAAACTTTCCTGAACACGTTTGATAAACTCTTTCTCATCCAGTGTTTTTATAGTATGGAAGTCCCAGTCAATATTTGGAAAGTTAAAATCACCTTATGTTTTTTGCAACTGTCTGAGATCTCTCTATAAATTTGCTCCTCTAAATCTCATGGACTTTTAGGTGGTCTATAATGTAATCCCATTACTGGTAATACCTTTTATACCTTATTCCTCAGTTCTACCCTTAAAGCCTCATTAGATGAGCTCTCCGGTCTGTCCTGACTAAGCACAGCCATGACATTTTCACTGACTCGTAATGCCACCTCTCCTCCTTTAATTCCTCTGGCTCGGTCAATCTAAAACAATGGAACCCCAGAACATTAAACTGCCAATTCTACCCCTCCTGCAACCAAGACTCACGATGTCATAATATCAAATGCTGATCAATGCCCTAAACTTATCCTCCTTTTTTATAATACTCGTTGCATTGAAATATATGCAGCACAGTATATGCAGCTCTGTTCTGTGTGTGAGTCCCGGCCCTATGTCCTGTACCCAAGGAGGGGTCCCAGCTCTCTGTTCTGTGTGCGAGTCCCGGTCCTATATCCTGTGCCCAAGGAGGGGTCCTGACTCTGTGTTCTGTGTATGTGTCCATGGTTCCATGTACCTGCTCTCCCGAGACCGAGGCTCTGTGTTCCCATGTTCCTCCTCTCTCTAGCCCATGTCATGTCCATGCCTAGTTTTGGAGTCCGAGCCCGAGGCAAGGTCCAGCTACTGGGTCCTCGCCCAGTCTTGGGCTCAGAGTCCATACCCTAGCCTCTTCATGTCTCCTCTAGTTCTGGGAGCCGATTCCGAGTCCTAGCCCAGACCCTTGGTCCCAGCCTGGTTGTAGTCCTCAGTCCTTGTCCAGTTCACTACTCCTGCTCCTGCCTAGCTCTCATGGTATCGAACAATAAACTAAATCTAAGTAACCTCACAAGATGTGTCTTGCATTTGGGTCCATCCTTGCTCCCAATGCCCCGCCATTGTGACAGAACGCTCTCGCCAAACATGGACCCAGCAGACACAAACTGTTTTTCCAAACTCTTGTCAGCCTGAAAGTCAAGGTGTTGTTCTGTTTTGCCTGCCGGCCAAATCCCCCCCACCCACCCGGGTCATCGATAATACAGGCAAATCTGTTGGTCGCCTGGAGGCTCCCATTGGGAGGGGGGTACTGTCATGGTCTGGATCGGGGTGCCTTTAAATTTAGCTTGTTTATGTTACGATCTGGACTGTTGATTCCCTGTTTTCCCGTGTCCCTCGACTTTGGTGATTAGAGGCAATTAACACTCGGCTGAACCGGTAGTTTATAGTCTCCGGCTTTCAGTCGTTCGGGGCGGGAGCGTCTGCAAAGTCACGGCGTGCCAATGTCATCTGGCCGGAGCAAGCCTTGTCTCCGCCCAAAGCGAGTGCCGGTAATTTGCCCTTCCTCACCGGAGCAACCCTGTCCAGTTACCTCGCCGAAGTGAGCCTGCAAAGTTTCCTCATCAAGGTGGGTCCGTCAAGTTGACCCGCCGGAGAGAATCAAGAGCCGCTGTCTACTGTTCCCGGGCCGAGTCGAGAGCTGGACACTACCCAGAGGTCCCAAGCACCACGTCCTGGCTCCGGCGGCATCCAAGTACCACGTCCACATCCTGGCTCTGGCGGCATCCAAGTACCACGTCCACATCCTGGCTCCGGTGGCATCCAAGTACCATGTCCAAGTCCTGGCCCTGGCGGCATCCAAGTACCACATCCATGTCCTGGCCCTGGCGGCATTCAAGTACCACGTCCAAGTCCTGGCCCTGGTGGCATTCAAGTACCACGTCCAAGTCCTGGCCCTGGCGGCATCCAAGTACCACGTCCAAGTCCTGGCCCTGGCGGCATTCAAGTACCACGTCCAAGTCCTGGCCCTGGCGGCATTCAAGTACCATGTCAAGTCCTGGTCCTGGCGGCATTCAAGTACCATATCAAGTCCTGGCCCTGGCGGTCTGTGATTCCTGTCCTAGCCCCTTGTCTGAATCCCTTCTCTGCCCCCCTCGCCTCTAGCCCTCGTCTGCAGCCCCTGCCTGCACTTCGGTCTAGTTCCATCACCGGAGCTAGATAGGTACTGTCTGGTGTTCATTCGTGTTGGTCTTGTCTTGTCTTGTCCTTGCCTCCATGGGGTAAGTCTGGCCGTCTTGCCATTGCCCAGCGGGGGGTCATGTCTTGTCGTGTCTTGTCCTCGCCTCCATAGGGTAAGTCAGGCCTTCTTGCCGTTGCCCCGCAGAGTGTCATGAGTCCCGGCCAATGTCCTGTACCCAAGGAGGGGTCCCGGTTCTCTGTTCTGTGTGCGAGTCCCGGCCCTATGTCCCGTACTCAAGGAGGGGTCCTGGCTCTCTGTTCTGTGTATGTGTCCATGGTTCCATGTACCTGCTCTCCCGAGACCGAGGCTCTGTGTTTCCATGTTCCTCCTCTCCCTAGCCCATGTCATGTCCATGCCTGGTTTTGGGGTCCGAGCCCGAGGCAAGACCCAGGTACTGGGTCCTCGCCCAGTCTCGGGCTCAGAGTCCGTACCCTAGCCTCTTCATGTCTCCTCTAGTTCTGGGAGCCGATTCTGAGTCTAGCCCAGACCCTTGGTCCCAGTCTGGTCGTAGTCCTCAGTCCTTGTCCAGTTCGCTATTCCTGCTCCTGCCTAGCTCTCATGGTATCGAACAATGAACTAAATTTAAGTAATCTCACAAGACGTGTCTTGCATTTGGGTCCACCCTTGCTCCGAATGCCCCCGCCATTGTGACAGCTAGCACGTGGCACAGGTTGCAATCCTGAGATCACAATCCTGGAGGTCCTGCGACTTAACTTATCACCAAACTCCTTGAACGCACTTGCAGAACTCAGCACCCATTCTACCCATGTCATTGGTACTGACATGGAATACGATTCCTGGCTGCTCACCCTCCCACCTAAAAATGTTGTACACTGATCCAAGATGTCCCTAACCCTAGCACGCAGGAGGCAACAAATTTCTTTCTTGTTCTTAGCCACAGAAAATTAGGGTGACAGTGCAAGTTCCTGAGTGGACCCCAGATTAATTGATCTTCCAATTGTCTCAAAATCAACTTCATTTTTTGGCATAGTCGGATTTGACTCCCATGACAGCATTATCCATATTTATACATTGGATGTAAAGCCAGAAATTAACATCCATTCATAAATGCTCTTGAGTAGATGGTAGGAGTCACTTTATGAACTGCTACAGTTTTTTTTGATGAAGGTATCTCACATATTGTGAAACAAGGGTTTTCCAGAATTTTACTCCATTAATGGAAAATGAACACCAAAAGAACATGGTAGTCCATCAAACTCTGGGCAATTTGAAGATGATGGCCTCAAGATAAAACTTGCCACCACGTTGTCGGATGTCATAGCCTTTAATGAATCTATTTCATGATTTCCTCAGGAAGGAATGGAAGTGGCTAAAGAATGGCATTTGCAGTGGTAGTGATGAGATCTGGAGAATGTTGTGATGGTGAAGATGGTTGCAAACAAGTACAAGTACTGTAAGGTTAATGATCCTAGTTACATATTTTTCAGATGAGTTATGAGGAGTTGAGAAAAGGGGTGGGTGGCAGGAATGATTAAGGAAATTCACAGCCCAGGGAGGGGATGTTGGATTAGGAAGATCATCGCGTGGCAATAAGGATTGACTTAAAGGACAAAAGAGGGACCAAATAGAATATAGGAAATGTACCGCAGACTCCAACTATGTTGAAGGAGGTACACAAAGTAATCAGGCAGTGGATTGTGGGTAATTACACCTACCCAAACATCAAGTCTGTAGAATCAATGTAAAGGAATTGGAGGGCAGAGAATTCCTAAACTGCATTCAGAAGAACTTTTTTCTTGCCCATAATATAGAAAGCCTGAGAAAAATTGGGTGACATGTTGAATATCTGTTAAGGAAGGAATATTAGAATCAGAATCAGGTTTATTCTCACCAGCATGTGATATGAAATTTGTTAACTTAGCAGCAGCAGTTCAATGCAATACATAATCTAGCAGAGAGAGAAAAAAAATAAAATAAAACATAATAAATAAACATAGAAACATAGAAACATAGAAAATAGGTGCAGGAGTAGGCCATTCGGCCCTTCGAGCCTGCACCGCCATTTATTATGATCATGGCTGATCATCCAACTCAGAACCCAGCCTTCCCTCCATACCCCCTGACCCCTGTAGCCACAAGGGCCATATCTAACTTCCTTTTAAACATAGCTAATGAACTGGCCTCAACAGTTTGCTGTGGCAGAGAATTCCACAGATTCACCACTCTCTGTGTGAAGAAGTTTTTCCTAACCTCGGTCCTAAAAGGCTTCCCCTCTATCCTCAAACTGTGACCCCTCGTTCTAGACCTCCCCAACATCGGGAACAATCTTCCCGCATCTAGCCTGTCCAATCCCTTTAGGATCTTATACGTTTCAATCAGATCCCCCCTCAATCTTCTAAATTCCAACGAGTACAAGCCCAATTCATCCAGTCTTTCTTCATATGAAAGACCTGCCATCCCAGGAATCAATCTGGTGAACCTTCTTTGTACTCCCTCTATGGCAAAGATGTCTTTCCTCAGATTAGGGGACCAAAACTGCACACAATACTCCAGGTGTGGTCTCACCAAGGCCTTGTACAACTGCAGTAGTACCTCCCTGCTCCTGTACTCGAATCCTCTCGCTATAAATGCCAGCATACCGTTCGCCTTTTTCACCGCCTGCTGTACCTGCATGCCCACTTTCAATGACTGGTGTATAATGACACCCAGGTCTCGTTGCACCTCCCCTTTTCCTAATCGGCCACCATTCAGATAATAATCTGTTTTCCTATTTTTGCCACCAAAGTGGATAACTTCACATTTATCCACATTAAATTGCATCTGCCATGAGTTTGCCCACTCACCCAACCTATCCAAGTCACCCTGCATCCTCTTAGCATCCTCCTCACTGCTAACACTGCCACCCAGCTTCGTGTCATCCGCAAACTTGGAGATGCTGCATTTAATTCCCTCATCCAAGTCATTAATATATATTGTAAACAACTGGGGTCCCAGCACTGAGCCTTGCGGTACCCCACTAGTCACCGCCTGCCATTCTGAAAAGGTCCCGTTTATTCCCACTCTTTGCTTCCTGTCTGCTAACCAATTCTCCACCCACACCAATACCTTACCCCCAATACCGTGTGCTTTAAGTTTGCACACTAATCTCCTGTGTGGGACCTTGTCAAAAGCCTTTTGAAAATCCAAATATACCACATCCACTGGTTCTCCCCTATCCACTCTACTAGTTACATCCTCAAAAAATTCTATGAGATTCGTCAGACATGATTTTCCTTTCACAAATCCATGCTGACTTTGTCCGATCATTTCACCGCTTTCCAAATGTGCTGTTATCACATCCTTGATAACTGACTCCAGCAGTTTCCCCACCACCGACGTTAGGCTAACCGGCCTATAATTCCCCGGTTTCTCTCTCCCTCCTTTTTTAAAAAGTGGGGTTACATTAGCCACCCTCCAATCCTCAGGAACTAGTCCAGAATCTAACGAGTTTTGAAAAATTATCACTAATGCATCCACTATTTCTTGGGCCACTTCCTTAAGCACTCTGGGATGCAGACCATCTGGCCCTGGGGATTTATCTGCCTTCAATCCCTTCAATTTACCTAACACCACTTCCCTACTAACATGTATTTCGCTCAGTTCCTCCATCTCACTGGACCCTCTGTCCCTTACTATTTCTGGAAGATTATTTATGTCCTCCTTAGTGAAGACAGAACCAAAGTAATTATTCAATTGGTCTGCCATGTCCTTGCTCCCCATAATCAATTCACCTGTTTCTGTTTGCAGGGGACCTACATTTGTCTTTATCAGTCTTTTCCTTTTTACATATCTATAAAAGCTTTTACAGTCCGTTTTTATGTTCTCTGCCAGTTTTCTCTCATAATCTTTTTTCCCCTTCCTAATTAAGCCCTTTGTCCTCCTCTGCTGAACTCTGAATTTCTCCCAGTCCTCAGGTGAGCCACTTTCTCTGGCTAATTTGTATGCTACTTCTTTGGAATTGATACTATCCCTAATTTCTCTTGTCAGCCACGGGTGCACTACCTTCCTTGATTTATTCTTTTGCCAAACTGGGATGAACAATTGTTGTAGTTCATCCATGCAACCTTTAAATGCCTGCCATTGCATATCCACCGTCAATCCTTGAAGTGTCATTTGCCAGTCTATCTTAGCTAATTCACGTCTCATACCTTCAAAGTTACCCCTCTTTAAGTTCAGAACCTTTGTTTCTGAATTAACTACGTCACTCTCCATGTTAATGAAGAATTCCACCATATTATGGTCACTCTTACCCAAGGGGCCTCTCACGACAAGATCGCTAATTAACCCTTCCTCATTGCTCAAAACCCAGTCCAGAATAGCCTGCTCTCTAGTCGGTTCCTCGACATGTTGGTTCAAAAAACCATCCCGCATACATTCCAAGAAATCCTCTTCCTCAGCACCTTTACCAATTTGGTTCACCCAGTCTACATGTAGATTGAAGTCACCCATTATAACTGCTATTCCTTTATTGCACACATTTCTAATTTCCTGTTTAATACCATCTCCGACCTCACTACTACTGTTAGGTGGCCTGTACACAACTCCACCAGCGTCTTCTGCCCCTTAGTGTTACGCAGCTCTACCCATATCGATTCCACATCTTCCCGGCTTATGTCCTTCCTTTCTATTGCGTTAATCTCTTTTTTAACCAGCAACGCCACCCCACCTCCCCTTCCTTCATGTCTATCCCTCCTGAATATTGAATATCCCTGAACGTTGAGCTCCCATCCCTGGTCACCCTGGAGCCATGTCTCTGTGATCCCAACTATATCATAATCATTAATAACAATCTGCACTTTCAATTCATCCACCTTATTACGAATGCTCCTTGCATTGACACATAAAGCCTTCAGGCGCTCTTTTACAACTCTCTTAGCCCTTTTTAATGCTTGCCCTGGATTTGTCGGCCTGCCACTTTTACTTTTCCCCTTTGTACTTTTTGCTTCTACGCTCACTTTACACCCCTCTGTCTCTCTGCACTGGTTCCCATCCCTCTGTTGTGAACTAACCTCCTCACACCTAGCCACTTTAATTTGATTCCCACCCCCCAACCATTCTAGTTTAAAGTCACCTCAGTAGCCCCCGCTAATCTCCCTGCCAGGATATTGGTCCCCCTAGGATTTAAGTGTAACCCGTCCTTTTTGTACAGGTCACACCTGCGCCAAAAGAGGTCCCAATGATCCAAAAACTTGAATCCCTGCCCCCTGCTCCAATCCCTCAGCCACGCATTTATCCTCCACCTCATCGCATTCCTACTCTCACTGTCGCGTGGCACAGGCAGTAATCCCGAGATTACTACCTTTGCGGTCCTTTTTCTCAACTCCCTTCCTAGCTCCCTATATTCTTCTTTCAGGACCTCATCCCTTTTCCTACCTATGTCATTGGTACCTATATGTACCAGGACCTCTGGCTCTTCACCCTCCCACTTCAGGATATCTTGGACACGATCAGAAATATCCCGGACCCTGGCACCAGGGAGGCAAACTACCATCCGAGTCTCTGGACTGCGTCCACAGAATCGCCTATCTGACCCCCTTACTATCGAGTCCCCTATCACAACTGCCCTCCTCTTCCTTGCCCTACCCTTCTGAGCTACAGGGCCAGACTCTGTGCCGGAGGCAGGGCCACTGTCGCTTCCCCCGGGTAAGCTGTCCCCCCCAACAGTACTCAAACAGGAGTACCTGTTGTTAAGGGGCACAGCCGCCGGGGTACTCCCCATCACCTGCCTTTTCCCCTTCCCCCTCCTAACCGTGACCCACTTGTCTGCCTCCCGTGGCCCCGGCGTGACCACCTGCCTTCCACTCCTCTCTATCACCTCCTCGCTCTCCCTGACCAGACGAAGGTCATCGAGCTGCAGCTCCAGTTCTGTAACGCGGTCCCTTAGGAGCTGCATCTCGATGCACTTGGCGCAGATGTAGACGTCCGGGAGGCTTGGAGACTCCAGGGCCTCCCACATCCGACACCGAGAACAGCAAACTGCCCTCACAGTCATAATGCCCCTCTCCTCAAATAGCAACAGAAAATGAATGTCAAACCTTCCTCACTTCGCCCGCTTCCGCCTAAGCCCGGTGAGCCGAAGCCCTTAAGTCTTCACTCTGCTCCCGGATCACTCCGCTGCCCGCAAACTACGCTGCCCGCTCTCTGAGGCTCTGTTCCTTTTAAATCTGCCGCGCTGCACTGCCCGACGTCACACGCCTGCGCAGTCCCGCCTCTCAGAAAGCCGTTGGAGAAATAAAAACGAAAAATTCAAAAATCTCTTTCTCGGCTCTCCCACTCAGACTCTCAGACTCCTTCTTCGAATCAAATCCGAAGCGGGATGTCTGCCCTTTTAAATCTGCCGCGCTGCACTGCCCGACGTCACAAGTAAATCAATTACATATATTGAATAGATCATTAAAAATGTGCAAAAACAGAAGTACTGTCTATTAAAAAAGTGAGCTAGTGTCCAAAGCTTTAAAGCCCATTTAGGAATCAAATGGCAGAGGGGAAGAAGCTGTTCCTGAATCGCTGAGTGTGTGCCTTCAGGCTTCTGTATCTCCTACCTGATGGTAACAGTGAGAAAAGTGCATGCCCTGGGTGCTGGAGGTCTTTATTAATGGACGCTGCCTTTCTGAGACACCGCTTCTTAAAGATGTCCTGGATACTTTGTAGGCTAGTACCCAAGATGGAGCTGACTAGATTTACAACCTTCTGCAGCTTCTTTCAGTCTTCTGCAGTAGCCCCTCCATACCAGACAGTGATGCAGCCTATCAGAATGCTCTCCACAGTACAACTATAGAAGTTTTTGAGACATTTTGTTGGCATGCCAAATTGTTTCAAACTCCTTCTAAAGTATAGTCGCTGTCTTGCCTCCTTTATGACTACATCAATATGTTGGGACCAGGTTAGATCCTCAGAGATCTTGACACCCAGGAACTTGAAGCTGCTCACTCTCTCCATTTCTGATCCCTCTATGAGGATTGGTATGTGCTCCTTCATCTTACCTTTCCTGAAGTCCGCAATCAGCTCTTTCATCTTACTGACATTGAGTGCCAGGTTGTCGCTGCAGCACCATTCCACTAGTTGGCATATCTTAATCTTAATATCTTAATCCTAAACGCCCTCTCGTCACCATCTGAGATTCTACCAACAATGGTTGTATCGCCAGCAAATTTGTAGATGGTGTTTGAGCTATGCCTAGCCACACAGTCATGTGTGTACAGAGAGTAGAACAGTGGGCTAAGCACATACCCATGAGGTGCGCCAGTGTTGATTGTCAGTGAAGAGGATATGTTATCACCAATCCACACAGACTATGGTCTTCTGGTTAGGAAGTCGAGGATCCAATTGCAGAGGGAGGTACAGAGGCCCAGGTTCTGCAATTTCTCACTTAGGATTGTGGGAGTGATGGTATTAAATGTTGAGGTATAGTCGATGAACAGCATCCTGACATATGTGTTTGTGTTGTCTAGGTGTCTAAAGCCGTGTGAAGAGCCATGGCGATTGCGTCTGCTGTTGACCTATTGTGACGACAGGCAAAATGCAATGGGGCCAGGTACTTGCTGAGGCAGGAGTTTAGTCAAAGAATTTCATCACTGTCAATGTGAGTTCAACCGGGCGATAGTCATTAAGGCAGCTCACATTATTCTTCTTTGGCACTGGTATAATTGTTGCCTTTTTAAAGTAAGTGGGAACTTGCTTTATATCATAGCAAGGGTGGTTTTGCTGCAGTAGTCATAATGTAACTAGATTTAGTATTGCTATAGAAAAGGACTAGGAGTGAAGGTGAATACTGTAAGTATAAGTAGTTTGGAAATAGCTGCTTGAGAGTAAATCAGTCTTAGACCAATGCAAAGCTGTTAAAAAGGAAATTCAACCTCTACAAGTTTTGAACCCACTTGGCACTGTACAAGACCTCATTCTGTGAAGCTTCTACACAAAGTGCTGGCAATATACAGCAAGTCCAGTAAAAACAGGAGTCAAAGTTTCAGGTCAATTTCCTTTCCATCACAACTGCAAAAGTACCTTTTAAATTTCACGAAAAGTAGAGAGGGACAGAGAGGATGTTGGTGATAAGGTGGGTGCCAGGACTAATTGAACAGTACAAGTGATGGTTAGCAGATACTATGTACCCTGATTAACATGAAATTTTTGGCTGTGTGTGCTTTGCTTTTCCAGTGTATACTTACAATTTCAACAATATTATATATTTTTCTCTTTTCCTCTGTCTTCATTCATCTTATTCTATCTTTTATGTCTTCAAAACAAATTCTCTTCAGTGAACAAGTCATCACTTCTCTTTCATACCACTTCAGGCTCTTCCAGACCAAACCTTATCACAGGCATTCCATTTGTTCTCCATTCGTTTCTCTTTAATGTATCTCAAAAGATGCTAATGTCTATGTTTTGTTAGTTCTAATCTAATAAAAAGTCATTGATCTGAAATATAGATGCTGTTTCTTGCTACATAGGTGTTGACTTACCTGCTCAGGATTTCGAATATTTTCTGCTTTTGTTACAGAGGCCTAATGTTCGCTTCACAGCGGCATTCTCTCAGAGCACAATAAGTGTGTTGAGGCCTGAGTATCACCCTCCCAATGTAAGATATTGTTAGCCAGAGTGGAAATGATTGAGCAATTTCACCTTCAGTTTAGCATACCTAAAGCGTGGCTTATTGCTGGATTTAATTTTATGCCAAAAATTTGAAATATTAATTTTATTTGCTTTCTTGAAAAGTAACCTTTTATTTAGAGAAATTGTTAAGTTCTCTTTCCTCTTTAAATGGATTGCTTTTTGTACTGTTTTAAATGGGGGTCCAACCAGAAACACAATGAAGTTACGTATGTTTCTGCAAGGTGTTTATGAAGAAACATGGTGAAGCTGGCTGAGACATTTACTGTATAAGACATAGGAGCAGAATTGGGCCACTCGGCCCATCGTGTGCTTTGCCATTTGATCATGCTGATCCATTTTCTCTCAACCTCACTTTCCTGCCTTCTCCCCATAACCCTTCATGCCCTGACTTATCAAGAATCTATCAACCTCCACTTTAAATACACTCTGTGACCTGGCCTCCTCAGCCACCCGTTGCAACAAATTCCACAGATTCACCATGCTCTAGCTAAAGAAATTCCTCCTCATCTCCATTCTAAATGGACGTCCCTGTATTTTGAGGTTGTGACCCTCTGGTCTGAGATTTCCCTCACTGTAGGAAACATCTTCTCCACATCCACTCTATTGAGGCCTTTCAACATTCCATAGATTTCAGTGAGATCCCTCCTCAGTCATCTAAGTTCCAGTGAGTACAGGTCCAGAGTCATCAAGCACTCCTCACATGATACACCTTTTATTCCCAGGATCATTTTCATGAACCTCATTGATTTTAAAGCAATGGAGATGAAGAATCACATCAATTTTCCCTGTCTTTAGACCAGATACTAAGGCCAATTGCTGACTTCATTCTGAGCCAGCTGATAAACAGAGATTAAATTTAGGAACATTCTGACTTCTGTGGTGCATGGTGAGGTGGATTTCTCACTTGGAATCAACAAGCAGTAAAGAAGATGGGCCAATTATAAAACCACATGACTTCTTTATGTTAATTTTGGTAACATTGATACTTAGCAGCATTATAATGTGCAGCCAGTCAGCAGGAACAGCTACTATTGAGAACCTGCAGGTAAAGCTAACGTTATGGTATTTATTTTATTTATTTATTGAGATAAATCACGGAATAGGCCCTTCTAGCCCTTCAAGCCCCGACGTCCAGCATCCCCCAGTATAATCCTAGCCTAATCACGGGATAATTTCCAATGACCAATTAACCTACCAACCAGTATTTCTTTGGACGGTGGGAGGAAACGGAAGCACCCAGAGGAAATCCACGCGTCCCCAGGGAGACTGTACAAACTCCTTACAGACAGCTTGAGAAATGAACCCGGATGGCTGGTGTTATAAAGTGTTGTGCTAATCACTGTGCTACCATGCCACTACGTTGGTAAAATGTCAATTTTAGGGTGAACATTGTTTTGATGACAACATGTAGGTATGCTGCTATTATTCTTTCATATGTATCTACTTATTTTCACTGTGGCATTATGCAACAGCTCTGACTGAAATGAAAGATGGCAGTATTCCTCCCTAGCTTCTGCCTCTGCCGTGTGTAGGAGAGACAAAAGAATAACTATCTCTGATGATTTTATTCTTTGAAGTCCATTGCAAATGGTTCAACACGATCCCATGACTTACAGTTCCGCTTTTCAACATCTCATGACTTTCAGTTAGTCATGTAATATCCTAAATGTTCCTAAATTTGTAATATCCACATGTTAGGTGACATTTACTGTATTTTCCTTAGTTAAAATTATACAGTATTTGGTTTGAGTCCAGTTTCCACATGATAATTGTTATAACCTCCAGTAACTCATAAATAATTAATCATTGTAAATGACTGACTTAAAAATAAGCTGATGTAGTCATCCAGAACGGCATCACAATCAACTGAAATTTACATAATTTATTCATAATACTGATTTCTTAAGGAAGTTGGTACCTGATGCTACTGATTGTGCGTATATTTCCAAAAAATCCTTTCTGTATGTTATGAACACAAAGAATGCTACATGAAACCTACTTCTCATGTTACATTCGGCTGTGTGCAAGCTCATGTAAATGAGTCTGCACTGACAAATATATCTCTGGAGACCTTCTAATAGTGGCTAATGGGAGAAAAGGCAAGATTGACTGACATAGCAGAGGAATGCTCTTTAGTGCTCTCTAATAAAAGTTCATGCATCTGAAATGTTAACCCTGTTTTATTTCCCTAAGATTCTACCCAACCTGCCTTATATTTGTAGAATTTTCTGCCTTTGCTTTAGATTTCTAGAACAACAGTTTGTTCCCTTTTGTTCTTGTCCATTGGGTGTGAACTGAGATTTAGTTAGGTTTTAAGTAAGAGAAAGTGGATAAAATAACTTCTTGCTTCAATGCGGTAGCCTTTGCTAATTCTCACATTAGTGGGGCATCTTACCAATTTGGATTAGATACATAACATTTTACTTTGTATACCAAAGTGCCAGCAGCCCTGTAACCTTCTGCAGCTTTGGTCCTGATAATATAGCAATCCCTGAAATTACACAGTAAATAAAAACAATATTTTGGATTATTTTATGCAGATGCTGCTAACTTGCTGAGTTTTTCTAGCATTTCCTGTTATTATACATTGTGATCAATGGCACTCAGTATTGAATTCCCATCAGACAACTAAATTTTTTCTCTGTTTGTATCAGGAATTGCCATTTTTGCCTGAAATCTTCTCTTCTTTCCTTTCTCTTTTATTTGTATGTTCTATTTTCCTGGGTATGTCCCTTTAGGCCAAACTCTCTAATATTACATAGCCTTTATAATACTACTAACAGATTATATAGATTATTTAGCCAGCTGGTGGCGTGGTGGCATCAGCACTGGACTTCGGGGCGTGAGGTCCCGAGTTCGAATCCGGCCAGCTCCCTTGCACGCTCTCCATCTGTGCCTGGGTTGAGTGCCAAGCTAACAACTTGACCTCATATAAAAAAAAACCTGGAGAGGGATGGGCTCCGCCAGGTTTCAGATGCCCAAGACATGCCATATGATGAGCATACCAAAAAGCTTGTCATGACGGCGCCCCGATGACTCCACTAGGAGTTAAGGGTGCGCACACGTGCACACACACACACACACACACACACACATGCACACAGACAGACATATCAACAAAAGCGTTTAATTTCCTCTTTACAGCTACATTATTTAACCCTATCAGAGAAATTGATTTTATTCCATCCATTACTTTCTGGAATTGGAATTGGAATTGGTTTGTTAATGCCATGCCTACTAAGATACAATGAAACACTTCTGTTTGAGTGCTATCCAGGTAGTAAAAAGAAAACAATTTAGAATTATGATGTAGCAGTTACAGAGAAAATGTAAACAGATAAAGTGCAGAGGTTGTGATAGGGTAGACTGGGAGATCAAGAATTCCCTTTTAGTGTATGAGAAGATTGTTAAAGAGAATCAAGGCCGGATGGTCAAATCGGAAATCCAGAAGTCCAGATTGTATGGAGTCGAGTCTGCTGGGGAGGTCAAAGCTAGATGTCTGCAGGCCTGAGACCACTGGAGGCTGGAGACTGCCTGGGGCTAAAGGATTGTGTACAAGTATGGCTAGGAGGGCAGAACAAAGTTTATTTTGCTGTTGTTTTGTTGCTTTTTATGTTCTGTGTTGTTCTGCCAACCATTGTGGGTATGCTACATTCAGTGGTCACTTTATTAGGTACCTCAGTGAGTGTATGTCCGTAGTTTTCTGCTGTAGCTCATCTGCTTCAAGGTTCAATGCGTTGTGCATTCCAAACTGCTCTTCTACACACTGCTGTTTTAGCGTGTGATTATTTGAGTCACTGTCACTTTCCTGTCAGCTTGAACCAGTCTGGCCATTTTCCTCTGACTTCTGTCACTAACAAGGCAGCCTCACCCACAGAACTGCTACTCACTGAATGAATTTTGTTTTTTGCACCATTCTCTGTAAACTCTTGTGCATGAAAATTACAGGAGATTTACAGTTTCTGGGATACACAAACCACCCCTTTAGGCACCAACAAACATTCCACAGTCAAATCACTTAGATCATGCATCTCCCCCATCCTGTTTTTGGTCTGAACAACACTGAATCTCTTGACCATCTCTGCATGCTTTTTTATTCATTGAGTTTCTACCACATGATTGGCTGTTTAGATATTTGCATTAGCGAACAGGCGTACCTAATAAAGTGGCCACTGAGTATACATTAGCACCAGAACATATGATGACACTTTTCGTGAATTGTGTCATTGCATTAACAACTACCACACACTTCCGCTGTGTTGGTTGTTAATGCACCAACACATTTCACTGTATGTTTTCATGCACTTGTGACAAATAACTTGAATTGTAAATCTTGTACTTTGAGTTAACAGAAGCTGTCATAGAGTTGGGTGGCATGTGCTTTCAGATATTTGTATCTTCTGCCCAGTGGTGAAAGATAAGGGGTAATGATTGGGGTAGGAGAGATCCTTGATTATGCTGATTGCTTTCCGGAGGCAGGAGGAAGTACTGACAAAGTCGAGACAATAGAGGGAAACTGGTTTACAGGATGTACTGGAATGCATTTACATTTCTCTGCAGTTTGTTGTGGACTTGGGCAGAGCAGTTTCCATCCCAAGCTGTGATGTGTCCAAATACAGTGCTTTTTCTGGGGCAACTATAACAATTGGTCAGAGTCAATGGGGGCAGAAGACTCCCTCTCCTGTTACCTGGACTAACTTGTTTATTTCTTTCCAAGTTCTGATGAGGAATTCGATACTGTAGCTATCACGAAAGAGGTAGTGCTGAGCAAACTTGCTGGCCTTAAGATAGACCCTTGGTCGTGATGGAGTGCATCCCAGGGTACTGAAAGACGTGGCAGAAGTTACAGTAGATGCTTTGGTGATAACTTCCCAAAATTCTCTGGATGGGTCCTGGCGGATTGGAAGATGACAAATGTCACACCAAATGTTCAAAAAGGATGTAGGCAAAAGGCAGGCAACTATAGGCCGGTTAGTTTAACATCTGTAGTTGGGAAAATGCTTGAAACTATCATTAAAGAAGAAATAGTGAGGCACCTGGAAAGAACTAGATGCACCAGGCAGATACAGCAAGGATTCCGCAAAGCCAGGTCCTGTTTGACAAACTTACTGGAGCTCTTTGAGGATATAACATGCGCAGTGGGTAGAGGGGAACAGATGGATGTTATTTACTTGGATTTCCAGAGGATTTCCAGAGGCAGAGTGCTACATAAAAGACTTATCCATAAGATAAGGATGCATGGAGTTGGGGGAAATATATTAGCGTGGATAGAACATTGGTTAACTAGAAAGCAGGGAGTTGGGATACATGAGTGTTACTCCGGTTGGCAATCAGTGGTTAGTGCTGTGCTGTGGGGGTTGGTGCTGGACCCACAACTATTCACGATATATGTTAACGAACTGGAAGTGGGGACTGAATGTAGTGTATCTAAGTTTGCTGACGATACTAAATTGAGTGGAAAAACAAATTGTGCAGATGATACAGAGAGTCTGCAGAGAACTATAGATAGGTTAAGTGAGTGGGCAAGGGTCTGGCAGATGGAGTATAATATTGGTAAATGCGAGGTCATCCATTTTGGAAGGAAAAATGGAAGAGCAGATTATTACTTAAATGGTAAAAAATTGCAGCATGCTGCAGTGCAGAAGGACTTGGGAGGGCTTGTGCATGAATCACTAAAGATTGGTTTGCAGGTGCAGCAGGCTATCAAGAAGGCAAATGGCAAATGGTTGGCCTTCATTGCTAGAGGGATTGAATTTAAGAGCAGGGAGTTCATGCTGCAACTGTACAGGGTACCGGTGAGGCTGCATCTGGAGTACTGCATACAGTTCTGGTCTCCTTACTTGAAGCAGGATATAATGGCTTTGGGGGTGGTGCAGAAAAGGTTCACCAGGTTGATTCCAGAGATGAGGGGGTTAGACTATGAAGAGAGATAGAGTCGCTGGGGACTGTACTCACTAGAATTCAGTCCTGAATAGCGTGCTTTGCTAAGAGGCAGTGAACTGTCAGACAGAATTAAAACACCTTGCAACTTTAGCCAAATGGACTTCAGTACAAGTTTGCTTGCACTGAATATAGACCTCATTGGATAAAATTTACACAGATGCCAACCTATGCCCTGTCATTGACAACGTTGTATTATCTACCTACCTCACTAGCGGGTTGCAGAGTAGCTGCCAGCACAGGCTTATTGCATATTGTATCATCGCCTGCTACAGCCACCTGAGAGGAAGAAGGTGTTGCAAGCACTGTGCGGTCCAACTAACAGTGTAAATGTTTGTCTTAAAAGCTTTTCTTGTGATCACAAGACCCTATTGGACAGCAGTAATATAAAGTACTGCAAGTCCAGATTATTGGTTCATTGGCATACATGACAATAGGGGAACAGTATTACGTGGACCAGGCCCTCATGCCGTGGCATTGCCTTTTACAGCCACACAGGGGAGGAAGCACCAGAAGTGGTATGGGAGAGAACAGAGGCATGGCAGGCAAGTTGAAATAAGTGCTGGGTTTGGGCTGGCCATTCCCTTCAATGCTGCTCTCCAGTGTTTGCTCTCAGAATTTAAGCTGGATTGCCTTCATCTGAAGCAGAACAAGCATGAGATGAAGAACTGCTCTGTGCTTGTTCTTGCAGAAATGTGGCTCAAGAACAGCATCCCATGCACCATCAATCTAAAGAGCATGCCACTCACAGATGTGGGTTAATATTATTTTTTGTGACTGTATGTGCCATTGTAACTACATGTGCTATGTGCTGTTTGTGATTCTGCGAACTATTCTTAACACCTTGGCCCTGGAGAAACACTGTGTCATTTAATTGAATACATGTCTACAGTTGAATGACAAATAAATTTGAAATTGAACTTGAACTATGAACCATACTGTAAGTGCCTTTCGCATCAACATTGTAACTGGAATTGCAGCTAAGAGTTCAAGATTTGATGGTTACCAACTGTTTTGAACTTTGAATCAGATTGCAAAATTTAATAAAGAGGAATTGAGAAAATCTCAGGACTCTTGATTTCTTTGCACCTGCATAGAATAACAGATGCTATGAAATCTCACTTTCAACAACAGAGTTTAACTTTCACCATACCGATGTTAACTTTAACATGATATATTATAAATAAAGACTCACATGTACTGGGAGTGATGCAGGTTGGGGGGGGGCAGGGACTGCAATGAGAAAGAATATCTTCATTAGTTTGATTTGTCCTTGCCTGTTAGGAATAAAATCATAATTATCATTAAATCATAGGGACATAGCAAAAAAAGTTTGTTCAGCCGAATGTCCATTGTAAATCTTTGGAAAAATAATTAAGCTTCTTCCACATTTTTCCTTGTTGTCTAGAAACCTGAAGTGTTTTAATTCACAAACACTTGATTACTCCCCTTTTAAATTTATTTATTAAGTCAACTTCTATTACCATTCTATCGATCCTGCCAACACTCTGTACCTCACCATTTAATCTTTTCTGAATTATTTTGAATGTGTTGCTAATCCAGTTAATGGAGGGAATCATTTTTCTCCAACTTTTTCAATCTAAACCTTTAATCCTTCAAAGAATCTCCATTATGTTATCCCTTAATGAGAATATTCACGACTTTTCCTGGTTTTGCTCATAACTATCCATTTTAAAACTGCTAGAACTTCAATGTATTTAACTAGTAAGACACTTCAAAGTAAGTTTCATTGAATTAAACAATACTAGTCACATGACATTTACCTAGCTCTTTTATGACAATCCTTTACCACTGAAATGAGTTACTTGGTGTTCCTACTTCAGGACTAATCTAGTACAAGTTCGGTGGATTCAGCCCTAGCTTAATTGCATTTTTGTTTAATAGTTCCACCACTGGTAGGTCTTTTACTTTCTTTGCAGATGCTGATTGTCTCCTGAACATTTCCAGCATATTTGTAATTTTATTTTAGATTTCCATCAGCTGCATTAGTTGGCATCTTCATGGTTATGTGGTCTTAACAGAGGATAGAAGTCAGTCACATCTTTTACAAATATTTTAAAACTTAGTATTACAACATCTCCCAGTCCTCAGTTACTTTCCATTTCCTATTCGCTAACATAGCACAGCTCAGAATTTGCCACAGTGTCATTATTTCATTGTTTGTTTGCCATCAGAGGTAATTAACTTTACAAGCAGTTGGACAGACACCATTTTATTTCTGTTTTAATTGTTGCACTGTAAATTGAAATATAATTCAAAGGTTATGAATTGACCAATAATGGTCTTGTTGCCTTAATACTCACTATATTCAGTTGTAACAATCTTGAGCCAAGGCAGATACAAGCAGATGCTCTGCAGATCTTGACAGCCCTGCAGACACTTACCTGGATAATCCAGTAAACCCAGCAAACCCCTGCTGCCACCCCAATTCCTGAGCCTCCAGCCAACACAGAGCATCACCAGCTTGTCCTGTTCTGATTTTCATGGTGATACTCCAAACTCACTGGCGCCTGAGCAATTTGATAGTATCCTAGGGATATGTAGAGAGTTTCTTACCCAGTGTTGTCTGGCTTTCAAGCTGCAAGCCACCAGGTTTCTCTTTGACCACTGCAAAGTGGCCTATATCATCTCTCTCCTCTCTGGCAAAGCTCTTGCCTGGGCTATGGAGCTCTGGGAAAATAATTCTCCAATTTATACAAAGATATCCCTCTTCACCAAGGAGATGAAGAGGGTCTTTGACCACCTAGTCAGCAGACAAGGGGCAGCCGACCAACCCCTCGACTTCATTAGGGTACACGTGTACTACGCAATTAAGTTCTGCACCTTTGTGATAGAGTGACTGGAACACTGAAGCCATTATAGCCGTGTTCCACTGGGGGTTGTTGGGTGAAGTTAAAGATGAATCGGCAGCCAGAGGCCCAGTTGAAGATCTCGAGACTTTCATTGATACCTCCATCTGGGTTGATAATTGTCTCCAGGAAAGTAGAGAGCGCCGCAGAGGATCCTTTAGGGTTGCCAATCTCCAAACCCATCCAGCCTCATCATCCTCGGTGTGGTCATCCACACACCCCCAGTTATCCTCCTCCTCCAGAGGAGCCGATGCAACTGGGGAAAACCTGACTTTCTCCAGCTGAGCAGGACCAGAGAATGAAAGGTAAGTGCTGTGTCTACTCTGGTGAGCTGGGCAATTTCTGTTCTGCCTGTCTCAAGTTGTCAGGAAAACATCCAGACCCATTCAAGGAAGGGAAGTCTGTGATGGGTTTCAGCATTTCCCTCATGTCTGACACATTCTGAGTCTCTCCCGAGTATACTGCTAGAGGTTTTAAATAAGGAAAGTGCCACAGTAGCCCTGCCTCATTGAACCTATGACTGCACAATTGAATAGCTGCCTGGATCCTGTCTACCCTTAGGAAAATTACTGCCTGTCAGCTCCGGAAAGGGTGGCTATGAGGAGCACATCTATGATACCCTAGTGTCCGGTTTCAGCCACTCTGCTGGTGTGGGCTTCTTCTTTGTGGCAAAAAAAGGATGGTAGACTCTGACCATATATACATTATTGAGGTCTCAATAAGATCACAATGAAGAACTGGGGCCCTTTGCCACTGATGACCATGGCTTCTGAGCTGCTGCAAGGGGCAACCAGCTTTACTAAACTGGACTTCCAAACTGCATACAACCTGGTCAGCATTTGGGTGGGTAATGAATGGAAGACCACTTTTAACAACCCTACCGGGCAGTATGAGTATCTTGTGATGCTGTTCAGTGTAGACAATGCCCTCACGGTCTTCTACCGCCATTATCAACAGTGTTCTCTGAGAGATGCAAAATCATTTTGCCTTCATGTACCAGGATAATAGACTCATCTTCTCGAAGACCTACCACAAACATGTTCAACAGGTCATTCAATGCCTACTCCAGAACCAATTATTTGCCATGCTGGAGAAGAGTGAGTTCCATATCTGTACAATCTACTTTCTTGAGTTTATTACTTCAGCCTGTAGGTGGACCCTAGCAAGACCCAGACATCAGGAATTGGCTGCAACCCACCATGATCAAGCAGATCCAGTGGTTTCTGGGGTTTGCAAATTTTTACCAGAGGTCCATCTACAACTTCAGTTCCATCACAGTACCCCTTACAGCTCTGACTGAAGGAGCTTCTGACCCATTTCGCTGAACCCAGAAGCCAAGGTGGCTTTTAAGGATGTTCTCTCTGACCCAGAGCTGCCATTCATTATCAAAGCAGACGCTTCAGATATTGGGGTTGGAGCTGTTCTCTAGGGCCACCCTGTTTGTCAGACCAGAAACTCTATTCCAGTGCACCCTTCTCTCCTGGCTGCTCTCTCTTGCGGAGGAGAGCTATGACATAGGGAATAGAGAGCACTAGTCGAGTGGAGACATTAGCTGGAGAGGGCTAAACATCCATTTGTGGACAAGAACCTGGCCTAGATTCTAAAGACAGAAGAGTTAAATTCACACCAAGCTCAGTGGTCTCCCTATTTTTTAACTGTTTTGATTTTTTTCACAATCTGCCATCCAGGCAGGTTGAATCACCAGACCTGCTTGCCATCCCAGAACCCATCCATTCAGGCTGGTGGCACTGCTCTGACGGGAGTTTGAGACCATCGACAGGAGACCAGAGCAGTAGGAGGCAGACTTAGGTAATCACCCACCAGGTTACCTTTTCATCCCTAACTCTTCTCTGTTCAGGTGTGGTACAGTGGGGATATGCATCACATATCACAGGACACTCAGGACTGATTGAATGTTGGAGTTCATCAAGAGGCAGTTCTGGTGGCCGGGCATGGACGGAGATGTCAAATCACACATAGCAGCCTGTCACATCAGTGTTCAGAGGAAGGAATCCAAATGATGTCTGCAGGGGCAGCAGGACACACGACCTATTCCTTTCCATTCTTGGTCGCATATTTCCATGGACTTCATTACTGGTCTGCCACCAAAGTAAGGTAACACCATGATTACGAAGGAGGTGGACTAGTTCTCCAAGGCCTGCCACTTTGTGCCCTACCCAAGCTTCCCTCAGCTTGGGAGATGGCTAGCCTCGTGCTGCAAACTATACTGAGAGTACACAGCTTACCCCAGGACATGTTTCTGACCAAACATTTACTAAAAATTAAGTCCAACCAATGGCAATGTGTAACTAAGCCATGGCATCTAACTTAGCCATTCAAATATTGGCACTAAAGGCAACAGTACAGTTAGATAAGATGGTGAAAAAGGCAACTTAAGAAAACTTTGATTAAGTCACTGCTGGACTGTTCTGTACATTTTTGATTGCCGCTCAATAGAAAGGACATGGCAGAACTGGAAAGGGCGCAGAGGACATTGACTGGAATGTTGCCCAGGACGGATCACTTCAGTATAGGTCCCCCTTACAGTTGCAAATTTATGTTCGAACGTACATGTGAAAGTTTCTGAGAGGTGTGTGGGGCAGTTTACTATGGGATGATATCTTAGTCAGAGCTTGCTTATGTTTTTAATGAGCTATATCAAAAACTGCTCCAGTGTTTCCAGACAGCTGCTATGCCCCAGATATTATCTTTGCGGATGATTATCTGACAACATTCTTCTTGATTTTAAAACTGGAAAACAAACACGGTAAAACTCTGATTATGTGGAACTTCTGGTTCAGCAATTGCTTCACTTATTAGTTTGGAATGTGAGCTGGAGTCCAGAGTTTAATGACCTGGATTGCAGGCAGGGACAAGTTTTGGATCATGAACCAGTTGTATAGTTGAAACCAGGATTTGTGACTGGTACTAAGATTTAGAGTGCTTGTATATTTCAAATACTCAGAAGTACATTTATTATCAGAGAATGTATAAATTATACAACCTTGAGATTAGTGGAGCAAATCACCTCGAAGCTCACAGACATGAAGCACAGCAGCCGGAGCAATCTCACAACCTCAGTGTCATGGAGAGAGGAGTAAACATCCTATGAGAGTGAGCAGAGTCAGCCCAACTCTCACTTTTAGTCCCGACACCTTGCCTTTCCAGTCTATCTGGGCCAGCGTTTAAATTGTCCAAATAGCGGATTGTGCCTTGCATTAGGACCCAGTCCCACCGCAGCAAAATGTTTTTGGCCTAGACCACGCTGCCCAGCCTGAACCCCTCCGAATTGGCTCAGCCCCTAGAGTGATCCAACCTCGCTCCCAGATTAGTTGGACGGGTATCGAAACTCTTCTGCTTTGACTCCCCTCCGAATTGCTCACTCCAAGTGCGTATGTGTCAATTTTGCAATGCATCAGTATGGCTCATCCCTGAAATTCACTTCGCCTTTGCTCACCTCTTCAATGTTTTGCGGTGATAGTTTACCACAATTTCCTGCTGAAATAAGAGTTTGAGTATTCTTAAGAGTAACTTCTGGTAGTCTGGGAAACCTGCTACTTCAGCACTACCTAGATCCCAAGTGCACTGGATTATTTGAGTTTACTTGTGGCTTGGTTACCTTTGAATTCCTACCTTTTTCTTATTCCCTCATACTTCAATTCCCACTCTTTACATAATTTGCTATTGAAGCTGGCTGGACCTTTCGCTTCATCATAACACTTATATGTTAGACTGTACTTTTTATTTTTTTTAAATCAATTGATGGTCTGGGTGATGGTGTCAGTGTTAGCCTGAATAGCAGATTTATTAGCTGTCTGCACCCGATTATAATGTGTTGGTTATACATGACGAAGAACAGTACAAATTAGTTATTAAAATGTTCCAGATGGACAGCAGGTGTGCTATAATAGTGGAACACTTGAGATACCTCTAAGTATCACATGGAACAAATTTTTCTTCTTTACCCCGGAGTCATTTTTGGGAAGCTTTCTTCTGGAGACCTTCCTTCTTCAGTAAGTCTTGATAGTTCTTCCTGTCCAGCTGCGAAGGAGTAATCTGTTCTTTGCAGCTTTTGGACCATTGTTTTGTAATCAATTTTTCTTTACCTCATCACATTGGTTTATCCCCTCTGTCATGAGAGGGTCAGCAGATCCCTAGTGCAAGTTTAAGATCATATTTTGATTAACTTTAGCTAGGAAAACATAACAGTCAATCTCTATGTACACCTTTTTTGTTCCCAGAACACAATGGTCTGAACATATAAATTATCAAATGTCTTCTTTCCCCACATCTGCAATTCTATTGAGGCAAAGATTTATATTAAGCATGAGTAAAAGTCAAAACGATCCAGCAAATCTGACATTATTGCAAGAATAGAAGATTATTTATGCATGATTATTCACTATTCATTTTCTAACACTCCCTATCATGAAGGAGATATCAACCTCCCCAGGAAGTACTTTCTAAATCAAGTTTGTGTCAATGTCATTTGTTTGATGTTTTAGCTTCCTTGCTGGACATGAATCATTGTAAATGTAACCCAGGTTAATTAAACCCAAAGATGTAATGTTAGAAAGCTCCACTTGTGGAGGGATGAAGACGAGGTTTACCAATTTTTTTTTAAAAGAGAGAACCTGGGAAAAGGAAAGCAATCTGAGAATGAGGCATAGCTGATGCAGGCATGGACAAGTGAGAGAAATGCAGCAAACTATTAGAAACTAAAGATATAAACCGTTAAAAGTGGAATTAGTAGTGAGTATCTCTACCCTACTTACCTGAAAACCTCAGGGTGAGACCCCTGGAGGAGAGACGATAATGATAAAAGATTTATTGAAGCTATGGCTATAAAAAGCAGCAGCTATAATGAGACAGTATCGGAAGAGACAAATGTCCAAGGTCTCTACCATGTAACCGGGAATTAGTTCTGTTAAATCATACCAAGGGATCTGGTGAGTTAAACTTTTACTGTTCCAAGTACATAAATCTGTGTGTAAATATGTTCAGTAGTGTTGTAACTGAGAAATTTTTGGAAATGCCAATGTGATAGTGAGTTATTTTGAAATAGAAATTAGAATGTGTAAAAAAAAGCTTACAGATTATAATCTTGTGGTATACAAGTCAGTTTTTTTTTGTCTAACTTTGTGAATTGACTTTTCATGCATGATCAACTATCTTATCCAACGAACCAAGAAACAAAATGGCAAGCCACCCAAGATCAAAGAACCAGCGTGAGAACGAAATGTTGAATGATGTAGAGGATTTAATAGGGTAGGATGTATAAGTTTATTTTCATTCAAAGGATCTGAATTTGATTTGATTTTCTGCAAGAACTGATTATTTTTGCAAAGACTTTGATAAGTTACTGAACGAGATTTAATTTGTTTAAAAGTTGTTATGTTGGTGAATTGTCATGAAAGGGTTTAAGCTGTATATGCATAATTTTTGAATTTGAATTTGAAATTGTCGACATACTGGCTGGAACTGAAACTGAAGTTCACCATAATACTTAAGAATAGGAATTCAATTAGTTTTCTAACTAACTAGTGTTAAGTAAAAACAAAAGGTTAGATTGTAAACCTTTAAAAAAGTGAATAACACTAGATCTAGTTAGTTAGAAAAATTGGAGTAATAAAGGTTATTCTAATGAATTTCACTGATTCTAACTAAAAAGAAATTTGGTTTATTTGGTTGATATCTGAGATTTGGAACCTAAGCAGTATGTTGGGATTTTGAATTGTTTTTACTCATGTAAATTTTTTGTATATATTGCTTTTTTATAAACAAAACATACCTCCAGAAGTGTGTGTTTTCTAAACAGTGCCTCCTTCCATAACTAGACCTTCTGATGGCCTACTAGCATCTAGTGTTATACTATGTAATTTGATTTTCTTATAAAGCATGCCACAACCAGTCACACGAGATAACACCAATGTGATACAGGTGTTACATAAAACATAAATTTTAATCCCACAATCAAGATCAAATAAGAACATAAGACATAGGAGCAGAATTAGGCCATTCAGCCCTTCGAGTCTGTTCCACCATTCCATCATGGCTGATCCCAGATCCCATACAACTCCATACACCTATCTTCTCACCATGTCCTTAGGTGCCCTGACCAATCAGGAAAAGATCACCCTCCACCTTAGATATACCCACAGACTTGGCCACTACCACAGTCTGTGGCAGGGCATCCAACAATTCACTATTCTCTAGCTAAATATATTCCTCATTATCCCTGCTCTAAAAGTTCACTCCTCAATTTTGAGGTTATCTCCTCTAGTTCTGGATATCTCCACCATAAGAACCACTCTCTCCACCATGCACCCTATCTAGTCCTTTCAACATTCGGTATGTTTCAATGAGATCCCCATGCATTCTTCTAACTTCAATCTAAGGTCCCTTTTATTCCCACTCGCTGCCTCCTGCCTGTCAGCCATTCTGCTATCCATGCCAGTATCTTTCCAGTTACACCATAGGATTTTATCTTGTCAAGCAGCCTCATGTAAATCTAAATAAAATGACACCCACTGTCTCTCCTTTCTCCACCTTGCTTGTTACTTCCTTGAAGAACTTTTAACAGATTTGTTGGGCAAGATTTCCCTTCACAGAAACCATGCTAACTTTGACTTATTTTATCATTAGTCTCCAAGTACATCAAAACCTCATGCTTGATAATAGACTCCACCTCTTTCCCAACCATTGATGTTAGGCTAACTGACCTATAAATTCTTTTCTTTTGCCTTCCTCCCTTCTTAAATTGTGGGGTGACATTTGCAATCTCCCAGTCCACTGGGACCATGCCAGAATCAAGTGATTCTTGAAAGATCATGACTAATGCATCTGTTATCTCTTCAGTAACCTCTCTCAGAACTCTAGGACGTAGTCCATCTGGTCCAAGTAACTTATCCACCTTCAGACCTTTGAGTTTGCCTAGCACTTTTTTCTTTTGTAATAGCAATGGCATTCACTCCTGCTCCCTGACACTCACAGACATCTGGCACACTGCTAGTGTCTTCCACAGTGAAGACAGATGAAAAGTACCCATTATGTTCACCTGCCATTTTTTGTCCCCCATTATTACCTCACCAGCATCATTTTACAGTGGTCCAATATCAACTTTCACCTCCCTTTTACTCTTTATATACCTGAAAAAAAACTTTTTATATTATTGGCCAGATTGCCCTCATTTCTTACAGCTTTTTAGTACCTTTTGTTGGATTTTAAAAGCTTCCCAATCATCCAAACTTCCCACTCACTTTTGTGACCTTATATGCCCTTTTCTTGGCTTTTATGCAATCCCTAACTTTCCTTGTCAGCCACAGTTGCCTAGCTCTGCTATTTGAGGACCT
The DNA here is from genome assembly GCF_963921235.1 of Mobula hypostoma. Lineage (NCBI taxonomy): Eukaryota > Metazoa > Chordata > Chondrichthyes > Myliobatiformes > Myliobatidae > Mobula > Mobula hypostoma. The sequence goes on from NC_086106.1 coordinate 67,032,936, forward strand.
CTTCTGTGGGACATATCTATCCTGCACCTTGTGAGCTATTCCCAGAAACTTCAGCCAGCTCTGCTCTGCCATCATCCCCGTCAGTATCCTCCTCCAGTCCACCTGGGCAAGTTCCTCTCTCATGCTTCTGTAATTCCCTTTATTCCATTGCAATACTGATACGTGTGACTTCTCCCTCTTCAAATTGTGGTTATGAATTCAATCATATTCTGATCACTGTCTCCTAAGGGTTCCTTTATGTTAAGCTCCCTAATAAAATCTGGGTTATTACACAACACCCTATCTAAGACAGCCTCCCCCGCCCCCGAGTAGGCTCAAGCACAAGCTGCTTTAAAAAGCCATTATAGCCCCCCTGGCAAGCCTCAGGGTCACTCAGCTCACTGTCATCTAGGGAAGCAGCCCTTGGCCCCGCCAAACTTGGTAGTAAAGTTTGTGTGGATGCTGTGTGAGGTACCCCACCCTGCCAAATAATAGACAATACACCAGATACGATTAAACGAATTACAGTTTATAGATATTACTAGAACTATATAATTAATAGAGATAAAATATGAAAGGAAGATAAAAGGCGCCACACTTATCAAAGTTCAATCTCTTCGTGCACAAACAGTTGGAGCTCGGGGCCTTCCTTCTTCACCCTGCGATCCCCTCAGAGCACCTCGACCTGACGCCTGGGACCAACAATGGTGGTTGACCAGACGCTCCACACGTGTCCGTCTCCGTCTCCTCTCCTTGCCGAACACTCTGGACCTTGGACTCCTGCTCGGGGTCCAACCTTGTAAGCTGACTCACAGCACCTTGTCTAGCCTCTCTCTCTCTCTCTCTCTCGTGCCTTCTGCCTCAAAACCCATGCATCACAATAACTTACAGACACAGTAGAAAGAATAACATCTATCCCAATTGGTTCATTCGCTCTCTTATCAATAACATAATCCAAACAAACTGCTAGCGGAAGGACTTTCTCAGCAGTTAACATAACAAAGAAGCCATTTTAATTAGCCTACGCAGTAACATAAAAGAAGAAACCCCTTACACCATCTTGTAGGCCTTCAATAAATTCCCTCTCTTGCAATCCAACAACAACCTGATTTTCCCAATCCCCTTGCATATAGAAGTCCTCATTACTCTTATTACATGTCTTTTCCAGCTCCCTTTGCAATCTCATCCCCATATCTTGGCTACTATTTGGAGGCCTATATATGATTCCCATTATGTTTTTTTTTTACCCTTGCTGTTTCTTAACTCCACCCACGAAGATTCAACATTCTGTGGCCCTATGTCATCTCTTTCTGAAGATTTAATTCCATCTCTTACCAACAGAGCTACACCACTATCTATGCCTTCCTGCCTGTCCTTTCAATACAAAGTATATCCTTTGATGTTAAGCTCCAACCAGGCCTTCTTTAAGCCATGACTCAATGATGCCCGCAACGTCATACCAACCAATCTCTAATTGCGCCATGAGTTCGTCCACCTTATTCTGACTGCTACACACATCTAAATATAGCACCTTCAGTCCTGCATTCTTTGCGCTTTTGAATTCTGCCTCTGTGGTACAATTTAACTCTTTCCTTTGACTTCATTTGTACACAATCATTGGCTTGTCCTTCCTTACATTCATGTTACATCTATCATCTCCTTGTAAAGCTGCTGGCTCATCCTCAGCTCTATCATACTGGTTCCCATCCCCCTACCATAATAGTCTAAACCACTCCCAACAGATATAGTAAACCTGCCCACAAGGATATTGGGCCCCCTCAGATTCAAGTGCAACCCATCCCTTTTGTACCGGTCACACCTGCCCCAAAAGAAGTTCCAATTATCCAGAAATCTAAATCCCTGTCCCCAGATCCAATTCTTCAGCTACATGTTGATCTGCTACCTCATTCTATTCCTATCCTCACTGTCATGTGACACAGGCAGCAATCTCGAGATTACCACCCTTGAGGTCCTGCTTCTCAGCTTTCTTCCTAGCACGTTGTACTCTTTTTTCAGCACTTCCTCCCTTTTTCTACCTTTGCTGTTGGTACCAATATGTACCATGACTTCTGGCTGCTCACCCTCCCTTTACAGGATGTTATGGACGCGTTCAGAAACATTGCGAACCCTGGCACCTGGGAGGCAAACTATCATCCGTATTTCTTTATTGCGTCCATAGAATTGCCTATTTGTCCCCCTAACTACAGATTCCCCTATTACTTCTGCCATCCTCTTTAATTCCCTACCCTTCTGAGCCACAGGGCCAGACTCAGTGTCAGAGGGATGGCCGCAGTTGCTTCCCCCAGACTCGCCGTCACCCCCAACATTACACAAAAGGGAATACTTATTGTTGAGCAGAGTGGCTCCTGGGGCACTCTCCACTATCTGATGTACTCCCTTCCCTCTCCAGTCACCCACTTATCTGTCTCCTGTAGCCTTGGGGTGACTACCTGTCTATCTCTACTTCACTTTCCTGAACAAGCCAAAGGTCATCGGACTGCATTTCCCTAACACGGCCTCTGAGGAGCTGCATCTCAGTGCACCTGGTGCAGATGTGGCCATTGGTGAGGCTGGAGTTCACCTGGAAGTTCCACATCTGACACCCAGTACAGAACACTGGCTCTGTAAACATACCCCATATTCTCTCAAGATTTAAATACGAAATAGGGTATGAACTTAACTACTTACCTTGCCTCTGCCAGGTTCTTGCCAAAGCCCTGTTGAACCAAAGCCTTGCTACTCTGATGACAATCGCTCCCATGATGACCACTCTACTAGGCGGTACCCCTCTCTTATAGACACTTGGGTTTTAAAGCTCTTCGCTGGACCTGCACAGGAACGCTTCTGTTGCATATGCGCAGTACTCCAATCAATTACTCCCATCAAAAAACTCCTTGCTTTTTAAAGTTCTTCACTGGACCTGTGCAGGAATGCTTCAGTTGTGCCTGTGCAGTACTCCAAATGGGCCCTGATTAATCCATAGGCTAACAATCCCAATGAGTGGATTTGGCTGATTGGGTCCCATGTCATTTTCTACTTCCTATCTATACTATGCCTTCTAGCATGTTGCTTCATGGCTACTGGTTGGTTTTCTGAGATGCCCACTGTCTAGATCAAGGGCTAATGAGGATACTACTTGTTCAAGTGATGCAATGGATTTTAGAGCTTTTTATTTAATTGTGGCATTATTATATGTATATGACCAGGCACTCAAATGTGTATGACAATGACTATTGTTTTCTTTGGGTTAAAGCAACAATTGGTGGAGGCTCGTATTTGTTAGAGAATGGCTATAGTTGTACAGAACATGCTCTTTCCTGTATATATAATCATTAAACTCTATGGCCTCCCTATTCTTTGATGAGTATTAGGGTGAACCCAGATATTACAACCCTTGGGTTTGGATCATCACATGCTCACACATATTCTAAAAGTAAGTTAGGTAGTTCTAGGTATGTCCTCACTAGGGGAAACATGGTAGGTATAGAATTAAAGCAACCAGCTTCATAGAAGATGGCTTTTAGTTCAGTCCATATGATGCACGGAAGTTTTTCAGCTCAGCTCATACCCACGTGCAGTTTACAAAGCATTTGGGACAAGAATTAGTATCACCCACATTTTGTGATATTGTTCATCTGCCCATAGCTGCTTTGAGATCCACATTTTGGCAAAACTATTTGTGTCTCCTATGTGAATGAGACTCTCAAAGTTAGTTGGTTATGTTGTGGTCACTGAAAATTTCCAGACTCTGATTATTCTTGGACACATTGTGCAAGACTCCCATCATTAGCAGCATCTCACCACAATTAGTGTTAGTGCTGTAATTGATGAGTTCAAGCAGCATTTACTTTAGTAATGTGATTATTATGACTTCAAGCTTGACAGATGTACTTAGCTGTTATACCTACTGGTGCAAGAATTGATGTCTTTAGAATGGTGAAATTGCATCCCAGGTGGGTCCTGCCTGTTGTGTTACTGCACTGATGTTAGAATTGGGCCTCTTTGATTTTCCCAAATGTATTCAGTGATATTCCATCTGTTTCCAGTGTATAGAAACGGTGAATGTCAAACTCCAAGCGCCTCAGTTTCAATGTTAACTTCTGTGGCTGCTTTTGGAACCAAGATGCACAGCTCATTGCCGTATCAAAATCAACATTACACCTTGAAGTCAATCAGGAGAGGGCCAAATTAATTCTTAATTTTCATCATAAGCTACTTGACGATGGGCATTGAGACATGAATTTTCTTTATTAATCTTACAAAAACATATATTTACCATTTTATGTATATTTTACAAATATTTTTGTCTAGCTTATGGTCTTGGGTTCAGAAGTTCAATTCTTACAGTAGTGCAATAAAACAATAAGTCATTGGTAGAGAAACATGACCTAGATTACTCATGATGCCAAAAAACAACTGAGCATTTCTTGTCATCTCAGTGGTAATTATTTCCAAAACAGAGCAGAGCTAACTGTAAATGTTTGTGATGGGAGAAATTGTGTGTTTGTGTACTCTTTATGATGGTCTACTAACTTAAAATAATAGCTTATAAATCTGAGAAAAAATATTGAAACACAATATTAAAATTCTCCTGTTACAGAACTATATTAGTTCAGTGCAACATCGTAGGTCAAAGGGCCTGTTCCTGGGATGTACTGTTCTGTGTTCCACATACCTTTGCATAAGACCTTACTTATTATATAGGCTCAAAGAGGAAATTGTCTTTGTTTGTACATGGGTTTATTCTGAGTAAAATTTATGGGCACCATTCTTTGTTCTGCTCTCTAATAACATTGTCTTCAGAGGCTTTAATGAGAACAGCCATAGAAATTAGGAGGGCAGTCAATCATGCACCTACAGTAGCCATATAAAAAGAGAACAGGCTATTCAGTCTCTCAAGCTATCAAGAAGATGATTATTGATTCATGTTCCTTGTATTATTATTAAAACATTCACCTGCAAAAGCTATTTATCTTAACACTAAAAATGTCGGTAGGCCTGGCCTCAATGGTTTTCTGTTGTGGAGCTGAGACATGGGATGGGGTTGAATTTATAGGGTATGGCTAGGAGTAGGATCAGGGTAAGAATGGAGAGAATTGCGAAATTCTTTTGACCTTTATGCAGAGATATTCTTCCGAGTAGAATCATCCTGGCTTTGGATTCTTCACTGAAAAACAAAACTATGTATCTTCTCTACTCCCCCAATTTTTAAGCACTTCGGCTGTATTTACTATACTCTGAGGAGCACTACCCTTGCATTTTGAATGGGTCTATCTAATCCATTGATCACTGTGGTGAGTGAGTGATGTTGTTTCTACCAGTATATAGTTTTTACCCAGTGAACTGTAAGACCTAGGCCTCGATAGCCCCTTGTGTATTTGGAAACTCGATTTCCTCATTTGCTGATCCCACCAGTCAGTTTAGATTGGCAAAAACATCTGCTCCAAAGTATCCATCAGCACAATTGCAGCACAGAGCTGTGTGCTTAGCTCCCTGGTCTAATCGCTTTGCACCTATGACTGTGTGGTTAAGTCCAGCTCCAACACCATATACAAGTTTTCTGATGACACCTCTGTTGTGTGCCGTATCAAAGGTGGCAATGAATCAGCGTACAGGAGGGCGATTGAAAATTTGGCTGAACTCCACCATAAAAACAACCTCTCACTCAATGCCAGCAAGACCAAGTAACTGATTGTAGACTTCAGGAGATGAAAATGAAAGGTTCATGAGCCAGTCCTCATCGGAGGGTCAGAGATGGAGAGGGTTAGTAACTTTAAACTCCTGGGTGTTACTATCTCAGAGGGCTTGTCCTGAACCCATCATATAAATGTAATTACAAAGAAAGCACGACAGTGCCTCTACTTCCTTATGAGTCTGTGGAGATTCAGCACGATATCAAAAACCTTGACAACCCTCTATAGATGTGTGGTGGGAAGTGTATTGACTGGCTCCATGATGGCCTGCTATGGGAACATAAATGCCTTTGAGCAGAAATCCTACAAAAGGTAGTGGATTCGGCCCAGTACACCACAGGTGAAGCCCTCCCAATCACTGGGCACACCTACATGAAACACTGTCGTAGGAAAGCAGCATCCATTAGCTGTGGGCTGGAGGGGGAGGGGTGAATCTCATTAAATCTATCAAATATTGATACTCCTAGAGTGGATATGGAGAAAATGTTTCCAATAGTGGGAGAGTCTAGGACCAGAGGGCACACCCTCAGAATAGAAGGATGCCCCTTTAGAACAGAGATGAGGAGGAATTTCTTTGGTCAGAGGGTGGTGTATCTGTGGAATTCCTTGCCACAGATGGCTGTGGAGGCCAAGTCATTGGGTATATTTTAATCTGAGGTTGATAGATTTTTGATTAGAAAGGGCATCAAAGTTATGTGGAGAAGGCAGGAGAATGGGGTTAAGAGGGAAAATAAATCAGCCATAATCAAATGGTGGAGCAGACTCAATGGGTTGAATAGACTAAATTCTCCTCCTATGCCTTATGGAGTTATGATCCTCAACATAACAACCAACATTTCCTTCGAAACGTAACTATTTTTTTCGAAGTCCAATTTATCATCATATGTACAAGTACGGCTATGCACAAGTGCAATGTAAAACTCACTTGTAACAGCAGCATCACTTTGCTGATTTCTGCAGACTCCACCTATCTTTTTTTTGTTTCTCCAGCCTTCAATTTTTCACTATTTGGACAGTATTCTTGACTCTATATTTGTATCCCAGATAAAAGACCTCACATCAGTCTCCATCTGGAAAGTTTTTTGCGCACACTTGCACACTCATTAGATGGGATTTTCTGCTTCAATCCAACCTACTTACTGAGACACCTGGGTGTAATCAGCAAATTCACTATTTAGTTCTCTGTTTGTGGATCTGCCATTTTTATATTAACTATAAAGTAGAACTTTGAATGCGCTTCTTGGATGGGTATTGTGGTTGGTATGGGCCAGTTAGATGTAGGGCTTATTTGCGTGCTCTGACTCTAAACCCCAGTGTAAATCCTCAGGTCACACCCCACCATTGGAATTATGCTCACTAATTAAACTCTCTGTCTTCTAGCTACAAAATTAATTTACATACTCATATCGATAGATAGTAAGTTAAGTAGTTTGATCTGCTATCATTTTCTGCTAACTTTCTTATGTAATTCTAAGGGATATGATATACAGTACATGCATTTGGAATGATAGGGGTTGATCAGGAATAGTCAGCATGATTTTGTGTGTGGGTGATCAGGATTCATGAACTGATTTGAATTTTTTGAAGAAGTAGACATTAAGGGCAATAGGGACAAGGTGGTAGATGTAACCTACGAGGAGTTCAGTTAGGGTTTTCAAGTTCCACCTGGTCGACTGCAATGCAAGGTTTGATCACCTGGGATCCCAGAGCAGCTGGCTAATTGGGTACACAATTGGTTTGATGCTAGGCAGCAGAGGGTGATGGTTGTTTTTCAAACTGCAGGCCCGTGGTGACTGCAAGGCTATTGCTAGTGCAGCAGGTGGTTAGCACGATGTTTTACAGTGCAGGCAGTCACTGATCGAGGTTCAATTCCCACCACTGTCTGTAAGGAGTTTGTATGTTTTCTGCATGATCATGTGAGTTTCCTCTGAGTGCTCTGCTACAAAGACGTACGTGTTAGGGTTTGTGGGTTGTGGGCATGCTATGTTGGCACCAGAAACATACTGACACTTTCAGGCTACCCTTAGTGCATCCTTGGACTGTGTTGGCCATCGATGCTTTTTCACTGTATGTTTCGATGTTTCACTGTACAGTACATATGACAAATACAGCTAATCTAAGCTTTAATCTATATCAGTGATTTAGATGTGAATGTACAAGGCACGGTTAGTAATCTTGCACTAAAATAGGTGTAGACAACGAAGATGGTTATCAAGATTTGCAGACGGACCTTGATCAATTGAGTAAGTGGGCCGAAGGCAAATAGAGACGCAAGAGACTGCAGATTCTGAAATCTGTAGCAACAATCTGCTTGAGGAACTCAGCACGTTTAACACCATCGGGGGTGGGGGGGAACTAAATTGAGGACATTTGAGGTTAAAACCCTACACCAGGACAGATAATAGATAGGCAATATAGCTAGCAAAAAGTGGTGAAGGGAAGTGACAAGATAAAGTATTGTGTATAGGAGTAAAGTATTGAGTATAGGAGTTGGGTTGATATGGGGAGGTTGTATAAGACATTTGTGAGGCCAAATTTGGAGTATTGTGTACAGTTCTGGTCAACTAACTATAGGAAGGATATCAGTAAGATTGAAAGAGTGCAGAGAAGATTTACTAGGATGTTTCCGGGTCTTCAGGAGTTGAGTTACAGGGAAAGATTGAACAGGTTAGGACTTTATTCCTTGGTGCGTAGAAGAATGAGGGGAGATTTGATGGAGGTTTACAAAATTATGAGGGGTATAGCCAGAGTAGATGTGAATAGGCTCTTTCCACTTAGATTAGGAGAGATAAATACGAGAGGACATGGCTTTAGGGTGAAAAGGGAAAGGTTTAGGGGGAACATTAGGGGGAAATTCTTCACTTAGAGAGTGGTGGGAGTGTAGCCCTGATGCAAGCTTTTGACACATAACCAATGCTGTTCAACCTGCGGAGTTTCTCCAGATTGTTGGAATGCCAAATGTAAATGTATTTCTCTCCCTTTGTTCATCCTTCCTATTCCCAGTCCCACCCCAAACCTCGCTGCAACCATCTGCATCCCCTTTCCATCTGGTTCCACAAACCATTTGCCAGCCTCTATTCTCTCTCCCACTTTGTACTCCCATATACTGGCAGTTCTTCTTACTCCCCCTTAGTCCTGATTCAGAATCTTGACCTGAAACTTTATACAACGCCTTTTGCCTCCACAGATGCTGCTTGAACCAATGAGATCTTTTCTAACATTTTGCTATGTTTTGTCTCCAGCAGGAAAATGGGCAGTAAGAGATATAAAAGGTCTGCAAAAGGCTATAGATAGCTTAACTGAGTGAGTAGAAAGGTGACAGATGAGCTACAATTTGTAAAATAGTAAGGTTTTGTAGTAAAACTAAGTGGGAATGTGAGCTGCAGAGAACAGATGTTGCAAGTCATCAAATTGTACATTGCAAGCTGTGCTTCCTGAAACATGTCCATACTTTGACTGCTATAGACATTGATGACCTACTGTAGTAAAAATCCGTGTAAGTTTGATATTGCCTACAATAATCTCTAGTCCTTTATTTTTTATGTATTGATCAAACTAGACTAATTTGCTGCACTTAAATGTATCAATGATTTTTAAAATATTATTAATGCAAGATAAAGAAATTTAAAGACATATGCAAAATCTCTTATAATTGTGGTACAGTATTATGTAGAGAATTTTATTTTTTATTATTAAGCATGTAAGTTTGATTAGAAAATTTAACTTTAACTTAATTTTGGAAAATCAAAATGAGTGCAGTTTACCCCTTGATTGCAAATTGTGCCAAAATGGAAATGCCAGGTTTATTACTATTGTTGACAGATATATCACACTATGTTCTCGTTTCTAGCAATGTGTTGTGACTCAAGTTTAGAGACCTCATTATCTTGATACTGTTTGCAATTGAATAGTAAAATATTCAGCAATTTGGGGAGAACCTACATAATATTACCTGGACAAGGAGTCAAGAGTACAATTGACAGTGAATATTTACATTTGTTTCACAACAGCACAGTCTCATTATAAATGGGGGCAGAAGAAGGTAACATAAAAATAAAGGTAGGAGAAAGCATGTTGTAGGAAAGGATTATATGTACATGGAGGACTTTCAATACAATATGTAATGTGTGACTTTGATGTCTAAGTTGAGTGTTTTGTGTTCATCCATCGTCAAAGTCGATGAGGACCTCAACACCATTATGATGGTGTCGAGACTAGCGTGTGATTTGGATTTAAGTGAGGGAGAGTTGCGCAGTGTCAGCCTCACTCTCTCTTCCCAATTCCCATCTATATCCAATGGCAAGACAGAGTCGAGACGGCTGGAGATGTGACTAGGCGCAGTGGATGACCAGGACATCTTCTGTGTCTTGTCCTGCTCTACATGCTCCACAACGCTTGCAGAGACTGCCTTCTTGACCGTTGGACCTTCCATTGGTCTTGTCTGCTCAATCCGCCGCAGTCTGTCTTCACATGCTGGGATGTCTAAGTTGACTGTGGCATGAATATCTTTAACTATGTATTTATTCCAGCAGTGCATAAAGTTCAGCACAGAGAACTAAGTGAGAACCATTCAACAAAATACCAGATAGTTAATGCATTAATTCATGATTTTTATTTCTACAGTGCTGTGTAATCGGGAAATAGCCATAAAGAACAATTCAGCACCTGTGAATGTGTGAACAATTTGGCCAGATTTGAAGAGGTCTTATCACTATTGACCTTGAGAAAATTATACACAAAGATTTAGAGGGCTTTGGAGTGTGGATTTCCATTATTCTGAAGTGACCTTAGTCTGTTGCTATTTGTAAGGGATCTGTGGAATGCTGGGAGCATTCGTGTGTGGAGAACTGGAATATTGAGGTCATTGTGCAGATGGAACAATCAGTCACATTGGAACATCCTCATAAATTCCAATCCAGAAGATAAAAAGCAGAGAACATAATTTATCTCTCAATCATTTGAATAGAAAGCAAACCAAGGACTGCATAAACAAAAGTTGGAAGCTGAAATACCATTAGGAAACTTTAAAAACAGTTTATTTATTATTTGAAAGTTTATGAACCAAAATTTTCTGTACAAATTTTGTTATGTTTTGTAACTGTAAAACATAAAACTAATTGAAAGCAAAAATACAGAGCTGGGAAGATGTGTCCTAGTTTCATTTACACTTTTCAATTTAAGTGGTGGAGTGATGACATATGTATGCCATTCATGTACTTTTTTATATAACCCATAATGAATTATATAAATGAGCAAGGATGCTTAATCAAACACTATACTGTATTTATAATATTACAGAAATATTAAATACACAACAATCCTCTCTGCTTAGTTATAAACTCCAACTCAATGTAGAATGCATTTCAACATGTATATTATAAAAATACAGTATACTATATAATGCAACTACTATATAGACATCCACAGCATAGTAAATATTAAATTGTCTCATTCAGGACTAAAGATTTAATCATTGTGAAACAATCTTAGATTCTGGGGTCTCCTTTGTGGTGGCTGTAGGAGTTGACTCTGGGACCGTAGGAAGTGGTTCTGACAGCTCTGAATACCTTTCTTCGGAAGGTGTTGGCACCCTAAGCAGTTCATGGCAAACTGCTCGATCTGCTGATTTATCCCAAGCCACCAAACAAAGCTTCGTGCCAACGCTATCATTTTGACCATGCCAGGATGACTAGCATGTCGCTCCTCCAATGGTTTAGCTCTCAGCTTGGATGGTACAAAACCTGTCAATCCACACATATGGCAACCTGGGTCATGGGAAATTTCATGCCAGTGCCAGTAACAGTGAGGGAACTTGGATTTCTGCAGCAAATTCCAGCCAATTTGAGTGGATACGTAGACCTGAGACAGTGTAGGATTTTACTGTTTTTCCCTTTTGATCATTTCTGCCATAATAAGGAGACTTCCAATTTACGTTACAGAGAATGTGTTAACAGGAATGTCCTCTTTTGAATATTTTTCAGGTATTTCCTTTTCCAAGGGTAAACAGGACAATCCATCAGTATTACTGTGATCAGTCGTTCTCTTGAATTCAACCTGCAATTATGTCCTCCAAGAAAAAGGGTCCAAATGGACACTAATAGTTGAGGACCAGTAACAGGGGTAAACTCTCTCCCACACAAGTAGTGGTTGAAACTATTGATACCCCAAAACAGACTCAAGGCCTCTGTAAACCTCTGTGTATTTTTTCTCTGCTGTGGTAAGGAAACGTGATGTGAAGGCTATGTTCACTTCCATCTGGTGGTTGTATCTCCAATCAAATTGTAGTTGTCACAGCCACTCACGCCTCCACAGTATTGACCATCCTATTTTTTAAGCATATACAAGCCCAATTTGGTTTGATGGTTGTTATATTTCAGTGTTACAAATGCCATTTCCACATAAGTTGTCTTTTCTCCAGTATAGGTTCTTATCTGATATCTGCAGGCTTCAGTTCAGTATCTTTGAAATGCTATTCAAACGTATTTTATGTAATGACTGAAAAGGCTCAGCTAGTGTCCAATTCCATTTCAATTATTTTGCTATTCTCATCTGGTGTGAGACATATTGCTCGTCTTGTTAGTTTTCACATTGTAAATCTCAATGCTACTCAGCCTTGTGTCACTCTCGTGAACAGATTTTTCATCAATAGCATGCAGATTAGTGCTCTTCTTGAAAGTGCAACTTCACCTTTTATCTTTTTCTCTTACCTGTGCAGTCCACTAATTTTTTTCTGTCCAGTGTGATCTCTGTATATGACCTATTTTGTTGCATTTTCTTCAAGTTTCATCTTGCATTGGTCTGCTGTATGTGAGCCCCTGCCACAATGGTTACAGAGTTTCTTTGACCAGGCAGGCCTCTGTTTAGTCGTTGCAATTTCATTCACAATCACTTTCATTCCTGGCTGCAACTTAATTGCATCTTTGTCTGCTGTTTCCATCAATATAGTAATTTCAACTGTTCTTTTACATGTTTGAATACTTTCTGGGAAGATTTCACAAACTAGATGATCTCTCAGTGCATCATTAAGCCCATCACTGAACAGGCAATGTCCAGACAACTTAAATTCAGCCATGTATGCTGAAATGGACTCCCCTTCTTTTTGATTCTGCTTATGAAATCTAAAGCATTCTGCAAACAACAATGTATTTGGTTCTAAATGCTCCTGCATTACTTTCACGATATCAGCAAAGCCCATTTCAGCTTGCTTATTTTGAGCATTTAAACTTCTAAACAAACTGTATGCCTTTAAACCTAATGCACTCAGTAAAACTGGCACTCGCTTCTCATTGGCTATTTTATTTGCTTCAAAATGCTACTCAATTCACGCAGTATAAAATGTCCAGTTATCCCTTGTGAAATTGAACACATCTATCTTTCTGATTTAGCCAGCCATTTCTATTATTTTTTTATTTATGATTGCTGTCACCTGGTACTCATTGTTTATGATCCTGTGAATTTGTCTGTTTTCTGCCTTTTTCTTTATCATCTCCCTTTCATTCCCAACGAAGCACGTGCTGCATTGTTTTTTTTTAAACTAGTGTTTCTCACAGCGCTTCTTTTTACTCTAATGTCTTACAGTCTTTTTTAAAGCTCAAGTATCTCACTGCGCTTCAACAAGTAGGTAGTTGTCTTGTCGCCACCATTTGTAACTCCAAAACATAAAACTAGTTAAATGCACGCACACCAAGCTGAGAATAATCTCTTGGTTTTGTTTTTAGTTCTAGCGAGGTGCGCATTTATGATGTGGTGGTTTGACAACATATGCCATTCACATACTTTTACCTATAACCCATTATGAATTATTTTAAACAAACAAGAATGCTTAATCAAAAAATATACTGTACTTACAATATTACTCAAATATTATTGAAATATTAAATACGCAACAAATTCTGGCAATTCTGCATGGTACTACCTTCCCTAGCTGAGCACATGTTCTTGTTTCCTGGGAAAATGCGGAAGTTCCAGCACCTCTCATTGCCAGGATTCCCGAATTCTGCCGAGTTCAGTGAGGTTTCCCTGATGACATCAAATACTAAATTCTTCATGGAGTTGACTGGTGGCCACAAGCTTCTGCAAGTTTCTCAGCTGTCTACTGGGTATTGGGACAGGAAGCCCATTCATTTCAAAATGGAAGAATAAATGTGAACAGAAAGGTAAATATACATTTAATACCTTTTTGATTTAATCATGTATTTATTTTTACATTTCTCTCATGTTTTAAGTGTTTTTAGTTTTTTTAAGGAATGTAATAACTTTCAATAGTGTATTTAATTTTTCAACATTTTTAATATATTGAATATTTGTGACCTGTTGAACATTTTAACAAATCTTCAACTCCTACAGCTTAACTGCTATTTACAATTGGAAAAGCTGTGCAGAGTGCAGGGCCTCAGCAATCTGTTCAGAGTTACTTATCTGAAGAAGTTCATGGCAGGGCACCTGTATGAGGTCTGAGCGGGTTTATGGGCAGGTGGTTCACAAGCAGAGGCAGAGGGTAGTTCAAGTTATGGACTCTTGATTTTACAATAGAGAGAGTGTCATCATTTTTGGTGGTTGTGTGAAAGAGAATATGTGCAAAGCATTTGAAATTCATGTCCAAACCTAGTTTCTGTATTGATTGCATCTCTGAAGAACATAACAACATGATACATGGAGGAAAGTGTGCAATGCTTTGCCACTTCTGGTTAATTGTGTTTGACTTTATTTAGTAATGAGGGGAAATGCTCTTGGTTTTGCTGTTGCTTCATCTGTAACACCCAAGCCATTATTTTGTCGAGAATTGCCAAAGCATTGCAGATTTCAAGATGGCGCAGATCTCCACTGAATCGCAGCTCATACTTAGTTTTTTTTAATTGTTTAATTGTTTGATTTTTAATTTTTTTTAATGTTCATAAGCATGGTATTGGATTCAGAAGGGAGTTAGGGGTCTATTTAGGAGCACGGACATGGGGGAACTTGAGGTCAGGCTGGAGGTTAAGTCTCCACTCTGCATTTGAAAACTAGTGATGCAGATGTGGGACATCCATAGTCGGATGTTGGACCAGCAACAAGTGGATGGGAGGAGGAGCCCCACAGTTTGGTGAGTTGTCAACAGGTTCTAGAATTGGTGTTCCGTGCATGGAGAAGGAATGAGTTCCAATGACCTCTATGAGTTTGTGTTTTGGTGAGACCCGAGTTTGAGATCCAGTGTTCGAGATCAGTGTGTGCAGGGATTGATGATGAAGATCAAGGCCTAGGGGTTGATTTGGAAGTCTAGAGGTTGAGGCCCATTGGCTGGAGCAGGAACTGTGAGTCTACTGGGGAGATTGAAGCCTGGTGTCTGCAGGCCCGAGTCCATGTTCACTGGGGGCTGGATGATGGATGCCTGTCCTGGGATTAAAGGACTATGCATGTACATAGGTGTGAGGGAGGAATGGAACTTGTTTTTCTTGTTGTTATTCTACTCTTGTTGTGTTCTGCGTTCTGCCGGGCACTGAGGGAGTACTATGTTGGTGCGAAATGTGTGGCGATGTTTCTGAGCTGGCTCCAGCACTGTTTTGTTTAGATGTTAACACAAGTGATGCACTTCACTGTATGATTCGATGTACACATGACAAATAAACCTGAATCTTGACAGGAAACAGTTATCTTGCATACTATATCTGGGGACATTGGAGGCACCAGAGAAATTAAAAAAAAACTCGTGCTGGGAGCTTATTATTACCATGAGCTGAAAATGCAGTGGAACAATGTAATTTCTTTTGCTCAACCTAGTTTCTGGCTGGTTGGGTACATAATATGTAGATTTTCAAATTAAATACTGCAGCAATTGACATGAACATTTACATCAAATTGAGAAACATGGGAGATTTCTGATAATCCTTTTCCTGAAAGGGTCCAGTAGGAAATCAAAACGCAATTTCTTAAATATAAGTAGAAAGTAATTACACCCCGATGAGCTACAAAGATTGTTCTAAATGTATTCCACTGATGAATCTAGGAGGAAATGCATTTTTCATGTGGCACAGATATTCAATACTGAGCATTAGCTTCAAATATTAAATTATCTAAGGATCCCACACAGTAGCAAATGAAGAAATTTTTTAAAAATAGCTTAGGACCTGCTGTTATTTAATCCTACAGGAGAAAATAATGACCCAGAAATTCATTTTGAGCATGAACAGGTGCCAAAGTGGTGCTGCTCAGATGACCAATGCCACCTTGTTCCTGTGTGATAAGGGGGCACAAAGCACAATGATTTCTCTTCCTATTACGCGCAAGTAATTTCAGGAATCTTTTGCAGCATCTGAAATTAACCACCAGCAATTCATATCTGGATTTTTATGTGATCATTTCAAACTAAAGGCTAATCAGGAGCTCCTAAATTGTAGGAGAGCAGTGAAGTGTTAGCATTAAAATATCATAAAGATGGTTTTCATCCTGAGAGATGTGTCACTTGCTGGGTTACCTGTACAGGTCACAGTTGGCATGATTTTGCTACTAGCCTTAGGAAGTCAATCACAGCTTTAAAGAATACTCTCCATGTCAGTCACAGGGCAGCAGCATAACACATCACCATGACAGGAGGGACTAGGTTGGAATGGGGCTCACTCCCTTGGTGAATTTTCAGATTGAGTCCCATGCTGTGAGGGGTCTCAAGCCAATGCAAAGAATGGTCTCATCTCTGTCAAGATTGCAGCCTGTATCACTGCTGTGACTGGTCATAATAAATGCTGAGAGACTTGGCAATAGTCTGTAAAATATTTAGAGCAATGAGAAGTCAGGGAGGTAATTAGAAGCCATCGGATTCAGATTAATTTATTTATCACATATACATTGAAACATACAGTGAAATGCATAGTCTGTGTTGACAACTAACACAACAGAATGATGTTATGGGGGCAGCCCACAAGTATCGCCACACATTCTGGCACCAACACAGCATACCCTTTAATTCAGATCTCCTTGCTAACCAACAGTGGGGTTTACCATTTGTTTTACTGGGAGTTAACAACAAAGGTTGTAGCTGACATATATTTCTCAAATTTTAGTTCACAAGGCAAAGAAGTAACATGGTGCACAATAGTGCTGGAAAACATCAGCCATACTTTGAAAGGTCTCCCTCAGCTAGAAATACCATCCAGTTTTTCAATGGTTAGGACTGTATTGTAGGTCAATATTCCATGCAGTTCAGAAGAATGAGGGGTGACCACATTCAAACGCATGATTTCTTCAGTAGGATTGATAGAGTCGATGCTGAGATGTTTTCACTGGAGGGAGAGTCACAATAAGGGGATGAAAAAAACAGAGGATAACAACAGTGTGGCAGACTTTAATCAGTCAAAGGCTGATGAACATAAGCATACAGAGGCTTGGGAAATGATGATGCTGCCTGAAACCCTGTGCGTGATATTTAGAATCACTGAGGAATCGAAGCTCAAACAGGGATTCTGTGGAAGTAACAGCTTAGCCCTTCCAGTTAAGTGATGACCAGATGCACTTTGAAGCTAATTGACTGAATCAAGATGCTGCATCTGGCAGTAGTCTCCATTGGAGCAGTGGCAACATCCTGCATTTAATGTTTGCTGAAATGGAAACTTTGAGTTTCCAAGAGTGTTACATCACTCCAACAATTTGTCCTGCATTAGATTGTTAGATCTGGTTGATAATCTGTCCCAGGAGAGTGGCTGAAGCCTTATGCAATATGAATTGGCTATCATTTCTCAGGATCTTTGTTACAGCATGATCTAGCAATTTCCACACATCTGCATTGCACTTTGCTCAAAGCTGAATCCCTTTACCCAGCCAGAGTGTAAATGGTTCCCAAGCTACATGGATGAGATGAGCTACAAAGACAAAGTTGTAATATTATTCAGCATTAATATTTGGTGAAGTTATTTAGGTTGAAAGTGATCTTTATCCCTACAGGCAGAACATTCACTGCTATGAGCTTGGAGCCCTGTCATCACTGTCTTGGAAAACCTTGGCTCCTGGATACATTGCCCTTCAGGCAGGTGGAGCTACAAGAGTTGTTTCTGGAAGATTATTGAGAAATGGTTGCCTAATCAGAACTCATTTCATTCCTTATGACTCCTTTTCAAGAAGGACTTTGTCTTTTATCCCTCTTTCTTCGCTCCGACTGAAGATGGAAGCCCAGTGGCTCCACACAAAAGCTTCCATATTTTACATAGTTCAGCTAGGATTCAACAAAAATTTCTCCCCAGGTTTTCACAAAGTCTACGGGCATTTTCAATGCAAGTGACTCAGCTTCAATTACTTCCCAGCAGCTGGCAAATAAAATTATAAGGTAAATATAGGGCTATTATGGTAGTGTAGTAGTTAGCTTTACAGCACCAGCGCTCACTGATAGGGATTCAATTCCTGACCCAGCCTGACAGGAGTTTGTACCTTCTCCCCCACGATCACATTGGTTTCCTCCAGGTGCTCTGGTTTCCTCCCACATCCCAAAGCATACAGGTTAGAGTTAGTGAGTTGTGGGAATACTATGTCAGCAACGGAAGTGTAGCAGCACAATCCTCTCTGCTTTGACTTGACACAAGCAATGTGTTTTGTTGTATGTATGTATGACAGATAAACATAATCTTTAATCTTTAATCTCTCCCTTGGTTCATGGTTTTTAATTTCATGCACATTGCTCATAGTGATGTCATTTGTACACGAAAAAATCAGTTTTACAGAACATAATGGTTAAGTCTCTGGGATGCATTATACACTCGATGCACTGATCATGTTGGATATTCATTTTGTGCTAACAACATCGTGCATTAAGATTGTGATAATTTTTCTCAGGCTGATTAATTTTCCAGACCAATGTGGTCTTTTGACATTAATTTATTTTTCAACATTACTTTAATATACAGAACTTCTTTTGAATGATTTAAAGCCTATAACAAGACATTTGCATATTGTTGCAGAGCACCTGAAGCCTATTATTTTGAAGAACAGTAATTTCAGTGCTAATATTTTTTGAAAGCAAGTGTGAATTTTCCTTCAGAAAAAAAGAGAGAACAATCCAGACAAATTTACCGTGTTAGAAGAGAAACAGAAGTTTTATTTCCAATTTGAACTTAGAAGTGACTTTTTACCTTTACGTTGGACAATACTGGGAAATTACCACAGTGCTGTTAATCTTTGTAACTGAATATACATCTTGTTTGATTCATTCGTTCAGAAGAATGGATTAATCTTTAACTTGGCCTCCAACATTGCCTTTGATAATACTCTGTATTTAATTATCTGGCAAGGATCTGGTTCAAAAAAAGTCCATCTCTGGCTCACAGCAAGTATAAATGTATTTTAATTTCAAGTAATTGGGTAAATAACTGAGCTAGGGCAATTATAATGAGCCAGAGAACTAATCATGGGCTATTAGCATGGCCACATGCTAGAACTGATAAGCTATTTATATGTGTTTCATATCTCCAGTAGTTAAAAAGCAGGGAAATGGAAATTTAAATTAATTCCACAGCAAGATAGTGAAATAAAGCCAGAAATCTGGTTGCAGGTAATGTCATGGCAGAGTAGTATTTTTTGTGCTAAAGATATATGTTTAAAAGCGCAGTTGTTGTGAGGTTTGTGGCTTGTTCCGTCCACATGTTGCTCTCAGTTCCACACTTGGTTAAGCTACTCACCTTCGGACAAAATCAATCCACATCCTGGCATCTAGTGGCGTAGTTCCAACAGTTTCAGTCAGATGGCATAGAGGCACCACTACTGAAATGCTCCAGTAACAGAGGATTTTCACCCCAGTGGTCATCTAGAGTAAAGAAGCTAGTGAAAAGACTATCTCTGATTTAATAGACAGAGCCAAATAGTTTTAATCTACTGAAACTAGATGTTAGCTTGGAAAGCCGCATTCATTCTCATCTCCTCATGGAGTTTAACAGTGAAATAAACTGATAAGATTCCACCTTTCCAATCTGTTAACAGATTCTAGACTTCATGTTTGACAGGGAATGTGCAGAATATTGGAACTTTATGTAAGTTCAAGTGCTGGATGATAGTGGTTTTGTCACAGTCCCGACTGTTAATTCCCCATTTTCTCCTAATTCTCTTTGATTGTGCCACGGTTCTGACCGTTAATTCTCCATTTTCTCCCTCGTCTGCATCCTAACTCAATCTCCGTGCCTGTGTCCTGCGTTTGGGTTTGCCTCGTTTGTCGCAACAGATTTTAATAAAGAATTACTAGCAAAACCAAGCATGATATGGCTCAACAACTTTTGTTCTGTGAAAGCTATATGTAGTCTCAGGTCCACTAGTACTGTATTAATTTAGTACAGTGATTACAAATATGTCATAGTGCTGCAATGGGTTCAGTAGTCATCTAGAGTAAAGAAGCTAGTGAAAAGACTATCTGTGAAGCAAACTATAATTTTCAATTAGAAGTCTTAGTTGGTGCTACTTATTATGATTGGGTCAATAATGAGTATGACTATAACAATAACTAAACATGTACTGCTTCATTAACTGAGGAATTGTGAATGGAACATAAGACTGAGCAATCATTATCCCTCTAGCTGACACCATGATTAGACTGAAAGTGGTTATGCTAAGGAACTTGCCCTGAAGGAGACCTACAGCAATGTAAATCTGAGATGACATGTCTTTAAACCCATAATCATCTTCCTTTAAGCTAGATGGAACTTCATCTGGTGGAGTGCCTTATCGCTTTCTGATTTCTACATGGAAACCAAAATATTATGTGCTCTAGAATCAGCCATCTGTGTTTCACATGCTAAAAGGTCTTTATTCAACACAACCTACATTCTGTCATTGCTTAGTAAAACTGTGATGGGCTAGGTTGATCAGACCCAATATTTTAGTATCCAGAAGATGTGGTAATAAGTGTACAAGCACAACAGAGTAACTTAAACCTCATTAATTACAAGCATGAAGAAACCACACAAAATATTACATAGCAAGTCACAAAGATTTCAGGGCTCATGATTCTTAGTCATTGCTGTTGGACTGTAGGAAGAGGTTCTAGAACATAGAATACTACAGCACAGTACAGGCCCTTCGGCCCACAATGTTGTGCTGACCCTCAAACCCTGCCTCCCATATAATCCCCCACCTTAAATTCCTCCATATACCTGTCTAGTAGTCTCTTAAATTTCACTAGTGTATCTGCCTCCACCACTGACTCAGGCAGTGCATTCCACGCACCAACCACTCTCTGAGTAAAAAACCTTCCTCTAATATCCCCCTTGAACTTCCCACCCCTTACCTTAAAGCCATGTCCTCTTGTATTGAGCAGTGGTGCCCTGGGGAAGAGGCATTGGCTGTCCACTCTATCTATTCTCTTAAAATCTTGTATACCTCTATCATGTCTCCTCTCATCCTTCTTCTCTCCAAAGAGTAAAGCACTAGCTCCCTTAATCTCTGATCATAATGCATACTCTCTAAACCAGGCAGCATCCTGGTAAGTCTCCTCTGTATCCTTTCCAGTGATTCCACATCCTTCCTATAGTGAGGTGACCAGAACGGGACACAGTACTCCAAGTGTGGCCTAACCAGAGTTTTATAGAGCTGATCATTACCTCGTGACTCTTAAACTCTATCCCTCAACTTATGAAAGCTAACACCCCATAAGCTTTCTTAACTACCCTATCTACCTGTGAAGCAACTTTCAGAGATCTGTGGACATGTACCCCGAGATCCCTCTGCTCCTCCAAACTACCAAGTATCCTGCCATGTACTTTGTACTCTGCCTTGGAGTTTGTCCTTCCAAAGTGTACCACCTCACACTTCTCCAGGTTGAACTCCATCTGCCACTTCTCAGCCCACTTCTGCATCCTATCAATGTCTCTCTGAAATCTTCAACAATCCTCTACACTATCTACAACACCACCAACCTTTGTGTCGTCTGAAAACTTGCCAAACCATCCTTCTACCCCCACATCCAGGTTGTTAATAAAAATCATGAAAAGTAGAGGTCCCAGAACAGATCCTTGTGGGACACCACTAGTCACAATCCTCCAATCCAAATGTACTCCCTCCACCACGACCCTCTGCCTTCTGCAGGCAAGCCAATTCTGAATCCACCTGGCCAAACTTCCCTGGATCCCATGCCTTCTGACTTTCTGAATAAGCCTACCATGTGGAACCTTGTCAACTGCCTTACTAAAATCCATGTAGATCACATCCACTGCACTATCCTCATCTATATGCCTGGTCACCTCCTCAAAGAACTCTATCAGGCTTGTTAGACACGATCTGCCCTTCACAAAGCCATGCTGACTGTCCCTGATCAGACCATGATTTTCTAAATGGCCATAGATCTTACCTCTAAGAATCTTTTCCAACAGCTTTCCCACCACAGGTGTAAGGCTCACTGGTCTATAATTACCCGGACTATCCCTACTACCTTTTTGTAACAAGGGGACAACATTCACCTCCCTCCAATCCTCCGGTACCATTCCCATGGACAATGAGGACATAAAGATCCTAGCCAGTGGCTCAGCAATCTCTTCTCTTCCCTTCCAGGTTCTGACAGCTTTCTTCTGGATATGCTGACATCCCAAACAATGCATGGCAGGCTGTTCAATCTGCTATCTATCCTAGGCCACCAGATAAAGCTTTGAGTCAAAGCTTTCATTTTGACCAGGCCTAGATGACTGTCATGTAGCCTATCCAGCACATTAGCTCTTAGCTTGGAAGGTACAACAACTTTGAATACCCCACATAAGGCAACACCCATTAAGGGCAAGTTACTAGTAACTTGGCAAGTTACCTGTGCTGGTAAAAATGGGGGAACTGGGATTTCTGCTGCATATTCCAAACACTTTGTCAACAATGTAGACTTGAGACAGTGCTGGGTCTTTTCTGGTTTCCCTTTGGATCATCTCTACTGTAATAAGGAGACTTCCAATTTGCATTAGGGGGAATATGTAAAGGGGAGTGTCCTCTTTTGTAAATTTTTCAGCTATTTCCTTTTCCGAGGGTCAGTGGGACAATCCATCTGCATTTATGTGATTAGTCATCCTCTTGAATTCGATCTTGTAATTGTGTCCTCTAAGAAACAGAGCCCACCTCTGCATTCGTGCTGCTTCTGTGGATTGAAAATGGACACTCGTGGTTTACGATCAATAATGAGGGTAAACTCTTCCCCATACAAGGAATGTTTTACACCCCAAACCAGTCTCAAGGCCTCTCTGTCAATCTCTGTATAATAGTTCTCTGCAGTGGTAAGGGAACATGACATGAATACAATGGGGTATCACTCATGTTGCGTGACTACACTATACCATAAAGCAAAGCATCACAGGCAAGCTTCATTGTACTCACATGTTGTGATTCATCCAGTGTCTGACATCACCATTTCCTTTCTCTTTTAAAAAGCCACTTCACATTGCTTTGTCCATTGCCATTACTTCCTGGATCTGTAGTAAAGCATTCAAAAGGTGGAGCACAGTAGCCAGGTTTGGCAGGAACCTTTTATAGTAGTTGTCACATCCTAAAAAGGACCACAACTCTGGCATATACGTTGGGCTTGGGGCATCCACCACTGCTTGAATTTTCTCAGTAGACTTGTGTAATGATTATGCATCAATGGTGTGACCACAGTAGTGATGCATGGTTTAAAGAATTCAAGCTTGCCACATCATGCTCTGAGCCAATAATCCTCTAATATTGTTTACCTTCTTTTGAGATTTTGGAGATGTTCCTTGTTATTCTTATTGGTAAGAATGATATCATCCAGGTAACACTGAGTGCCTGGGTGGCCTTCCTGCACCTGGTCCCTAGTTTTCTGCCGGAGTGCAGGTGCAGAAGCTACTCAAAAAATAACGATAAAGCCCTTTGTGAATATTTATGGTGAGAACCACTTTGGACTTTTCTTCCATCTCCCTCTGTAGGTAGGCCTCAGCTAAGTCCATTTTGCTGAAGTGTTTCCCTCCAGAAAACTTTGCAAAGGTGTTTTCTATCCTGGGCAGAGGGTATTGATTTACTTTCAGTACTGGGTTGATGGTGACCTTAGAATTGCCGCAGATCATGACAGACCCATCCTTGGCTCCTGGGAACACTGGTGTTGCCCATGGGCTGCACTCAAACTGGCAAAAAATTCTTTCAGCCTCCATGCGATCTAGCTCAGTGTCTACTTTATCATGGATGGCATAAGGAACGGGATGGGCTTTGTAAAACTTGGCTGTGATACTTTCACTGCATTCTACGTGCCATGCTTTCCACCAAGAGGAGGTATCTGGTGTCCCTATCCCAGTCACTTCCACAACTCTGGGATTCTCTCTCCGCCACCAGATGCACATTTTCAATCACCGGTTCTCTGACCTTCTCATGTCCTGCAAGGATTGGAAGATTGCCTGTCTACAGATCAGCAGGCCCAGACATTTCCGGACTGTGATCCCTGCTGTGACCTCAATAATGGCTCTAACCATCCAGAGCAGATTCAAAATCTGGACTCCACTGTCATCAATGTGGGTTCCTACGACCTGAGACAGCTCCAAAGTGCCGATTGCTCAACCTCCAACTCTGACTCTAGCCTTGACCTCCAGGCCGGGTCTTCATATGCTACCGCTGGAACCCCTATCTCCCCTTCGCCCGCCACCATTTTGCAATCCCCTCTCTCTCAGGTCCCACTGCTAGCTCTAAGATCCTCAGAAACTCTAACTTCCTCTCACTCCACCATCCCTGAACACCCCAAATCTTCCTTCTCCTCAGACACAACCAACCCTCTTCTCCCCTCTGTTCCTAGCTCTTACCCATGCTGGATTTTCACCATCTGCTCTGACCTTCCCCATCTGAGGCAGAACGCTCTGTCCTCAATAAGGGCCTCACCTTTGTGCCCCCTGTGCCCACATCTCAGTGGGTTCCTCGTTGCCACTGTTATGTTTTATAAGTAAAGAAGGAATCAAAAGAAAAACATGGGAACCCAAGATAACATGTGTACTTTGTTTTACTTTAGTGAGGCATGCTTATATGATGTGGTGGCAAAATAACGTATGCTGTTCATATACTTTTACATGTAACCCAGAATGAATTACATGAACAACAAAGAATGCTTAATCAAACAACTTACTTACAATATTACTGAAATATACTGCAACTGAATTTTAAATACACAAGAGAACCTATTATATAATTGACAAATCCTGAAACGGACTGCATTTGTGATACATCCTTTGACCTTGAGGCATCCCCCCACTGCTTGAATTTTCTCAGGACACTTGTGTAATTCTTGTGTGTCAGTAGTCTGACCACAATGAATGATGCTTGGTTTAAAGAATTCACACTTATTGTTTCATGCTCTAATCTTTTCACCACTGTCTTGAGATTTTGCAGATGTTCCTTGTTATCCTCACTGGTAACGATGATGGCATCCAGGTAACACTGAGTGCCTGGGCAGCTTTGCAGCACTTGATCAAGAGTATTCTGCCAGAGTGCAGGTACAGATGCCACTCCAGAAATAAGCCTATTATAGTGATAAAGCTCTTTATGAGTGTTTATGGTTAAAAAAAACTCTTCAGGCTCTTCTTCCATCTCTTTCGACAGGTAGGCGTCAGTTAATTCCACTTAGCTGAAATATTATCCTCCAGTAAGGTTTGTAAAGATATCTTCTATCCTAGGCAGAGGGTATTGATTTTCTTTTGGTACTTGGTTGATGGTGACCTTAAAATCACTGAAGATACTGAGAGATCCATTCTTTGGCATTGTCAATAGTCTCCACTGAATCAGGAAAAGAATTCCTTCAGCCTCCATGTGATTGAATTCACTAACTGCTTTATAAGGAACTGGGCAGGCTTTATAAAACTTGGATGTGGCATTTTCATTTAACACTATTTTACCCTTGATGGGTTTGAGTTTTTCATTGCCATCCTTAAACATTGCTGTGACATCATCCAGTACCTTTCTTAATTTGATCGGCCAGGCAGATTTCTGTTTAGACGTTGCAATTTTGTTCAATTGCATTTCTGGCTGCTGTTTCCATTGATATGGTGATTCGAACTGCTCTTTCAAATATGAGCTGTGCTTCAGTGAGGAGCAGTTTAGAATGTTCTCTTGGAAGATTCCCCAAACTGAATAATCTCCCACGGCATCATTAAGTCCACTACTGAACGGGCAGTGCTTAGACAGTTTTCTTCAATTCAGTCACATAGCCTGAAATGGTCTTCCCTTCCTTTTGATTCCACTTATGAAATGTAAAGTGTTCTGCAATCAACAATGCTTTTGGTTCTAAACGCTCTTGCATTATTTTCATGATATGCTTATTTTGGCTTATTTTGGCTGGTTTGGTCGGAGCAGTCAAACGTCTATACAAAATGTATGCTTTTCCACCTAATATCCTCAGTAAACCTGGCCCTTGCTTTGCATTGGCTATTTCATTTGCTTTAAAATACTGCTCAATTCGTTCAGTATCTGTCATCCAGTCAGCTATTGTCAAATTAACTGTGTCTATCTTTATGATGTAGCCAGCCATTTTTGTTATTTTAAATTTATTTTTATTATTATTGCTGGGTACTAACTGTTATCAACCTGTGAATTTTGTCCATTTTCTGACTTTTCTAACTTGATTGTTTCTCACCTCCTTCCAAAGAAATGCATGCTGTGCTTTTTTAAAAAACTTGAATGAATCTTTCCGCTTCTGAAGAGGAAACGTGCTGTGCTTCAATAGGTATTGTAGGTTGTCATCTCAGGTTCATCTTAACACTTACTCATCGCCACTGTTATGTTTTGTATCATGAGCAATTAATCAAAGGAAAAACATGGGAGCTGGGAAATACTTTAGCAAGGCAGTCAATTTGTGACATGGTGGCGTAAAGATGATTATCTTTTACACACTTCTTCCATATAACCCATGATAAAATATGTAGACAAAGAATGCTTAATCAAACTATACATATTCAATATTATTCAAATATTATTGAAATATTAAATACACTACAGTACTTAGATCCCTTTGCAAATTCAACAGAACAGATTGTACACATATATTGTAAAGGTTGGCCTTTGCAAGAGTGCCCTGCGCTGTCCACAAGCATATACATCAGAGAAATGACTTCCAGGCTTTGTTCAACACTGATATCTTATCAGGGTTGGCATATGCTTTTGATAACAATTGCTTCAAAAAAATATTCGTTGGTAAATTTAGACTGGTAACCAAATACAGTTTGACAATTATTGTTGAAAAACCTGTATATATATATTTTTTACTTTCCTTTAAGACTTTACCTGAGAACGGATATTAATAGTGAAAGTGCAGTGAGGATACATTAAAGTAATACTTGGGATGGAGGACCGTGGGATGAGGAAATATTCTATTTAGTAGCTTTCTATCCATTCAAATTGAGAATAATGCAAAAGTAATTTTATTTAAATAGATAAACTTATGACAGGGTCGGACAGACTGAATTGCTCCACTGCTTATTCAGTAAGTCATGGAGAGGATGTGCCAGATTGTCCATAATGGATAACAGTCTGTTTAGTGACCTCCTCAAAAGAGTCCAGGTTGTAGCCAAGGACGGATCCAGCCTTGTTGATGAATCAGCCATAATCAGGTTGAATGGTCAAGTTGCTCAAGGGAACAAATGGTTTACTCTTGCTCCTATTTTCTGTACTTCTATGACCTGTCTTCAATAGCGAGGGTCATCTCATTGGATTGGCTTTGAACCAATTATTTGTTTTCAGGGTCTTCTCTCCAAAGGTAGGCTGTGCTGCAGATGGCACTCTGTAAAAGTTCCCATTTCTCTGTGACAGAGTTTCCAGGTTGCTAGGTGCTCATTTTCTTTCTCAAAGAACTTAACAAACTTCATCAGGTCTGGGTGAAACATCTTGCTAACATCAATGTGAGGGCTCCTTTCTTGCTTAGCACAATGGAATTTATTTAACTGCATTCTAATCTTGCAACATAGCAATGAGTGGTCTGTATCACAGTCTACACTATAGTAGGAACGTGTAAAAAGCACGCTGCCAAGGAATGACTGTCTGACCAAGATCAAGTCCAGCTAGCGGCAGTGTCTGGAATGAGGGTACCTCCAGGAAACCCTGTGTTGAAACTTGGTCTGGAAGTATGAATTGGTGATATATTGATCATGACATGTGCAGAATCCCAGTAATCGCTGTCTGCTCTATTAATATTGTTATTGAATTATTATTATTTTTATTATTATTATTGGTTATTGAAGCCAAATGTGTTGCCCTAGCTGAAGGTAGGCATTCACCAACTGAGAGAAACCCATAAATCCTCAAGGTTGCTAGAAATAAAGTTCACTAGTCTGCCAGGCGTTGCACCAATGAGTACTGGCTATATCAGAGGTGTGTATGATGGCATCAAGGAAACACTCAAACCCTCTGAGAGCAAGAAGGCTCTCCTCAAGTCCATCAATGGGGAAGTAATCAAAGACAGGGGCAAACAGAAGAAGAGATGGATCAAACATTACTCTGACCTCTACTCCAGAGTGAACGCTGTCACCATCTCAGTTGTGGCGCCACTGGGTGCCTGCAAACAATGGAAGAACTGGATGCAAAGCTGACTTGGAGAAGTTCAGCAAGGCCATCGGCAGCTTGGCTTCAGGGAAGGCACCAGACCCTGATGGGATTCACTCAGATATGATCAAGCACTGCATGACTACTCTACTGCATCCTCTCAGTGCTGGCAGGAAGGACCTCTACCACAGTGTGTGAGGGACACCAAGATCATTGCCCCTTACAAAAATGGTGAGAAAAGCGACTGGAACAAGTACAGATGCATCTCCCTCGTGTATGTTGTTGGTAATGTCTTTGCCTGAGGCTTCTTTGTCTGCCCATGGAAGTTGGCTTCTGTGCTGGAAGATCAACTCTGGACATGATTTTCTCTCTCTGACAACTCCAGGAAAAGAAGCCTCTCTATATCGCATGAATTGATCTCAACAAGACATTTGACTTCACCATCAGAGATGGACTCTTTCAGATCCTCTCCAATGTAAGCTCCTTGCCAAGACTACAAAGTATGATCAAATCCGTCCACAGCAACATGAAGGAAGGGAACTGTGCAGTATAACGACAGTTCTTCAGAGCCCTTTGACATAAGTAGCAGCATTAAGCAAGGCTGTGTTCTCGTCCCAATCCACTTTGGGACCTTCTTTGCCTTTCTCCTGGGACACACATGTGACACTGCAACAGAGGGGATCAACCTTCACACTAGATCAGATGGCAGGCTTTTCAACTTTGCATGCCTATGAGCCATGACCACAGTGCACAAGGCTATAATCAGAGACATGTTATTTGCTGATGATGCAGCAGTCACAACCCACACTCTGCAGCACCTCCAAAGCTTGATGGATCACTTCTCCCAGGCCTGGAAGGAAGTTGGTCTGACTACCAGCCTGAAAAA
Source organism: Mobula hypostoma (assembly GCF_963921235.1). Classification (NCBI taxonomy): domain Eukaryota; kingdom Metazoa; phylum Chordata; class Chondrichthyes; order Myliobatiformes; family Myliobatidae; genus Mobula; species Mobula hypostoma. The sequence goes on from NC_086106.1 coordinate 67,061,934, forward strand.
GACAAATGTCTTGGAACAAGACATGAAGGCACCACCAGTTATTACCATAGATAACTACAAACTGGACGTGCATCAGTTGATATACTTGGGGTCCATCATTGGTGACAATCTCTCCTTGAATGTAGAAATTGACAAGCTCATTGGGAAGGCTGCAACAACTCTTGCCTGCCTCATCACACAAGTCTGGTAGAACTCCAAACTTTCAGTCAAAACAAAGATGGCAGTGTACAACACTTGTGTCACCAGCACGTCGCTGTATAGCAGTGAGACCTGGAGAGCATATGCTAAGCAGGAGAGAAAGCTCAACACCTTTCATTTAAAGTACCTTCAGTGCATTTCCTGGAGAGACAGAGTACCGAGTGCCAAAGTTATCTCTCGTGCATTCCCCCCCACCCCCCACAAATTGTGTACACCCTACTCAGGAAGTGTTGTCTGTGTTTGCTGGGCTATGTCTACTGTGCATGCAGGCTGGCCATGTCCAAAAAGACATTCTCTAAGGTGAGCTGGATTCAGGCAAGAGAACCACTGACTTCCCGCAACTGTGCTTCAAGGCTGTCTGCAAACAGGACATAAAGGTGCTGGATGTCAACAGTAAGTCCTGGGAGGAACTTGCAGCTGACTGCACCGGATAGAGAAGCACCCTGAAACTGCACCTTAGGTCAGGCAAGGAGAAATTCCTGAAAGTAGCAGAAGACAAATGGGCCCGTAGAAAGGAACACTGCATCTCCAGCACAGCTGAGGCCACTTACAGATACAACCTTTGCCAGCTCGCATTGATCGCGTCGGCCACAGATGGCGCTGCACCAACAACATAGGCAGCTAGAATGTAATATTCATGGTCAACCTCAACCAATGGAGGATCACACATGACCTGTAAAATGAACACTATCTACACTTGATCTTAGCCAAAAGGCCGAGAAGTGATAAATGAACACTATCTGTAGCAACTCCCAATAAGGGATCTAATTCATCCCCAGTGACTGTGAAGAAGGTTGGGGATGAGGCCAACGTCTTGTGTTGTACTTCTTAAATTGGTGAGCTAGCACAGAAGATCATAAACCTTGGAGTTGCAATGAAGACGAACTAGCGCTTTAAATTCCATTCTTTTGCTTTATTTACTCCAGTTTTGAATGAATTGCACTGCCAAAGCCAGTGGGAACGAACAGAAATTCTAGGCCAGCTGATTTAAAATGTTGTCCTTTATTATATGAAGCCAGAGTAATTACTTTAGAAAACAATCACAAATTTGAATACAGCTGTTTGTTCCTAAAATTTAATCTAACCTATACACTGCCAGAACTGTCTGTTTCAAGAATCGACTTGACAGTCCATCAAACACATTTGTATTGAAAAATGCCTGAACACTTTCTAATGTGAGTCAAATGCATTTATCTCTTGAGCTCCCCCTGCATGCCAAAACTGGCATATAGCTCTTCACTATAAAAAAATCTCAAGTCTTCATCGTCCAAGTAGAAGTTAAATCCACTGAGTTATGTGAACCTGTATTAAAATGTTCGACATGCATCGCTATTTACAATGAAATGCATTGCTATTATATCCAGCTATTTAATAGCGTGCAGTGCACAATCAACCATTCCTTTTTTTCTAAAGCTATAAACTCTGTTCAGGGTTCTTATCAATCCCTTGCAGCTTTGCAAACGCTTTGTTTCTTCCTTCACTGATAAGTTTGAAGTTTTTAAAAACTGTGCAATCTAGAAATGGTGGGAAATCATCAGGATCTATTTTAAGTAGCAGGAAAATATTAACGTGAATTGATTTTTTCATCCCTTTGTGTTATTGCTGTGTCAGATGTTCCATGGGTTCAACAACCCTACAACGCTAGCAAAGGAAGTAAACAACTTTAAATTTGGCAGGAGATCCTGAACAAATTTTCTCCTGCGCATTCTGGAACGTACTGATGCCATATTTAAGTTACAGCCAAAATTTGGAGAAACAGGATAATTACCATCAGTCTCTATTCTTCTCCCATTTACTGCTAAAGACCATAACTGGTGCATTCTGAGTGCTAGAAAGAGAAAACAGAATGATACAATTTTAAAGGAGATGCAGGAACATTGGAATGTAAGGTTGTCTGTATACAAGTTTTTGGGTAGGGCAGGACAACTTGATAAATACTTCAAAAATAAACTGTTTAGGAAAAAACAGGATTCTTGGCTGTGCATTTGAGCTGAGCTGAAACTTTCAATGCCACCTCTTGAGCTTTAGCTGGAGTAGTGTCCAAATATGGGCACTGTGCTCTAGGAAGGATATCAAGTACTTGGTAAAAGGCCAGGTTAGTTCCCACTGTATACAGGGAGTAGAGGAGTGCAGTTCTAAAATTGTTCTTGTTATGGCAGAAAGGTTGCAAAGAGATTTGATAGAGGAGTTCAAAGATGTGAAGAGTTTGACAGGGAGGAATCGTTTCCATTATCAAGGCGGCTGGTAGTCAATGGACACAGATTTATGGTCAATGATAAAAGAATAAAGATACAGCAGTGCCAGCAAGCCCCCATTCCATGAATGAAACAAAGATTTTATTATGTTTGCATTCACTAGAGAAGTGGTTCTAAAGTGAATATCCATGAGGTTAACATTGATACTTCTCACCAGTTGCACTGTTTGTGACACATATGTTTTCCTTGTCTGTTCAATGCAGAGCAGGCCATTAGCAATTTGTTCTTTCTGCTCAGCAGTCAATGCTAACCCATTGTTCATCAGCAAAGTGTCTTCCAGAGAATACCAGAATAACAATGATTTCTTTGGATGCTTTCTTAGTCTACGTCCACATTAGACTGGATAATTTTGAAAACACCGGTTTCGCGTAAAAATGACAGGTGTCCACACTAGGCGTTTTTAAAAATAACTCAGTCCACATTAAAATGGATATTTGGGCGAATCTCCTCCTACTGGGCATGCACAGGACACACAGAAAACAAGCGAAGAGGAAACGATATACTTGGTGCACATTTGACTAGAAAAACTTAAAAGGAAATTGCCAAACGAAAGACTTGGTGCGCGTTTGTCCAGAAACATTTCCTACAGTCATAGTCTCTTCACTGATGAAAGGGACGACAGCTAAAACTAGATGCAATAAGGCTTGTTACTGGGCAAAAGTGGAATTTGCTGTTATCTCATTTGTTTGCCTTTACTTTTGCCATGTCTTTGTGTATTATTTTGCTGTATCTAACATGTGCAATCAATCGAGTTACTGTGCAAGATTGACAATTGCATCTGTTGAATGTTTGCACAAGCAATACATTAATAAAGCACCTTGTTAAATGTATAAAACATGTCTGCATCAGCGTTATCTTGTATTTCCATACAATGTTACAATAGGCTGTTACACATCTATTGTCAGATATTGTTGTTGTGGTGTTGGAGGCTGCGTTCAAGAAAACAATGAAATGCTGCGCTGTGGCCACCATTTGTTCCGGCACGTCATGACAGTAGTTTTAACAATAGCCGGTTACCCCATACACACTACGCCAGATATTAGGCGTTTTCAGATTTACTCACTCTGGAGAGCGTTTCTGAAAATCTCCGTTTGCGGGGGATGAAAACACTGTTTCAGTGTGGATGGAGGGTCAAAACGAAGAGACAAACCTTCGTTTACGGATTTATCTGGTCTAGTGTGGATGTAGCCTTAGAATGTGGCTTTGGTGACTGTTCTGTTTTGTAAATTCAAAACATAAAACTTATCAAAATAAAAGAAAGGGAGCCTCAGGGATGTGTAACACACATAAAAGTTGCTGGTGAACGCAGCAGGCCAGGCAGCATCTCTAGGAAGAGGTACAGTCGACGTTTCAGGTCGAGACCCTTCGTCCTGAAATTCCAGCATGTGCAGATTTCCTTGTGTTTGCGTCTTAGGGATGTGTCTCTTGTTTCGCTTTTACTTTTAGCGAGCCATGCATGTAAATATGGTGCCACATAATTCTTATTGTATTTGTATTTTATTTACAGATTCAGCACGGAATAACGGCCAATGGGAGTTTGGAGTGGAAAAGTAAAGGTGACTTCACCCAGGTCAAGCAGAGAGCAAAAAAAAAAAGTTTTGTAGCTGACTTTTCGGAGCTTGAACAGGAGCTTGTATATAACTGCCATCAGGGCTATGTTAGTCATGGTGGATTTTCAATATGCAGATAGATTTGGAAAATCAAGTTAATGCTGGATCCCAAGACAGGGAATTTGTGGAATGCCTCTAAGACGGCTTTTTGGAGCAGCTTGTGACTGAGCTCATTTGGGAACCAGCAGTTCTGGACTGGATACAATTAGGTAGCTAACCTTGGTCACAATAATGATTCCATTTACCCTGCAGTTTGAGAGGGAGAAGCTAAAGTTAGATGTATCAGTACTACAGTGGAGTAAAGGAATTACAGAGGCATGAGAAAGGAGGAGTTATATTCTTGAGGAGGAGTTGTAGAAAGGATCTCCTGTGGACATGAGTTGAGAGTTAAAGAGGACATGAGTTGAGAGTTAAAGTGCAAAAGTTTTGGGCTAACATGAGAAGGAAATTCTTTACTCAGAGAGTGGTAGCTGTGTGGAACGAGCTTCCAGCAGAAGTGGTTGAGGCAGGTTCGATATTGTCATTTAAAGTTAAATTGGATAGCTATATGGACAGGAAAGGAACGGAGGGTTATGGGCAGAGTGCAGATCGGTGGGACTAGGTGAGAGTAAACGTTCAGCATGGACTAGAAGGGCCAAGATGGCCTGTTTTTGTGCTGTAATTGTTATATGGTTTATATGGTTATATGGTGTTCAGTGGTGCACCTTGGTGGAATCAGTTTGGCAGTTGTGGACTGTATCACACTGGGTCAAGAGACTGAGTGCAGAAGAGTGGTGGACAAATTTGTTGAGTAGTGTGCAGTTCAACATCGCTAAGACAAAGGAATTGGTGGTGGTCTTCTGGAAGGTGAAACACCCTGCATTCCCATCTCCACCAAGGGAGCAGATGTGGAAGTCGTCTGGGACTATAGATACCTGGGAACTCACTTGGACAATAAACTGGACTGGGCTAAATATACAGGGGCTCCATACAAGAAGAGACAGAGCCAACTGTACTTCTTGAGAAGGCTCCGGCCAGTCAACATCTGCAGCACTATTCTGCAGATGTTCTACAGTCGGTGGTGGCTAACATTCGATTCTACACTGTTGTCTGCTGGAGTAGCAGGGTGAGAGCAGCCTTCGCCAAGAAGATTGATAAGCTCGTGAGGAAGGCTGGTTCTGTTCTGGGGGTGGAACTGGATTCCCTGGTGGAGGCTCAATACTCCATCCTGCTTAGCGATAAACTCCAAATCAATATTGAATGCATTATATATATATATATATATAGATAGATATATATAGTATACATACAGTATGCCATATATTACAACTACTATATTATCACCACAGCATAATAGATTTTAAACTGTCCCATTCAAGCTTAAAGATTTAATTGCTGTGGAGGATTTCTTACTCTTAATCTTGTGGGATAACTTTTTCCTTACAATGGGGTATCACTCTGCTTGGTTTGAGACAGTGAAACAATCTCAGTTTCTGGTGTCTCTTCCATGGTGGTTGTAAGAGTTGGCTTTGGGACTGCAGGAAGTGATTCTGATAGCTCTGGATACCTTTCTTCTGGACGTGTTGGCAGCAGAAATAATGCATGGCAAGCTGCTCAATCTTCTGATCTAAAGCAGGCCACCAGACAAAGCTTCGAGCCAGTGCTTTCATTTTGACTACACCTAGATGACTGGCATGTAGCTCCTGCAACACTTTTGCACTCATGTTGGATGGTAGAATAACTCTCAATCCTTACACAAGGCAACCCCAGTCAAAGGCAAGTTTATCCTGGCACCGGTAAAAATTGGAGAACTAGGTTTCCTGCTGCACACTCCAGCCATTTTGGGTGGCCATGTAGAACTGAGACATGGTTCTGGTTTTGCTTTGGATCATCTCTGCCATAATAGGGAGATTTTTGATTTGATTTAGAGAGAATACATCAAGTAGAGTGTCCTGTTTTGTAAAATTTTCAGCTATTTCCCATTCCAAGGGTAAATAGGGCAGTTCATTAGCATTTCCATGATTGGTTGTCCTCTTGAAATCGATCTTGTAATAGTGTCATCTGAGAACCAGAGCCCATCCCTGCATTTGTGCTGCTGCTGTTGGTGGAACATTTTTCTGTGGATTGAAAATGGACACTAGTGGTTGATAATAAGTAACAAGGGTAAACTTTCTCTCATACAAGAATTGGTTGAAATGTTTTACACCCCAAACCAGACTCAAAGCCTCTCTGTCAATATGTGTATAAGTTTTCTCAGCAGTGGTAAGGTAATGTGATACATAGGCTATGGGACATTCACTTCCTTCACTCACAACATGTGACATGAGTGCACCTATACCATAACGCAAGGGGTTTCAGGCAAGCTTCACTGGACAATGTGCGAGTTAAGTGTTTGATGTAACCCTTTCTTTTACCTTTTTGAAAGCTACCTCACACTGCCATTTCATCCTGATCAGTAGTAATGAGTTCAAGGGGTGGAGCACAGTAGCCAGGTTTGGCAGGAACTTGTTATAGTAATTGAAAAATCGTAAAAAGGAATATAGATGTGAAATGCCCTTTGGCATTGGGGCATCCTCCACTGGTTGAATTTGTACACTTGTATACAGTAATTATTGTGCATCAATGGTGTGACCACAGTAAGTGACGCTTGTTTTAGAGCAGGGGTTCCCAACCTTTTTAAGGCCATGGATCCCTACCATTTACTGAGGTGTCCATGGACCCCAGGTTGGAACTCCCTAGTTTAAATAATTCACTCTTGTTGCATTGTGCTCTGAAGCCATAATCTTCTAATCTTTTTAACTTTGTCTTGAGGTTTTGTAGATGCTCCTTGCCATCCTTACTGGAAATAATGATGTCATCCAGGTAATAGTGAGTATCCAGGATCCTTGCATCACCTGGTCGATAGCTTTCTGCCAGAGTGCAATTGTAGATGCGACTCCAGAAATAAGCTTATTATTGTGATAATGCCCTTTATGAATGCCTATAGTGAGAAACCCTTGGACTCTTCTTCCATCTTGATCTGGCCTAAGCTAAGTCCATTTTGCTGAAGTGTTTCCCTCCAGAAAGGTTTATAAAGATATCCTCTATCCTGGGCAGAGGATATTGATCTAATTTCAGAACTGCGCTGATGGAAATCTTAAAATCACCACAGATCTTGGTTGACCTATTCTTCTAAGCTACTGGGACCATTGGCATTGTTCATGGGCTCCATTCAACCTCGGAAAGAATTCCTTCTGCTTTCCTCAATCTAGTTCACTGGCTACTTTATTACGGATGGTATAAGGATCCAGATGGGCTTTGTCAAACATGGGTGTTGCATTTTCATTTAGCATTATTTTACCCTTCATATGTTTGAGTTTTCCAGTACCATATTTGAACACTGATGTCGCATCATCCAGTACCTTCCTTAATTCACTTTCAGCTGACTCTTTTGTAGGTCATTTGGCATGCAAATGGTGGATGGATCTCCAGTCAAGTTGTAGTTGTCTCAGCCAATCATGTCCTCACAATGCTAGCCATCCTTTTGGTTTCAGCCACATCCAAGCCCAATGTACCTTGTTGGTTGTTGTGTTATTTACAAATGTTATTCCCAAAAGAGTTATTTTCTCCTGTAAAATACTTAGGTGATACCTGCAAGCCTCAGTTCAGTATCTTTGAAATGGCATTCAAATGAATATTGTGTAATGACAGAAACAGCCAAGCCAGTGTCCAATTCTATTTTAATTAATTTGCTGTTCTGTTCTGGTGGAAGCCATATTCCTTGTCTATTGTTAGTTTTCACGAAATCTCAAGACTACCCAGACCTTGTCACTCTTATCATTATCAGATTTTTCATCAACAACATGCATATTAGTGCTCTTTTTGAAACTGCATCTTGACTTTTTATCTATTTCTCTTCCCTGTCCAGACCATTTATTTTTGTCTGCCTGACGAACTGTTTGTATGTGTCCTACTTTGATGCATCTTCTGCAAGTTTCACCTTTAAATCTGCATTGGTTTGGTGTACTGTATGTGAGCCCCTACCACAATGGTAACACAATTTCTTCAGCTCGGCCAGTTTCTGTTTAGATGTTGCAATTGTGTTCATGCTCATTTTCATTCCTGACTGCAATTCAACTGCGTCTCTATCTGCTGTTTCCATTCGTACAGCTTTTTCAACTGCTTTTTTAAATGTACGTTGAGCTTCAGTTAGGAGCAATTTTTGAATGCTCTCCTATATCATTCCACAAATTTTGACAGGGTACCACACAGGAGGCTGCTTAATAAGCTACAACCCCATGGTATTACAGGAAAGGTTCCAAAATGGATAAAGGAGTGGTTGATTGGCAGAAGGCAAAAAGTGGGAATAAAGGGAGCCTTTTCTGGCTGGCTGCCGGGGACTAGTGGTGTTCCTCAGGGGTCTGTGTTAGGACCAACTCTTTTTATGTTATGTGTCAATGATTTGGATGATGGAAATGATGGCCTGTTGCAAAGTTTGCAGATGATATTAAGATAGGTGGAGGGGCAGGTAGTTTTGAGGAAGTAAAGAGGTTACAGTTGGACTTAGGAGAATGGGCAAAGAAATGGCAGATGGAATACAGTGTCAGGAAGTGTATGCACTTTGGTAGAAGAAATGAAATGGTTGACTATTCTTTAAATGGAGAGAAAATACAAAAAAACTGAGGTGCAAAGGGACTTGGGAGTCCTTGTGCAGGATTCCCTAAAGGTTAATTTGCAGATTGAGTCTGTGGCGTGGAAGGGAAATGCAATGGTGGCATTCATTTCAAGAGGACTAGAATATAAAAGCAAGGATGTAATGCTGAAGCTTAATAAAGCAGTGCTGAGGTCTCATTTGGCATATTGTGAGCAGTTTGGGGCCCCTTATCTTAGAAAGGATGTGCTAAAACTGAAGTAGCTTCAAAGAAGGTTTGCAAAAATAATTCTAGGATTGAATGGCTTGTCATATAAAGAGTGTTTGTTGGCTCTGGGTTTTTATTTGCTGGAATTCAGAAGAATGAGGGGTAACCTCACTGAAAGCTATTGAATGATGAAAGGCCTTGATATCGTGGATGTGGAGAGGATGTTTCCTGTGATGGGGAAGTCTAAGACCAGAGGACACAGCCTCAAAATGGAAGGTGTCCTTTTAGAATGGAGATCAGGAGGGATTTCTTTAACCAGAAAATGGTTTATCTGTGGAATTCTTTGCCACACACAGCTGAGGAGGCAAAGTCTTCATGTATGTTTAAGGCAGACGTTGATAGATTCTTGATCGATCAGGACATAAAGGACATGGAGAGAAGACAGGAGATTGGAGCTGAGAGGAAAATTGGATCAGCCATGATGAAATGGTGAAGCAGACTCAATGACCCAAATGGTCTAATTCTGCTCCTATGTCTTATGGTCTAAGTGATCTCTCATTGCATCTTTAAGCCCATCACTGAACTGACAATGCTTTAATTCAGCCATGTGCTCTGAAGTGGACTCCCCTTTGATTCTGCTTATGAAAACTAAACCATTCTGCAATCAACAGTGGTTTCAATTTTAAATGCTCTTGCATTACTTTCATGATATCAGCAAGTGCCTTTAATCCAATGCACTTGCTTTGCATTGACTATTTCATTTACTACAAAATACTGCTCAATTCACTCTGAAAACAACATCCAATTATCTCTTGTGTAATCAAACACATCTGTTGTTCTGATGTAGACAATCATTTCTGCCTTTTCTCTATGATTATTATCACCCAGTGCTCACTGTTTATGAATCTATGAATTCCATCCATTTTCTGCCTCATTTTAAGTCAAGTTTTTCTTCTCTTGCGAAGAAAGAAAAAAAGGTGCTGCAATTTTTTTTTTAATTACTTGAATGTATTGCTGCACTTTTTAATTGGAACATCTCACTGTGCTTCAACAGGTAGATAGTCATCTTGGAATCTTTTAAAATTTCCTTGTCGCCATTTCAAGACATAAAACTAATCAAAGTAAAAACAAAGGACCCTGACAGATGCGTATCTAGTTTCGTTTTTACTTTGGCGAGGTGTGCATATGATGTGCTGGTGTCCTGACACATCCCATTCATGTACTTTTACGTATAACTCATAGTGAATTATTTAAACAAAAAAAGAGTGTTTGATTCAACATTATATTTACAAAATTACTCCAATAGTACTGAAATATTAAATACACAACAGAGATGAATCCATCAGTATCTTTCCTTCATCGTCACACAGCCTGCCCTTTTTCCAGCCATGCATGCAGAGGCAGTGTAACCTGAAACTGAGCCTTCTTGGCTTAAGAATGCTCAAGCTAATGCAAGATCATCAGCAGTCAACAATCCAAAGTTAACTGCCTCACTGCAGTCATGTTGCTGCTATTGTTGAAGCGTCTCAGAGGGGCAACAGGTTGCACAAATAAATATCATGAAATGGAATCATTATTACAATACCGTATGAATATAAGTGCTTTAATTTTTGTTTAAATATTTAAGACCCTTCAATTACGCTTTTTCATATTTGAGGGAATGCAAGGGTGGACAATATTATTGAAATAGAAGGCAAGGAGTAAGCTGTTCAGAATGAGGATATAAGGACTTAAAATCTATAAATTATAAACAATAAATAAATACTGTAAATAAAAAAGAATAATGATGTAATCTTTATGGATCATTCAGAAATCTGATGGTGGAGAGGAAAAAGCTGTTTATAAGTAATTAAATGTGGATCTTCATGCTCCTGAATTTCCTGCCTGATGATAGTAATGAGAAAGGGATATGTCTTGGTTGCTGAGGGTTCTTATTGATGGATGCTGTAGCACCACTTCTTGAAAATGTCCTTGATGGTGGAGAAGCTTGTGCCCATGATGGTGCTGACTGAGTCTGAAACCCTATATGGCTCTTGCAATCCTGTGCACTGCAGGCTCCACACCTGATCGTGCTGCAAACAACCAGAATGATCTCCATGGTACATCTATGAAAATTTTTATGTGTATTTGGTGACATTCAAAATCTCCTCAAGCTCTTAACATGATGGAGCCATAGCTGTATTTTCTTCCTGATTGCATCCATGTGTTGGGCCTAGAACAGATCCTCTGAGATGTTGGTATCCGGGAACTTGCAGCTGCTCTCTCTTTTCACAGTTGACCCCTTAATGAAGATCGGTGTGAATTCTCCCAACTTCCCCTTCCTGAAGTCCACAGTCATTTCCCTGGTTTTGCTGATATTGAGTACAAGGTTGTTATTGCAATACCACTCATCCAGTTGATTTATCACACTCCTGTAAGCCTCCTCGTTCTTAAAGATATTATGAAAATTGATGTCCCGTTTAACAAAGTAATTGAGAAGTTGCAAAATCATCTTAATGCAACTCCCTCAGCGGTAGCGGTAGATTACAATTTTATAACTTACAAGTTCTAAGAGGACAAGAATGAAAATCAGAAACCATTTTGTTCCTTTGAAAGACCTTTCATAGCATTACAGCTTTGACAAGTTTCATGATTGTGCAACTGTATGGATTAATGGATGAGAATATCCAGTCCATGTAATTTAATGTTCAAGAATTTACATAAAACAGGCCTCTGATCTCTTAAAATGTGAAGGAATTTTGGCGTGACAGAACATTAGTATAAACGTGGACTATTAAGGCAGGAGCAATGTTAGGAGCGCAGATATCGTATCTGGGTTACATTACCATGAATGAAGCAGAAAGGAAATGGAAACTTTGCTGCCATTGCAATGGGAATCATTCAGAGATGTGAATCAGTTCAGAGCATCATGATATTTCAGTTGTAGAAAGCAAAGACATATAATCTCATGTATGAGGGCGAAACAGAATGTAGGAAGCCTAAGCTGTGATGTTCAAATAGTATCTAAATACAAGGGGAAAGTTTATGTGGAGGTTTGTATAAGCATTTTTCATATATTACATAAATTATTAGTGAGGATGAAGATGCTATTCCAATGTTACAGAATAATAATCGAAACATTATTGTGAATATTGAAACAGTTGCAGATTGCTCCATCATGGTGTAGGACAGGTTTAGTGAGGTGCATTAGTAAGCCTAATGAGTACACATTCTTCATATAACTCAAACTTACTGTTGCATATATTTGGTACCTTTACAAGGTAGCAGTGCAATGAGTGTGACAAGTAAGTGCTTTTGAGATATTGTCTCCAGAGGTCAAGTAAATAGTATAACTTAGCTATTATGAATAGCAATTTTATTCTCCCTCCCTTGTGGTGACAGTCATCTGGTTGGAGTCTGGACCACATCCAATACTTAATCTTTCTGGGAACACAGAAAAAAATGCTAAATTTAATAACTATTTTTCTGAAGTAATTTTCCCAGATCACTTGTGCTTTTTTGTCTGCATACTTCCTGCAGATGGGTGGGGCCCTGGAAACAACAACAATTTTTGCTTGCTTTACCAATGAAAACAAATGGAGTTCGTTATTTTGGCATTAATTTTACTATCAGCAAAAAATATATTAATGATTAACTTTCATATAATATTTATGTAATAAATTTAATGTACAAAATTTACAGTATGTAGTAGACAGCTGTCAATCCCAGGGGATCATGGGTTTGTGCCTTTGGAGCAGCAGTCCCCAACCACCGGGCTGCGGACCGGTACCGCGCCGCAGAGCATGCTCTACTGGGCTGCAAGGAAACAATATGATTTGGCGATATGAGTCAGCTGCACCTTTCCTCATGCCCTGTGACGGCCACTGTTGAGCCATTACGCATGCGAGGTTATTACCTGCGCATCATCCACTTCAGCGTGGGAAGAAGATCAACTCCTCGAGCTTGCAAATGACAGTGGGCTGAAAAGTATTTTTGACATAACATCTCTGCCGGCATTATGGATCAAAGTCAAGGCTAAATATCCTGAGATAGCCACAAAAGCACTGAAAACGTTGCTTCCATTTCTAACGTATCTCTGCAATGAATGCAACGAAAACTAAATTGCGGAATAGACTGGACATTAGGAACCCCGTTGGAGTATCGCTGTCTCTCGTCACCCTTCGATAGGACTGTCTTGTTGCAGGGAAACAAGCCCAGGGCTCCCACTGATTCAGCGATATTGGTGTGTTGCAATGATTTTATATTTTCATACGGGGAAAACATGTGCTGCGTGTTTAATATCCTAACGATACTTAAAATGTTATGATTCTATTGACTTGTATAACTATATAACAATTACAGCAAGGAACAGGCCATCTCTGCCCTTCTAATCCATGCTGAATGCTACTCTCACCTAGCCCCACCCACCTGCACTCAGCCCATAACCCTCCATTCCTTTCCTGTCCATATACGTATCAAATTTTTCTTTAATATCAAACCTGCCTCTCCCACTTCTACTGGAAGTTTGTTCAAGACTTACTTCAAGCTCCCCTGTCCTCCCCTGATAATTGACTTATCACTATATTCATGCGAGGAAAATATGCGCTGTGTGTTTAATATTGAATTCGTTAGATAAACCCTTTTAGAAACGAAATTGAGTGTATTAGCTAATTATCATCTATATTCCGATTGTGATTAACACCCCCCCGAACAAAATCGCCAAAAACGATTTGTAGAAAAAAAATCGTACACGCATGCACAAGTTACGCATGTGCACTGGTGTCCGCACAAGGCTTCGTGGTCATTGTAGTCTTTTCGGGGAAAACCCAGCGTATTTGACTGTTACTCTTGTCCGTTGACAACCCTATCCCCCCCACCCCCGGTCGGCCGGTCCACAAGAATATTTTCAATATGAAACCCGTCCGCAGTGCGAGAAAGATTGGGGACCCCTGCTTTGGAGGACTGTGTCTTCTCCAGGGCGTGAAGGTTTGAAAAACCAGCTGTTGTCCATACAGTGGGATCCCCCTCTCCACATCACTGATGTAGTCCAAGGGAAGGGCAAGTGCCGATACAGTTTGGTACCAGTGTTGTCACAGAGGTTGCCAGAGTGAAGTTGTAAACAACATCAAGCTGCCTTAGGGACCCCGGCTCCTGATTTCTTCCTCAGGGTTTACAACTCCCGAAGTCTTTCCCATGAGTGGGCAGGGCTGCAAGGCAGCGGAGGTTTAAAATCAGAGTTTTCCTTCTCCTAGGTGGGCTGCTGACCAAGGTTGACGAGCCCACCTGCCCAAAGCAACTGGTTTAGAGGCACCAGTAGTCCACCTTAGCCCCTTTCCTTGTCAGTGACAAAGTTCCACCGAGCCTAGTAGCCAAGCCACACATGAAGGCCAAGAATTGGGACTTGACTGTCAGAGGCTGTTAGAGATGCACATCATTTGGAGCACTTTATAGGTAATGGGAGCTTATTCCTACCACCACCCCCGGCTATGACAACCTGAGGAATGTAGTAATGTAAACATAATACATTTTTGCAATATAATTACAGTTGATGAAGACTGAATTAAACAGTACAAGACTAACTCTATACTTAAAAGTAATTCTGAACATACAGTAGTTAGGTATTAGAGCCAGCTTTGGTGCCCATTTTTGGAACTGGTGGAAGTTGAGTATATTGAATTAATCCTGACGAGACAGTAAAAACAATGCTGATGCCAGACTTGGGAAAGGTAAATCCAGGAGGAACCAAGGGAATGCTCAAGATCGTATTTACATAATTGTGCAGCAGACATTTGATGGACAAAATGAACAGACTTAAGCTTAAGTTTATTTTTGCAGGATGTGTTTATTATTGGTGGTTACTTAATTGTGTTTGAGAAAATAAGGTTTATGTTCTATATCCTCAGTAACTAAAACATAGTCCAATTCCTTTAAATCATACCAATTAACATTCTTGAGCCAACAGAATTTTGGAATCCTCCTCAGAGGATTGCAGATATGTGGAATTAGCAGTAATTAATTCATTGTGGAGCAAAACCTCTTTTACAAATGAGACCCGTATCAAGTTAAATGCTGTATTTTTTAAACTAGTGAAAGTATTTCAATTTATGATTGAACCTGTATTATTCTGGGTCAGTTATGCTGATGCTGTAGAGATGTAGTTTTAAAACTAGTGTAATCAGCCAAAATGCAAAATCATTGAGTCCAAACACGGGTTAATTTGGAGAGAATGGTTGAAAATCTGTACTCAGAATTGAATTCTCCAATTTAAGGATTTCATCTATGACTTTGGCTCAGTTTTCTCATACTCCATTAGCACAGACTGACCTGCTGGGTATGTGCTGTAATCTTGTTATTAGCAACAAATAAGACTGGCAAAGAAGCATAACTGGCTGTTTACATGTTACACAAAGAGCCGAAGCATTCAAACCTTTCGAGGTAAAGAAGTTGGCAAAAACTGTGTGCCTGAACTATCCAGGCAAATCCAACAATTTATTGTCATAGAGAACTACAGTGCAAAAACAGGCTCTTGGCCTGCTTAGTCCATGTTCAACTATTATTCTGCACAGTCCCATCAACCTGCACCTACACCATAGCCCCCATACCTCTTCCATCCATGTACCTTTCCAAACTTCTCTTAAATGTTGAAATTGAACCCGCATTCACCATCTCCGCTGGTAGCTTGTTTCATGCTCCCACTGCCTTCTGAGTGAAAAAGATACCCCTCATGTTCCCCTTAAATATTTTGCCTTTTACCTTTAACATACAGAGAGGCTTTGAGGAAAGAGAAGCAGAATAAACGGTGTAAAGGTAGTAAGGCAGAAGGGTTGAAGTGTGTGTACCTCAATGCAAGAAGCATCAGGAACAAAGGTGATGAACTGACAGCTTGGATACATACATGGAATTATGATGTAGTGGCCATTACAGAGACTTGACTGGCACCAGGACAGGAATAGATTCTCAATATTCCTGAATTTCAGTGCTTTAAAAGGGATAGAGAGGGCGGAAAAAGGGGAGGAGGGGTGGCATTACTGGTCAGGGATACTATTACAGCTACAGAAAGTGTGGATAATGTAGCAGGATCCTCTTTTGCGTCAGTATGGGTGGAAGTCAAGAACAGGAAGGGAGCAGTTACTTTAGTGGGGGTATTCTATAGGCCCCCTGGTAGCAGCAGAGATGCAGAGGAGTGAAGCACCTTCAATAACTCCAAAAGACTGAGGTTGTGTAAAATACTGAAAGGCTTTTATTCGCTGTACAATACGACCTCCATGCGAGGTGTCTGCCCCTGGACTGAGGGGGAGGGGCAAGACAAAATCACCTTTATTCAGGACTCTGTGGGAGGAGCCACAGGGGCAGTCAGCAGAGGGGGGTGTCCAGACAGTTAACCTAGTTACAACATATATATGGTTTACCACATTCACCCCTCCTTTTTTTAAAAAGAGTCCCACGGGATGAAGTGACTGACAATATTTAAAACAAGTATATTTACAGGTCAAGTCTATCAGGCGGTCGAGTCCGTCGCTGTGATCTACGTAGCACCGCTGGTGATTGCATCGGCGACATTGGTTGTGCTGGCTCCGGCCTGACTTGAGGTGCCAGCATGTTAGACGTTGGTAATCCCTCGTGCGTGTGCGTTGCACCCGGTATGGGAGTGTCGTGTGGTGTCTGTATAGGGCTTGGAATGCGCGGTGTCTTGTGGGTACATACATCAGTGGCTATGGGGTCAATAGTCACCACGGAGTGTTCAGGGTAGGGGCCCGCTGCTCCTGTGGGTGCCCGGTCGCGGATGGAGACCGTGTCCTCCCGCCTATCAGGTAAAACCACATAGGCATACTGGGGGTTCGCATGAAGTAAGTGAACCCTCTCGACCATCGGGGAGTATTTACTGCTCCTCGCATGTTTCTGAAGCAGCACTGGCCCCGGGGACGTCAGCCAAGTTGGTAAGGTGGTTCCAGTGGTCGATTTTCTGGGAAAAGAAAAGAGCCGCTCATGAGGGGTGGCATTGGTGGCCGTGCATAACTGGGAGCGGATGGAGTGGAGTGCCTCGGGAAGGACCTCCTGCCAGAGACAGACGGGCAGTCCCTTTGACCTGAGGGCTAAGAGTGTGGCTTTCCACTCCGTGGCATTCTCCTTCTCCACCTGTCCATTTCGCCGGGGATTATAGCTCCTGGTCCTACTGGTTGCAATTCGCCTAGCCAGTAGATATTGGCGCAGCTCATCACTCATAAACGAGGACCCTCTGTCACTGTGGATATAGCATGGCTATCCGAACAGAGTGAAGAGCTTGCGTAGGGCTTTTATAACTGACGTGGTAGTGGTGTCGGGGCAGGGGATGGCGAAGGGGAACCGCGAGTACTCGTCAATTACGTTAAGAAAGTACACATTGTGGTCGGTGGAGGGAAGGGGACCCTTAAAGTCAATACTCAGTCGCTCAAAGGGGCGGGTGGCCTTGATGAGTGGTGCCTTTTCGGGTCGGTAGGAGTGCAGTTTGCACTCTGCGCAGACTTGGCAGTCCCTGGTCATCGTCCTGATCTCCTCAAGGGAGTAGGGCAGGTTCCGGGCTTTCACGAAGTGGAAAAGCTGGGTGACTCCCGGGTGGCAAAGGTCTACATGTAGGGCGTATAGCCGGTCGATCTACGCGCTGGCACATGTTCCCCGGGATAGGGCATCGGAAGGCTCGTTGAGCTTCCCAGGTCTGTACATGATGTCATAGTTGTAGGTGGAGAGTTCGATTCGCCACCTCAGAATTTTATCATTTTTGATTTTGCCCCGCTGTTGGTTATTAAACATGAATGCGACTGAGCGCTGGTCAGTTAGCAGGGTGAACCTTTTGCTGGCAAGATAGTGCCTCCAGTGCCTAATACCTTCCACTATGGCCTGGGCCTCTTTCTCCACCGCAGAGTGCCGAAATTCAGGGCCTTGAAGAGTACGGGAGGAGAACACCACCGGTCTTCGCCCTGGTTGAGGGTAGCAGCCAGTGTGAAGTCAGAGGTGTCACTCTCTACTTGGAAGGGAATGGCCTCATCCACCACATGCATTGCTGCTTTGGCAATGTCCCCTTTTATGCAGCTGAAGGCCGTGTGGGCCTCGGCTGAGAGGGGGAATGTGATGGACTTGACCGGGGGCGGGCCTTGTCTGCGTAGTTAGAGACCCATTGGGCGTAATATAAAAAGAAGCCCAGGCACCTTTTGAGGGCTCTGAGGGTGTTGGGAAGAGGGAGTTCCAACAGGGGGCGAGTACGGTCGGGGTCAGGGCCAATGACTCCATTCTCCATGACACACCCAAGGATAGCAAGTCGGGTGGTCCCGAATACACACTTGTGCTTGCTATAGGTGAGGTTGAAGGTTTTGGCCGCTTGGAGAAATTTTTGGAGGTTGTTGTCGTGATCCTGCCAGTGGTGACCGCAGATGGTGATGTTATCCAGATATGGGAACTTGGCCTTCAGTTAGCACTGGTCCACCATCCGATCCATCGCCCTCTGGAAGACAGATACACCATTCGTGACACCGAAGGGGATGTGCAGGAATTGATAAAGCCTGCCGTCCGCCTCGAAGGCGGTGTAAGGGCGGTCCTCCCAGCGGATGGGGAGCTGATGGTAAGCGGATTTTAGGTCTATGGTCGAGTACACCTTGTACTGTGCTATTTAAATGACCATATCCGCGATGCGGGGCAGAGGGTACACGTCGAGCTGCGTGAACCTATTGATGGTCTGGCTATAGTCCACGACCATCCTAATCTTCTCCCTGTTCTGAACAACGACACCTGCACCCTCCAAGGACTTGTGCTTGCCTCAGTGACCACCCTCCCTAAGCAGCCGCTGCACCTCCGACTTAATGAAAGCTCTGTCCCCCGCGCTGTATCTCCTGCTTTTAGTTGCCACAGGTTTACAGTCAGGGGTCAGGTTGGCGAACAGCGATGGGGAAGGGATCCTGAGGGTGGAGAGGCTGCAAGTGGCGTCGGTAGTGTGGCAGTGGGCATGGTGTTGGGTGGGATGTGCGGGTCGGTGTGTGTGTGTGGTCAGGAGCGGGGTATGTGACGTATCCCTACAAAACTGGGGATTTATGACAGTAATTGGTGGGAGGGGCCTGTCACACTTCATTGTCACACTTTTCAGGTGGCTCTGGAAGTCGAGCCCCAACAGCACAGGGGCACACAGTTGAGGCAAGACCAGTAACTTAAAGTCTCGATATTCTGTGCCCTGCACCACTAGTGTCACTACACAACCCCCCCCGGATGGGTGTTGTATGCAACCCGGAAGCCATGGTGACCCTCTGACTTAGCGGCCGTATCACGAGTCCGCAATGCTGCACCGTGTCCGGGTGGATAAAACTCTCCGTGCTGCCTGTGTCAAACAGGCAGCTTGTCCTGTGCCCCTCCACCAGGATGTCCATCATTGACCTTGCGAGCTGGTGAGGAGTGCTTTGGTCGAGAGTCACGGAAGCCAGGGTTGAGTCGCTGTCTTGGTCCGGCGTGGTGGGGTGCCCAGTGAGCAGCCGTTGGTCGTAGGCGGTGGGAGGTGACGCCGGTCAAGATGGCCACCCCATGTCTCGCACGTGGTGGCGGCATGCAAGCAAGATGGCGACCCCCATGTTTCGCACGCAGCGCTGCTCGATCCCGCTCGCGGTTTGGACTTACAGACCTTGGCAAAGTGGCCCTTCTTTCCGCAGCTGGAGCAGGTAGCTTCTCGGGCTGGGCAGCGTTTCTGGGGATGCTTCTCCAGTCCGCAGAAGTAGCACTTCGCGGACTCGCGACTGGCGGCAGCCGATGTTGATTCGCCTGTGGGTTGTGGGGTCTGCGGCGCCCACGAGGCCGTCGGGGGATCATGTGCCTAGAGAGCCTCAGAGTTGTGCAGAGCAGCCTCCAGCGTGCCGACCAGTTCGATCGCCGAACTTAAGGTAAGATCGGCTTTTTCCAACAGCTGCTGGCGCACATACACTGACCTGGTCCCCGTGATGAAGGCGTCTCTCATTAGGAGTTCTGCATGCTGCGCCGCCGTCAGCTCCTGGCAATTGCAGGCTCGCACGAGTGTCCACAGGGCCTGGACGAACTCAGCACTTGATTTCCCGGGCCGTTGTTGCCGTGTCGCTAAGCGATGTCGTGCGTAGACGCTGTTTATCGGCCGCAGGTATTGTCCTTTGTGTGCGCTCATTGTGCCGTCGTAGCTCGGCTGGTCTCTAATCAGTGAATAGACCCGTGGACTGACCCTGGAGAGTAGAACTCTGTGCTTCGCTACGGGGTCGGTCGCTTTAATCTCCTCTAGGTATGCTTCGAAGCAGGCCAGCCAGAGTTCAAAAGCGTTTGCAGCTTCAGGCGTTTGTGGATCGAGTTCTAACTTGTCGGGTCTCAGAGCATGTTCCATGCTTTAAAATGTACAGCGAAAAAAATTGAAGCACCTTCAATAACTCCAAAAGACTGAGGTTGGGTAAAATACTGAAAGGCTTTTATTTGCTGTACAATACGACCTCCATGCTGAGTGTCTGCCTGGACTGGAGTGTCTCCCTGGACTGAGGGGGAGGGGCAAGGCGAAACACCTTTATACAGGACTCTGTGGGAGGAGCCACAGGGGCAGTCAGCAGAGGGCCGTGTCCAGACGGGTAACCCAGTTACAACATATATATGGTTTACCACAAGGAGTAGATTGGGAGGCAAATTTTGGAAAGGTGCAAAAATAACAGGGTTGTTATCATGGGTGACTTTAACTTCCCTAATATTGATTGGCACCTGATTAGTTCCAAGGGTTTAGATGGGGCAGAGTTTGTTAAGTGCGTCCAGGATGGATTCCTGTCACAGTATGTGGACAGGCCAACTCGGGGGAATGCCGTACTAGATCTAGTACTAGGTAATGAACCGGGTCAGGTCACAGATCTCTCAGTGGGTGAGCATCTGGGGGACAGTGACCACCGCTCCCTGGCCTTTAGCATTATCATGGAAAAGGATAGAATCAGAGAGGACAAGAAGATTTTTAATTGGGAAAGGGCAAATTATGAGGCTATAAGGCTAGAACTTGTGGGTGTGAATAGGATGATGTTTTTGCAGGGAAATGCACTATGGACATGTGGTCGATGTTTAAAGATCTCTTGCAGGATGTTAGGGATAAATTTGTCTCGGTGAGGAAGATAAAGAATCGTAGGGTGAAGGGACCATGGGTGACAATTGAGGTGGAAAATCTAGTCAGCTGGAAGAAGGCAGCATACATGAGGTTTAGGAAGCAAGGATCAGATGGGTCTATTGAGGAATATAGGGAAGCAAGAAAGGAGCTCAAGAAGGGGCTGAGAAGAGCAAGAAGGGGGCATGAGAAACATAGAAAACATAGAAACATAGAAAATAGGTGCAGGAGTAGGCTATTCGGCCCTTCGAGCCTGCACCGCCATTCAGTATGATCATGGCTGATCATCCAACTCAGAACCCTGTACCAACCTACCCTCCATACCCCCTGATCCCTTCAGCCACAAGGGCCATATCTAACTCCCTCTTGAATATAGCCAATGAACTGGCCTCAACTGTTTCCTGTGGCAGAGAATTCCACAGATTCACCACTCTCTGTGTGAAGAAGTTTTTCCTAATCTCGGTCCTAAAAGGCTCCCCTTTATCCTCAAACTGTGACCCCTCGTTCTGGACTTCCTCAACATCGGGAACAATGTTCCTGCATCTAGCCTGTCCAATCCCTTTAGGATTTTATGCGTTCCAATCAGATCCCCCCTCAATCTTCTAAATTCCAACGAGTATAAGCCTAGTCCATCCAGTCTTTCATCATATAATTCCTGCCATCCCAGAAATCAATCTGGTGAACCTTCTTTGTACTCCCTCTATGGCAAGGATGTCTTTCCTCAGATTAGGGGAGCAAAACTGCACACAATACTCCAGGTGTGGTCTCACCAAGGCCTTGCACAACTGCAGTAGTACCTCCCTGCTCCTGTACTCGAATCCTCTTGCTATAAATGCCAGCATACCATTTGCCTTTTTCACCGCCTACTGTACCTGCATGCCCACTTTCAATGACTGGTGTATAATGACACCCAGGTCTCGTTGCACCTCCTCTTTTCCTAATCAGCCACCATTCAGATAATAATCTGTTTTCCTGTTTTTGCCACCAAAGTGGATAACTTCACATTTATCCACAGTAAATTGCATCTACCATGAATTTGCCCACTCACCTAACCTATCCAAGTCACCCTGCATCCTCTTAGCATCCTCCTCACTGCTAACACTGCTGCCCAGCTTCGTGTCATCTGCAAACTTGGAGATGCTGCATTTAATTCCCTCATCCAAGTCATTAATATATATTGTAAACAACTGGGGTCCCAGCACTGAGCCTTGCGGTACCCCACTAGTCACTGCCTGCCATTCTGAAAAGGTCCCGTTTATTCCCACTCTTTGCTTCCTGTCTGCCAACCAATTCTCTATCCACATCAATACCTTACCCCCAATACCGTGTGCTTTAAGTTTGCACACTAATCTCCTGTGTGGGACCTTGTCAAAAGCCTTTTGAAAATCCAAATATACCACATCCACTGGTTCTCCCCTATCCACTCTACTCGTTACATCCTCAAAAAATTCTATGAGATTCGTCAGACATGATTTTCCTTTCACAAATCTATGCTGACTTTGTCTGATGATTTCACCGCTTTCCAAATGTGCTGTTATCACATCTTTGAAAACCGGCTCTAGCAGTTTCCCCACCACCGATGTTAGGCTAACCGGTCTATAATTCCCTGGTTTCTCTCTCCCTCCTTTTTTAAAAAGTGGGGTTACATTAGCCACCCTCCAATCCTCAGGAACTAGTCCAGAACCTAAAGAGTTTTGGAAAATTATCACTAATGCATCCACTATTTCTTGGGCTACTTCCTTAAGCACTCTGGGATGCAGACCATCTGGCCCTGTGGATTTATCTGCCTTTAATCCCTTCAATTTACCTAACACCACTTCCGTACTAACATGTATTTCCCTCAGTTCCTCCATCTCACTGGACCCTCTGTCCCCTACTATTTCCGGAAGATTATTTATGTCCTTATTGAAGACAGAACCAAAGTAATTATTCAATTGGTTTGCCATGTCCTTGCTCCCCATAATCAATTCACCTGTTTCTGTCTGTAGGGGACCTACATTTGTCTTAACCAATCTTTTTCTTTTCACATATCTATAAAAGCTTTTACAGTCAGTTTTTATGTTCCCTGCCAGTTATCTCTCATAATCTTTTTTCCCCTTCCTAATTAAGCCCTTTGTTCTCCTCTGCTGAACTCTGAATTTCTCCCAGTCCTCAGGTGAGCCACTTTCTCTGGCTAATTTGTATGCTTCTTCTTTGGAATTGATACTATCCCTAATTTCCCTTGTGCACTACCTTCCTTGATTTATTCTTTTGCCAAACTGGGATGAACAATTGTTGTAGTTCATCCATGCGATCTTTAAATGCTTGCCATTGCATATCCACCGTCAACCCTTTAAGTGTCATTTGCCAGTCTATCTTAGGTAATTCACGTCTCATACCTTCAAAGTTACCCTTCTTTAAGTTCAGAACCTTTGTTTCTGAATTAACTATGTCACTCTCCATCTTAATGAAGAATTCCACCATATTATGGTCACTCTTACTCAAGGGGCCTCTCACGACAAGATTGTTAATTAACCCTTCCTCATTGCTCAATATCCAGTCTAGAATAGCCTGCTCTCTAGTTGGTTCCTCGACATGTTGGTTCAAAAAACCATCTAGCATACATTCCAAGAAATCCTCTTCCTCAGCACCCTTACCAATTTGGTTCACCCAATCTACACGTAGATTGAAGTCACCCATTATAACTGCTGTTCCTTTATTGCACACATTTCTAATTTCCTGTTTAATACCATTCCCAACCTCACTACTACTGTTAAGTGGCCGGTACACAACTCCCACCAGTGTTTTCTGTCCCTTAGTGTTATGCAGCTCTACCCATATCGATTCCACGTCCTCCCGGCTTATGTCCTTCCTTTCTATTGCGTTAATCTCCTCTCTAACCAGCAATGCCACCCCACCTCCTTTTCTTTCATGTCTATCCCTCCTGAATATTGAATATCCCTGAATGTTGAGCTCCCATCCTTGGTCACCCTGGAGCCATGTCTCTGTTATCCCAACTATATCATATTCATTAATAACAATATGCACTTTTAATTCATCCACCTTGTTACGAATGCTCCCTGCATTGACACACAAAGCCTTCAGGCGCGCTTTTACAACTCTCTTAGCCCTTATAAAATCATGTTGAAAAGTGGCCCTTTTTGATGCTTGCCCTGGATTTGTCGGCCTGCCACTTTTACTTTTCAGCTTACTACTTTTTGCTTCTACCCTCATTTTACACCCCTTTGTCTCTCTACACTGGTTCCTATCCCCCTGTTGTGAACTAACCTCCTCTCTCCTCGTCTCTTTAATTTGATTCCCACCCCCCAACCATTTTAGTTTAAAGTCACCTCAGTAGCCCTCGCAAATCTCCCTGCCAGGATATTGGTCCCCCTAGGATTCAAGTGTAACCTGTCCCTTTTGTACAGGTCACGCCTGCGCCAAAAGAGGTCCCAATGATCCAAAAACTTGAATCCCTGCCCCCTGCTCCAATCCCTCAGCCACGCATTTATCCTCCACCTCATTGCATTCCTACTCTCACTGTCGTGTGGCACAGGCAGTAATCCCGAGATTACTACCTTTGAGGTCCTTTTTCTCAACTCCCTTCCTAGCTCCCTATATTCTCCTTTCAGGACCTCTTCCCTTTTCCTACCTATGTCATTGGTACCTGTATGTACCACGACCTCTGGCTCCTCACCCTCCCTCTTCAGGATATCTTGGACACCATCAGACATATCCCGGACCCTGGCACCAGGGAGGCAAACTACCATCCGGGTCTCTGGACTGCGTACACAGAATCGCCTATCTGACCCCCTTAATATCGAGTCCCTTATCACAACTGCCCTCCTCTTCCTTTCCCTACCCTTCTGAGCTACAGGGCTGTACTCTGTGCCGGAGGCACAACCACTGTCGCTTCCCCCAGGTAAGCTGTCCCAGCCAACAGTACTCAAACAGGAGTACCTATTGTCATGGGGTACAGCCACCGGGGTACTCTCTATTACCTGACTCTTCCCCTTCCCGCTCCTAACCGTGACCCACTGGGCTGCCTCCCATGGCCCCGGTGTGACCACCTGCCTGTAACTCCTCTCTATCAACTCCACTCTCCCTGACCAGACGAAGGCCATCGACACTTAAAGAAGGCCTTGGCGAGTAGGGTAAAGGAAAACCCCAAGGCATTCTTCAATTATGTAAAGAATAAAAGGATGACAGGAGTGAAGGTAGGACTGATTAGAGATAAAGGTGGAAAGATGTGCCTGGAGGCTGTGGAAGTGAGCAAGGTCCTCAATGAATACTTCTCTTCGGTATTCACCAATGAGAGGGAACTTGATGATGCTGAGGACAAGATCAATGAGGCTGATGTTCTGGAGCATGTTGATATTAAGGGAGAGGAGGTGTTGGAGTTGTTAAAATACATTAGGACAGGTAAGTCCCCGGGGCCTGACGGAATATTCCGCAGGCTGCTCCATGAGGTGAAGGAAGAGATTGCTGAGCCTCTGGCTAGGATCTTTATGTCCTCGTTGTCCACAGGAATGGTACTGGAGGATTGGTGGGAGGCGAATGTTGTCCCCTTGTTCAAAAAAGGTAGTAGGGATAGTCCAGGTAATTATAGACCAATGAGCCTTACGTCTGTGGTGGGAAAGCTGTTGGAAAAGATTCTTAGAGATAGGATCTATAGGCATTTAGAGAATCATGGTCTGATCAGGGACAGTCAGCATAGCTTTGTGAAGGGCAGATCGTGTCTAACAAGCCTGATAGAGTTCTTTGAGGAGGTGACCAGGGATATAGATGAGGGTAGTGCAGTGGATGTGATCTATATGGATTTTATTAAGGCATTTGACAAGGTTCCATACGGTAGGCTTATTCAGAAAGTCAGAAGGCATGGGATCCAGGGAAGTTTGGCCAGGTGGATTCAGAATTGGCTTGCCTGCAGAAGGCAAAGGGTGGTGGTGGAGGGAGTACATTCAGATTGGAGGATTGTGACTAGTGGTGTCCCACAAGGATCTGTTCTGGGACCTCTACTTTTCAT
Source organism: Mobula hypostoma (assembly GCF_963921235.1). Taxonomy (NCBI): domain Eukaryota; kingdom Metazoa; phylum Chordata; class Chondrichthyes; order Myliobatiformes; family Myliobatidae; genus Mobula; species Mobula hypostoma. Next base: position 67,087,901 of record NC_086106.1, read on the forward strand.
GATTTTTATTAACAATCTGGATGTGGGGGTAGAGGGGTAGGTTGGCAAGTTTGCAGGTGACACAAAGGTTGGTTGTGTTGTAGATAGTGTAGAGGATTGTCGAAGATTGCAGAGAGACATTGATAGGATGCAAAAGTGGGCTGAGAAGTGGCAGATGGAGTTCAACCTGGAGAAGTGTGAGGTGGTACACTTTGGAAGAACAAACTCCAAGGCAGAGTACAAAGTAAATGGCAGGATACTTGGTAGTGTGGAGGAGCAGAGGGATCTTGGGGTACATGTCCACAGATCCCTGAAAGTTGCCTCACAGGTAAGTAGGGCAGTTAAGAAAGCTTATGGGGTGTTAGCTTTCATAAGTCGAGGGATAGAGTTTAAGAGTTGCGATGTAATGATGCAGCTTTATAAAACTCTGGTTAGGCCACGCTTGGAGTACTGTGTCCAGTTCTGGTCGCCTCACGATAGGAAGGATGCAGAAGCATTGGCGAGGGTACAGAGGAGATTTACCAGGATGCTGCCTGGTTTAGAGAGTATGGATTATGATCAGAGATTAAGGGAGCTAGGGCTTTACTCTTTGGAGAGAAGGAGGATGAGAGGAGACATGATAGAGGTGTTCAAGATAATAAGAGGTATAGATAGAGTGGATAGCTAGCACCTCTTCCCCAGGGCACCACTGCTCAATACAAGAGGACATGGCTTTAAGGTAAGGGGTGGGAAGTTCAAGGGGGATATTAGAGGAAGGATTTTTACTCAGGGAGTGGTTGGTGTGTGGAATGCACTGCCTGAGTCAGTGGCGGAGGCAGATACACTCGTGAAGTTTAAGAGACTACTAGACAGGTATATGGAGGAATTTGGGGGGGGGGCGGTTATATAGGAGGCAGGGTTTGAGGGTCGGCACAACGTGGGACGAAGGGCCTGTAATGTGCTGTACTATTCTATGTTCTATGTTTATCCCACGACCTCTAGTTCAAGATTCACACAACCTCTGTGGCCTGCTTACATTTATCCTACTATACCCCTTATAATTTTGTTCACCTCAATCAAATCTCCCCACATTCTCCTATGCTCCAGGAAATAAAAATCTACCTATTCACCGTTTTTATCTATAACTCAGCTCCTTAAGGTGTAAATTATACAAAGTTCAAAGTACATTTATTGTTAAAGTGTGTATACAACCCTGAGATTTGTCTCCAGGCAGCTGCAAAACAAAGAAACCCAAAAGAACCCATTGAAAAATGAAGACCATCAAACATCCAAAATGCAGAGAGAGGAAAAGACAAATCACAAATCACAAACAATAAACACAAGCAGGTAGTGTTCTGAACTGAAGTCCACAAAGAGTGTCCGTTCACAGACCCTTAAAAGTGAAGCTGTGAGCTGAACTGGCCTGTCCCTCGCCTCGGGCCCCAATGCCCTGTCATTTTCAATCTGGCCCAGTTTTCTAAATCGTCCTCCAAACATTGGGTTAATTCACTTCAGTACACTCTGGAGCCAGGACCTTGCCTCCTTGATTCGGCCTGTACCCAATCTTTCAAATTCAGACCAGTGCTTAAATCAATGGAACCTTGGGTCTTCCTTGCTCTTGGAAAGAGGCCCTGTTGTCTCACCTCACCTTGGTTCTGCCACATCAAATTGCCTCCAGTCCAAAAGAAAGCTACAGGTCATTGTTTGTGATGATCATTTACCAGATAAAAAGCAATTAGCAAATCATTTAGTTGTTTTCCTTGTTTCACTGACCACCAGCCAGAAGTTGCTGAGATTCACCAGCGCCTTCTTAAACCAGAAACAGGGAAAAAGATTTAGTATAGTTACCTAAATAAAGCAATGTGTGAAGTAATATGTTAAATATATCTCCCTTGATGCTTCGAATAAGTTAAATGTTGGGAATCTGAGCAGAAGGAAAACATATTAGCAAGTAACTACTACTTAAATTGAGGAAACCAAAAGCCCCCAGGAACAGACTTGGCAAGAGCATTGTTCAGAATTCTTCCTCCAACAATCAGTAATTCTAGAATATTCGAAGAATCTGAGGAATAAGTGCACAGAATGGCAGATATCTGTGGAGTAAAGGAGAAATTGCTGGAAATTTAGAGAGAGATCAGAAATGCTCACTGCTCCACTGGTCATTGCAGAGAGAGATTGGTGGGCACTGGCTATACATGTCTGAGAGAATGGCAGTTGGAAAGTCACTGGATAGAGAAGGAGGTTTTGGCTGATGGTCCAGGTAACTGCATTCCTCAGGGACAACTTAAATTCCCAACAGCACTAGAGCTGCAGATTATCTTGTCTCTGCGTGCAATTGTGAATGACATAATTGTAGATTGTTTTCGCATTTTACCTAAAATATGCACATCTGTACTTTGCAGATAGACTACAACTTTGAATTGCAGTTGATTCATCTCTGCTTTTTCCCTATTTATGTGTTTGGTGAGAATATTCAATAATATATTTCCATCAATAAAGCACTTCTTAGAAATGATTCCATCTTTGGTGGATAAAGAGGTTGATATTAGTTGTTTATAAGAACAATGAAAAAAAGAGGAGAGCACAGCCCCAGCATTCCTGGTTCTAACCTGACATAAGGGTGGTATTTTTTAGAGTTCTTCTTATAACTTTGTAGGGTTCCTCCAGGTCCTTTGGTTTACCACCCACCACCCCGCATCTGTAAAGTGTGTGTGTTGCAAGATTAATCGATCACTCTAAATTGTTCTTCATTTGTAGGTGATTGGTAGAATCTTGAATGAGTTGAAGGGACTGGGAGGAAAATTAAATGGGATTAGTGTGGGATTAATGTAAAGTGGGTGTTTGATGGCCTGTATATATCTGATGGGCCAAAGGGCCTGTTTGCATGATGTGTACATCTATGACTTTAAGATGTTCTGAGTTGGTTTTCCCGAATTCTGTAAAACAATCTGGAAAGGATTATTGCATTTCACTCTGCGGTGAGTAGGTTTTCATTGCTATTCAGAGTTCATTGTATTGGGAATAATATACTGGCACGGACAGAGTATTAGTCAACAGGTAGAAAACAGAGAGCAGAATAAAGAAGTCATTTTTGGATTGGAAGGCTGTACCAGAAGGTGTTGCAGAGATTAGCGCTGTGGTGCCTGCTGCTTACAGTGGAGATTGATATATCCACGTTTCCTTATAGGTAGCAGAATGGATTTTGACGTGGATGTGGAGCAGCTTTAGGTCCTATTGCAATATGACTTGTACTGGAGACACCTTGCTCCAATTATATAGAACCCTGGTGAGGCTGCAACTGGAATATTATGTATACTTCTGATTGAGCGGGTGCTGAGACAGTTCACCAGATTGAGTCCAGGCATGGTGGGTTTGTTGCTTGTAAAGTTATTAAGCAGACAACTCTGTAGAGCTACGAGGAATGAGAGCTGATCTTATTAGGTTTTTGCAGGCTTGATGGAATAAATGTGGAGTGGATGTTTCCTCTGTTTGGGATGTCTAGAACTAATTATTCAATCATTCAGTATAGGGTTGAGAAGAACATTTTTTGACTGAACGAGCAGCAAATCTTTGGAATTCTCTGTTCAAGAGGGAATTTATTTGTCAAGTATAGAGGTCCTCCTCAGTTTATGAATACATGACTTGTGTACAAACTGGACATGCATATGAGCATTTAGGAGACTGGTGTTATAGATTTGCCAGCTGCTGGGGGGCTGCAGGCATCTTTGACCATGTTGCAACATGGATTGTGGCCACATTTCTGACTTGCGAACTGTTTGAATTATGAACAGAATCCTGCCATAATCTGGGAACAGCTTGTATTAAATACAGAGGTTAATGTATCTTTTGCTATTGATGGAATTGTATGATGCATAGTTTATGAAAGAAAGTGGTACTGAGGTAAAATGTCAGACATGTTTTCATTGAATGGTGGAGCTGAAAAGCATACTCCCATGATTTCTGTTGTTCCTATTATCAATCTCCGTATTTTCAAAAATAGCAGAAGCATTTTTGTGGGCTAGACTGACATCTGTTTAATTACTTCTGAAAGCCACACCCATGAACCATGTTTAATTTTAGTTATACATAACTATTCACTGAAATTTCACATCAGATAGGAAGACAAAATTACTAGGGTTTAATAGCAGCATGGCTTCCTTACTTAACATGCAGGGAATTATGACAGGCATTTATCTGTGGACAGCATAATTTGCTTCAATCATTTTAAAATCTCTTTTCAATTTAGAAACTCAGTACCAGACTTTTTGTTTAATCTATCCAACCTGCATCTTATCACTGATTTTTTTAAAAAAAACTGTGTTTTGTAGATTTAATTAAATGTTAAATAATTAAACGAGGCAATTTTACCAATTTGTTTTGTAAAAATACAATTACAATCTTGCATCATCATGACTGCAAATGTCAGAAGTTAAATGAGGTTCTATGATTTGTTTTTACCAATATAATAATTTTCAGTCTTATGATTAAAATCACAGTTCAACTTGATTCACATTCCATGTGTCCAGATCAGACCACAGCGTTAGAGATTCAGAGCAACCGTTCATGTACTGTCTGGGTAGCTTCCAACCTGATGGCATAAACATTGATTTCTCTATGTTACTCCCACCTCCCCACTTATCTCTCTTTTCATTACCCATTCTAGTTACCCTCTCACTTCTTCTCTTCTACTCACCTGTCGTTGACATCATTCTGTTTCCCTTCCTCTTTCTCTTTATTCCATGGCCCATTGCCTTCTCATGTTAGGTTCCTCCTTCGTTAGCCCTTTATCTTCCCTGACATACCGAGCTTTCCCTTCACTAGGTCTCACCTATCACCTGCCAGATTGTACTCCTTCTCCCTCCTCCGTCTTCTTATTCTGGCTCCTGCCCCTTCCTTCCCTTTCCAGTCCTGATGAAGGGTCTCAGCCCAAAACAACAGCTGTTTATTTCCCGCCATAGATGCTGCCTGATCTGCTGAGTTACTCCAGCATTTTGTGTGTTGGTCAAACCATGGTGGTATGAATATTTGAATATAGTTTGAAAAATACTGAAAAAAAATGGAATCAGTTATCATGGCAATGAAGCTCTAAGATTCTTGTGAAATCTCAACTGATCGTTCATATCTTCTGTGGGAGGAAACCTCCCATACTTACACGTGCCTCTTGGTCCTCTACGATGACCAGAAACCCACTGGATTTTACTGAATACCTGAATGAAGTGCAGTGATCCAGATTATATGAAATGCAATAAAGAAATATCTGAAGGTATGATTAGTACTAGCAGCTTAGAGATTTGAATGATGAAATATCTCAGTCATTAATCAGTTAAACAAATGTAGAGTTTTTGGAAGGTTGCTAGACTTGTGATGGTTATAGCAAGTTGTAAATTACTCTTGAGCTGCCAAATATTAAGGAGAAAAGGCATGGGGATGGCCATGAGTATAAACTACAATCAATTTGAATGTCTTTCATTGACCATCGCTTCACAATTTGAAGCATTAAACTCTTAGAAATGATTGTGATGTCTTTCAAATGTAGGCCACACATTGAAGTGGTTGCTTACTGAGACATGAGAGAGGAGTGAATGTGAATCATGTTGCTAGCCACACCTTTTCATAGAATACCACACGGAAGAAGGGCATTGAGAATGTAGAGTCAAACTTGCTCAATGCAAGAGCAGCATTGTTAGTCGCACTTTCCTGCCTTCTCCCCATAGTCCAATGCATTATTTCCTTTTAGAAACTTATTCATCTACTTTTGAACATTACAAATGAATCTCATTATGCCACAACCTTTGGCAGTGCATTCCAGGCAGACATGTTCTGTGTATAATAGTATTTCCTCATGTCATTTATTGTACTTTTGCCAATTAGCTCCATTATATCTTCCCTAGTTCTTGACCCTATTATTAATGGGAACAGTTCCCCTCCATCTACTCTGTCTGTGTTCTTCATGATTTTAAATTCCTTCCCCATTCTCCATTTGTCCTTATAACTAAAGTCCACCCACAACCCTCCACAGTCATTAATGTTCTCTTGCACTCTCTCAGAAGGGATTACGCCCTATCTAAACTGTGGCCAGAAGAAGTGGACACACTTTTTCAGTTTTAACTGATAAGATATTTTATAACTGTTCCTCCTGACTTTCTTGTTTGTGTACTCTATCCCCACATTTTAGAGCCCAGCATCCCATGTGCTCTTTTAACTAGTTTCTTTATGTGCTCTTTGAATAAATTTTCTACATATCCCCAAGATCTTTTTGTTCTCATCTCCTTGGATAATTACTCCGACCTTGTTTATGTTTCTGCTATTCATTCTTCCAATTAAAATATAATACTTTGCATTTTATAGTATCAAATTTCATCTGTACATTTCACCTGCCTGTCTATATCCTCTTGAAATCTTTTACCAGCTAGTCCACAGTTCAGGACACTTCCAAATGTTATGTTCACTACAGATTTGGAATTTGTGTCTCGGACAACCAATTCCAACTCATTAATAAATATTTTAAAAGGTGTGGTCCTATCACCGTCTGCTTAGGAAATCCATTTTACAAGTAAGTGAAAATTCCAACTGAAAATCTGCAGATGCAGGAAATCTGAAATAAAAATAGAAAACACTAGAGATATTCAAGAGGCAGTCAGGCTTGTAATGTATGACCAGCTTTCGACAAAGCCATGCTGACTATTCCCAATCACGTTATGCCTCTCCAAATGTTCATAAGTCCTGCCTGTCAGGGTCTTCTCCATCAACTTACCAACCACTGAGGTAAGACTCACTGGTCTATAATTTCCAGGGCTATATCTTTTCCCTTTCTTGAATAAGGGAACAACATCTGCAACCCTCCAGTCCTCCGGAATCTCCCCCGTACCCATTGATGATGCAAAGATAATTGACAGAGGCTCAGCAATCTGCTCCCTCGCCTCCCACAGTAACCTGGGGTATATCTCATCCAGTCCTGGTGACTTATCTAACTTGATACTTTCCAAAAGCTCCAGCGCACCCTCCTTCTTAATGTCTATATGCTCAAGCTTTTCAGTCCGCAGTAAGTCATCCCTACAATTGCCAAGGTCCTTTTCCATTGTGAATACTGAAGTAAAGTATTCATTAAGGAACTCTGCTACTTCCTCCGGTTCCATACACACTTTTCCACTGACACACTTGATTGGTCGTATTCACTTACATCTTATCCTCTTGCTCTTCACATACTTGTAGAATGCCTTGGGGTTTTCCTTAACCCTGCTCGCCAAGGCCTTCTCAAGGCCCCTTCTGGCTCTCCTAATTTCATTCTTATGCTCCTTCCTTCTAGCCTTATAATTTTCTAGATTTCTATAATTACCCAGTTTTTTAACCTTTCGTAAGCTCTTCTTTTCTTCTTGACTAGATTTTCAACAGCCTTTGTATACCACGGTTCCAGTACCCCACCATCCTTTCCCTGTCTTATTTGAACATACCTATGCAGAACACCATGCAAATATCCCCTGAACATTTGACACATTTCTGCTGTACATTTCCCTGAGAACATCTACTCCCAGTTTATACTTCTAAATTCCTGCCTGAGAGCTTCACATTTCCCCTTACTCCAATTAAACGATTTTCTAACTTGTCCGCTCCTATCCCTCTCCAATGCTATGGCAAAGGAGATAGAATTATGATCACTATCTCCAAAATGCTCTCCCATTGAAAGACCTGACACCTGACCAAGTTCATTTCCCAATGCGAGATCAAGTACAGCCTCTCCTCTTGTAGGCTTATCTACATATTGTATCAGGAAACTTCCTGAACACACCTAACTAAACCCCTTGCTCTAGGGAGATGCCAATCAATATTGGGGAAATTAAAATCTCCCATCACGCCAACCCTGTTATTATTGCACCGTTCCAGAATCTGTCTCTCTATCTGCTCCTTGATGTCCCCGTTACTATTGGTGGTCTATAAAAAAGACCCAGTAGGGTTATTGACCCCTTCCTGTTTCTTTTTTTTTCTAATTTATTTTTTATTGAATTTCATCATCAAACAAACATTTCCATAAGATGTATTTCAGATACTGTACATATCTATCATACAATCATATTTGTCACAAGTCTCCACATAATATTTATCTGAGGTATACTCTTATAGAAAGGAGAGGAAACAAAGAACAATCGAAAGAAGAAAACTATGTACAGAGTAGGGAGTGATCTTTTTTTACAACATATTCATTGACTTGTGAGAATAAAATCAGGCCTATGAGGTGTGATGTAGTTAAACTATTTTTCCCAGTATGAATAAAATTGTTCCAACTTATGATTAACAGATGCTGTTATCTTCTCCATTTTGTAAATGTCCATTGTACTTTCCAACCATACATTTAAAGTTGGGCTCTCCTGTGATAACCATTTCCTGGTAAGGGTCTTTTTACCAGCCACCAGCAGTATATTCATTGATTATTTATCTCTTTTCAGCCATTCATGAGGCATATATCCAAAATATATGGTCTTACTCTCTAAGGGTATTTCACATTTAAAGATGTCTTGTAGGGCATTATGTATCCCAGTCCAATAGTCTTTGATAACGGGGCATTCCCAGAAAATATGATAATGGTTTGCATTTTGATTTCCACAATTTCTCCAGCAAACAGGAGGTTACTATCATAATGGGATTTCTGAGAGGGTGTAATAAAATATCTTATCAAGTTTTTCCACTCGAACTCCCTCCATTTCTGTGAACTGGTATACTTCCATTGATACCTCCATATTATCGTCCAGTCTTCCTCGGATATTATTATCCCTCCTTCCTTCTCCTATTTTGTTTTAATGTATGAAGTCGAATGTGTTTTAAGATTTGACAAACACTTATACACGCTTGAAATTATTCTACTACCGTTGTCTGAATTACTGTATATGCTTTTCTAAATAGCTCTATCAGACATGTACTTGCCTTGGTTACATTTTTAACCATCCTTTTAACATACTGTTGCATCTGTAAATACCGGTAAAAGTCTGGTTTTTCTAATAAGTGTTTCTCTTTAAGCATTTCAAAACTGAACAGTGTTCCTTCTTTCATTATATTGCAAATAGCTGTTATTCCTTCAGTTGTCCAGTCCTTAAATCTAGCATTCAGTTTATTCGGTGTAAAATCCATGTCATATACACACCATTTAAGAATTACAATGTCTCTCTCTAGTTTATATTCTTTTATAATAGTTTTTCATATTTTAAGAGTCCATTTCACCCATGGGTTGTCAATACTATTTATGTAACTTTGTAGGTTGTTATCAGCCAAAATTGCCTGTATAGGGATGGAAAGTATCCTCTCCTCAATGTTTTTCCATTGAGTGTCATATGATGGGTTGCACCAGCATATCATGGCTCCCCTTCCTGTTTCTAACTTCCACACACAGAGACTCAGTAGACAATCCCCCCATGGCTTCCTCCTTTTCTGCAGCCGTGACATTATCTCTGATCAGTAGTGCCACGCCTCCACCTCTTTTGCCCCCTTCCCTATCCTTTCTGAAACACCTGAAGCCTCACACTCAGCAGCCATTCCTGTCCGTGAGCCATCCAAGTCTCTGTAATGGCCACAACATCACATCTCCAAGTACTGATCCACACTCTAAGCTCATCCACTTTGTTCATGATACTCCTTGCATTAAAATAGACACATCTCAAACCATCAGTCTGAGAGCATCCCTTCTATATCGGCTTTCTTTTGGATCGGGACTACAGAGCAGTGTGGGAGCTGAATTCTGAAGGAAGGCAGTTTTTTAAAAAACTTCTTCAAGTGCAAGAAGGACGAGATTGCGCAGGCGCGTGACGTAACAGGTCAGTGTGGAGAGTTTAAAAAGGAGACCAACCTATACAGCAGGCAGTGGTTGGAGCAGGCAGCGGAGTGAGTGGTAGCAGAGTGTAGGGCTTTGGTGGTAAACGGGAAGAGGTGAGAACGAAGCATCAACTCTTTTTTTTTCTTCCCCCCCTTGTGAATCGGCCGGGACAGACAGGAACAGCGGGGCTCTCACAGCTAACGGTACGAGCTAACGGTTTAAAAAGTTCATCTGTTTGGCGAGGTAAGTGGGTGAGTAGACTTAGTTTTCCTGTTTCATTTCTGCAGAATTAGATAGCATGCCTGCAGGGTTAGTGCTTTGTTCAGGGTGTCAGATGTGGGAATCCTGGGAGACCTCCAGCCTCCCTGACGGCCACATCTGCGTCAGGTGCACCGAGTTGCAGCTCCTCAGAGACCGTGTTAGGGATCTGGAGCTGCAGCTTGATGACCTACTGCTTATCAGGGAAAGTGAAGAGGTGATAGACAGGAGCTAGAGGGAGGTAGTCATCCCTAGGCTACAGGAGTCAGAAAACTGGGTCACTGTCAAGAGAGGGAAGGGAAATGCCCGGATAGTGGAGGGCACACCTGTGGCTGTTCCCCTAAGCAACAAATATCTTGTTCTAGATGCTGTTGAGGGGATGACCTGACAGGGGGTGCCCACGGTGACTGGGTCTCTGGCACTGAGCCTGGCGCTGTTGTGCAGGAGGGCAGGAGGGAGAAGAGGAATGCAATAGTTTTAGGGGATTCCATAGTCAGGGGAACGGACAGGAGACTCTGTGAGCCTGACAGAGATACCGGCATGGTATGTTGCCTCCCAGGTGCCAGGGTACAGGATGTCTTGGATTGGGTCCAGAATATTCTGAAGGGGGAGGGTGAGCAGCCAGTTGTCTTGGTACATGTTGGTACCAATGACCTAGATAGGACAAAGGAGGAGGTCCTGAATAGAGATTTCCAGGAGTTAGGAAGGAAGCTGAGAAGCAGGACCTCCAGGGTAGTAATCTCGGGATTGCTACCTGTGCCACATGCTAGCGAGGGCAAGAATAGTAGGATCAGGTAGATGAATGCGTGGCTGAGAGACTGGTGCAGGGGGCAGGGCTTCAGATTCTTGGATCATTGGGATCTCTTCTGGGAGAAGTATGACCTGTTCAAAATGGACAGGTTTCACCTGAACCCGAAGGGGACCAATATCCTGGCAGGAAAGTTTAATAGAGCTGTTAGGGAGGGTTTAAACTAATTTGGCAGGGGGATGGGAACCGGAATGATAGAGCAGAGGAAGGAGAAACAGAAATAAATCTAAGATAGGGAGCAGTAAAGATGTCAGGAAAGACAGGCAGGTGATGGGGCAAATTTGTAGCCATTGGGATGAGTTGCAGTGCAGTAAAGCGGCAGTGAAATCAGAATGAAAAGTACCAAATACTGGTCTTAAGGTGTTATACTTAAATGCACACAGCATAAGGAATGAGGTGGATGATCATGTTGTACAGCTACAGATTGGCAGGTATGATATTGTGGCCATCACTGAGACGTGGCTAAAGGATGCATGTCTCTGGGAGATGAACGTCCAAGGATACACGGTGTATTGGAAGGACAGGAAGGTAGGCAGAGAGGGAAGCGTGGCTTTATTGGTAAGAAGTGATATTAAATCATTAGAAAGAGGTGATATAGGATCAGAAGGTGCAGAATCTTTCTGGGTTGAGCTAAGAAATCGCAGGGGTAAAAAGACGCTGATGGCAGTTATTTATAGGCCTCCAAACAGCTGCAGGGATGCGGACTACAAATTACAACAGGAAATAGAAAAGGTTTGTCAGAAGGGCAGTGTTATGATAATTGTGGGGGATTTTAACATGCGGGTGGATTGGGAAAATTAGGTCGGCACTGGATCTCAAGAGAGAGAATTTGTAGAATGTCTGCGAGATGGCTTTTTAGAACAGCTTGTTGTTTAGCCTACTAGGGGATCGGCTGTTCTGGATTGGATATTGTGTAATGAACCGGAGGTGATTAGAGAGATTGGGGTGAAGGAACCCTTAGGAGACAGTGATCATAACATGATTGAGTTCACTGTGAAATTTGAAAAAGAGAAGCCAAAATCTGATGTGTCGGTATTTCAGTGGAGTAAAGGAAATTACAGTGGCATGAGAGACTGACCAAAGTTGACTGGAAAGTGACACTGGCGGGAAAGACAGCAGAGCAGCAGTGGCTGGAGTTTATGCGAGAAGTGAGGAAGGTGCAAGACAAGTATAGTCCAAAAAAGAAGAAATTTTCGAATGGAAATAGGATGCAACCGTGGTCGACAAGAGAAGTCGAACCCAAGGTTAAAGCAAAGGAGAGGGCATACAAAGAAGTAAAAATTAATGGGAAGACAGAGGATTGGGAAGTTTTTAAAAGCTTACAAAAGGAAACTGAGAAGGTCATTAAGAGCGAAAAGATTAACTATGAAAGGAAGCTAGCAAATAATATCAAAGAGGATACTAAAAGCTTTTCCTAGTATATAAAGAGTAAAAGACAGGTGAGAGTAGATATAGGACTGATAGAAAATGATGCTGGAGAAATTGTAATGGGAGATAAGGAGATGGTGGAGGATCTGAACGAGTATTTTGTATCAGTATTCATTGAGGAAGACATCAGCAGTATACCGGACACTCAAGGGTGGCAGGGAAGAGAAGTGTGCGCAGTCACAATTATGACAGCTATTTAAGAAATGTGCAAGGAAGCAAAAAGGAAATTATAGACCTGTTAGCTTGACATCGGTGGTTGGGAAGTTGTTGGAGTTGATTGTCAAGGATGAGGTTACAGAGTACCTGGAGGCATATGACAAGATAGGCGGAACTCAGCATGGATTCCTTAAAGGAAAATCCTGCCTGACAAACCTATTGCAATTTTTTGAGGAAATTACAAGTAGGCTAAACAAGGGAGATACAGTGGATGTTGTACATTTGGATTTTCAGAAGGCCTTTGACAAGGTGCCACACATGAGGCTACCTAACAAGATAAGAGCCCATGGAATTACAGGAAAGTTACATACGTGGATAGAGCGTTGGCTGATTGGCAGGAAGCAGAGAGTGGAAATAAAGGGATCCTATTCTGGTTGGCTGCCGGTTACTTGTGGTGTTCCACAGGGGTCCGTGTTGGGGCCGCTTCTTTTTACATTGTACATCAAGGATTTGGATTATGGAATAGATGACTTTGTGGCTAAGTTTGCTGATGATACGAAGATAGGTGGAGGGGCCGGTAGTGCTGAGGAAACAGAGAGTCTACAGACAGACTTGCATAGGTTGGAAGAATGGGCAAAGAAGTGGCAAATGAAATACAATGTTGGAAAGTGTATGGTTATACACTTTGGCAGAAGAAATAAATGGGCAGACTATTATTTAAATGGGGAGAGAATTCTAAGTTCTGAGATGCAACGGGACTTGGGAGTCCTCGTGCAGGATACCCTTAAGGTTAACCTCCAAGTTGAGTCAGTAGTGAAGAAGGCGAATGCAATGTTGGCATTCATTTCTAGAGGAATAGAGTATAGGAGCAGGGATTGATGTTGAGGCTCTATAAGGCGCTGGTGAGACCTCACTTGGAGTACTGTGGGCAGTTTTGGTCTCCTTATTTAAGAAAGCATGTGCTGATGTTGGAGAAGGTACAGAGAAGATTCACTAGAATGATTCCGGGAATGAGAGGGTTAACATATGAGGAATGTTTGTCCGCTCTTGGACTGTATTCCTTGGAGTTTAGAAGAATGAGGGGAGACCTCATAGAAACATTTTGGATGTTGAAAGGCATGGAAAGAGTGGATGTGGCAAAGTTGTTTCCCATGATGGGGGAGTGTAGTACTAGAGGGCATGACTTAAGGATTGAAGGGCGCCCATTCAGAACAGAAATGTGAAGACATTTTTTTAGTCAGAGGGTGGTGAATCTATGGAATTTGTTGCCACGGGCAGCAGTGGAGGCCAAGTCATTGGATGTATTTAAGGCAGAGATTGATAGATATCTGAGTAGCTAGGGCATCAAAGGTTATGGTGAGAAGGTGGGGGAGTGGGACTAAATGGGAGAATGAATCAGCTCATGATAAAATGGCGGAGCAGACTCGATGGGCCGAATGGCCGACTTCTGCTCCTTTGTCTTTTAGTCTTATAGTCTTATATCACCTGCTTATCCATCCTCCCTCTCATGCTGCCTGCTAGCTTTCTCTATTTGTGAGCCAACCACCCCTTCCTCCATCTCTTCAGTTCGGTTCCCTGCCCCCAGCAATTCTAGTTTAAACTCTCCCCAGTAGCCTTAGCAAACCTTACTGTCAGGATATTGGTCCCCCTTGGATTCAAGTGCACCCCCTATCTTTATTGTATAGGTCTCGCCTATCCCAAAAGAGGTCCCAATGATCCAGAAATCTGAATCCCTGTGCCCTGCTCCCATCTGTCACCCACACACTTATCCTCCACCTCACTCTACTCCTATACTCACTGTCGCGTGGCATAGGCAGTAATCCCAAAATTACTACCTTTGAGATCGTGCTTCTCAGCTTCTTACCTAACTCCCTGTAGTCTGTTTTCAGGACCTCTTCCCTTTTCCTACCAATGTTCCAGGTACCAATATGTACCATGACCTCTGGCTGTTCACCTTCCCACTTAAGGATATCGTGGATGCAATCAGAAACATCCTGGACCCTGGCACCTGGGAGGCAAACAACAATCCGCGTTTCTTTCCTGTGTCCATAGAATCGCCTGTCTGACCCCCTAACTATAGAGTCCCCTATCACTACTGCCATCCTTTTCCTTTCTCTACCTTTCTGAGCCACAGGACCAGATTCTGTGCCAGAGGTGTGGCCACTGTTGCTTCCCCCAGGTAGGTCCCCCCACCCCACAACAGTACTCAAACAGGAGTACGTATTGTTAAGGGGAAAAGCTACAGGGGTACTCTCTGGTAACTGACTCTTGCCCTTCCCTCTCCTGACTGTTAGCCATTTATCTGTCTCCTGAGGCCCTGGTTTGACTACTTGCCTATAGCTCCTATCTATCACTTCCTCACTTTCCCTGAGGTCATCGAGCTGCATCTCCAGTTCTCTAAACCAGTCTCTAAGGAACGGCAGCTCGATGCACCTGGCACAGACGTGGCTGTCCGCGAGGCTGGGAGTCTCCCGGACATCCCAGATCTGACACCCAGTAAAGAACACCGGCCTCACAGACATACTTCCTATTCTTATTCTTCACATGTAATTCACCTTGCCTCGACCTGTTGTAGCTGAAGCCCCATTGAGCCAAAGCCCCCCTACTCTGACTCCCTCTACTCTGGTGCCCATTCGATAAAGCTGACTTCTGTTTGAATTTTTCCTGCCAGTCTAACTCGCTGACATCCACGTGCCTGCTCAGTCACGCCTCAAACAAACCACTGAAGAAGAAATGCTCTCCTTTTAAATTCTTCCCGCTGGTTTAACTTGCTGATGTCCACCTGCCTATGTGTTTATCGCGGGGTCCTTGTTTTGAGAGTGATTTGTCTCGCGGTGCCACTTGGTCGAACCACCTGTATTCTATTAGAATTCCTATGTATACAGTCTTGTTTCCATCTCTATGTGGGAGTCTGTCGTTGCTCCACACCTGGGTTCCAGCGCCCACCATGACAGAGATATGTGCCACTTTGTTAAATACCTTTTAGGAGTCCATATGTTCCACCGCAATAATATTTTCCTCATTTGCCTTTTTTTAAACTTTATCAAACACTCAACCAAGTTTATCTTTAACCAAGTCATATTGGAGCTTTCTCTAATCAGTCCATAGATGTTCAACTATTAACTCTGTCCCTGATTACCCTTTCTTGATATTTCCCACAGATTTATGGAAGTGACTTGTCTGTAGCAGTCTACCTGACATAGAGCAATCTCAGATATGTGGAAAGTTCTATCAAACACCTTGTTTCTGAGGTTATATATACAGCCTGAGTGTATGCTGTATCACCCATTGCCCAGCTACTTTAGTGTGCCCCCACCCTTTTGACCAGCTACCTAGTTATGTTTTTCTTGATTTTTTTTTAGGGAAATAAATTAATTCTTTGCCACACATACACCTTTTTTCCATGGTCTTCTACCCTCTCCTTTCAGATTCCCCCTCCTCTAGCCTTTATCTCATTGACCAATCAACTTCCCAGCTCTTTAGTTCACCCCCCCATCTCCTGGTTTCACCTATCACTTGCCACCTTGTACTTCTTCCTCTCCTCCCCACACCTTCTTACTCTGACTTCTCCCCTTCCTCTCCAGTCGTGAAGTAGGGTCTCAGCCTGCAACATAGACTGTATACTCTATTCCATTGATGCTGCCTGAACTGCCAAGTTCCTCCAGTGTTGTGTGCGTTGCTTTGGATTTTCAGAATCTGCAGATTTTCTCATGAAAGTAATTCTTTCTTAAAATGCCAAATCATAGGTCGTGGATGTTCTATTTTATTTTCATTAGCCAAAATAAACAATAAGAAATGTATGGGCCATAACAGACTTTAAATCAATTTGAGCTCCCTGCAATTGCTGAATTCTAATTTTTTCATGTTCCTCTTCCTATCACATTTTGTCTAGTTAACCCTTTAAAGTTTGATACCATTTTCTGTGTATAGAGAGTGAAAATTTCAGTTTTAATACTGTCTGCATTTTTTGGTGATCATGAGTGTCTCTTGAGATATCAGATGTTATTTGCAAAACACAGGTATTCTTGTGAGGTGAACCATGTTAAATTCACATGGTTGTGTGTGTGCAGGGACATCTGCTGGGAGATTGAAGTCTGCTGGAGCTAAGTTGAACACCTTTCTCAAATTCCAAAATAAAATATATTAACATAGTCAATTCTTGCTCTATGTTAAAGTTATCCTTCATTAACCCTATGTCTTTGCCTGAGTTAAACATCCTCCCTGACATCACTTAACAGGCTTTGGGATGAATCTGAAAGTTTGCTGCTTTGTAGTTCAGAAGACTACAATTGAACTCAAGGGTAACCAAATGAAGTTCTGATCCGAGAAGGTCCATCTGTTGTATGCACCATCTCGGCATAGGTAGCAAAAGTCCAGGTGGATGATGGGCTGCAGCAATAACAGAACTGGCAGATTGGCTGGAGTGAGAGTAAGATGTCTTCCAGAGGGACAACAGTCGGTTTGCATACCAACAGGTCATTGAATGTCTTAAATCACTGCATCTTCAGGACATGACTGAGCATCAGTCTTTTGAATGACTGTCTGCGTGGTCCAGGACACCGCACCTACTTTCAGTGTCCTTCACCAGTGCCTCCAGATCAAGGTCTAAACACTATGGAGCCTGTTCTGTGTTCTGTTATTCTTCAGCATTTTCCATTTGTAGTATGTCTGCAATACTGACTCCAACCAGAGTCTTCTCCTTCATCTGAAAGAGATGCAATTTCCCTCTAAAATTAGTAGGCTGGCTTTACTGATACATCCAACTAATCAACAGATGGCCAGAGCTGGCTGCATGATAAAATGATACTCATAAGTATGCTGCATGAAATTGCTTTCATTGCAATTTCTTAGCTCAGCCTTTGTCAGGGGATTATCATCTGTAGTCCTCAGATTTGCCTTTCTTCCTCTAATGTTTAACAGATGAACGTACACATTCAAATGGTCATTTCAGTGATGGACTGTATATCACTTTGATCATTGGCTTGCCGCTGCAAGACCTTAGATTTCTGTTCCTGAAGGTGTGTTAAACTCTTCTGCAGTGGGAAAAATATTGTTGGTTTGGTGGAACAGAAAGGACAAGGGGATTGGTTGAGGATTTTGCATATTCTCTCTTCACTGTGTAGGTTCCCCAGGGGTACTCCTGTTTTTTTTTCCTTATACGCAAAGACATGCTGGTTGCTCAGATTAATTGATTGTTGTCATTTATCCTTTGGCTGGTATGAGAATCATGGAGGTAATCAGGTATATGAGGCAGAATTGGGAGATAATTGGGCAGTGGTATTGATGAGATCGGCTGAAAGCCGACATTGTCTCTTAGGGTTAATTGGCTGCTTTCTGGCTTGTGGAGAAATACAGAGTAAGAGATATATTAAATTAGGGCCTATGCATGGGAGGGGCAAGTAAGGTAATTAGAGAGGGTGGGTAGGAGTGGAAAAGATGATCAGCAGAAGGATTAGCAACAGCTTGACAGAAGAATTTGGGATCTTGAAAGTTGGGACCAATATGAATAGAGATCCAAGGTAGCAATAGTCACTTCGGAGTACATTGCATGATACATATTTCAGTAGCTGCAGTCCTCTGTGTCTCCAGTGATCATTTTAAGCCTGGATCTCAGGGAGTTTAGAGGTGATGTCATTGAAGAATGGGGTGGGAGGCTGTGTAATGTTAAAGAGTGCCCTCAGGACCAAAGATTAGGATGCAATTTACGTTACCTAGTTTTCCACTATGCTGGTAAAACATGGCTCTTCCCAGGATGACTATTAATGTTTCAACATCCCATAATGGACCAATACACATGGAATGATGACAATCTGTGCGTGGCTAATGCAAAAAAATGCCGGAAGCATGCCTGGATGATTACTCCGCAGTGTGCTGAGGATGACAACCCCGCCTGAGAATATCAATATAAATCTTCTTTGTTAATTTATCACTTGAGAAACATTGGCTTTATTGCCAGAGGGAATTGTAATGACCGAGTTCCAGGATAAATTGCATTCATATCAAGGCGACAAGTAGTGTTGAGTCAGCTTTTATACTTTACATATAGTGTAAGGATAGTTTCATTCAGTAATTCAGCATTACCAGATCAAACTAAAGTGTATTACTGGCATTTGTTTTGTGTTAAATCATTGGTGTGTGACAGTATATGTAATGCCAGGGGCCACTGTAAAAATCAGTGGCATCATCCACTTCTGACCAAGCCTCACACATTAAAAGTTTTGCTTACTGTACTCTGCCAGTGCAGAATGTGCATAAGAATTAAACCAAGTTCATTGAGTTGAAGGGAAGGAGTGCAGTTGATGGACAAGTAATACTGAGGGTGGGTCTTGGGGTAATGGTAGGGCAGTTATTGAGCCAAGGTTGAAAGAGGGGTAGTCAAGCCAAGATTGGAAGAGCGGTTTCAGGACATGAAGTTTGTAGAGAGCTAATGACATCAGGTAGGCAAATGGTCAAAACTGTGGCTTAGTGGAGCAATTAGGATGAAGCTTAGTGGCCAACCACTTACTGGGATGCTTGGTTTTGGAAGCCGAGGGGCTTAGTGTGTTTAAGGTAGGGAGATAGAGTAGGGTGTAAGGTCACAAAAATGATGGTTGAGCGGGAAGGGCTATTGGTAACGGAGCCGATGGGTGAATTGGGGAAGGGTTGAACCAAAGTGGGACTAGCTTGTTTCTGTGATAGTCAAGGATGGGAGAATGGCGATTGGGCACTTTAGAGAAGTACTGACTGAAAACATTAAATAGTATCTGAGGTTATACAACTTATTTAACCTACTATGCAATGGGCTTCAGATATCTTCAGTTTTCCTTAATATTCATCGTTCATGGGTATCAAATCACATGATGAGTCAAAACATAGCACTATCTGACTCAGTCCCTGGATGTATCCTTCTCTTTGTATCCAATACCAGCACAGTAACAGTATTGACTTTAGTGCCACGTCAATTTTCACAGTGGAAACTGGAAATTGACAAACAGTTTTTTTCCCCCATCTTGTTCATTGACCATGGAACAAAAGGGAGGAGAGTTATTTCATCATTACACTTGTTAAGACTGACTTAGTGAGTGTATTGCCTGCATGCTTTTTTCAAAGGAAATGTATGGAAAACGTATGACACATGGGTGACTGTCCCCTCCAAATTCTGATGCTTAATCAAATGCTTGTTTCATGTGACATTAACATGAGAGAAAATTCAAATTCGGGATTGGCTATGATTTTAGCTTTGCATGCCTGAAAATATTCTGAATATTTAGCCTTCAAAGCTGTTTTTAATAATTGTGATTAAAAAGTGAGCTTTGTTCTCTAATCTTACAGAAGAACTAAGCAAGTAAAATTCAGAGTCTTGCAAAACCCTCCCAAACCGTTATATACCTATTGACCCTTTCTATTTACAATCTCTGGAGAGCATTATCGCACTCCAGAATAAGCCACTAGGGTATGAACAAATCCGATCTGGAGTCATCAAGACAGCTCCGCCGATCTCAGTACAGAGGATACTGATCTGAAAGCATCAGAAATAGCAGTTTGGTCCTAAAATGACTTTGGACCTCAAATATTGTGAGTCATAAATGTAACTAGCAGCTGCTCTTTGACTTGGATTTATCAATCATTATAGATTGGAGGATTCCATCAAAGCTTGGATGATGGATAATGTACAGTGCCTATAAAAATATTTACCCCCCTTGGAAGTTTTCATGTTTTATTCATTTACAACATTAAACCACAGTGGATTTAATTTGGCTTTTTAGACATTGATCAACAAGAAGACTCTTTTATGTCAACTTGAAAACAAATTTCTACAAATTAGTCTAAATTAATTACAATCGTTAAACACAAAATAATTGATTGCATAATTACTCACCCCTTCAAGTCCATATTTAGTAGTTGCACCTTTGGCAGCAATTACAGCCTTGAGGTCTGTGTGGATAGATCTCTATCAGATTTGCACATATAGGCACTGCAATTTTTCCCCATTTTTCTTTACAAAACTGCTCAAACTCTGTCAGATTGCATGGGGATTGTGAGTGAACACCCCTTTTCAAGTCCAGTCACAAATTCTCAATTGGTCTGAGGTTTGGACTCTGACTTGGCAATCCGGGGCACTAACTTTGCTATTTTTAAGCCAATCCTGTGTAGATTTGGCTTTATGCTTGGGGTCATTGTCTTGACGCAAAACAAATCTTCTCCCATGTTGCAGTTTTCTTGCAGACTGCATTAGGTTTTCCTGCAGGATTTCCCTGTATTTTGCTGCACTCATTTATGTTTTTGATGATGTGCTGAGTTTGGCTTATGCCAAATGTAGTGTTTAGTCTGATGGCCAAAAAGATCAAGTTTGGTTTCATCAGACCATAGAACCTTCTTCCAGCTGACTTTAGAGTCTCCCACATACCTTCTGGCAAACTCCAGCTGACATTTCATGTGAGTTTTTTTCAATAGTGGCTTTCTCTTTGCCACTCTCCTATAAAGCTGAACTGGTGAAGCACCTGGGCAACAGTTGTTCTACGCACACTCTTTCCCATCTCAGCCACTGAGGCTTCTAACTCCTCCAGTGTTGTCATAGGTCTCTTGGTGGCCCTCCTCACTAGTCTTCTTCTTGCACAGTCACTGAGTTTTTAAGGATGGGTTGCTGTAGGCAGATTTACAGTTGTACTATATTCTTTCCATTTCTTGATGATTGGCTTAACTGTGCTCCAAGGGATATTCAGTAACTTGGAATTTTTCTTGTAGCCATCTTCTGACTTGTATGGTTTACCAGCAGTTGGTCCTTCCAGATACAGGTGTATTTTTACTACAAACAATTGAAACATCTTGACTGCACACAGGTCTCCAAAACCAGATTTCCATTTAACTAATTATGTGACTTCTAAAACCAATTGGCTGTACCAGTGATGATTTGGTGTGTCATATTAAAGGGGTGAATACTTCTACAGACAATTATTTTGTGTTTATATTTGTAATTAATTTAGATCACTTGTAGAGATCTGTTTTCAGTTTAGCATAAAAGAATATTTTTTTAAATGCCAAATTAAATCTACTGTGATTCACTGTGGTAAAACAATAACAAATAACACATGAAAGCTTCCAAGGGGGTGGGGGATGGGTTGAATACTTTTAATAGGCACTGTAATTTCCAAGGGAAAAAAAGTCTTGTCAGTACCTCCAGTTGAACTCTTTTTGTGTGTTTTCCTCCTAGCCGCCAGTCTGTGGTTTTGTATTGCCACATGCTCTTGTTTGTTTTCATACCCCATGTGCTCTTGTCCCTGCTCCTGCTCTACTCCGGCCCCTGTATTACTGAGTACTCCACTTCTCACCTGTTTCTCGTTATTACCTGTTTTGCTGCCACTTCTGTCTCATTGTGCTCCACCTATCATCTGCCTCTCTGTTTATTGCTCAGTGTATTTTAGTCCTGTGTTTTCACCTGTTTGTTGTCAGATTGTGCTAGTGAGTTTTCCTAAGCCTTTCCAGGATTTGTATCTGTCCGTCTGAATATTGACTCTGCCTGATTCTGGTTTTTGGATTTCTCTGGAATTTTTGGTCTCTGCCTGAACTTTGATGCCGACTTTGTTGCCCCACTGGATTTGCTACTCAGTAAATATCACCGTGCGCACAGTACTTGGTCTGTGATTGGGTCCCTGCTTCAGCATCCTGACAATACTTCACAATTCACTAAGATTATAAACAGCAGAAAGTTAAGATTAGGCATAATCTATTTAGGAATAGAAGTAATCTGTTGGCAATTTAATAAAACAAATAACAGAGATGGAGTTACCAATAAAGCATCATTTTCCAAAAGGAGTAAACTCTTGATCAGCAGCCCTGTATAACAATGTGTCAAAAGCTATGTCACATGGAATGCTCATTCCTTAAATATACACTTAATCTTATACAAATTACACTGTCTCCCCTTTAAAAATAATGCACTCATAAAACAGCTGTTTACATGCATAAAATTATACATTCTGCATCACCAAAAATATTCTCATCAGACTCAAATAATTCCTGTGGATACTTCTCCAAAAAGACTTTGTACACATCTGGTCTTACATTTTGTTCTACGAATGCCATAATTGCCTTTGTGACAATTAACACATTATACTAAGTTTTCTAAACACCAGTAGTTCACTTAAAATTTAACATAGGGCTAATAATTCCTCAATTGTGATGACAGTAATGCATGGTTTATAGTAGAGCATGAGATACCGTAAACACAATTACAGCAATCTACAATTCCAGCATCTGCACAAATGACAGCAGATGCTGAAATCTGTAACAGCAAACAATCTGCTGGAGGAGCTCAGTTGGTCATGTGTGTGAGTGTGTGTGTGTGTGTGTGTGTGTGTGTGTGTGTGTGTGTGTGTGTGTGTGTGAAGGGGGAGGGAATTGTCAACATTATCTAACATTGTTTCTTCTTAAGGCTTACCGTTGTAATAAAAATAATAATAATAAGTACTTTATTGATCCCAAGTGGGAAATTCTTTCGTTATAACAACATTTAAAAACACACTTAGCAGTATGCAGACTTTACTAATAATAAAGTACAGAATAATCATATATATAATAATAATTTACCATTGTGCAGTAATGTGCAATGATAATGTACGAAATAATAAAACGGGGACTATTGTACTATGGTGTGTGTTCTCCTGTCGCACAGAGATGAACTGTTGTATATGCTTATTGCAATTGGTAGGAAAGATTTTCTGTAACAATCCTTGTGACAGCAGAACTGAATGAGTCTGTTCGAAAGGGTGCTCCACTGCTTATTCAGTAGGTCATGGAGAGGATGTGCCAGATTGTCTATAAATGATAACAGTTTGTTTAGTGACGTCCTCTCCACCACTAACTCAGAAGAGTCCAGGTTGTAGCCAAGGACGGATCCAGCCTTTTTGGTGAGCTTATTTAGTCTTCTTGCATCACCAGCACCGATGCTGCTCCCCCAACATAACACAGTCTTGAACCTGATTCCTGTTCTGACACCCTGTCTTTCCCATTTACTGCTGTACCTTTGGAAATCACAAGGCTCTTTTCCTTTATAGGTCATCTCTAAGGCTCTTAATTCTAATGTGAATATTTGCCTGTTGATCTCTGTGCTCTGTGTTTTGCTGACATTATCAAATCCATTCACTGTAGTGACATCCCTTCATGAAACCTCACACATTACACATTACATCTTTAGATGCACCCCATTCATTTGGCACTTGATTCAAACCATTCTGGAAACTCTTCCTCAGAACTCCTGGAGTCTCATCATCTCAATCACAATCTGTGCCAGACTCACTTGACATTACTTCAACATCAAATTCTGATCACTTTGCTTTTAACTTTGTTTTTTAAAATTGTTATAACGGCTTAACAATTGTTCCCGAACTCCAATAAATTGTTTCTCTTATACTGTTCAAACAGAGGACAGACTCTTATTTGTTGTGCGAGAAGGTCACATTGTTCTGCGAAAGCCAAATCACTGTCCAAGTCCTGATGAGTCCTGAAGAAGGGTCTCGACTGCATTCTTTTCTATAGATGCTACCTGGCCTGCTGAGTTCCTCCAGCATTTTGTATGTGTTGCTTGGATTTACAGCATCTGCAGATTTTCTCATCACTGTCCAAGTCATGTTTTTGATTAAGGTGACCCCTTGTGATAACTGTCCTTAGCTCCGGGACATTTCATCCCACCATTCTCTAGTTGAATTGTTACTTTACTTCACACATCACAAAATTAAGGATTAGTTACATCATGGAAGGACAACTTTTAGTCCATTAGTTTCATGCTGGCTCTACATAAGGGTAATCAAGCTAGCACTCAACTGCCCTCTCCTGATGACCATGTAATTTCTTTCCTTTTTGATACCTATCCAGCTTCCTTTCAAAAACTGTAATCAAATCAACCTCATGTACTGCCCTCAGCAGCATATTAGAGACCCCAGCATCTGCTGTGTAAAAATGCTACTCTTGGGTCTTTTGCCAATTACCTTTGTTCAAAATTACAAGTTCAATGTTACTAGTTCTTCAACCTTCCAACAATGAAAACAGTTTCTTCTGACCATATGCAAACATTTCATGATCTTAACAACTTTTGTCAGATCTCATTACTCTTCCTCTATGCCAAGGAGAACAATTCCAGCTTTACCTGGAGAGTCTCCAGTCTATCTACATAAAGCAAGTCCCTCTGGCCAAGAATCATTGTTGGAAATCTCTTCTGCATCTTCTCTAAAGCCTTTACCAAGTGTAGGAACCAAGTATCTATTTTCTATCAGTCTATATTGTATTTCGTGTTGCATGTTTCATTATGGGTTATGGTAATTTGTCACGTGGGTTGGGTTGTGGTAGAAGCAAATGAGTATAGTCACGTATTCACCCTTTGTTTTGTTAGTTTAGTTTAGTTAGAGATAGGGACTGTGCAGGGATTGGATAGTTTTTGCTGAATACTCACTTCACTCATTACACTAATTCTGTTCTCCCTAATAATGCTAATAGTTCCTGAGGTTGTCATAGCCGGGGTGGTACGGGGGGTGGTAGTGGGGATAAACTCCCACTACCTATAAAGTGCTCCAAATGGCGCATGTCTCTAACAGCCTCTGACAACCAAGTCCAACTCTTGGCCTTCATGTGTGGCTTAGCTACTAGGCCTGGTGGAACTGTTTCTGCTGACAAGAAAAGGGGCAAAGGCAGACCACTGGTGTCTCAAAACCAGTTGCTTTGGGCAGGTGGGATATATCGGCCTTGGATGGCAGCCTGTCTAGGGAAGGAAAACTCTGATTTTAAACTTACGCAGTCTTGCAGCCATATATGCCCATGGGAAAGGCTTCGGATGTCAACCCCAAGGAAGAAATCTGGAGCCAGCTTCCTAAGGCAGTTTCGTGGTGTTTACAACTTCACCCTGGAAACCTCTGCGACAACACTGGTGCCAAGCTATATCGGCACTCGCCCTTCCCTTGGACTACATCAGTGACGTGGAGAGGGGGATCCCACTGTATGGGCAACAGCTGGTTCTTCAAACCTTCCCGCTCAGGCTTGCACCTTAGAGAGGACACAGTTCACCAGAGGTGCAAGCCCATGATCCCCTGGGATCAATGGCTGCCTCCTACTAATCATTACGCTAGTTTCATTAGTTTTTTATTATTGAATTGTCAGTACTTTTATATTTGTGTGCTGTATCACTTACTTTATATTTGTAGTTATTTTGTAAATAACACTATACTTTGCATTTCTGGTCAGATGCTAAGTGCATTTCATTGGCTTTGTATCTGTACTCGGCACAATGACAATAAAGTTGAATCTAATCTAATCAAATCTAATTTCTTACATTCTTCACATACATGAGCAATAAAAATCTTTATGTTATGTCTCCATCTAAATGTTCAATGTGTACTCATAGTAATTTATAATAAATAGAACAATCAATGTAACATAAAGTACATTCAAATCAGCGTGAGTTAATCAGTCTGATGGCCCGGTGGAAGAAGCTGTCCCGGCTTTTATGCTGCGGTACCATTTCCTGGATGGTAGTTGCTGGAATAGATTGTGATTAGGTGACTCACATCTCCAATGATCCTACGGGCCTTTTAAAAAACCTGTCCTTGTAAATGTCCTGAATCATGGGAAGATCACAACCACAGATGCGCTGGGCTGTCCGCACCACTCTCTGCATAATCCTGCGATTAAGGGAGGTACAGTTCCTATACCAGGCAGTGATGCAGCCAGTAAGGATGCTCTCAATTGTGCCCCTGTAGAAAGTTCTTAGGATCTGGGGGCTCATACCAAACTTTCTGAACCGTCTGAAGTGAAAGAGGTGCTGTTGTGCCTTTTTTACCACATAGTTGGTGTGTATTACTATACAAGATGGTTAGTCTTTGATGGTTTTGTAATGAAGAATCGAATATACCCTTTTTTGACCTAGAACTCAGTTATCTGGAAGCATGTTGTACAGTATCAATTCTCTCACTCAGTCTCTCAGCAGTTTTGGTTTGTTTTTCAAGAAAACACTCCACTTAGAATATAGTGCTTGGAAATAGACACAGTACTCCAGCAGTGGAGTATTCCAGGAGGGAGTACCTGAACCATGCCTAATGTATGTACATATGCCCTTCTTACTCTTATATCTTATGCTACTGTTTATAAAGTCCTGGATTCCATTTGTTTTTTAAACACTTTCTTGGATTCTTCTGCAACTTTCAATAGACTGTATAAATACCTATGCATCAATGTTCTTGTCCCTTGTGCCTTAGTTTGTATTAGTTTTTGTCCCTTGTGCCTTAGTTTGTATTAGTTTTTGTCTTTCCTCCCACCAAAATGTAACATCTTGCATTTCTCAGCATTAAATTTTATCCGTCACTTACCTGCCCACTTGACCAACCTATCTAAATCGCCTTGAGATTTATATCTATATTTCCATTTGTTTTGATATGCCCATCTGCTTGGCAACCCCAGGCGTAGTACTTTCACTTTGACAGGGAATGTGATCCTAACGCAGAGCAGTGGAGATGATATAGCTGTAAGATATAACTTTAATAACAAACTGCAAAATAACAAGCCACGAGGGGCCACAAAACAAGAGAGAAAGGATACTTAACGTGACAAGGCAACGAGGTAGCTGAAGGCCAAGATCGGCTGGTTGAGGCTGGTGTGGTTCGATGCGTAAAAAAAGGACAGTGGATGACAGTTGGGTCAAGTAGCCTGCAGGGGATGAGTTGGAAGCAAGTGGCTGGTGACGTCTTTTAACTGGGTAGAGACTAAGAAGTGCCTGCTTGTGCAGGCCTGACAGGACTCACCCCCTTCACCATCTCCAGACAACTCCCAACGGCCCAGGACAATTCAGATAGGACTCTTGATGAACAATGGATCCAAGGTGAAACTGCTTGGCATCCACTTTTCTTCCGGGACATACCCTTCCCAGTCAACCAAGTACTGCACATTGCATCCACGATGATGTGAGTCCAGCAACCAGTGCGCTGTGTACAATGGACCAGCTTGACGATCGTTGATTCTGGAGATACAGGCTCCGGTGGGTTGAGCAGTCTATGGACAATGGGATTGGAGCAGGACACGTGGAAGGTAGGTGTGATCCTAAGGGGACAGTAGCAGCTGGAGATGGCAAGTGACTGTGTTGCCGTGATAGGTAATCTTAAAGAGACTAATGAACAGGGTGAGAGCTTCTGGGAGTTGGTGCACAGGGACAGATCTTGGGTGGACAGCCAGACGTGGTGCCCAAACTGTATTAGTCTGGCTGGGTGCTGATGGCGGTTAGCCTGGCGGCAGTAGGCATGGTTGGCAGCTAGGATGGCCCTTTGAGCCTTCTTCCAAGTATTCTGGCATTGATGAACCAAGGACCTGGCAGATGGGAACTTTACTGTGGGCTTCTCTGTGGGGAACAATGGGGGGATTGTTCTATGAATCATTTCAAATGATGACGTATCTGTGGCAGAAGAAGCAGCGTGCAGATTGTGGGACCGTTCGACCCAGAGCAGTTACTTCTTCCAGCTGGAAGGGTTGGAGAAGCACCACAGGAGCTTCTCCACTTGCTGATTGGCTCTTCCTGATTGACCATTGGTCTGCAGATGATAGCCAACAGACAAACTCACTGAGGTGTAGAGGAGGGAACAAAAGGCTTTCCAGAAGTGGGAGATGAATTGTGGGCCCCAGTCCAGTACAATGTCCTGAGGAAAACCATGGAGGCATTGGAGAACTAGATCCTCCAATTTACTGGCTGACGGAAATTTGGGGAGGATAATGGTGTGGGCCGTCTTGGAGCATTGGCCCACCACTGTCATGATCACTGTGGCTCCATCTGAAGGTGACAAACCCGTGATGAAATCCAAGGCCATGTGAGATGATAGGCATCAGGGGACAGTAGGGTCTGCAGGAGCTCAGAGGGCCGCTGGTTGGAGGAATTGAACTTGGCACATTGAGGGCAGCCAGCAACCAGAACTGGCGTTGTAGAAAATCAAAAGTCTGTCATATGCCTGGACGACTGGAGAGGGGTGAGGAGTAGGCCCTCTGAGGTGCCCTAAAGCACACGACCACTGTCACGTACATGCAGTGGTCAGTTGTGTCAGTTGAAACAAGGCTGTGCCGAAGGGCCTGTTGGATCTGGTTCTTCAGATCCCAGTTTGATCAGGGCGAGTATCTGTGAGGATGGAATGATGGGCTGAGGGTCAATCTCGGTTTCAGTAGTGTCAAACTGTCATGTCAGGACATCTTTCTTAGTATTCTTAGAGATGGGTTGCTAGGAGATGAAGTTGAATTGCTCAAAGCAGAGGACCCAGCGAGCCTGATGTGGGTTGAGTTGGTAGGTCTGTGTATAGATATGAGGTTCTGGTGACCAGTCCAGATCAGGAAGTCCTCAGTGTTTCCCATCAGTCAATATCTCAATTCCTCCAAGGTCTATTTAATGGTGAGTAGTTCCTGTCTCCTACTCCATCTCCAAGGATTTATGGGGCGATGTCAACTGAGGTTGCGGGCAAGTGGTCCGGCAGATGGGATCCCAACTTAGCAGAGGACCAGATGACCAGGCGAAGTGAGGGTCCTGAACGGAGAGCCAGAGATAACCCAAGATGAGCAGAGATCTGGGTGAGTTGACACAAGAAAATGGATGGACTTGTGATGCTTTTGATGCTCATGCTCACAGGAGATGTGCAAGCTCTGACTATCCCACAACCCAAAGAAAGTCCATCAATGGCCATGATGCAGAAGGGGAGAGATAAGCTTGGTAGGGGGTCCAAGGTGCAAACACTGTATCTGGTCAAGAAAGTTGCCTGCTGTGCTGGAATCCAACAAAGCCTCCGGTGTGCATAGAGCCATCGGGATAGGTAGGAGGACAGAGAGAGCAAGAGAGAGCCGGGTTATGGTCATCATTATAGCTTGTCACACCAGACAGCCAGCCACTCTAGTATTGTTTGGTTGATGTTGAGCAGGTCAGTGTCAACTAAATCAGGTGAGAGTGGGCAGTTGCGCAGAACGTGTTCAATGTTCTGCACCCTTTCGCCACACTCACAGGATTCACTGGTCTTTAAACCGCACTTCACCATATTGTCTCCCATCCTACAAACTCCCGCTCTCGCTCTATTGAGAGTGCACCACTTCCGTCTGTCAAGCAGTGCCCCGTCTGGTAACATTTCTGTGGGGTCTTGCTCTGTATTGTTTGGTGGGGTTCTGGCTTCTGTTTGTTGCTAGAGGTCAATCCTGTATGTTTGGGGGGATGTTCCGTGTGGTAGTTCCCCCACTGTAGCAAAGCTTTTCCTCGATTGTAGGCGGTTGGAAATTGGCACATGATGATGTAGTGGGTGACGTGGATCCGATTTCTGTTTACCTTTTTCAATTTTTGTTGTAGTGTGTCTTTGGATCTCTGGGGGAGCAATGCCTGCAAGTCTGTAAGTGATGTTAGTGGGTGTGGGGTGCAGTGTGCCTGTGATTATTTGGCAGGCTTCGTTAAACAACGGGTCTATTTTCTTCGCAAGGGCTGATCTGCCCCACACAGGTGCACAGTATTCTGTAGGTGCATAGCAGAGTGCTAGGGCAGTTGATCTAAGTGTGTAAGCATTAGCTCCCCATTTCGTGCCTGCTAATTTTTTCAAGAGAGAATTACAAGAGCCAACTTTCCCTCAGAGTTTTTGGATGTGGGTGGCAAATGCGAGTGTCCTATCCAGTGTCACGCCCAGGTAAATTGGAGTCGGATGGTGTTCGAGCTCCTTCCCACACCAGAAGATCTTGAGTTTCCGAGCTGCTTCTCGATTCCTCAGGTGGAATGCACGCACTTAAGTTTTTGATGGATTTGGGTTCAGAGACCATTTTTCATCATACTGCTTCATTGCTTTGAGGACTACTGTAAGTCGTACTTCACCTTCTTGGAAGGAGTTAGCTTGTGTTGCTATGCATAGGTCGTCTGCATAGATAAACCTGCGTGTGTTAGGAAAGGTTGGTTGGTTGTTTGTGTAAACATTAAATAGTAGAGGCGCCAGGACTGATCCCTGTGGTAGTCCATTCTTTTGTGGACACCACCTACTCTTAATTCTATTCATTTCTACATAAAATCTGTGATTTTCTAGGAGATTTCTTATTACTTTGACTGTGGTTTCATTCTTTAACATTTCTGATAATTTCGGTAGAAGGTCTCTGTGATTCACAGTGTCGTATGCTGTTGTTAAGTCAACGAATAGTGCCCCTGTAATTTGTCACATTTCGAAGCCATCCTCAGTTTACTGGGTTAAGTTCAGGACTTGACCTCAGCCAGAGCGGCCTGGCCTGAACCCGGCTTGGTCTGGTGTTAGAAGATCTTCGACTAAGGGGAATATTCTTTTCAGTATGAGTCTCTCGTAGAGTTTACAGAGGGTGCAGAGCAAGGAAATCAGTCTGTAATCTTTAGGAATGTTGGGGTCTTTATTCGGTTTTAGGAGAGCAACAACTTTGGCTCTTCTCCACTTTTTAGTTATTTTCAATGATCTTAGGCAACAGTTAAAAAGGGACAGAAGCCAGTGTAGTGCTTTAGACCCAAGATGTTTAAGGAAGTCATTAAGAATCCCATCTATGCCAGCAGCTTTGTTGGATCTTAGCTGTGATACTTCATTCTTTAGTTCTTCTAGGGTGAGAGGTGGGAACTTGTTATTCCCATTTGAGAGAGCTGACTCCATCTCCTGATGTTGCTTTTTCCTTTGCCTCCATTCCTTGTTATTTGGTCAACCATTTAGTATCAGTTGGTGGGCAACCTGACTGGGTGTTATGGCAGCAATTCTCTGTGGTGGTCTATTGTCTGAGTTGAGTTTCAGAACAGTTGCCCATGGCTTCTTACTGTTCTTGGTCACGTCTATGTTTTCTATCAGTTCCTGCCAACACTGTTGTCTCTCTTGGCTCAGTAGGGACAGAACTGACTCTCCCATTTCAGTTGTGACTTCACCAAATGGGTCTTGGTCATATAAGTTGATATACTCATCATAACTTTGCTTGAAAGTTATCAGGAGGCTACGGTCCTGGGATGAGAGGCTGGGGGGAGTTTATCAGATAGAAGGCCCCTCATCTCTTCACTCAGGGGATGGCTTTAACTGATGTATTCACATTGGGGGGAGAGAGAGCGAGAGAGAGAGATATCAGTACATAGTGCTATTGGGAGGAGGGGTCATTGCTCTAAAAGAATTAGATCCATACATTACCCTCCCCCTTTAGATTAGAAATATAGAAAAAATTCAGCACAATACAGGCCCTTCTACCGCAAAGCTGTGCCGTGCATGTCCCTACCTTAGAGCTACCTAGGCTTTACCCATAGCCCTCCATTTTTCTAAAAGCTCCACGTCGTCTCTTAAAAGACCCTATCGTTTCCCCCTCCTCCACTGCCGCCAGCAGCCCATTCCACGCGCTATAATAGATGAATGCAATATAAAACTGTATAGGTACAAAACATTCAATTTCCCTTTCATAAACCCATATTTCAAATAAACATGCTTTCATAATAATTCTTCATAACTAACTTCACAGTTCTAAAGATTCAGTCTTTTGGGTGGCACTCTGTTTCTTTCAGGATAACGCCTCTGGACCTGTGGAGTGGTGTCAAGCTTGGTGGGTGTCTTGTCTAAGACACTGCTCTCGGTTTATGGTGTCACGTTGCTGTCAGTGACATCATCACTGAGAGGCAATTCCATTGACTGTAAAGTGTCTGTTCTGTTGGATGCAGTCGACTCAGTGTGCTCTTTAGTTCAGCATCCAGTATCTGGTCCACATGACGTCTCAATGTCTATCTCCAACATCCACCATATACATCAGTAGTCCAGTGTTTGTAGCTATCCTACCGGGTATCTACTTGTCTTCTTGGTAATCACACACTAGGACTTCCTGTCCAATCTTGAAGCTCCTTGCTGCTTCACTTGGCAACTGGCTGAACTGTTTATTGTGCACTTCCCTCCGGAGGTCTAGTTTCAGGACAATAGACAATAGGTGCAGGAGTAGGCCATTCGGCCCTTCGAGCCAGCACCACCATTCACTGTGATCATGGCTGATCATCCACTATCAGTATCCAGTTCCTGCCTTATCCCCATAACCTTTGATTCTGCTATCTTTAAGAGCTCTATCCATCTCTTTTTTGAAGGCATCCAGAGACTTGGCCTCCACAGCCTTCTGGGGCAGAGCATTCCATATATCCACCACTCTCTGGGTGAAAAAGTTTTTCCTCAACTCCCTTCTAAATGGCCTACCCCTAATTCTTAAACTGTGGCCTCTGGTTCTGGACTCACCCATCAGCGGGGACATGCTTCCTGCCTGCAGCGTGTCCAATCCCTTAATAATCTTATATGTTTCAATAAGATCCCCTCTCAGGTGTGAGATCTCAGATTCCTGTTCATGAACAGCATTGCAGGTGCTTCATTTGTCATCACACGAACAGAGTTCCAATACACAAAAAGAAGTTGTCCACCTTATGCTGTCGAGAAATGTCCTTCTTGTCCATCACTTTAATGGACTTCTTGAAGGTTTGGATAAACCTTTCAGCGAATGCAGTCATTGCTGGGTGATGAGGAGCTGACTTGAAATGTCTGATGCCATTTTTCTTCATGAACAGTCAGAATTTTTCTGATATGCATTGTGGTCCATTGTTACTCACAATTTGTTTGGTAAGCTGTTTCTGGCAAAGATAGTCTTTGCTGAGGTGGTTGACTTCATTGGTATAACCTTCGACCACCTTGAATGGGTATTCACAACAATCAGAAGCATGGAGTCCATGAATGACCCAGCAAAGTAAATATGTACTCTTTGTCTTGGTGACGATGGCAACTCCCATGGGCGCAATGGTGTCTGTGGGGGTGCATTTGAACATTTTGTCATCCGGAACAGGTTTTGGCCTATCTGTATATCTACTCCCTTCTCAGACACCTTCTCATTAGCATTAAGCAGCTGTGCCAGTCTCTGGTTTGTGCTACCATTAGGGCTGCCAATGCCTGTTGATGCCACACTGAGAGCTTTGATTGAGTGCCAGTCTAGTTGGATTTTCCTCAACAATTCACTCTGAAAATTGCTGGGCCTGCACTTTTCATCACAACTGCTGTAATTGGCCTCCATTTGTCACATTTATTTTTGGTTTGCCCTTGGAAGACCTATTTTTGCCTGTGTAGGTCTTTAGCATCACTGAGGTCTTCTCTAATGGTGTCTTAGGTAACAGTCTGTTGAAGTCAGCCACTGGAATTATGCACAAAGCTGATCCTGTATCCAGCTTTATTTTCAGTTTCACACCAGGCGCATCTATTGTGATCCAGATGACTTTGTGATCTGCTTCAGTTTTACTGTGCAGTTCTAGGCATGACAGTTCATCTTTGTCAGACTCTATGTTGTTGATTCTGTTTATGGAGGTCTATGTGAGATCTCAAATTCCTGTTCTTTATGTATTTTCTTAGATTTGTGTTTGGGACTTTTCACTCACTTGTACTTGTTGTCTGCCTTTCACATTGTGACCTTGTCTGTGACACTTTCTACAGACAATTTCTTTGAACCAACAGTCATTTGCATCATGGGAGAATTTGTCATGTTACTAACATCTTTGGCTTTTTGCACCATTCAGGGACATTTTGTGCATTTCACATTCTAACCTTTTGTTTAGTTCTGCTGCATCCTTCGCTGCAGTCTCTTACGATATTGTAATGGTTAAGGCCCGTTCTGAGGTTAGGTCTCCTCTCTGTCAGTAGCCTCATTTGATTCCTTTGACCATGCATGCCACATACAAGCCTGTCCCTTTATGCATCAGAAAGTCCAGCTCTAAACTCACAGTACTGGAAAGTTTGTGCAGTTCAGCAATGTATTCAGAGATGCTTTAAACTTTTGACTGGTCCCTTTTGTAAGATCTAAATCTCTCAGCCAACAGTTTAGGACTCAAATGATTTTGTAAAATTGTAACAATTTCATTAATGCCTTACTTGCTGGTTTTGTAGGGATTACAATGTTGTGTAGAGACCGTATGTCTTGGGCCTATTACGCTAAGTGTATGGGCTTTCTTTTTCTCCTCCATGTTATTTGCATTACAGTATAGTTCCACCCTCTTGATATATGACTCCCAGCCTTCATTAGTGCTATCAAGTTCATCAACTTTCCAACTGAAGCCATTTTCACTTTAAATTCAGCGCGTCTTTCATTGTTTCCTTGCACTGTACTCACGCGTTTGTTAGCATCTGTGACAGCTTTCTCATGCTGTTTAACTCTCGCTGTTTCATCCCGTTACTGTTGGTGCAGTCCGTTATATTTTCTGACATTCAGGTTTGTCCTCATCGCCAATTTGTTGTGTCTGCGCACAATTACATATATATTAAATAAAAGCACACATGCGGAAGATGGCTTTAACATTGCAATGAGGGAGAACAATTTGCGTGCATAGACAACAGATCAATATGTAGTGCTGGGGGGCAGGAGTCATTGCTGTAATAGAAATAGATCCGTACATTACCAGGCTGGCTGGCTGGCTGGTTCGATGGGTGATCAAGGGACGGTGGATGACAGCTGGCTCTAAACAGTCTGCAGGTGACGAGCTGGAAATGAGTGGCAGGTGACTGTTAGCTGGGTGGAGACTCCGAGGTTCCTGCCTGTGCAGGCCTGACCCAGCTGCTCACCAGCAGGTCCTTGTGTAATCATGTATTTCTGCATAAAAACTCATTTTCATGAACCGAAAGATGGTAAAATCCATTCCACTTGGCAATATATGTAGGACTGTAAGACCAGCACCTACAACTCTAATGCTCTCCACCATTATCTGCCAAAAAAATGTCAACTTGGAAGAAAAATGTTAGCTTAGGTCTTAACTATGTTAGTAAGGCCAGGTATTAATCTTCTTAGCATTTCAGAATCACGGATGAGTCACTTCACTCTGGTTCCGTGGGTTCTGCAGTGAGTGATGAGGTTGATGTGGGAATTGCGGACTCCTTCATGGATGAGGCAAGTGGTGCCTGACTCAGTGGGGGGGGGGGGGCGGTGCAGTATACTATAAAGTGGTGTGTTTCTTTAGCTATTATGCTGTGCTTCTGATTTATGACCTTGTGTTTTTCAGTGTAAATCCAAGAGACCTTTTTCCATTTTGATCAGTCATGGCCCAGAATTGGCAGGAGTGTGGAGATGTTGCATGTATCTTGGGGGAAGTAAAGCATCCTTCATACTCAAGTCTTCAAAGAAGCTACCTGTTCTGGTTTTGCAAATGTATTTATCAGTGTTCACACCCACTTGGTGTTTGTTTACTATCATTGTGTATCTTCAACACTCTTCCAATTTTTACTGCTAATTAAGTGTGGGGAGGTTTTGAGAGCATGCTTGAAACATTTCCTCTCTCTGCCTGATGATCTCTTAATGTATCAGGATTTGAAAATAGAGTTGGTTTTATGAGCCAGATATGAAGCATGGAAACAACATGGCCAATTGAGTGAAATGTTGAACTGCAACAGCACACTGATATTAGTTTGTTCTTTGAGGAAACAATGTTGCTAGAGTATTTCCAGGCTATCAAGATTCCTCCAGTTGATTGTCCAGGTCTCAGCTGCACAGAAGAAAGATCTCTGCTGCCAGGTCTGAGATTTTGATCTCTTGTTATAATATGGACCATCCTGGCAAGGTGGGATAGGTCGACCAACTCTCTGCCACCCTCCAATATTTTATTGTAACCGTACTTATAATAATTCATAAAGAGGCCATGCAGCTGTCAGGGAAATAATACTTTTTATTTTCTTAGATCCCTGCGACCTGTTTTCTCATACATGCCCATCAACTCTCTTGATTCCTTTTGCCATTAACCTACATTGAAAGCAATTTATATCAGCCATTTAGCTTATCAGCACACCTTTGGGATATTGCAGCAAATATGAGCTTCCAACTCATACGTACAAACACTGCACAGACAGCATCCAAGGTCTAAATCAAAATTCAGGTCCCTGGAGATGTGAAGCAACAGGACTAAACAATGAGCCACCATGCAGCTCAAAACTGCAGCATTTACCTGTAAAATTTCAAAAAGTGTTTAAGGTAAAGTGATCACAATGACAGTAAATGACACCAAGTGGATGTGAACAGTGATAAACAAATTTGCTAAGCTGGAGTAGGTAGGTTCTCTGAAGGCTTGGGAGTGAAGGATGTTTTACTTCCCCCGAGATATATCACTGATTGCACCACCGTCTGACCACAGCACAAGATCGGAAAAAGTTGCAGAAAGTTGTGAACTCAGCCAGCTCTATCATGGGCACCTTCAAAGGGCGATGCCTCTAAAAGGTGACATCCATCATTCAGGACTCCTCATCAGCCAGGACATACCCTCTTCTCATTGCTATCATCAGGAAGGAGGTACAGGAGCTTGAAGTCACACATTCAAAGTTTCAGAAACAGCTTCTTCCCCTCTGCCATCAGATTTCTGAATTGGTAATGAACCCATGAACACTACCTTAGTATGTTTATATCCCCGTCTCTTTGCACTACTTCTAAAATTTAATTTCCTTTTTTATATATATAGTACTTCTTAATATATAGTTTTTGTTATTATGTATTTTAATGTACTGCTGCCGCAAAACAAATTTCATGACGTATTTCAGTGATACTAAACCTGATTCTGATATATTGTGGAGATAAACGGAATTGGCTTTCATTAGGAATAAGTCCGGCTGTATGTCAAGAGTTTTACAAAGGAGCTCAGTGAGTACAGTATTGAATATTATGGGCTAAAGAAAAAGATTAGATACTCAGTGGAGTTCTGTGGTTTCTCAGCTATCCAGGTCATAAGAGCTTCAGTTCTGAAGTACAGTGGTTTTGGCTTTAATATGTGAATCATGATGCTGAGTTCATATTCTGCAGGAAATTAAATTATTTAGCCAGAGCTCATGATAGTTTATTTTGTGTATGATCTAGTAGAAGATTTACTGGTCCTAATTTGTAGATCTGTTTTTTTTTCCAGCCATTGAATTTTTTTTGTAAAATTAGTTAACTAATGGCTGTTTAATTTTAAACATTAATGTATTATCAAGTAATTTGTTTACACATTGAAATTGGTCTTGTGGATTAAAAAAGATTATTCTTGGCACCATGGTAGCATAACGATTAGCACAACGTCATTACAGATTGGGACATTGAATTTTGGGGTTCAATCTCGGAGTCCTCTGTAAGGAGTTTGTACGTCCTCCCCATGAAATGAGTGGGTTTCTTCTGGGTGTTCCAGGTTCCTCCCATAACCTAAAGCTGTACCGGTTAGTAGGTTAATTGGTCATTGTAAATTGTCCCGTGATTAGGCGAGGGGTAAATCCAGTGGGTTGCTGGCAGAGCGGCTCAAAAGGCCAGCGCTGTATCTCTAAATAAATAAATAAATAAGGACATGATTTGGTCAAATTTGTCTGCAAAAGGAAGAGTGACTCACCCTTCCACTCCAAATGCATCGCCCTCAGTGCATGGCTCTCTAAATCCATATCAAAGTATTGTTTAGATATGGCAACATTCCTAACTCAACCTTTTTAAAGAAACAAGTCTAAGACCCCTTCCAGGACTTCCTCTCCTCCCCTTCTTTCCCCCCTCCCCTACAAATTCTCTACAGGTCACAATAGCACAAGTAAATAGGAGTATTAGCAGCCTGACCATTGTTTAATATGCTGATGGACGAACTATTGTGACCTTAACATTGATTCTGTGCTATTATTTATTTATCTGTCTTATCTATCA
This sequence comes from Mobula hypostoma, assembly GCF_963921235.1. Taxonomy (NCBI): domain Eukaryota; kingdom Metazoa; phylum Chordata; class Chondrichthyes; order Myliobatiformes; family Myliobatidae; genus Mobula; species Mobula hypostoma. The sequence continues at coordinate 67,125,940 of NC_086106.1, forward strand.
AATATTCATTGACAGCTACATTAAATATTTCTAATAATCCATCTTCTGCCACCAGCAGAGAATTCCAGACGTTCACGGCCCTCTGAAAGAAAAAAATTTCTGCACAACTCAGTTTTAAATGGCTGCCTCCTTATCTTGTAATTATGTCCCCATCTCAAACAAGTAGTATCTCTTGATAGGGACAATCTTCTCACCCCTAGGAATTAACCTGCCGAATCTCCTTTGTACTGTCGCCGACATTACTATTCTTTGTTTGGGTAAACAGACCAAAAATGTGCATAGTGGTTCAGGTGAAGCCTTACCAACATTCTGTAGAATTGCAACAAAAAATTGTTTTTAAACTCCAACCCCTTTTCAATGAAGGACAATGTACTATTTGCTTCCTTAACTATTTGTTGGAACTGCCTGCTCACGTTTTTGATTCACGCATTCAGTCTCCTAGATACCACTGTACTTCAATTACTTTTAGTTTTTCTCCATTGGACGACAATGCATGTTTTGAATTCTCTTACCAAAATGCAAGACCTCACACTTCCCAGCATTAAGTTGTGTTAGCCATTCTTATGTCCACTCAATCTATCCCTGTTCCTATATTCAATAACCTTCCATTAACTGAATATTCCCTTGCTGTGTTGCACTTGCTCAGATGCATTATCCCACACTTCTCTGGATTAAATTCAAATTTTCCGCTTGGCTGATCAGAGCATTTTTTAAATATCTCCCTGCAGTCCAAATCTTTCATCTTTCTGTTGTTTTTTATATCATCAGCAAACTTCTTAACTATGTTCAATTGAAATCACTATAATATTTATCACAAAATTTAAGTGACCAAGTATTGATTCCACTCTTTCAAACATGTAAAGTCAGCCATTACCCATTACTTCCTGCCACTAAACTAGCTTTAGATCCAATTTGTCACTCTACCTTGAACTTTTTGACCAGACTGCCATGAGGAGTCATGTTAAAACCCACGTAGATAATGTGAAACACACTTCCTTAAACAATCCTCTTTGTTATCAAATCAAAAGGTTTAAGCAAGTTACCCAGTCACAACCATTCACAAGCAAATCCATGTTGATTAATCTGTCTTTCTGCTGGGGCAGTACTTGCAAGATTTGATTCCACTAGATATATGTTCAAGAGGCCTTTGCTATATTCGTGGGTGTGTCAGCTAATGAAAAAAGAAACAAACGGACTCTGTGATTAACACGCAGTATATTGAAACTTAACAGCAAATTCTCTGCAATAATTTGAAAGCCCAGCATTCAAGCCATTGTAGTAAATCCGCAGATGAAATTTAATTAATCCACCAAGAGTTTGGGGAGGGGTCTGTGTGAGAATGAGATTTGTTCATTCATCCAAGTTTGATTTTTATCAGCTTTTAAGCATATTACATATTAAATACTATGTTTTATTAATGAAGGCATGATAGCAAATCCTATTGAAAATTCTGTGAAAATTGAAGGCTAATACATTAGTTTCTCTTGAGAGTCAAGAGAATTATCTTATTTTTGTTTTATGAGATTAAGAATATCAGAAAATATTAATTTGCTTTGAAGACAAACTGATTGAGAATGGACCATCGTGATTAAAGAATTGGGACTACTTCTAATTCAGTGTGGTTTCATTAGCTTTGACATGACTGGCTCAGAGATGCTTGTTTGTAGATGGCGGGCACTGCCTTTGATCCTCTTGTGTGTGATGCTTATTGCTTTTTGCCTTCAAGGCATCAGAATTTCCAGTGAAGGAAGATTTAATTCTTTCTTCAACCTGTGAGTTATGAGAGAACCAGTTTTATTGGTTAGAGAAGGTTATGTCAATCATTTACTTCTTCACCAATTGACCTTGAAAAATGTTAGGGAAACTAAGTTGGAATTTGCCTTCAGTATAAAGTAAAGCTGCAATCCAACTATCTGCTTAAACTGAAGCAGATTTAATTGAGAAATACAACCACATCAAGTTTCTTATTATTTTAGATCACATTTTTTTCCATTCTGAAGCACGTGGGTGAAGTGATTTATGCCACATTTATATTGTACCTTTGTTGCATCATATTTTGGCAAGCATGCATTATAATTTTGTTTATTTGAGTCAGCTGTGGGTTGGAAAGATTATCTTGATAATGAGATAACTTGGAAGTCTGGATGGTTGCTGAGCTTGACAATAACTTATTATTTACTAATGAGATACCTTATTGTGCCCCTGAATTTGTTTTACATTGAAGTTGGGAAGCATTAAATTTATAAGAGAGGTTTCAAAATAAACAGTATAGAAAAAGAGAAACAGACCCTTCACTGCTGTCAAGACTAACTACAGCCCAAATATTCCAAAGACCCCTATGGAAGTCTCCACTTATTTTGAAAACTGCTTTCAGATTGCTATGGTATTGATAATTTCTAATTATTGGAAAGAATTGATTTTCTAATAATATCCTATCAAAAAAGAAGATCAGCCATGATTAAATGGAGGAGCAGATTCGATGGGCCAAGTGGCCAAGTTCTACTCCTACATCTTATGGTCTAATATCACCAATAGTTAGAACCTGCTACTCAGGAGACAGTGTGCCTTGCAGTGATGCCAAATTTGATTCACTGCATGATCAGTGAGTATAGAGATGGACTATTTCCTAATCAGCCAAAATCTCCAGTTGTTGCAAGTTTGGGATGTCTCCCAACTGTTCTGGTGCTTCTGATCTGGAACCCACCCCAAAAGTGACAATGCCTCATTCTTTGTTAGACAGATATACAGCTGCTTCTACTTCTATACAATCAATCCCAAGTTCCAAAACATGGAATTCCCTTGAGAAATATTGCTTTAAGAACCTCTGCTCTGCAGAAGATCCCAACTGTAAATGAGACCATAAGGAAATAGTGCAGGTCCCCAGCACAGTTCCAAGTATGCATTATTACAGAAATAAGTTCTTCTCTTAAAACCCACCTTTTAAGCATACATTTGAATATCTTTATAAAGCATACATCTTTATGGTAATGTAAAGACATATACTGTATAATTAATATTTTCAATTTATATTAATTCTACAGCCACTTCTATTAATATAATGCATACTATTAGAGTCTAATGATCTCTGAAATGAGCTTAGGAAGAATTATAAATTATGTAAAATTGTGGATGGACCTGTGGAATTACAAGGCAACTACATGCATTTGAAAATTCTGATGTTCTAAACTGGGAAATGAATGAATTCGATTAGTGCCTTTTAACTTACCCAATTAGCCCAGCAAGGATTTAAGAAAGTTTTAAAGAATTATTTTGAATTATTATTGCTGTTGACTGTTATATTGGTTAATATATCAAATCATATTTATGATATTTTAGCAACTGTTAAGAAAGTAATGAGCTTTCATGTATAAATTAGCTTCTGTGCAACACTTAGGAAGTATGCAAAACAGCCTGTCACACTGCCCTGGTACAAAACAACCCACAGGCAGCTGTGGGTGATATAACACAGGAAAGAGAGATGGGGGTGAGATATGTTGGTTTTGATGATCATTATAATCTCCAGTAATATGCTATAATTATTTAATACATTTGACGGTAGTGGCTTGGCATGTGGTTTAACTGATTAGGAGTTTGAAAATATTTTATTCATCGATGGAAAGTGAAAAGGTGTGAACAGCAACAGATCACTTCCTACAGTCTCACATTGGTCTCAGTTCAACCACTTGTCATAATCACAAATAATATAGCAACTCAGCATGATGCATTGTTTTATTGCTTTATGTTCTGCAAATTTTATTTTTTAAAATTGTTGCATTATGTAGATCTGATTTGCATTTTAAATATACTACTTTTAAATGGTTCATTTTGCTGATTTATCCAGAAACACATTCTTTGTCAAGTGTTTAGAAACAACTGTGGGTATATTTTGGAAAATTACAGCCTTTAACATTGTACTTAAGGGATAGCTTTGCTTTTTCATACTGTGAAGACTAGAAATGTGCCATTATGGCTTCATGCAGTCTTTAATTTTGCTTTGAAACCTTATATGTAATTATGGTTTGCAGAGAGCACATTCTACATAAAAAGCTGAATAAAATTAACACTGTATTCATTGTAATTGCAAATGAGGACTGAGTGTCAATAATTAAGTTTCCTTCTTTTTATAGAACTTTCAGAAGATGTTATTCAATTTTTAGTCGATCTTATTGGAAGCTTAGTTATAAATAGGAATTATAACTTATTTCATAGCTGAATTATGAATCACCAGTATGGTTGAACATCAAACACTCCAAACAAATGCTGGAATTATTTGATGATTTTTTTTTTAGTTTGACATAGATTGGCTGTCTTTTTAAGGGTCATATTGTTTAAAGACAGCTTAGATTATCTTGGGCAAGACTATGGGGTGATCTGACTGGGGTGTGTAAAATATTAAAACTCTGTGATAAGCTATAAACAGACAATCAACATGGGGAATCAAACTGATGTACAGGCAGTCCTTGGTTTCTATCATTGTTCTGTTCCTCAGGAATGTACATTAGCCAATTTCACTGTAAAGCAGAAATGTTTATTTTCTATAACTTCCAATATCATATCATTCCAGATGCCATAGTTCTTAACTCTTACACTACCCATAATTAAACGAACAGAATTTTATGGAAAAGAGTACAGTTGACGTTTCAGGCTGAGACCCTCCTTCAGGACTGGAGAGAAAAAGAAGGAAAGAATACAGTTCTTAACAAACACCACAGTGCATATTATTATGATTATGATTATTATTAATTTGAAAGGTGCTAAAATGTATGGGAGTATTTAAATCAAATTTGACTTTCATAAATCAGGTCACCTGCAGCCTGGAGAGTCTCTATATAAACAAAGCTGGTCTGTTGAAATCCAGAAGTTTTTTTTCATTCAAAATCTGAGTAGATATTTGTATTCACTTTGTCAAAAGTGGTCAGCAAGGATATTAAGAATCTTGGTGAAAAGAGCATCAAGGTAGATATATACATACTATATAAATAAGGGAAGTCTGCCTTGGGTTTGAATAACATACTCCTGTTTTGTATTCTCCAGATCATGACGTACGACTGACACAACAACCTGGTTGATGAGGAAGATATGCCTTGCTGTGGGAGGAGTCCGATACTGTAGAGCTGCAGATGATCAGGATGGGTTTAGGAAGAGCAATGTTGTCTGTATTGGTAGATCATGTAACGTTCAGGGGATATGGTTTTTAGACATAGGAGGGATATGAGGAAAAGATTTTCTTACACAGTATGGTTATAATTTGGAACTTACTGCCAGTAAGGAAGGTTTCAAAAGGGAATTGGACAGGTGCTTCAGTCACAGGTTTCAAAAGGGAATTGGACAGGTGCTTCAGAAAAAAAAAGTAATTTGCAGGACTATGGGGAAAGGTATTGATTACAGACAGCATGGATGTAATGGGCCATGTGGCTTCCGATATCATAAACATTCTGTGAAGTTATCAATGATTCCTGATTCATTACAGCAACCCACTCAGGTTGGTCTATGGTTCTGATTGTTTCTGTATAAACACGTTTTGTTCATTGCTCTCAGTTTATTTTATTTCTTCTATTGATTACCTTGTGATTTTGACCTTTTGACTAGCAGTACATCAGAATATTTGGATTCACAGATGAGTGAGCTAGGATAACACAAGGGTATGACTTTCATGAGGGTATCTCATGGCTGTGAGAAGCACAAAAAAGGGGGCTGAGCTCCTCAGGGTTGACCACAGTGGCATCCTGAGATGAGAAGGTTTTAAAGGGGTTAGAGTAAAACTCAGTTAATATGAAATATTTGGGACTTCAGTGGTTCTGGATTAGCTGATGTTCCAGAGTATCGGATCTTATTAATATTCAAACAGCCTTTTTAATTCACTTCATATTGAATATTATGTAGTAAAATCAGGTGAGTTTTTGTTGGTGTTTGGGAACCAAGGGTCTGGTGAGAGGGAACCCGGGAGTTTGGGCCTTGGTGAGAGGAGGGGAAACGCGGGAATTGGAGTCTGTTGAGCAGACGGAAACAGCAAACAAAAGCTGCTGACCCTGATTCCCAACCATTCGGAGCTCTGAGTAGTCAGATAGCAGCTTATTGCTGTCTGACACTTAATTTAGTCAGTTTAAGTATGATAATTTGCTGGACTAACCAATAACTCAAAACATTGGAGTTGAATTTCCAAACTTTATACGAGTTACACCAGTGCATTCTGGAGGACTGAACAAAATGAGCAAAAGTTATCAGAAGATTTCAAACATAAGTGATCTATATCTAGAGTATACTGTATCAAAAATTTACATAACCGCTTTCTGTGATATGTAATGCAGCTTCAAGATTCAAAATAAGGCCCTGCACATAAAATTGTCTATGGCATCAGGAAGGAGCTATGAGTGGATACTAGCTTGATGCTGGCTATTAGTAATGTAGATCTCCTATACGACTGATGAACTTCAGACAACCTACCCATCACTGCTGCCCCACCAACCTAATACCCACCCAAGCTTGAAACTATTGACTTTCACCTACTCATCCATCAATATCCTAATTCAGTTCCACCTCCACCTATTTACTGATCACCTGACAAGCAACAACAGCCTCTACTCTTCGATTGCCTCTTTGCTCTAGACCAGTGATTCGTCAAGTTCAAGCTTAATTGCCATTGAACCATCATAAAAACCCACAAATACAGCCAAATGTAGCAGAGTTACTCTAGGGCCAAGGTGAAAAACACACCACCAGCAGTCATACACAGCACAAAGCACATACTGTATAAGTTAACAGTAAAATACACTCATACAAAAAATATAGCTGAAGTCCCTAAGTTCAAGAGTGTTGAAGCAGTCTGCAGTAGAACACAATACATCTTGTTTTCTGCTGAGCAACCACTGGGTGCAGCACCAACTGTAGCATGAATGCTGTGCCACACTGCCTGTGGAGCGCCCAACTCTGGTACCTCCCCCTGATGGCTGCATTCAGGTGACACTGTGGTTGTGGCTTAGTCTTCATGGACCAAGGCCAGGCAGCTAACCCACCATCCACCCTGGCTGTTCTCCAATAAAACAATGAATTGGACTTTCAGCACTCTGCAACACCAATGCTCAATATAGTCTTGCATTCACAAGAAAAGTGACCAAGATGATCACTCGCCATTACAATGCACAGCTGCTTTGTGCACCCACCCTGATGTCCCTCTGATGCCGACATGCATCAGGGTCCAGACCAAGTCCAGCTCCTTCAGTTTCTCTACCAATGAGCAAATCGCTGATGGGGTAAACCAGCAGTACTTAAAATTCTTAATGCCCTGCAGTGTCTTGCAATGATGAGAATTATATTTAAAAAAGAGAATAACACCTTTAGATGACCCCGTATAAGCCATTGCGTCCAAGCACACTGCCACTTCACTAGAAAATTGCAGATTAATCCATCCCAATCCCACCCCACTGGCATCCAGCACTCATGTCTCTTTCTAATGCTTTCTCATTACTCCCCTGTCTCTTTGGGAACCACAGTTCTAAATTCTGCCTCTAAGGCTAATTGTGTAGTTCACTTGGCCTTGCGCAAGAGCACTACAGAAGTGACAAGTGGGGAAAATGAGGCACCAGTGTGATGTATACTCAGTGGCCACTATATTAGGTACACCCATACCCCTGCTCATGAATGCACATACTGTATCTAATCGGCCAATCACATGGCAGCAACTCGATGCATAAAAGCATGCAGATCAAACATTGGAATGGGTAAGAAATGTGGCCTAAGTGATCTTGACAGTGGATTGATTGTTGGTGCCAGGTGTGGAGGTTTGAGTATTTCAGAACCTGCTGATCTCCTGGGATTTTCACACAGAACAGTCTCTAGGGTTTACGGTGTGCTACAGCAACATAGTGGTTATTGCGATGCTGTTACAGCTTGGGGCGTTGGAGTTCACAGTTCAGTTCTGGTGTCCTCTGTAAGGAATTTGTATGCCCTCCCTGTGAGCATGTGCGTTTCCTCCATGTGCCCTGGTTTCCATCCATAGTCTTTAAGATGTACCAGTTAGTAAGTTAATTGGTCAGTGTAAATTGTGCTGTGATTAGGTTAGGGCGAATGGGTGATTTGCTGGGTGTGTGGCGTGTTGGGCTAAAAGAGTCTAGTTCTGTGCTGTGTCTCTAAACAAATAAAATACAGAGAAGAGTGTGAAAAACAAAGGAACATCTAGTGAATGGCTGTCTGTGGGCAAGAACACTTTGTTAATGAGAGAGGCCAGTTCACGTTGATCAGAAGGGGCTTGTCTGTTGTGGTTGGCAGCTCATCTAGGAGAATGAAAACTCTGATCTCAAACCTCTGCTGCCTTGCAGCAAAACCCACTCATGGTGATGGTTTTAGGACTAAACCACATGGAGAAACCTGAAGCTGGAGTCTAACATTGAATTCAACATTAACTGGCTACTCCTGTGACACCTCTGGGGCCAAACTGCTTCGGTCTCTGCCGTTCCTTTGGATTCATCAGCTGCGTGGAGAGGGGGAGCCTGCTGCGTGGGCAAAGGCTTGCTCTCAATATCATACTGTCCTGGCTTGCAAATCACGTAGAGAGCTAGGACGCAATATCAACGGTTGACCCCCAACCAATTAAGGGCCTCACATAGAGCCCTGAGATTTCATTAGTTTTGGTTACTTTGGCTAAGAAAGTAAGTACATAACATAAAGCTGTTTAAAATATACTCCACATATTCCATAGGTGGAAGGTTTACAATTGAGGAGAGAATGAGTAAACTGGGATTGTACTCGCCAGAGTTTATAAGAATGAAAGTAGATATCTTTGTAATGTACAAAATTTTCTTTTAATGATTTAACAAATCACATGTATGGTCAAATATTTCCACTAGCCAAGGTATCTAGGGCCAAGGGATAGGAGATGTGCTCAGTCAAAGCAGATAGTAATACATTTCTAGACATTAAGAGAGTCAAGGGATATTGGGATTGTGCTGAAGAATTGAGCTGAGGTAGAAGATCAATCATGATTATGATGAATAGCAAGTGGGTTGAGGGGCTGGATGCTCTAGTTTTGCTCCTGTTTCTTATGCTTTCATGTATTTATAAACTGGAAAGAAGCATCCTCGAGACTATAATAATAATTTAACCTTTATATGTGATATAGTAATCCTCAAAAGTGAAATGGATGTTATTAATATTCAGAGAAATATTGCACTCTTAAGGATGTAGCTTCACAGGATGCTTATTACAAATGCTGTATTTGAAACATGGTAGTTCATTATTAATAATTGCTTTGTTATTATTGAACCTCATGACTTTGTCCCACTTATACTTTATAATTGGATGCAGTTCACTGCAGTCACCAGTAAAATTACTTATTTCTTGTGAAAAGTACTTACACTTACAATGTTATTTTTGTTTTAGAACGATGGTTCCCAACCTGGGTTCATGGACCCCTCAGTAAATGGTAGGGGTCCATGGCATAAAAATGTTGGGAATCTGGTCAAAAAAATTGAGTTTTCTATATTTTGGTTCTATAAACAGAATCTCTGTGTAACACTTAAATACTTTGCAAAAATAAAACAAACTGGAGAAATTTGTGAAAAACCTAGTGAAAAAAAGTTAGAATGTTTTCATCTTGAATCATGTGCAAAGACTTCATCTGCACAGCTCTTAATAATAGTTCTCTGCAGAGATTTTAATGCCACAGTATAGGGACTCCAGTGATCCGAAGCTGGCTAGAGCAGGGATTCAAGTAAGTACTGGCAGGAAGTGGAGGGCAGAGGAAGCTGTTCAGGAGGCAGAGGTGAGGCTGCATCACAGGAGGCTGGTGGGAGTGGTTACACAAGGCCGAGCTGGACTAGGATCCTTTCCAACTCCTCAAATGGACACCAGAGGGAAGGAAAGGCGTCGTCTAGTTCAGGAGGGGGTGAGAGCAGTAGTGGAGGAGATGAGAGCCTGCAAGGCGGTGGGAATGAAGCAACAGGGAGCTTGGACAAGATGGGAGAATGCAGTTGAGAGGAAAGTGACCTGGGCTGATTTTTGGAAAGCCGAACCACACCGCATCCAATTTCTCATCCAGGCAGTGTATGATGTGCTTCCAAGCCCATCAAACCTGCACACATGGGGCAAGGCAGAGTCATTTGCATGCCCACTGTGCTCCAAGCGAGGAACCCTGGAGCACATCCTCAGCAGCTGTGCAAGGGCACTTGGTGAGGGACGGTACAGGTGGAGGCATGATCAGGTCCCGAAGACCATCGCTGAAGCCGTCAGTGCAGGAGTTGAGTGGGCGAAGCGGTCCCGACCCTTCAAGCAGACCATTGCCTTTGTCAGAGCTGGGGAGCAGCCAATACCTGCCAAAAGAACATCTGCAGGCATTCTGACCTCTGCAAGGGACTGGCAGCTGTTGGTGGACCTCGAAGGTCAGCTGAAGTTCCCCAACCATATCGCAGCCACCACCCTGCGACCAGACATTGTCCTAGTGTCTGAGTCTACCAAGCAAGTGGTGCTGCTGGAGCTGACAGTCCCATGGGAAGATAGCTTGGGGGAGGCCTTAGAAAGGAAGCTCTCCAAGTACGCAGGACTGGTCAACAACTGTCAGCAGGCTGGATGGAGAGTGAGGTGTCTGCCAGTGGAGGTTGGTTGTAGGGGATTCGTAGCCCGTTCTTTAGTTAGAGCCTTCAGCATTTTGGGCATCGAGGGAGAGAGGAAGAGGAGAGTCATCCGCAGTACCACCGATGTGGCAGAGAGGGCCTCAAGATGGCTGTGGCTCAAAAGAGGGGAGCCATGGAGTCATAAGTAGCTAGCCATCTGGGCACAAGCTGGGGTCTGATCAGCCCCGGCTGGGTCACCTGGAGGAGGTTGTATGATGTTGAAAGACCCAAAACACCCGATGATTCCAGGAACATCACTGAAGATGTGTCCAGAAGCATCAATAGATGTATGTACACAGAATCACCTCATCATTGTTGTGTTAGCCATTAGAAAATATCACGGGAATTGCAATGAAACAGCACCTAGGACAGGGGCACAGCACTCTCCTTTGTTTCTGGGCAATCTCCCTCATGATTATCCAGCCTGATGAGCTTGCAATGCCACTGGCCCAAGCCAAGGGCTAATCAAGGGCTTATTTTTTGTGGCATTGTATACAAAGGATAAACTATATTGAGATGGTACAATCATTCCTAGTGAAAAAAATTCCATTGGTCAATGTAGAATTGTCTTGTACACACAGAATGTTACTGGATCTGCTGCTAGGCATGCAAAGGTGAATTATTTCTGATTGTTGGTAATCATCCAGAAATGACTTCCAGTGCATTTAACATCAGCAAATGCCTTTTCTGCTTAAATTGCTCACAAAAACATATGCTAATGTGTCTAATTTCTATACAATTTGACTGAGATGGAAGTGTGTAATTTGAAGAATTAGTTTGTTCTATGCCTAGTGTGATTAGAATCTCCAGTTCTATTTTTGGAGGAGTCACTGACAAGATATTCTGTTGGTTTATAGTGAAACACTAATGCAATAGAATATGACAGACTCAACTAATTTTGTTTGCAACTGTGTAACCTGTACTTTCTGAGAATTTATTTTTAAAGTTTACTTAGGATTAGAAAATCTATCTTCTTTTCTCTGGTCAATTTTATTCATGTGCTCCAAAGCCTTGTAATATTAATTATCCCTAGGCTTTTACAGATATTAATATTATCATCTGGCTGTCCTATTCTGGATGTTGCTACTGTGTTTGACTGAATTCTATTCTAGGAAATTTTTGTCCAGAAGGAGCCCTGGATCATGAGGGATAGGTTGGACAGAATTTTGAAGCAATGCAAATTGAACTGCAGCTGTTAGCCCATATGTGTTTTTAATCCATTAATAATTGTGTCTATTATTTAACGTCTGTGCACCTCAGCATAAGCCCTTGACTATATCTTGAACAACAAACAGGAAATTAAAATCTCTAACATATCTTTATCATAATAACTTGGATCATTATTTGATACAGTAAAAATACTTGCGGGATTGGAGCAGGCAGAGAATTTATGCCAATTTATTCATAGGATCTAAGGATGATTCATTCTAATCCAGAGACCTGATTTAGCAACTGAACTAATGTAGCTACTTAAGCTGGTTGTTGGCATTGTGGCTGCTGAAGGTGCCTGTGTGATGGATATAAACAGCCATTATTTCTTTATTGTGTGCATGGAATTCAAGCAATATGACTCTATTATCTGAATTCATCTCAGTGTAACTGCACTCTACTCTGTACCTATATATTTATATATATATATATGTATTTCACATCAGTAGAGCCCTTTGAACTGAAAGATTTTCACTATAAATGAGGAATCAAGGGATATGGGATTAATGTCGGGAAGTGGCGCTGAGGTAAAAGATTAGCTGTGATTTAATTGAATGGTCAAGTCGATATAAAGGGTCACATGGCTTCCTGCTACTTCCATTTCTAAAGTACTTAGTGAATGATTACCCACTCACATTCAATTGCAAATAAATTGATGTGTTTAGAAATTGGATTTCACTTATTTTGGTTCATTTGTTGGTTGTTACATCGACTATTAACGTAACAACCAACATTTGGGTCCAATGAAAAAATCCTGAAGTTGGTCTGAAAGATTTTTGAAACACATTTGTCTCCCTTACATTGCAGATATATGTATTAGGGAACCATTCTGTTGGGGCCGCACTCAGCACAGCACAGCTGCAGACACTTTGCTATGTACATTTAAGAGTAGGTAAACAACCTTTAAAGACACATTCCCCACAGCAGACTGACAGCAGCTTCTCACTTTATGTTTGCGATAGAGCAGAAAGAGGTATCAATGAATAGAAAGGCTTCAGGGATCTGTTAAAAAGCACCAGAGTTCAAATCAATGTCACCCTGAATTTCTGAAGAGGGAGATAGTGATGGAGACTGAGAAATAGACAGATGGTCGTGTGTGCCAAGGGAGCAGGATCCCTAACAGAGTTGTCAATAGAGGGGCCTTTGATCTGAAACACACCACCGATGAACTACTCATGGGTATTACCTCATTCAATGCTCTCTACAAACCAAATGCTTTCATACACCACTGTCCAACACATCCCTCCACTAATATTCTACCCCTGCACTGCTGCTGGAGAGATTGAGCTTCTAAAGGAATGCTAAAGAAAAGATTAATCAATGCCTTTCATCATTCGTGAGGAATAGGAGAGGCCTCAGGTTTGGGAAGGGAACTTCCTGTGGTGCCTGATACCAACTGAGGAGACCATCCTTTTCATATGGGCTGAGTAATCATTCAGGCTCAAACAATAGTAAAAGGAAGGGGGTTCACTATCTGCCTTCTGTCTTGTAATATTTCATAGAACATACAACTGTGCTGCAAAAGAACAGGCCCTTCTGCTCACTATGTCTACAGCAAACTTGATGCCAAATTAAACTAAATTACTTCTTCCTGTACACATCCTTCCATTCCCTTCATCTTCATGTGTCTATCTTAAAGCCTCTAAAGTCCCACTATTGTATTTGCTTCCACCACCATCCCTGCTAGCCCATTCCAGGAGCCAACCACTCTGTGTAAAAATCTTCCAGCACATCTCCATTAAACTTTCTCCCTCTCACCTTAACTACACATCAGCTAGTAGATGATATTTTGCGTTTTCATATTGAAAACTCCTTCCTGTTTGATTTGATCTATGGAGGGTACAAAATTGATGCAGCAGAATGCTGCCAATATTAGAGGGTATATGCTAAGAGGGGTTGGAAAAAACAATTTTGTTTTCTCTGAAGTGGCAGCAGTTGTGGGGAGACCGGACAGATGTTTATAAAATGATGAGTGGCAGAGATGATCTTTTTCCCAGGGTTGAAATGTCTATTATTAGAGAGCATGAATTTAAATTGAGAAGGGGAAGTTCAATGTGAAAAAAAAGTGGGACAAGATTTCTTGGCACAGAGTGTCATGGTCCGGTCCGGGTCAAGATTTCTTGGCACAGAGTGTCATGGTCAGGACTCCGGGTTTTCTAGCTGTCCCTTGTTTTGATTGAGTTAATCATAGGCGCCTGATTCCCATCTTGGGGCTTGCAATATAAGTAGCCTTGGGGTTGAGTATGGGCTGCTGGTTTGTCTTGTCAAGATCCTCTGGGAGCAACCTGCCGGTGGAAGGCTAGAGTGGCCACTTGCCATCTTTAAGCCGCGTTGGAGAACTATCGCTTCATGGAGCCTTGCTGTCAGTAGTCGGAGTGTCATTGCGGTATGGATTCGGCTGTTTCCTGGCCAGCTGAGTGGCTGCCAGCCACTCCGAGCTAGGTAGGGATCTGGCTGTTTCTGTAGCCAGCTGAAGTTGCTGGCTGTAACTGTGACTCGGAGCTACCTCGAAGTAGAGATGGAATTGTCTGTTGTTCTTTGGTGTTTGTCTCTTCTTGTCCTTGCCTCCATGGGGTAAGTCAGGCCATTTTGCCGTTGCCTTGCAGGGGGAATCTGTCTTGCCTTGTCCTCACCTCCGTGAGGTAAGTCAGGCTATTCTGCCGTTGCCCTATGGGGGGACCTGTCTTGTCTTGTCTTTGCCTCTGTTGGGTAAGTCTAGCTGTTCTGCTGTTACCTGACGGATGGTCCTGTCCCACCTTGGTGTGGAGAAGTTGAGTCCCGGCTTGTCTAAGTATAAGTCCCGGCTCTATGTATATGTACTGTCCTGTCTCATGTTGGTGTGGTGTTAAAGATGAGTCCCGGCTTTTCGAAGGATAAGTCCCGGCTCTATGTTGATGTACAGTCCTCAGTCTGTCTCCAAATTCCAGCCTCTGAGTTATCAGCCTCCACTTCTCTGGAGTCAAGACCCCAGCCTGCCTCCAAGCTCGAGCCTCAAGACCCCAGCCTGCCTCCAAACTCGAGCCTCAAGACCCCAGCCTGCCTCCAAGCTCGAGCCTCAAGACCCCAGCCTACCTGCAAGAACTCGAGCCTCAAGACCCCGGCCTGCCTGCAAGAACTCGAGCCTCAAGACCCCAGCCTGCCTGCAAGAACTCGAGCCTCAAGACCCCAGCCTGCCTGCAAGAACTCGAGCCTCAAGACCCCAGCCTGCCTGCAAGAACTCGAGCCTCAAGACACCAGCCTGCCTGCAAGAACTCGAGCCTCAAGACCCCAGCCTGCCTGCAAGAACTCGAGCCTCAAGACCCCAGCCTGCCTCCAAGCTCGAGCCTCAAGACCCCAGCCTGCCTGCAAGAACTCGAGCCTCAAGACCCCAGCCTGCCTGCAAGAACTCGAGCCTCAAGACCCCAGCCTGCCTGCAAGAACTCGAGCCTCAAGACCCCAGCCTGCCTGCAAGAACTCGAGCCTCAAGACCCCAGCCTGCCTCCAAGCTCGAGCCTCAAGACCCCAGCCTGCCTCTAAGCTCGAGCCTCAAGACCCCAGCCTGCCTGCAAGAACTCGAGCCTCAAGACCCCAACCTACCTGCAAGAACTCGAGCCTCAAGACCCCAGCCTGCCTGCAAGAACTCGAGCCTCAAGACCCCAGCCTGCCTGCAAGAACTCGAGCCTCAAGACCCCAGCCTGCCTGCAAGAACTCGAGCCTCAAGACCCCAGCCTGCCTGCAAGAACTCGAGCCTCAAGACCACAGCCTGCCTGCAAGAACTCGAGCCTCAAGACCCCAGCCTGCCAGCAAGAACTCGAGCCTCAAGACCCCAGCCTGCCTGCAAGAACTCGAGCCTCAAGACCCCAGCCTGCCTGCAAGAACTCGAGCCTCAAGACACCAGCCTGCCTGCAAGAACTCGAGCCTCAAGACCCCAGCCTGCCTGCAAGAACTCGAGCCTCAAGACCCCAGCCTGCCTCCAAGCTTGAGCCTCAAGACCCCAGCCTGCCTCTAAGCTCGAGCCTCAAGACCCCAGCCTGCCTGCAAGAACTCGAGCCTCAAGACACCAGCCTGCCTGCAAGAACTCGAGCCTCGACCCCAGCCTGCCTGCAAGAACTCGAGCCTCAAGACCCCAGCCTGCCTCCAAGCTCGAGCCTCAAGACCCCAGCCTGCCTCTAAGCTCGAGCCTCAAGACCCCAGCCTGCCTGCAAGAACTCGAGCCTCAAGACCCCAGCCTGCCTGCAAGAACTCGAGCCTCAAGACCCCAGCCTGCCTGCAAGAACTCGAGCCTCAAGACCCCAGCCTGCCTGCAAGAACTCGAGCCTCAAGAACCCAGCCTGCCTGCAAGAACTCGAGCCTCAAGACCCCAGCCTGCCTGCAAGAACTCGAGCCTCAAGACCACAGCCTGCCTGCAAGAACTCGAGCCTCAAGACCCCAGCCTGCCTCCAAGCTCGAGCCTCAAGACCCCAGCCTGCCTCTAAGCTCGAGCCTCAAGACCCCAGCCTGCCTGCAAGAACTCGAGCCTCAAGACCCCAGCCTGCCTGCAAGAACTCGAGCCTCAAGACCCCAGCCTGCCTGCAAGAACTCGAGCCTCAAGACCCCAGCCTGCCTGCAAGAACTCGAGCCTCAAGACCCCAGCCTGCCTCCAAGCTCGAGCCTCAAGACCCCAGCCTGCCTCTAAGCTCGAGCCTCAAGACCCCAGCCTGCCTGCAAGAACTCGAGCCTCAAGACCCCAGCCTGCCTGCAAGAACTCGAGCCTCAAGACCCCAGCCTGCCTGCAAGAACTCGAGCCTCAAGACCCCAGCCTGCCTGCAAGAACTCGAGCCTCAAGACCCCAGCCTGCCTGCAAGAACTCGAGCCTCAAGACCCCAGCCTGCCTCCAAGCTCGAGCCTCAAGACCCCAGCCTGCCTCTAAGCTCGAGCCTCAAGACCCCAGCCTGCCTGCAAGAACTCGAGCCTCAAGACCCCAGCCTGCCTGCAAGAACTCGAGCCTCAAGACCCCAGACTGCCTGCAAGAACTCGAGCCTCAAGACCCCAGCCTGCCTGCAAGAACTCGAGCCTCAAGAACCCAGCCTGCCTGCAAGAACTCGAGCCTCAAGACCCCAGCCTGCCTGCAAGAACTCGAGCCTCAAGACCCCAGCCTGCCTGCAAGAACTCGAGCCTCAAGACACCAGCCTGCCTGCAAGAACTCGAGCCTCAAGACCCCAGCCTGCCTGCAAGAACTCGAGCCTCAAGACCCCAGCCTGCCTGCAAGCTTGAGCCTCAAGACCCCAGCCTGCCTCTAAGCTCGAGCCTCAAGACCCCAGCCTGCCTGCAAGAACTCGAGCCTCAAGACCCCAGCCTGCCTGCAAGAACTCGAGCCTCAAGACCCCAGCCTGCCTGCAAGAACTCGAGCCTCAAGACCCCAGCCTGCCTCCAAGCTCGAGCCTCAAGACCCCAGCCTGCCTGCAACAGCTCGAGCCTCAAGACCCCAGCCTGCCTGCAAGAACTCGAGCCTCAAGACCCCAGCCTGCCTGCAAGAACTCGAGCCTCAAGAACCCAGCCTGCCTGCAAGAACTCGAGCCTCAAGAACCCAACCTGCCTGCAAGAACTCGAGCCTCAAGACCCCAGCCTGCCTGCAAGAACTCGAGCCTCAAGACCACAGCCTGCCTGCAAGAACTCGAGCCTCAAGACCCCAGCCTGCCTGCAAGAACTCGAGCCTCAAGACCCCAGCCTGCCTGCAAGAACTCGAGCCTCAAGACCCCAGCCTGCCTGCAAGAACTCGAGCCTCAAGAACCCAACCTGCCTGCAAGAACTCGAGCCTCAAGACCCCAGCCTGCCTGCAAGAACTCGAGCCTCAAGACCACAGCCTGCCTGCAAGAACTCGAGGCTCAAGACCCCAGCCTCCAAGCTCGAGCCTCAAGACCCCAGCCTGCCTCTAAGCTCGAGCCTCAAGACCCCAGCCTGCCTGCAAGAACTCGAGCCTCAAGACCCCAGCCTGCCTGCAAGAACTCGAGCCTCAAGACCCCAGCCTGCCTGCAAGAACTCGAGCCTCAAGACCCCAGCCTGCCTCCGAGCTCGAGCCTCAAGACCCCAGCCTGCCTCTAAGCTCGAGCCTCAAGACCCCAGCCTGCCTGCAAGAACTCGAGCCTCAAGACCCCAGCCTGCCTGCAAGAACTCGAGCCTCAAGACCCCAGCCTGCCTGCAAGAACTCGAGCCTCAAGACCCCAGCCTGCCTGCAAGAACTCGAGCCTCAAGAACCCAGCCTGCCTGCAAGAACTCGAGCCTCAAGACCCCAGCCTGCCTGCAAGAACTTGAGCCTCAAGACCCCAGCCTGCCTGCAAGAACTCGAGCCTCAAGACCCCAGCCTGTCTGCAAGAACTCGAGCCTCAAGACCCCAGCCTGCCAGCAAGAACTCGAGCCTCAAGAACCCAGCCTGCCAGCAAGAACTCGAGCCTCAAGACCCCAGCCTGCCAGAAAGAACTCGAGCCTCAAGACCCCAGCCTGCCAGCAAGAACTCGAGCCTCAAGACCCCAGCCTGCCAGCAAGAACTCGAGCCTCGACCCCAGCCTGCCTCCAAGAACTCGAGCCTCAAGACTCTTGCCTGCCTCCAAGAACTCAAGCCTCAAGCTCCTACCTGCCTCCAAGAACTCAAGACTCCTGCCTGCCTCCAAGAACTCAAGCCTCAACACCCCAGCCTGCCTCCAAGACCCAAGCCTCAAGACCCCACCCTGCCTCCAAGCTCGAGCCTCAAGACCCCAGCCTGCCTCCAAGCTCGAGCCTCAAGACCCCAGCCTGCCTGCAAGAACTC
Organism: Mobula hypostoma; assembly: GCF_963921235.1. Taxonomy (NCBI): domain Eukaryota; kingdom Metazoa; phylum Chordata; class Chondrichthyes; order Myliobatiformes; family Myliobatidae; genus Mobula; species Mobula hypostoma. The sequence continues at coordinate 67,144,516 of NC_086106.1, forward strand.
GAGCCTCAAGTCCCCAGCCTGCCTGCAAGAACTCGAGCCTCAAGACCCCAGCCTGCCAGCAAGAACTCGAGCCTCAAGACCCCAGCCTGCCAGCAAGAACTCGAGCCTCAAGAACCCAGCCTGCCAGCAAGAACTCGAGCCTCAAGACCCCAGCCTGCCTGCAAGAACTCGAGCCTCAAGACCCCAGCCTGCCTGCAAGAACTCGAGCCTCAAGACCCCAGCCTGCCTGCAAGAACTCGAGCCTCAAGAACCCAGCCTGCCTGCAAGAACTCGAGCCTCAAGACCCCAGCCTGCCTGCAAGAACTCGAGCCTCAAGACCCCAGCCTGCCTGCAAGAACTCGAGCCTCAAGACCCCAGCCTGCCTGCAAGAACTCGAGCCTCAAGACCCCAGCCTGCCTGCAAGAACTCGAGCCTCAAGAACCCAACCTGCCTGCAAGAACTCGAGCCTCAAGACCCCAGCCTGCCTGCAAGAACTCGAGCCTCAAGACCACAGCCTGCCTGCAAGAACTCGAGCCTCAAGACCCCAGCCTGCCTGCAAGAACTCGAGCCTCAAGACCCCAGCCTGCCTGCAAGAACTCGAGCCTCAAGACCCCAGCCTGCCTGCAAGAACTCGAGCCTCAAGAACCCAACCTGCCTGCAAGAACTCGAGCCTCAAGACCCCAGCCTGCCTGCAAGAACTCGAGCCTCAAGACCACAGCCTGCCTGCAAGAACTCGAGGCTCAAGACCCCAGCCTGCCTCCAAGCTCGAGCCTCAAGACCCCAGCCTGCCTCTAAGCTCGAGCCTCAAGACCCCAGCCTGCCTGCAAGAACTCGAGCCTCAAGACCCCAGCCTGCCTGCAAGAACTCGAGCCTCAAGACCCCAGCCTGCCTGCAAGAACTCGAGCCTCAAGACCCCAGCCTGCCTGCAAGAACTCGAGCCTCAAGACCCCAGCCTGCCTGCAAGAACTCGAGCCTCAAGACCCCAGCCTGCCTCCGAGCTCGAGCCTCAAGACCCCAGCCTGCCTCTAAGCTCGAGCCTCAAGACCCCAGCCTGCCTGCAAGAACTCGAGCCTCAAGACCCCAGCCTGCCTGCAAGAACTCGAGCCTCAAGACCCCAGCCTGCCTGCAAGAACTCGAGCCTCAAGACCCCAGCCTGCCTGCAAGAACTCGAGCCTCAAGACCCCAGCCTGCCTGCAAGAACTCGAGCCTCAAGAACCCAGCCTGCCTGCAAGAACTCGAGCCTCAAGACCCCAGCCTGCCTGCAAGAACTTGAGCCTCAAGACCCCAGCCTGCCTGCAAGAACTCGAGCCTCAAGACCCCAGCCTGTCTGCAAGAACTCGAGCCTCAAGACCCCAGCCTGCCAGCAAGAACTCGAGCCTCAAGAACCCAGCCTGCCAGCAAGAACTCGAGCCTCAAGACCCCAGCCTGCCAGAAAGAACTCGAGCCTCAAGACCCCAGCCTGCCAGCAAGAACTCGAGCCTCAAGACCCCAGCCTGCCAGCAAGAACTCGAGCCTCGACCCCAGCCTGCCTCCAAGAACTCGAGCCTCAAGACTCTTGCCTGCCTCCAAGAACTCAAGCCTCAAGCTCCTACCTGCCTCCAAGAACTCAAGACTCCTGCCTGCCTCCAAGAACTCAAGCCTCAACACCCCAGCCTGCCTCCAAGACCCAAGCCTCAAGACCCCACCCTGCCTCCAAGCTCGAGCCTCAAGACCCCAGCCTGCCTCCAAGCTCGAGCCTCAAGACCCCAGCCTGCCTGCAAGAACTCGAGCCTCAAGTCCCCAGCCTGCCTGCAAGAACTCGAGCCTCAAGACCCCAGCCTGCCTGCAAGAACTCGAGCCTCAAGACCCCAGCCTGCCAGCAAGAACTCGAGCCTCAAGACCCCAGCCTGCCAGCAAGAACTCGAGCCTCAAGAACCCAGCCTGCCAGCAAGAACTCGAGCCTCAAGACCCCAGCCTGCCTGCAAGAACTCGAGCCTCGACCCCAGCCTGCCTGCAAGAACTCGAGCCTCAAGACCCCAGCCTGCCAGCAAGAACTCGAGCCTCAAGACCCCAGCCTGCCTGCAAGAACTCGAGCCTCAAGACCCCAGCCTGCCTGCAAGAACTCGAGCCTCAAGACCCCAGCCTGCCAGCAAGAACTCGAGCCTCAAGACCCCAGCCTGCCAGCAAGAACTCGAGCCTCAAGACCCCAGCCTGCCAGCAAGAACTCGAGCCTCAAGACCCTAGCCTGTCAGCAAGAACTCGAGCCTCAAGACCCCAGCCTGCCAGCAAGAACTCGAGCCTCAAGACCCCAGCCTGCCAGCAAGAACTTGAGCCTCAAGAACCCAGCCTGCCAGCAAGAACTCGAGCCTCAAGACCCCAGCCTGCCTCCAAGAACTCGAGCCTCAAGACTCTTGCCTGCCTCAAGAACTCAAGCCTCAAGCTCCTACCTGCCTCCAAGAACTCAAGACTCCTGCCTGCCTCCAAGAACTCAAGCCTCCTGCCTGCCTCCAAGAACTCAAGCCTCAAGACCCCAGCCTGCCTCCAAGAACTCAAGCCTCAAGACCCCAAGCCTGTCTCCAATCTCAAGCCTCAAGACCAAGACCCCAGCCTGCAGCCAAAAGCCTGTAGACCCCAGCCACGTCCTGTCCCGTAGTCATGTCATGTCCTTGCCTAGTTCTGGGGCCCGAGCCCAAGGCAAGACCCAGGTTCTGGGTCCTTGTCCAGTCTCTGGCTCAGAGCCCAAGCCCAGGCTCCTAGTGCATAGTTCCTTGTCCGGGTTCCCTGTCTTGTCCATGTCCTAGCCCAAGTCTGCGATCTTGTCATTGATCCTTGTCTGTATCCTGTCACATCCCTACTCTAGTCAAATTCTGTTCCTCGTACTTCAGTGTCTGTGTCTTGCATTTGGGCCCGTTCCCAGCGCCCCCATTGTGACACAGATGAGTGGTGCGTGGTATGTACTGCCACAGGTGGCAAAGCAGATATGAAATGAGGCATTTAAAAGGCTCTTAGATTGGCACATGGATATGCAGAGAATGGAGTGATATGAACTATGTGTGGGCAGAAAGGAAGAGTTTAAGAAAGGATTGTTACTCACCTGAATTACTTTGCACTGTACTGGGGGCCAAAGGGACTGTTCCTGGGTTGTACTTGTGTATTTAATACTTCAGTAATATTTGAGCAATATTGTAAATATATTGTATGATTAATAATTCCTTGGTTACATAATTAATTATGGGTTACAGTGTGTGTAAAAGTATGTGAATGGTGTACATCATTATGTCACCACATCATAAGTGCATGTCTCTCTGAAGGAAGAATAAAGCAGGCATGTTATTCCCGGCTCCATGGTTTTCTTTAAATAAGTATTATGTTTTGGAGTTACAAAACATAACAGTGGCAGTGAGAAAGTTTCAAATGAGCCAGAGACGACTATCTATCTGTTCAAATGCAGCAAGACATTATCCCACACGAGTAAGAAATCCTCTGCAGCAATTAAAACTATAGGACTATATATATATTCTATATTGAGTTTATAGCCAAGCAGGGAGGAGTATTGTGTATTTAATATTTTAGTAATATTGTAAATATTTTGTATGATTAAGTATTCTTTGTTATGTATAGAATTCATCATGGGCTGCAACTTTCTTATTCACCAAGCCTCTGTTTTATCTTCATCATTACTGGCCTTCGTTGGACAGGTTCAACCATGGATGTTGCACCCTGGCTGCCTAGACACACAAGCCAGGGCAATACAATATGGAGAACAAGCTGATGCCCTTGTAACAAGCTCTTTATCGTTCCTACCCATCTGACTTCACCTATCACCTTCTAGCATTCCTCCTTCCCTCTCCTCACATTTTTATTCTGGCATCTTCCCCCTTCCTTTCAAGTCCTGAAAAAAGGTTTTAGACCAAAATGTTGACTGTTCATTTCCATGAATGCTGTCTGACTTGCTGAGTTCCTTCAGCGTTTTGTGTGTGTTTGCTCTGTTTTTGGCTTTGCAGGTTCTGGGTAAAGAAAAGTGTCCTCCCCCTTTTCCCCGTTTAGCACACTGCTCTACTCACATTAAACTTACAACTGTATGGCACAGAGCCAGTGCCATATTTAAGTTTGCCAACAGCACCACTGTTGTTGGCTACATCAAAGGTGGTGATGAATCAGCATATGGCAGTGAGATTGAAAATCTGGCTGAGTGATGCTACAACAACAACCACTCGCTCAGTGTCAGCAAAACCAAGGAGCTAATTAATGACTTCAGGAGGAGGAACCAGTCTTCATCGGGGGAATCAGAGCTGGAGGAAGTCAGCAACTTTAAATTCCTCAGTGTTATAATTTCAAAGGACCTGTCTTGGGTCCAGCACATGTGCATTTACAAGGAAAGCATGGTGCAGAGTTTCTATTTCCTTAGAGGCTTATGAAGATTTGGCATGACAACTAAAGCTTTGACAAACGTCTATAGATGTATGCGGAGAGTATATTGATTGGTTGCATCACAGCCTGGTATAGAAACACCAATGCCTTTGAATGGAAATATTAGGGCATATTTTGGAGATGCAGTATAGCACATATTAATTTGACTTTGACAGCAACCAGCCTTCAGACCTCAATATGGATTTTTGATTAAATTCAAAATGCGGATTGGAACAGTAAATTGCAGAACAGGAGATATCCAATTGACTGAGATGTCTGCATCTGCATGAATGCAATTAGCACCCCATTGCATGTATGTAACTCAGAGACCACAGTAACTAACATTCATTTGTGCACATTGGTGGGAAGACCCAGGAGTTTGAAGCTACTTGTAACTCAAAAGAAGCATTATGAGGACATTGCAATATTGAAATTGTCCTTCTACTTTTGTTCTATAACATATTAAAATGTGCTGTAATGTTGGATTGGGGTACCAGTCTCTTGAGTGACTCCAATGGGGGTCAGTTTGTGTGTGTGTCCCAAAAAAAAACCTACTTTATATCTACCAGTTACATCTCTCTGTGACTTTTTTCATGTTATACCAGAAAATCCTTCCAATAATTGTGGATATAGCCCAGTCCATCATGTGAGCACATCCACATGAACCGCTGTCACAAGAAAGCAGCATCCATCATCGGGGATCTCCACCACCAAGGTCATGCTCTCTTCTCATTGCTGTCATCAGGAAGAAGGTACAGGAGCCTCAGGACTCAGATGACCTGGTTCAGGATCAGCTATTATCAGGCTTTTGAAACAGTGGGGATAACTTCACTCAAATTCATTTGCCCCATCACTGAACTGTCCCTCAACCTATGTCTCACCTTCAAGCACTCTTTATCTCTTGTTCTCGATCGTTATTGCTTATTTATTTATTTATTGTATTTGCTCTTTGATTGTTGTATTTTGCATGTTTGTTGTTTGTTCGCCCTGTTGGGTGCGATCTTCTATCGATTCTATTTTTTGGAGTTTGAACTCCTCCCCTTCCCTACTGAAGAAGAGTTGATAGAGCAGGAGAATCTGAAGGAAGCCTGCAGAGTCAGGTGGAGGAAGGGGAAATGGTGACGATGATGAAGAGCACAGTGCATAACATGTCTGACAGCCTATAATACCAACATAGTAAATACTATCAAGACATGAGCAGATTAGGTTAGTGCAGAGGTTTCACAGAACATTGTTGGAACAGTGCAAAAGACAGAGCAGTCAGGGTGGGAATGGGATGGAGAATAGAACATAGAATAGTACAGCACAGTACAGACCCTTTGGCCCACAATGTTGTGTTGACCCTCAAACCCTGCCTCACATATAACCCCCCTCCTTAAAATCCTCCATATACCTGTCTAGTAGTGTCTTAAATTTCACTAGTGTATTTGCCTCCACCACTGTCTCAGGCAGTATATTCCACGCACCAACCACTCTCTGAGTAAAAAACCTTCATCTAATATCCCCCTTGAACTTCCCACCTCTTACCTTAAAGCCACGTCCTTTTGAATTGAGCAGTGGTGTCCTGGGGAAGAGGCGCTGGCTGTCCACTCTATCTGTTCCTCTTAATATCTTGTACACCTCTATCATGTCTCCTCTCATCCTCCTCCTCTCCAGAGAGTAAAGCCCTAGCTCCCTTAATCTCCGATCATAATGCGTACCCTCTAAACCAGGCAACATCCTGGTAAATCTCCTCTGTACCCTTTCCAATGCTTCCACATCCTTCCTATAATGAGGCGACCAGAACTGGACACAGTACTCCAAGTGTGGCCTAACCAGAGTCTTATAGGGCTGCATCATTACCCCGTGACTTTTAAACTCTATCCCACGACTTATGAAAGCTAACACTCCATAAACTTTCTTAACTACCTGTGAGGCAATTTTTAGGGATCTGTGGACATATACCCCCAGATCCCTCTGCTCCTCCAAACTACCAAGTATCCTGCCATGTACTTTGTACTCTGCCTTGGAGTTTGTCCTTCCAAAGTGTATGATCTTACACTTCTCTGGGTTGAACTCCATCTGCCACTTCTCAGCCCACTTCTGCATCCTATCAATGTCTCTCTGCAATCTTCGACAATCCTCTACACTATCCACAACACCACCAACCTTTGTGTTGTCTGCAAACTTGCCAACCCACCCTTCTACCCCCACGTCCAGGTGGTTAATAAAAATCACGAAAAGTAGAGGTCCCAGAACTGATCCTTGTGGGACACCACTGGTCTCAACCCTCAAATCTGAATGTACTCCGTCCACCTCGACCCTCTGCTTTCTGCAGGCAAGCCAATTCTGAATCCACCTGGCCAAACTTCCCTGGATCAAAGTGACATGCAACAAATCAGGTTCATTGTTGGGGATTGAACAGAAGTACTCTCCCAAGCAGGTACCCATTCTTCCTTTGGTTTCCACATTGTGTAGGAAACCATATTCTGAGCACTGAAAATCAGACTAAATGTAAATAACTCGTTGCTTTATTTGGAAGGACTGTTGTGTTTCTGGATGATGGGAAGCAAAGTGGTAAAAGAATTCAGCACTCAATATTAAATTCAATTATTTCCAGTGACCATATGATTTTACTGGTTTAATTTTCAAATTATTCCCTTGTTTCTTTTTAATTCTTTCTCTCATTGCAATGTTTTAAGACAATCGTTACCTTTTCAACTTTGGTCTTCATCTATCCCATTATTCTCTAAGCTCTCTCTAGCCTTCCCCCTCTTTGCAATTTAAGCCACACTTCTCTCATTTTTTTTCCACTTCTGATGAAGGTACCTTGAAATGAAGGACTGAGTGTTTTTCTGTCGTCAGAGACGATGCCTAGCATTAATTCAGAATCTCCCAGGTAGCTTAGCTCTGGGTTTGGAGGGTGAAGCAATGGTGGTCCTGTCTGTGATTATTTTACTATTGTCTAAGCAGTCACCCAGGTGGCTGTATGGTTCAGCATTTTGCAGTCCACAGTCCTGACAATGTCAAGTCAACTCCCCCCTTTCAGCTTTCAGGCAGTATGCTTGCGCAGACCTCTCGATCATGCATTCCACACTGCTCCTTCAGTTAGTTCTGGACCATGGGTTAAAGACTAAAGCAAGATGTTCTCTTGAGAACATTCTCATTTTTGAAACATCTGTGTGAAATCAAAGAGAAAAGGGTCAGTCAGACACTAGACACAAATGGGAGGCACAACTTAGCTTTTGGGCATGAAAGCCCATATAAAAGGCAGTGAAGAGCAAAAGATTTTATTTTGGAGATATGGCCTGGAGCCTGCCCTTCCAGTCCTTCGAGCCGTGCTACCAGCACCCCACTAATTTAACACTGGCCTAATCACGGGAGAATTTACAATGACCAATTAACCTACTAACTGGTACGTCTTGGGACTAGTTAGTCGGTTAACTGGAGCATCTGGAAGAAACCCATGATTTCACAGGGACGATGTACAAATTCCTTCCAGATGATGTTGGAACCGAGCTGTAATAGTGTTGCGCTCACTGCTGCATGACTGAGGTTAGTTGTGATTTTTATTTCATTTGTTTTCTTTTCTTAAAACAATTTTGATCTTCCTAGTACTTGAGGAAAACTGTGTCTTTCATTCTGCAGAAATAAGTGGGATAGCTGCTGGCAATATAGAATACAATATTGTATCATACTTATTATGATGTGGAAAGAGGCCATTCACTTTTCAGTTCATGCCAGATCTAGTTAGATCAATCTCAACATTCCAGTTCCTTTTGTCTTCTTTTCCTGCAGCCCTGAAACTTAATCTCTTTCACATATGCACCAACTTCACTTTAAGAATGGCTTTGGCAATCTGCATCTCGCGGGCTAATGGAGTGTTGCCAGCAGTGTCACCACTGAGCTGTGTATCTGATTAGCCAAATGCTGAGGAAAGCACACTCTGTTCATTTGAGCAAATCCCTCTGGATCTTGTGAGATGATTGAAGAGCCTGCAGTGAGGTCTAATGCTGTCCAGTCAGGATTCACAATACCATCAGTGGTCCCTTTAATTAACACTGAAAGTGACAAAGTAGTGAGATGTTCCCTGACTTCTTCTGCAACTGATCCACAAAATTGTGATTTTGTATTTACATTGGTAAGGGAGGCAATGGGCTTTACTTGTCTTCATGTGCACACATACAAACCCAGAACCATTCAGGTGTACAAAAGTGTCCAGTCCATTTTCCTCACGAATGCATTTTCTCCAGAAGATGAATGCTGGCACTATCCACACTACTTAAATCAATTTTTGCACAATGTATAGGTAAAAAAAAATCAAAGATTCATCAAGTCATGGAGCTATATGTTCCCCCCGTGACTGCTTGGGTTTCTTCTGGATGCTCCAGTTTCACCCCACATTCCAAGGACGTATGGGTTAGTGGCTTAATTAGTTGCATGTACCGAATCGGGCGGCATGTGCTTATTGGGTCGGAAGGGCCTGCTGACCTGGGCCCATGGACCCGTGGACCCAGACCTGGACAAATTACCCCCCTTCATCGCAATTTGTCTATGCGGACCAAAATGCTTATCTAAGCTAATACTATTTGACTCATATTCTTTGAAATCGTTCCCATCAAACCTGGCAAAAGTATGTAGTTGTACCCACCTCTAACATTTCCTCTGGCTGCTCCCCTGTGTCAGAAACTTGCCCCTCAGATCCCGTTTAAACGTACCCCCTCACAACTTAAATTATTAGGTCTATTAGGTAACCTCTCAGCCTATTCACTCCAAAGAAAACATTTCCAGCCTGTCCAATTTCTCCCTATAACTCAAAAATATGTCTATTAGATGTCTAGTGAATAAAACAGGCAGCACCACTTGAAGATGAAGATTCTTCTTTTAAAAGTTCATGTGAAATATTTACAAGAGGTCTAAATTCCTTTAAATAAACTTTATGGGAAGAATTTGCTGAAAACATGTGGTTCAGAATAAAAACAGGAACAGATGTTGATATTACTCCAGGCTGCCAGGTTTTTGTTGGGGAATTTTCCTTTCCAGTGGGTTCATAATAAAGTCATTGCACATAAGGAGTGCAATGCATGTGAAATATGATGAATTATTGCTAACAGATTTGATGTAACTCAACTTCACAACCCAGTGCTTTCTGTGAGTTTGAAAATAACTAAAATTCAAATGTTAGCACTGAAATCATAGAGATTTTATGTTCCATAGCATTGTACCAGACACCACACGTAAATGGCTGTTTGCTTTTCAAGTTGTCTTGGGCCACACACCACTCCCTCAGCAATTGTTTTCAAAAGGGTGAAGCTTGTACATTCTTTGACAATTAGTGATGCAAATTGGTTCCTAATTGTTGAAAACTTTAAAAAAAAAGATTTCTGCGGTTGAAAACAAATGATCAATGTCAGTTCAGTATCTCCAGACAAATGGATAATTTAATCAAACTTTCCACAATGCTTGGCAATGTAGCCACCACAGAGTTTATTAATTCATTTCATAAATGTTTTGTTGTATTATGTTTCCAATAGAAATACCATCACTTTCAATTGAAATGCCATTTTGGAGGCAACGAATGAAAAATAATAAAGCCAGATTAATTCCTGCACCTAGTAGTTTAAGATATCAATTGTTGACATATAAATGAGTGATCTGAGCATTACTGTCCTTGAAACATGCAGCAGTTAGCTTCTGCCTGGATCCTGCTTATTTGTTTTGGGAGAATAGATGCAGAACCATGGCTGTCATTACAAATGAGCCCAGCTGTGTTGATTTGCATATTTATTTGAATAAGTGAGAACTGAAATTATATTCAGTTTTTATTTGAAGTTGATAAATCAGGCATTCCTGGAGCGAAGTGAGCAAGAGGATAAGACGTGAGCGATTAGGACCAATCGAGTGTGACAGTGGAAAAGTGTGTATGGAACTGGAGGAGGTGGCAGAGGTATTTAATGAATACTTTGCTTCAGTATTCACAACAGAAAAGGATCTTGGCGATTGTAGGGATGACTTTCAGCGGACTGAAAAGCTTGTGTATGTAAATATTAAAGAAAAGGATGTGCTGGAGCTTTTGGAAAGCATCAAGTTGGATAAGTCACCAGGACCGGATGAGATATACCCCAGGCGTCTGTGGGAAGCGAGGGAGGAAATTGCTGGGCCTCTGGCGATGATCTTTGCATCATCAATGAGGACGGGAGAGGTTCCAGAGGATTGGAGGGTTGTGGATGTTGTTCTTTTATTCAGGAAAGGGAGTAGAGATAGCCCAGGAAATTATAGACCAGTTAGTCTTACTTCAGTGGTTGTTAAGTTGATGGAGAAGATCCTGAGAGGCAGGATTTATGAACATTTGAAGAGGCATAATATGATTAGGAATAGTCAGCATGGCTTTGTCAAAGGCAAGTCCTGCCTTACGAGCCTGGTTGAATTTTTTGAGGATGTGACTAAACACATTAATGAGGGTAGAGCCGTAGATGTAGTATATATGGATTTCGGAAGGCATTTGATAAGGTACCCCATGCAAGGCTTATTGAGAAAGTAAGGTGGCGTGGGATCCAAGGGGACATTGCTTTGTCGATCCAGAACTAGCTTGCCCACGAAGGCAAAGAGTGGTTGTAGACGGGTCATATTCTGCAGGAAGGCCAGTGACCAATGGTGTGTCTCAGGGATCTGTTCTGGGACCCTTACTCTTCGTGATTTTTATAAATGACCTGGATGAGGAAGTGGAGAGATGGGTTAGTAAATTTTCTGATGACACAATGATTGGAGGTGTTGTGGATTGTGTGGGGGGCTGTCAGAGGTTACAGCAGGACATTGATAGGATGCAAAACTGGGCTGAAAAGTGGCAGATGGAGTTCAACCCAGGTTAGTGTGAAGTGGTTCATTTTGGGAGGTCAAATATGATGGCAGAATATAGCATTATTGGCAAGACTTTTGGCAGTGTGGAGGATCAGAGGGATCTTGGGGTCCGAGTCCATAGGACACTCAAAGCTGCTATGCAGGTTGACTCTGTGGTTAAGAAGGCTTATGGTGCATTGGCCTTCATCAATCGTGGGATTGAGTTTAAGAGCTGAGAGGTAATGTTGCAGCTATATAGGACCCTGGTCAGACCCCACTTGGAGTACTGTGCTCAATTCTGGTCGCTTCACTACAGGAAGGACGTGGAAACCATAGAAAGGGTGCAGAGGAGATTTACAAGGATGTTGCCTGGATTGGGGAGCATGCCTTATGAGAATAGGTTGAGTGAACTCGGCCTTTTCTCCTAGGAGTGACAGAGGATGAGAGGTGACGTGATAGAGGTGTACAAGAGAATGAGAGGCATTGATCGTGTGCATAGTCAGAGGCTTTTTCCCAGGGCTGAGATGGCTAGCACGAGAGGGCATAGTTTTAAGGTGCTTGGAAACAGGTACAGAGGAGATGTCAGGGGTAAGTTTTTTATGCAGAGAGTGGTGAGTGCGTGGAATGGGCTGCCGACGGTGGTGGTGGAGGCAGAAATCATAGGCTCTTTTAAGAGACTCCTGGATGGATACATGGAGCTTAGAAAAATAGAGGGCTATGGGTAAGCCTACACGCACAACATGCTGGAGGAACTCAGCAGGTCGGGCAGCATCCGTGGAAACGATCAGTCAACGTTGACTGGCCCGAAACGTTGACTGATCATTTCCACGGATGCTGCCCGGCCTGCTGACTTCCTCCAGCATGTTGTGCATGTTGCTTTGACCCCAGCATCTGCAGAGTACTTTGTGTTTATGGGTAAGTCTAGGTAGTTCTAAGGTAAGGACATGTTCGGCACAGCTTTGTGGGCCAAAGGGCCTGAATTGTGCTGTAGGTTTTCTAGGTTTCTATGATTCTAATACATAATCACTTAAAAAAGGAAAACTATTCATTGACCAATTTCTTCAAGCTGAATTTAAGGTGAACTTTCTCAACACAATACTGCTCCAGCACTTTACTTTAACAGAGGCCAGACAAAGATATCTTTCACTCTACTTATCTGGAAACTCAAAGCAAAATGAACAGTGAAAGGCTCAAGGATATTATTGCTGCATACATTTATGGTTCCTGCTACTTGCTCCAGCTGTGGCTCAGCTTCCGTGTTTATTTTTGCGGCCTGTACTGTGAGTGAAGCAACGTTCCCCCCCCCCCACTACATGGTGGTGACTTTAGGTGTCCACTCAGTCTCCCCACCAAATGCATATGGGCTAAACACTGTATTGCCAATAGAATGAACTGAAATGGTGATGTGGGACACAGACTGATGTCCAATTGGTCTTGTACGAACTGGTTGGTGGCTTTCATGCTAATACCTCAGTAGGTGAGTATGTACATTTAAAATGTGACCTTCTGATCTCCCCAGTAATATGCATTAAACACAGGGAATTTCACGAGAATCTCACACCGGTTAATCAGTACCAGGTTACACGAAGGCTGTACTCCTAAAGGGGAGTTGCTGACAGAACGTAATCATTGGTCAAGTCATTGGCTTGTTTGTCAACTACGGCAGAATGTTATGGCTACCCAGAAGAAGGTAGATTATCGTTTTAATGACGCTGTCCTAGACATCCATATTGAAGAAGTCAATCACATCAAGGAATCCCTGTGCACCAAAGATCTCATGTCCTCCGCAGCTGTGATGACATGGCAATGGAAAGAGGTGGCAAAGAAATCAAACACAGGCAAAAGGTTGTCTGGAGCTGTTGCCAGTGTCAAAAGAAGATCAATAACTTCAAGTCAATCCTAATTGCCTGCATAAGTTTGACAGTCATCACACTGAGGCAACTGCATGCACATTCTCCACTGTTCGATCATGGAAGCCATTTTATTCACTCACAATGCCTATAATGATGTTCAGTTCAACTATTAGTAGGAGCTGTACAATTCTAAATGCAGTTGTGTGATCTGCTCTCCTGCTGTCAGTAAGTCCATGTGATGCGCTGGTCCAGAGCGCTGTCAATGGAGGTATACCGCTCGTTTCCCATTTCTGCTCTCAGCATGCTAGGATTCATTGTTCTACTGCTCCCTCCCCAATGGTATTTTGTTGACAGCACCTAGTCAGCTAACTTGGATGCTGTTGGTCACCCCTTATAGCCAACAGTTGTTTCCTTCTCCTTCTCAAGGGAACAACATTAACTTTCTTGGATGAAGTCACAAGTCTGAAGGCAACTCTGTTTATAATTAGTGAAGCAGCCAAAGCACTTTGGAGACAGACACAAATGGTACACTAAAGGGTGACAAGGGAATGTGTGTACTGTAATGTTATTGAGTTCTCATATAATGCTGCTGTTAACATATTGTGTAACTATAATGCTGTTGTTGCCAGTGGTTCTGCCTTTCTTACTCCTTGCTGGATGAGAACAGTCATTTGGCATAGTGAAGCCAACAGGAGAACTGAGGCAGTGAAGGGATTTATGCCTCTCTTCATTTGTGGACAAAGTAAGGTATTGCCATTGCTGGGCAGCCAGTGATTTATCTGATTGGCTAATTTATTTGACAAGGATGTTCTTTCCAGGACTGTTGTAATGTTTGCCTTGAGGGATCTCATTCTTTTGTTGTTTTGGGGACAACTGCAGCAAAAATGTGAAGGAGCCCACAGAGGAGAGACGTATTTCCAGGTTTGGAAACTGAGTAATGAGGTGCTCTGGTGGCAGCAGACGTGGCCCAGTGAAGGAAAAGAGGTGATGATATTAGCAGTGTGTTGGGAAGGGAAATTTCTCCGGCTTTTGGATAAGTATATTTGACCATGAAAACTTTTGTGTTGAAGATTACACCTCATAAAAGTTCAGGGATTGATAATCTTTGTGGCTCATTAGGAGCTCTGGGTTAAGAAGCAGTGCTTGAAGCACCACCTGAAAACAATCTATCAACCCCTAAATCAACAGGCAGCCAAGAATTTGAACATCTCTTGTCCCCTCAAGGAGAAGGTAATTCCCTGTCTCTGTCTTGAGTGTAGAGCATCCATGATGAACATAGGTATAGGGTATGCACACATTGCACAACATGCAATGCAATGAATGGAGGGTAAGTAGTTCAAGATGATAATAATTTCTAATCTACAGGAAACTCATTTCCTTCACTTGCAACCTTTACCACCAACACCAGCAAATAAACTTTGGTCTTCTTGCTAAAAACATAGAGCGAGTGCAACAAAGATTCATAAACAGGTTTAAAGAATGGTGGGAGAGATTGAGTAAAATAGGCCTGTATTCTCTAGAGAGGAGATTTCATTGAACTTTTACAGCATTCTTATAGGCCTCAGCAGATGGATGCAGGGCAGATGCTTCCCCAGGCTGAAGTGTCTGGAATCAGGCACCATAGTCTTTGAATGACAATAGTGAATATTTGAAATGTTCTGCTCTGAAGGGCTGGGAGGACACAGTGACTGAGTTCATTCAAAGAAGAGATCAATATATTTCTGGGTATTAAGGAAATCAATGCAAGGGTGGATAGTTCAGGAAAATAACATTGAGGGTGGAGATAGGTGGTGATCTTGACGATCAACAGAGCTGGCTCGAGAGACCAGACCAGTTCTTCCTGCACCTATTTCCTCCATTCATATATTCTTAAGAAGGAAAAGGGCAGGCTGTGCATGATAACTCCACTATTTGCAGCTTCTCCTCCAAGTCACACATTACTCTGACTTGGAAATAACCTAATGTTCCTTAGTCTTTATTAGGAACTTCATACCCAACAGCACTGCGTGATTACCTTCTCCAAAAATAACTATAGTGATTTATTTTTATTTATTTAGAAACCCAGCACAGTATCAGGACCTACTGCCCAATGAGCCTCTGCCATCCAATTACACCCATGTGACCAATTAATCTGTTAACCAATTAATCTAATGTGGGAGAAAACCAAAACACCCAGAGGAAACCCATGTGGTCATGGGAAGAATGTACAAATTGCTCACAGAGGGTGGTAGGAACTGAACTAGGTTTGGTGGTGCTGTAACAGTGTTATGCTTTTAGCTATGCTACTGTTAGATGAAACTATATAATTATTATTTCTTTGCAGTTTAACTTTGTATGTCTGCTTATATTTTATATAATTACCTACAGTATATACATGTAATTGTGTAGTGTGTTACCAAATGGTTATGGATCTGTCTCTTTCTGGATGCTTCTTTGGTATCGCATTATTTGAATAGCCGCTAGCTGATTGGTTAACTCTTATCTACAAATTGAATGGAGTGTCTCTTATCTATGGTATAAGAAGGGCGGAGCATGTTGGCCTGCTATCATTGTTTCTACTTTTCCTTCATCTCCTAGACTCCTACTACTGTCTGTTTCCAATTCCTTTGTTTTCTTAGCGCTTACTAAAATGATCTGTTTTATGCTTCTTTCTTGACTTCTGAAAAAAGCTTGGATCCAAAACATCAGAATTCAACAATTTCACGTGGTCGGCAAGAGTAGTTGTGAAGATTTAAGAACACAGAAGAATCCCAGATGAAGTGTAAATTTTAGTGTGAAACGAAGGCTGTAAGAACTTCCTCTAATTCCAGGTCATCGGAAAAAAAACAAGTTCTGCTTCAATACATCTTCCAGTGGGAATATAAGAGTGAGGAAACTTGTATTCTGTATGTTACTATTTGGAGAAAATCAAATCTTTAAAAACAGACAAGCAGTGAAATTAATATCGTGTTCAGATTAAATTCTTACAAGCTGGTGGGGTACGGAGAAATACTTTGGTTGCAATCTAATAATATTTCAGATCATGGTCAAAGTGATAAAAAGCATGTATAAATCAAGCGTTACACTAGATTGAATTAAGATAATGGCCAAGGTTGTGAAACTAAGCTGTTACCTGAATAAAACATATCAGTCTGATAAGATTAATGAAAAAATCCAGATGAAAAATACCATCAATGTTAAGATTATTAAGAAGGCCTGTGATAAGATGCAGAGAATGCCTGAGGGAAAGGAAAAAAATGTGAGTTAAATATACAAGCAAGTGGTCAGTTTGTTTGAATGTATGAGCAAGTGAAAAAGTTAATGTATTGAACTGAGTTGAATTGACTTTATTACTTACATCCTTCATATACGAGGAATGTTTACGTTACATCTTTATGTTATGTCTCCGTCTAAATGTGCAATTTATAGTAATTTATAATAAGTTGTATGTACAACAGGACAGTCAATATAACATAGAAATACAGTTATGTCACATGAATTAATCAGTCTGATGGCCTGGTGGAAGAAGCTGTCCTGGAGCCTGTTGGTCCTGGCTTTAATGCTGTGGTACCATTTCCCGGATGGTAGCGGCTGGAACAGTTTGTGGTTGGGGTGACTGGGTCCCCAATAATCCTTTGAGCCCTTTTTACATACCTGTCTTTGTAAATGTCCTGAGTAGTGGGAAATTCATATCTACAGATGTGCTCCGTTGTCTATACCACTCTCTGCAGAGTACTACGATTAAGGAAGGTACAGTTCCTATACCAGGCAGTGATGCACCCAGTCAGGATGCTATCAATTGTGCCCCTGTAGAAAATTCTTAGGATCTGGGGGCCTATACCCAACTTCTCCAACCATCTGAGGTAAAAGAGGTGCTGTTGTGTCCTTTTCACCACATAGCTGGTATGTACAGACCACATGAGATACTTGGTGATGTTTATGCTGAGGAACTTAAAGCTGTTCACCTTCTCAACCTCAGATCCATTGCAAGCAAGTAAAGAAGTTAATTAAATAATTGGGAAAGAAAAGTGGAACATGTGATAAACTACAAAAACAGTGTGATCAAGGTAGTAAAAATATAAAGAACAAATTTTTGCAGTAACAAAATGAGCAAGATAATAACATGGTAAGTATAATTGAATCAAAGTGCATTGTATGGAGCCTAAGAAGCAAACTGAAGCAATATCAAAAAGCTGAGCAGGGCCTTCAAGTGGGCTTTCCTATCAGTGATGTTTCTCCTGAGGGAGCACTGCCAACATCAGACAGTCTTCCAATTCAGTGACACCATCCAAATGCTGAGGAATTACAGTTTACATTGGGCAGTCCTCGGAGACAGGGACACCATCTGAACCCTGAGGAATTACAGGATTAGCATGACATGGACTCTACAGTGACACCTAGTGACTCAAGTGAGGAAACAAAAGAGAAGACACGCAGAACTGAACAGGGAACCTATGAAAGGACGCTGATGGTGGATCACCGGGTTGCTAATCAATGTATTGACAAGCAGATCCATCAATTATTTTCAATGCCCTGAAGCAATCACAAAAGTAGTTTATAGTTACTGATATGGCCAATGGATTCTGACCCATAGAATTGGCTTCTGAATGTCAACTATGGTTGTTTTTCACAGTTGATGGTCAACAATACCAGTGGACAAAGTTACTACAAGTGTTCCGCAACAGACTGACTGTATATCACATGGCTTTGAGACAACACCTGAGGGAGCCACCAGCCATTAATTCAACCATTATACAATATGTGGATGATAAGACTAGAACACTATTAGACATGGCAGCAGAATTAGGCCATTTGGCCCAACGAGTCTGCTCCGTCATTCACTCATGACTGATTCTTTCTCCCCCTCCTAAGCACCACTCCACTGCCTTCTCCCTGTAATGTTTGATGCCGTGTCCAATTAAGAACCTATCAATCTCTGCCTCAAATACTCCCAACAACCTGGCCTCCATAGCTGCCTGTGGTAACAAATTCCATAAATTCTTCACCTTCTGGCTAAAGAAATTTCTCTGCACTTCTGTTTTAAATGGATGCCCAATCGAACCCGAGGCAGTGCCCTTTTGTTGTAGACTTCCCCACCATGGGAATCATCCTTTCCACATCGACTCTGTCTAGGTCTTTCAACAATCAAAACGTTTCAATGAGGTCCCCCTCATCCTTCTAACTTCCAGTGAGTGCAGACATGGAGCTATCAAATGTTCCTTGTATGATAACCCTTCCATTCCCGGAATCATCCTTGTGAACCTCCTCTGAACCCTCTCTAATGCCAGCACACCTTTCCTCAGATAAGGAGCCCAGAATGGTTCACAATAGTCAAGGTGATGCCTCACCACTGCCTTATAAAGACTCAGCATCACATCCCTGCTCTTGTATTCTAGACCTCTTGAAATTATTGCCACCATTGTATTTCCTTCTTCACCACTGACTCAACCTGCAAGTTAACCTTTTGGAGTGTTCTGCGCAATGACTCCCAAGACATTTTGCATCTCAGATTTTTGGATTTTCTCCCTGTTTAGAAAGTAGTTTGCACATTTATTTCTACTACCAAAGTGCATGACCATGCATTTTGCAACATTGTATTTCATTTGCCACTTTCTTGCCCATTCTCCTAAACTGCCTTAGTCCCTCTGCATCCTACCTGCTTCCTCAACACTGCCTGCCCTTCCACCAATCTTTGTATCATCTGAAAAAATTGACAACAAAGCCATTCCATCATCTAAATTATTGACATACGGCACAAAAAGTAGAGGTCCCTACACCATCCCCTGCGGAACACCACTGGTCACTCTCAGCCAACCAGTAAGGATCTTTTTATTCCCATTCAGGTCCTGAATCTATCAGCCAATGCTCTAACCATGCCAGTAACTTTCCTGTAATACCATGGGCTCTTAATTTTGTAAGCGGCCTCATGTGTGGCACCTTGTCAAAGGCTTTCTGAAAGTCCAAATATACAACATCTACTGCATCCCCTTTATCCCCTCAAAGAATTCCAGCAGGTTCATCAGGTAAGCTTTTCCCTTAAGAAACCATGCTGACTTTCACCTATCCTGTCCTGCTTCGCTAAGTACTCCATAACTTCATCCTTAAGAATTGATTCCAACATCTTCCCAACCACTGAGGTCAGGCTAACTGGTCTATAATTTCTTTTCTGCTACCTTCCTCCTTTGTTGAAGAGTGGAGTGACATATGCAACTTTTCAGTCCTCTGGCACCATGTCAGAGTCCAATAGTTTTTGAAAGATCATTACTAATGCCTCCACAATCTCTACTGCTACCTCTTTCAGAACCCTTGGGTGCAGTTCATCTGGTCTGGGTGACTTATGTACCCTTACGTCTTTCAGATTTTTGAACACCTTCTCCCTTGTAAAATTGACTGCACTCTCTTCTCTTCCCTCACACCCTTCAACACCTGGTACACTGCTAGTGTCATCCACAGTGAAGACTGATGCAAAATACTCATTTAGTTCACCTACCATCTCCTTGTTCCCTTTTATTATTTCTCTGACCTCGTTTTCTAGCAGTCCTATATCCACTCTCATCTCTATTATTTTTTACATACTTGAAAAAACTTCCTCTATCCACTTTGTTATGTTTACTGTCTTGCTTTTATATTTCATCTTTCCCCTCCTAATGATTCCTTTAGTTGCTCTCTGTAGGTTTTTAAATACTTCCCAATTCTCTAGTTTCACAATAATTTTTGCTTTGTTGCATGCCCTCTCTTTTGCTTTTACAATAGCTTTGACTTACCTTGTCAGCCACCGTTGTACCATTTTGCCATTTGAATATTTCTTCATTTTTGTAATACGCTTATCCTGCACCTTTCTCATTTTTTCCAGAAACTCAAGCCATTGCTGCTGTGCTGTCATCCCTGCCAGTATCTCATTCCAATTAATTTTGGCCAACTCCTCTCTCATAGCACTGTAATTTCCGTTACTCCACTGAAATACTTCACTGTCAGACTTTACTTTCTCTCTATCAAATTTCAAGTTGAACCCAAATCACATTGTGATTACTGCCTCTGAAGAGTTTTTTTTAACCTTAACCTCCCTAATTGTCTCCAGTTCATTTCATAACACCCAATCCAGTAAAGCTGATACCCTAGTATGCTCAATGACAAACTGCTCTATAAAGCCATCTCGTAGGCATTCAGCAAACTCACTCTCTTGAGATCCATTACCAACCTGATTTTCCTAATCAATGTGCATGTTGGAATCTCCGATGATTATCATAATATTGCCCTTTTGACACACCTTTTCTATTTCCCATTGTATTGCTACCTTTTTTTGATTCTGCATCCTAATGCCATTGATACTCACCCTGCTGACTGCAATTTTGTCCTATCATCTGCCGGCCCTTCCTGACAGTCTGACTGCATGCTATCTTTTTTTTTACCATCCACCCTATCCTGAGTCCACTCACTCTGCTTCCCACCCTCCTGCCAAATTAGATTAAACCCTCGCTAATAGCTTAAACAATCCTGCCCACAAGAATATTGGTCCCCCTTAGGTTTTGGTGCAACCCATCTCTTTTGTACAGGTCACACCTCCCCAAGAAGAGATCCCAATGATCCAAGAACCTGAAGCCCTGCTCTCTGCACCAGCTTCTCAGCCATGCATTAATCTACCGAATCATCCTGTTTACCCTCACTGGCACATGGCAATCCAGAGATTACTACCTGGAAGTCCGGCTTCTCAGCTTTCTGCCTAGCTCTCTAAATTCTCTTTTCAGGACCTCTTTTCTTTTGCTTCCATGTCATTGTTACCAACATGTGCCAAGACATCTGGTAGCTCTCCCTCCCCCTCCAAAATACTGTGGACAGGATCCGAGAAGTCCCTGACCCTGGCACCTGGGTGGCAGCATACCATTTAGGTTTCCACTTCCGTCCAGAGAATCTCCTGTCTGTTCCAGTGACTAATGAGTCCCCTATCACTACCACTCCCCCCTTCTCCCTCTTTCCCTTCTGCACCATGGACCCATAAGTAGTACCAGTAACCCGGTCTCTGTGACATTTCCCTGGGAGGTCATCCCCTACAACAGTATCCAAAACGGTATACTTATTTTTGAGGGGAATGACTTTATTTGCTAAATTATTTATCCTCAAAAATGTCACAAAGCAAATTTAGTGAAGGCAACAAGGAGAAGTAATTTACTTGGGAAAGGAAATTTCCCAAGGTCAGCCAGAAATCACTGAGGATCATGCAAAAGTTGTTCAGTCAGCAAAGGCACCTACAACAGTCCAGCAACTCCGATCATTTCTGAGTTTGTGTAACTACAATGGAGCATGGGTCGATTCATATGCTGAAGCTGCCCAACCACTCAACAATCTACTGAAGGTCAGTAGGCACTCAGGTGACCCTGTGACTCTTAGTGAAGTACAATGGAAAGAATTTCAGACTTTAAGGAAACATTGTGTACTGCACCTGCATAAGGAAACCCTGATACGGATAAACCCTTTACCCTGCATGTCAATGAGAAACACATGAAAGCAGCATTAACTCAAGACCAGGGAGACCGACAGCATCCTTTTGGTTATTACTCTCCTAAAGATCAGATTCTCTATACCGATGGCTCTTGAATAATTGAGAGAGGAATTTGAATGACTGGATGGACCGTTGTTTCTGAAACTGAAGTGCTAGAATCAGGGATCATAGCTCCTGGTACCTCTGCACAACAGGCATAACTGAAAGCTCTGATTGAAACCTGAAAGGAGTTGTTCATGATTTTGGACACTTACGGAAACAGAGAGGATATCTTACAGCTGCAGAAACTCCAATCAAGAATAGCCAGCTAGTACAAGAGCACATGAATGTCATACAACTGCCATCAGAAGTTGCTGTATTAAAATATAAAAGCCACTCCAAAATGACGACAATGGGAAGCTGCGGAAATGCATTCAAGGATGAAATTGTGAAAAAAGCAGCATGGGAAGGAGTAAAAGAATTAAAAGAAATACCGAGAACATATGCAATAAATACGTTAACTGAAATTATGGAAAAGATGTTGGACTCTGTATTACAGATGAACATACAATGTATTCAGGAGATGCAACTCAATGGCTTAAAAAGGGTGAGTGGCTCTGGATGGAGGTTAAGCAGTGACAGAATATAGAGATATAGCACTAGTATTAGACTAGTAGCTCCAACTACATTGCTTTCTTATCTAGCACAGTAGATACTCTCCCTAGGACACACTGAAATGCAAAAACCGATTGATAGATTATCCCAGCAGTGGCAGAATCCAAAGTTCAGGACACAAGCCTGAAAAACATTTGAAAGATTCACGACATGCCCAGAGCAGCAGAGTGGTGGGTGTGAGGAATGCACTGCCACCAATGGTGGTGGAGGCAGATACAATAGGGACTCTTAGATAGGTACACGGAGCTTAGAAAAATAGAGGGCTATACATGGGGAAATTCTAGGCAGTTTCCAGAGTAGGTTACATGGTCGGCACAACATTGTGGGCCTGTGATGTGCTGTAGATTTCTATGTTTCTATCACAACTGTGTGTTCTTGCCCCACCATTTTTACACTTAGAAGTAGACTACATTACTTTGACAAAGCGTCACGGATACTCAGGCTTACTTGTAACTGTGGACAAGTTTTCAAGATGGATGGAAGCTATTTCAGTAAGGAAAACTACTGTCATTCACTCAGCAAAAACTCTGATTAAGGACTATATTCCTCATTGGGGATTGCCATTAGACATTGACTCTGACAAAGGAACACATGTCACTGGGAGTGTTTGTGAGGAATTATGTCGACTGATGAGCATTAAATGTATTTTTCATTGTCCACATCACCCGGGGTCATCAGGACAAATGAAGGGCATGAGTGGAACCATTAAAGGAGACATACTATGACCTATGGCTCTCCCTCTGGTTTTATGCAGTAGCAGAGCAACCCCAAACAAAAAAAAACTAAACTAAGTCTATTCAAGGTGGTAACAGGTCATCTTATATCGCTGCTGAGAGCTCTTGATCTGAGAGGCTGATATACACATTCTGGCAGACTTTTCAATAACTATTGCATGAAATAAACCCAAACTGTACAGTCTGCTTCTCAACTGGTTTCTGCCACTTTGAGTGATCCAACAGAGGAAGGACACATCTGATTCTTGATGAGTGGGTCCTGATTAAGAAGCCGCGTAAGGAACCATATGATGGCAAGGTCCTTATCAAGTGAAGTTAGTTGTAAACTTGGCAGTGAAAGTAGGAGGTAAAAGTGAGTGGATACGTACTGGCTAAAGTGGTATCTGATGAGGACAACAAGCACTCTGGTTAATGTGCTCGTCACCTCTGATCAGTGCCTACACTGCTGAGCTACAGTGAGCAAGTCACTTACTCGCCAGAATGGTCAACAACTATTGGACATTATCAAATTTATTCTAATGTTTTTATTTGTTGTTACATCCTTGCCAATCTTCTCTACTCCTAATGTGCCAATTGAGGTCACACATATTGTATACTTGCGAGTATCACATGAATTTGCTGATGCTGTCAATGCCTCCAGCTGTTCAGTACATATCAATATACACCACACATTGAGAAATAGTCACCATGCATAAGATGGTTCTTCAAAATCATATGTATTAGATCTTCTCTTTACATCTTTTTACTTGTATAAAGTTATCATTAATAGAGTAGTTCAAACTCACATTAAGTGTGTCTACTAATCTAACTAGCAATGACATAATCCTATAAATACCCTTTGAAATTTCCATAGCTTAAGCAGCTTTTGATTATTTTATACTTAATGTAGATACTCCAAATTTTTCTGCCTCTGAATTTTCAGATGTAATGATTCTAAATATGTGATTTAGAGTCAAAGGGGGGAAAGTTAGATTAAGCTCTATAATTGCCATTTCTTTGCAGTTTTTATACCAGCTTGTATTTTCTACAATATATTATATATATATATATCACAATTTTTCAGTGTGTCCCCTACTAGTTACAGCTCTGTCTCTTTCTGAAGCTTCTTTGGTATCACATTATTTGAATAGAGGCTACCTAATTAGTTAGCTCTGATCTACACATTTGAATGGAATGTCTCTTATCTCTGGTATAAGAAAGGCAGATCACGTTTGCCCATCATCTTTGCTTCTTCTTTTCTTTCCCTAAAGACTCCTGCTACTGTCCATTTCCAATTTCCATTGTCTTCTTAGTGCTTAATAAAATGATTGTGAAGCAACAAGTTTTATGCCTCTTTTTTGTCTTCCAGAAGAATCGTGGATCAAAACATTAGAAACTGACACTACTGCATCACAATTTATGAAAATGTCTCACTGCTGCCTTCTTGAGGGCAATTGGAGTTGATGGACCACCTCATGAAAAATAAATAAAAAAAAAAATCACGATAAGCTTTCGCAGCAGATTCACTAACTGAGCATTGCAGCAGCTTTGATATGATCCAGGCATTCTCAATGAACTCAGTGGCATTATTCTCATTCGCAGTTCATGAACAATTATTTGATCAAAATCAATAACTTAAGTGTCATGTACAGTTATTCAATTTCTTGGTCATGATCTCTGAGTTAGAAAGCACACTGTTCTTGGAAAAATCATAGTGAACTTAAAGGGAAATATCATTGCATCCAATAATTTACTTCATTATTTGTGTGTACTCCATACAATATCTCAAGCTGAGTAATTTAAAGGAAGAATAACAGCTGGCAAGTTGCTGTTTATAAAAGGTAGTGGACAGGGCCCAGTCCATCATGGGTAAGGCCCTCCCCAACCATTGAACACATTTACACAAGATATTGTCACAGAAAAGCAGCATCCATCATTAGGGACCCACATCACCTTTGTCATGTTCCCTCCTAGCTGCTGCCTTCAGGAAGAAGGTACCGCCTTAGGACTCACACCTCTGGATTCAGGAATAGTTACCACCCCTCAACCATCAGGCTCTTGAACCAAAGGGTACAAGTTCATGTAACTTCACTTGCCCCATAATTGAGATGTTCCCACAAGCTAAGGACTCACTTTCAAGGTCTCTTTATCTCATGTTCTTGATATTTGTTGGTTATTGATTTATTATTATTATTATTACGGTGCCTATAAAAATATTCACCACCCCTACCCCCCAGAAGTTTTCATGTCTTATTGTTTTACAACGTTGAATCACAATGAATTTAATTTGGCTTTTTTGATGCTGATCAAAAAAAAACTCTTTCATGTCAAAGTGAAAACAGATCTCTACAAAAGTGATCAAAAATATAAAACACAAGAACATTGATTGCACAAGTATTCACCCCTTCAAGTCAGTATTTAGAAGATGAACCTTTGACAGCAATTATAGCTTTGTATCTGTGTGGATAGGTCTTCATCAGCTTTGCACATCTGGACACTAAATTTTCCACATTCTTCCTTATAAAACTGTTCAAGTTCTGTCAGATTGCATGGGAATTATGAGGGAACAGCCCTTTTTAGGTCCAGCCACAAACTCTCAATTGGATTGAGGTCCAGACTTTGACTTAGCCACTCCAGGACATTAACTTTGTTTTTTTTAAGCCATTCCTTTGTAGCTTTGGCTTTATGCTTGGGGTCATTGTCTTGCTGGAAAACAAATCTTCACCCAAGTTGCAGTTCTCTTGCAGACGGCATTAGGTTTTCATCCAGGATATCCCTGTATTTTGATGCATTCATTTTACCCTCTAACTTCACAAATCTTTCAGTGCCTGCTGCAATGAGGCAGCCGCCATCATACTTCATGGTATGGATGGTGTGATTTTGATGATATACGGTGTTTGGCTTACACCAAACATAACGTTTAGTATGATAGCCAAAAAGCTGAATTTTGGTTTAATTAGACCATAGAACCTTCTTGCAGCTGACTTCAGAGTCTTCTCACATGCCTTCTGGCAAACTATAGCCAAGATTTCATGTGAGGTTTTTTCAACAGTGGCTTTCCCTTTGTCACTGTCCCTTGAAGCTGTGACTGGTGAATCAGTGGTATGCACAGTCTCTCCCATCTCTGCCACCGAAGCCTGTAACTCCTCAAGAGTTGTCATGGATCTCAGTAGCCTTCCTCACTAGTCTCCTTCTTGCATGGTCACTCAGTTTTTGAGGACGGCCT
Source organism: Mobula hypostoma (assembly GCF_963921235.1). Lineage (NCBI taxonomy): Eukaryota > Metazoa > Chordata > Chondrichthyes > Myliobatiformes > Myliobatidae > Mobula > Mobula hypostoma. The sequence continues at coordinate 67,170,622 of NC_086106.1, forward strand.
GCTCTAGCTACATTTATAGCTGTGCCATATTCTTTCCATTTCTTGATGATTGACTTAACTGTACTCCAAGGCTATTCAGTGACTTGGAAATTTTCTTGTATCCATCCCTTGACTTGTGCTTTTCAATAACCTTTTCACTGAGTTGCTTGGTGTGTTATTTTGTCATCTCGGTGTATTTTTTTTGCCAGGATACTGACTCACTAGCAGTTGGATCTTCTTCTTCTTGTTTTGTGGCGGTTGGCAAACAGTTTTCAGTGCATTACCACCACCTACTAGGCTTCTTGTGTTCCAACCAAATATGTCCTGGAGTTCTGTACTTTAGACAATCAAGTTCAGCCTGCAGTTCTCTATTAGCATCATTCTGTAATTGCAATTCCTCATGACTGCTTAATGCGCTTATTAGATAATGCCGCAAACTGCTATTCTTCCCTAATTTTGTTACATGTTTTCGTGTAGTTGCATTTCCTCAATTACATTGATTCCATCTACATCACTTGTAAGACTAAAATTGTCTTGTTAAAGAATCGTAATTATCGCACGTTATACTTTTAAAATTGCTGTTTTTCCAAGTCTATCTGCTTTTTCAGGTTTTCCTTTTCTTGGATCGTAGCCTGCAGTTGTTTACTGAGACCTCGGAGTTCTTCTTCATTTGTTTCCATGTTTTCATTTTATAATCTGAATATAGATAATTCACTTTGCAACAAATTCCTTTTCCTTTTGTATCCTTGTAATAATTTCCTCCATTTTCCAAGCTCTTTCCAACTCACCGTTGTTCTTGTCGGGCATTTCTATTTGTTGTTGGAATTCTGCACATTTACCCTGGGCTTCAACCATAAAATCCGAGGATTTTCCTTAAGTTCTGAAACATTTCTTATATCCTTGACCATTTGCGATAAATATACTGCCATTAAGATTCTATTTCCCCCACCTGTGAACTGTTGGATCCTCCGTTCAGCGTTTCTTTGACGTCTTCCCACCTAATCCCTTCAATACCAAGATACTTTTCTGCAGACTTGACGACAATTTTAATTTTCTCAGTTCTTTTGCTTGTTTGCGCTAAACAATTAATTGCATCCACCATAAAAAGCACAAAATCCTTTCTACTCATTAATAGTGTATCCTTATTTTTCATATTACAGCTCTCACAATTCATCAGTTTATTATTCCCTATATTTGCTTGACAGCCTTTTTTTCATCAAATTTTTTCACTGCCTCTGCATAACTGATTCCTTGAGTTATTTTTACATATTGTATCAGCTGCCTTCTTGCTGTAAATGCACCCTCGATAAGTTGCGCTGTGTTCCTCGCCACAATTGTAGCATTTCAGCCTAGCTCCCGCTTCACATTTTCCATATTCATGTTCGCCAGTGCATCTCCCACATCTTTGTTTTCCTCTGAAGCCCGCTGCAATGTGCCCGAATTTCTGACATTTATAGCATCTTAAAGGCGGTGGTATATATATTCTAACTGCACAACACATATACCCTAAGTAAACGTTAGTCGGTGATCTCTCTTCATCAAAGTTAATCATTGCCGATAAACTATCACACTTTTTCCTGTTTCTTGTAACTTTCAAATGTTTGGCCTCAATAATTTTTGCTCCTTTTATGTTCTGTTTAATCTCATCCATAGCAACTTTTGTTGGTATCCCCGAAATAACTCCTCTAGTCCACTTTCTATTGTTGGGTATTGAGCATTGTACTTTTTAGCCGTCTATTTTACACAATCTTATCACTTTGCCTTGCTGAGCACTATCCGGACAAGTCACTAATAGCGATCCATTTCATAAAATCTTGGTTCCTTTAATCTCGCCTAAGATTTCGTTGAGCATCTTCATCAAACGAATCGGGTTCCAATCTCCAAAAGACGCCCCGTCTTCACTTAGTTTTATAATTGCTTTAATCTCATCTTCTTTCCATTGTTTTGCTGTCCTGTTTTGATCACCCGCTGACTCCTCAGAGTTTGATATCCCATACCTCTGCTTTCTTTTCTTCCTCTTTCCCGCCGACCTCCATCTCTCATTCACTTCCACTCTCGCCAAAAGCTTCCTTCAACAGCTTGGCTCTTTCCTTGATGTTCTCTCTCTCTGCCATTTTCCAGTCACAACTCGACTCCGCTCTCAGCCTATCTTCCCACTCACAACATCAGCCAGCAGATGGACTTTCCAGATACAGGTGTTTTTTACTACAATCAATCGAAACACCTTGACTGCACACAGGTGATCTCAATTTAACCAATTATGTGATTTCTGAAACCAATTGGCTGCACCAGTGATAATTTAGTGTGTCATATTAAAGTGGGTGAATACTTATGCAATCAATTATTTTGTGTTTTATATTGTAATTAATTTAGATCACTTTGTAGAGATCTGTTTTCACTTTGACATAAAAGAGTTTTTTTCTGCTGATCAGTGTCAAAAAAGACAAATTAAATTCATTGTGATTCAATGTTGTAAAACAATAAAACTTGAAAATTTGCAAGGTGGGGGGGTGGAGTGCGGTGAATTTTTTATACAGGAAGTGTATTTCTTTCTTTTTGTATTTGCTCAGTTTGTTGTCTCTTACACTCCAGTTGAATGCTCAAGTTGGTGTGGTCTTCCATTGATGGCTATTATTCTGTTATGTATTTATTGAGGATGCCTGTATGGAAATGAATCTCAGGGTTGTGTATGGTGACGTATATGCACTTTGATAATAAATTTACTTTGAACTTTTTCAACACATTAAATGTACATATATTTACTGTCCTTGGACTTCACCATATCAAATTTCATGGCGTATTGTTACAAGACAAGAAGTCCTTGATCATCAGAATTGTAAGCCCCAAAAAGGGTAAAAAAGAAACAATTTAAAACAATTGCTATCAGTTCCAAATTTATTGGCTGTTTAATTCCATACTGTTCACTTGTTTATATGATATACGCTTTCATTACCCAGAGTGGCTATGAATTTAAATTAAAATTTATGAAAACCACATTCATTTTGGTATACACTTTTATGTCAATACAGTATCAGCAATTATTTTAAATCACTGTCGGTCAGCCCACAGAATTAGAGTCAAAATGTGCTCAATACAGTGGAAAGGAACACAAACAAAAGCAGAAAATGCTTGAATAACTCCAGAGGTCAGGCAACATAAGAGGAAAGGAAAAGGTTAATGTTCTAGGCCAATAAGATGGCATCAGAACTGTGATGACTTAAAAATCAAGCATCATTTAAGTTTTAGAGAAGTGGCACCCATAGACATATAAACAGGATAGTGTGGTAAACTGAGGATTAATAAAATCTGCATAATACAAATGGTGGCGCTGCAGGAGAGAGGCTGGTAAAAGCATGTTAATGTCATTTAATCTGTGTGGAGGGGTTGTGAAAAGCAGCATCAAGGGTGAGGAAAACAGATCATCATCTCAGGTCGATAACCTCACCTGTCACTGCCAGACCTGGTGCAAACCAAAAAAAAAAGTGGTTATCCTGATGTTGTGTAATTCACTATTAAGTCTTGAAAGTAGGTGATATACCATCAAAACAATTAGATGTTTCCCTTAGCTTTATTGGGGCAGTCTAATGGGCCTCTGATAGGAGAATGAGGATGGGATGGAGAACTAAAGTGACTGGTAGCTATATCATGGATTAAATTGTAGTGTTTTGCAAAACACTCACCCACTCTGGATTTGGTTTCTAATGTAGGCTAAATTGGAAGCACTGAATACTGAAATGCTGAACAGGAAAAGGAAAAGTGAATCACCACTGCAGGAATACTAGTCCAATAACTTGAACACCTGTCTAAAAATTTGAAAGCAAATGCAAATTTGTACACAATAACTTTTATTGAAAGATCTAGTACAGATTTTTCTTCTGGAATCAGATCAGCATGCTGGCAAAACGTTATATTGATATTTACAGAATCTGAGTATCTCACATATTTCAGCTGTGGTTAGTATGGTGTTGTTTGATAATATTTGTTTCTCATGTCTCTGAACAGTGAGTGAACTTCCTTGCAGCTATTGAGTTATTTTTTCAGTTCACTCCAATGCATGTGTGCCTATGAACACATTAAGTTCAAGGAGCCAAGGTTGCAGAACGAAAAATAACATTGACTGCTCGTGAGAAGTTTTCTCAACCTGGGGTCCACACACCCCTTGTTTAATGGTATTGGTCCACGGTATAATGATGTTTGGGAACCCCTGTATAAGAATGAAAACAGCTCAAGGAGAGGCCACTCAACCTACTGTATCTGTGATGGGAATTTCCAGTTTTTCTTTCTATAGACATGTGTTTTTCTTCCTCAGCTTCTTACCGAACAACTATTGGAGGAGAGTACTGTTATCAAGACAGGCACAGATAGATACTTCATTGATCCCAAAGGAATTTATAGTGTCATAGTGGCATTACAAGTTCACAGATATACAATATAAGAAAAGAAGTAAGAAGAGAAAATAAAAAAATTAAATTACCTCAATCAGTCTAACAGGAGGGGGTCATCACTTCCCCGGCTGTAGCTTGACTCATTACAGAGCCTTATGGCCGATGGTAAGAATGACCTTATATAGCGCTCTTTGGAACAGCGCAGTTGTTTTAGTCTATTACTGAAAGTGGTCCTCTGTTCAGCCAAGGTGGCATGCAGAGGGTGAGAAACATTGTCCAGAATTGCCAGGATTTTCTGTCAGGTCCTTTGTTCTACCACAGCCTCCAGTGTGTCTGGTTTGTACAGGCAACAACAGACTGGTACAACATGTGAATGAGAGTTTTGCATGCTCCAAAGGACCTCAGTCTCCTCAGGAAGTTGAGGTGACTCTGGCCCTTCTTGTACAAAGACTCCATGTTGATGCTTCACTCAAGTCTGTTGTCCAGGAGCAACCCCAGGTACTTGTAGGTCCTCGCCACATCCACATCATCACCATCAATAGTAACAGGGAGCAGTGCAGGCTTAGTCTTCCTAAACTCCAACACCGTCTCCTCCATCTTACTGATATTGAGCTGCAGATGATTCAGCTTGCAGCAGCTTGCAGCCTCACTAGGACCATCGTGATGTGTGAAGTCAGGGCCACTGGGCTGCAGTCATTCAAGACTTTTGGTCAGCCCTTCTTGGGTACTGGGACCATACATGATGTTTTCCACATGGTGGGATCCTTTCCAGGCTGAGGCTCATGTAATGTATGGATCAATTTCATTCAGAGAAATGACCCGCTTCGCCTCACCCCTTAGCACCCGTGCATACTTTTATCTAATATATATACGTAGTTGTGCACAGACATAACAAACTGGCGACAAGTATGTACCTCAATGTCAGAAAATATCATGAACTGCACAAAGGTTATGGCACAATTACAGGACAAAACAGTGAGAATTAAACAGCACAAGATCGTCACATATGCTAACAAACATGTGAGTACAGTACATAGTAACAGCGAATTTAGAGTGAAAATAACGTGGCAATGGCTTCAGTTGGGAAGGTTGATGAATTTGATAGTGCTGACAAAGGCTGGGAGTTGTATATTGAGAGGGTTGAACTGTATTGTAACACGAACAATGTGGACGAACAAAAGAGAGTTCCTATGCTTGTTAGCTTAATGGGCCCAAGAACATACAGTCTCTTACACAACTTAGTAACCCCTGCAAAGCCAGCAAGCAAGACATTCGATGAAATTGTTACAATTTTACAAAACCGGTTGAGCCCTAAACTGCTGATAATAGCAGAGATTTTACAAAAAGTACCAGTCAAAAGATGAAAGTCTTTCTGAATACATTGCAGAACTGCGCAAACTTCCCTACTATCGTGACTTTAGACCTGGACTTTATGATGCATTTAAGGATAGGCTTGTATGTGGCATGCATGGTCAAAGCACTCAAGTGAGGCTACTGGCAGAAAGAGACCTAACCTCAGAACGGGCAATGGCCATTGCAATATCATTAGAGACTGCAGCAAAAGATGCAGCAGAGCTACAAAAAAGGAGGTTGGAATGTGAAATGCACAAAATGTCCCTGAATGGTGCAAAAAGCCAAAAAAGCCAAAAATGTCATCGATGTGGCAAATCCTCCCATGCTGCAAATGACTGTTGGTTTAAAGAAAGAGTCTCTGCAGAGAGTGTCCCAGACAAGGGAGAAGGTGTGCGAGGCAGACAAAAAGCACAACCGAGTGAAAAGTCTCAAACACAAAACTGAACAAATGCAATAAGTTAGTGAATGTAACTAGGGGCATTGAAAACTTGATAGTACACTGCAGTTTCCAAGAATGAGAATCTTTATGAGGTATAGTATATGTGTAGAAAGATGTAAAGAACTGGTACTTGGTGAGTCAGTTTTCTTGGAAGTATATAATCTCTGTGGTTAACCTACCTCAAGGCTTCTCCTCACTGTGCATAATACTAACGTTAGGGAAATGTTATCCGCATCTTACTTCACTCATTCAAAATGCCTTTTACTTTCTGGAAGCAGAATGCACTTGCTGTGATGTTTTGCAGAATGCAGCAAATTGAAATCATTGAAGCTCCTGCAAGGCAGTATTGCGGATGGTCCTCAGAATATTTTCTCAGCACTTAAAAGGAGACAAAATTTCAAAGATCTGTTTAGTGACATTTCTTTTTCTAGTACAGGATTCATTATTTGTAGTCTCCCTCTAAGTGCTGAAATTTTTACCAGGATCATAAGCCTAAACCACACAATAACATTTGAACAAGTGAAACAAGTCTCTGAATCAAAACAGCTGACAATTCTTTCCCTATTTCCAATTGGTGCAGCCCAGGGTTTTTTTTATTTACTTTGTTTCACTTTTAAAGGTCTTATCAAGGACCACATATTCTTCATTCAATCCTATTGCTTTGGGTGTTTATTTATTCTGAAACATTATCATTATTTCTTCAAATTTCTTGTTTGGTGCTGCTGTTCATTGGTCTCCCCTTATAAGTTAGTTTGAGCTGTCTTGTAATTACATCATTATCTTTTTCTTATGGTTGTCTACCTTTCCTTGGAAATTAGTTTCATAGTTCTGGTTTTCAAATCAGCATAATTGTATTGAAAATCAATTGGACTCTGTAAATTGCATTTGTGACTATTTCTGATTAAATTATAGAATTGTGAAGTTCAATCTGTTTTGAGTCATCTTAGCATTCCTGATGTAACTTTCTGTCAAGTGTGGATGGGATGATGTCCCCTGTATATTGCACATTATGTATAGTGTCCCATTTGGAGGGTTGTCCATGATAACCTGATCTGCACACCAACTTCCTGCATACAATCAGAGCAATTTTCGCTGTTGAGATCCCCAGCATTATCAACATCTCAGGCCTTCTTCTGGTCCCCATGCTAGAGCATGCTGTCCTTTCATCCCAAATGCAAGACTCTCCTCCCAAATGCCAGAATCTCTCTCCATCCCAACCATAAGTGATGTCACTACCTGACCATTACCAGTGTCTCTATTGCCTTCCCTCCTTACAACAGGATGGGTCATTTGAACGTTCACTCCCTTCTAATAATTTCCTCACTTTCCCCACCACCTGCACAAGAGGAAAAATCTGGAGTACCGTCAAGACAGTAGGCCCCTGATTCAGGAGCCTTGTTTGGCCAAATAATTAATTGACTCAGGCTAATTGCTTGAGCTTAAAGTTGGGATAGGAGATTTGGGCAACATGAAGGGTCTCAACCTAGAATGCTGACAATCCATTTCCCTTCATAGATGCTGCCAGAGCTGCTGAACTCCTCCAGCTGTTTGTGTGTTGCAACATTTTCAAAAACATTCTCAAGCCTCGGTTGCAAGTAAATTTAGATTTAGTGAAGAAATACAAAAACAAGTCATTTCTCTTCCAGTGAACACTTCAGGAATGCACAGGAATTTTTAAGAACCCTCATTGTATATATTTCGGATCTTGAGATTGTATGGCTTCTCTCTCTCAGGTTTTCCAGGTATTTTATTTCTTGGACATGTTCTCTTTATTAAGAATATCAGACAAACACTAATATTACTTCTCAAGGCCACATTGATATACTTTGTCAAGAGGTAATGTTGCATGATATTATGATGTAAACTTATGCAGTAGGTTTCCTGTTTGTTCATTTACGTTGTTTGGTTTAGAAAATAAAAATTGCATTTACAGTATATAAGACCCTACATAACTTCATGGCACTCCAGACAATTTGGTTCTCCAGCAGAATCTGGCCCTGAAAGCTTAAATGATTGTCTATTGATATGTCATTCTTTCTTCTCATCTTTAATTAAGAGTAGCTCCTCATTCCATTCATGCCAGATAATTTCCCCACTTTATAAAAGTCTCATTATTAATACCACATTTACACAGTAACCCCTTCAGTTCTTTTGTGAACTCCAATCCATAGCAGAGACTAGAAACTTACTGGAGACCATTTCTCTGCATTGTTTTCAATTTGAATTTCAACTGACCTTCAGGTATATCAATTTTGGAATGCCTGTCTTATTTCTATGAAGCTTACTCTAAAGTGTACAGTACTCCTGGGCCTCCACTCTTCCTTTCACTGTTGCATTTAACCTTCTTTTAATGTATTATATTGTTTATTTTATCAGGTAAACATATCATCTTTCCACTTGTAATGTACTTATGGAATACACGACTATACTTCCCAGAGCAAAGAATTGCCTGCAGCTGGAATCTTTTTGTGACCTGCCTCTAGGTTGATTTACTACCATTTCTATCAGGATCTCATTACTACCAGTATTCTTGGACAGTGGTGTGTGTTCATTTATATAACCTCTTCGGTAGCTGGTTGCATTCCTGTGAACAAGGCAAGTAATTCCCAGCCATCAGTCAAACCTACAATGCTCCACTGAGTGATCATTTACCTTCCCATTCACTCAGATCATTAACAAGGAATCAAATCGACATGTCAACTCATGGTTTCCCATTACTTACCATGCAGTCCTAAACTAAGTTACTAGGATTTTTTTAAAGAATTATGAAGAAGAGGCGATCAATAAAGTGAATTTTACTGATTGTATTGATTTTAAATGAAGTACCAGTTTGGCGGCAGCATTATCCATTGTAGTAGATTAAACAGCTCTAAAGTCAAGGCAAAAGAAGCACAGGAGCAACCAATATAACTGTTTTGATAATGTACTTAAAGCTCAAAGACAGCCATAGAACCACAGCATCAGGTCAGTCAGGCAATACCACCTATACTGGCTCTTTGAAAGAACCTACCAATTTGTCCAAGAATATTTTAATTACATACAGTGCCTATAAAAAGTAGTCACCCTCCTTGTAAGTTCCATGTTTTATTGTTTTACAACATTGAATCACAGAAGATTTAATTTGGCTTTTTTTTGACACTGATCAACAGAAAAAGATTGTTTTGGGTCAAAGTTTAAACAGATCTCTACAAAGTGATCTAAATTAGCTTTGGCTTTATGATTGCGACCAGTGTCTTGCTGGAAAACAAATCTTCTCTCAAGTCACAATTCTTCTGCAGGCTGCATTAGGTTTTCCTCCAGGATTTTCCTGCATTCATTTTACCCTCTATCTTCACATGGCCTGCTGCAGTGAGGCAATCCCACAGCATGATGCAGCCGCTTCACAGTGCGGTGGCTGGCATACACCAAATATAGTGTTTAATCTGATGGCCAGGAAGCCTAACTTTGGTTTCATCAGATCATAGAACCTTCTTCCAGCTGACTTCAGAGTCTCCCACATGGGTTCTGGCAAACTATAGTGGTGATTTAATGTGAGTTTTTTTCAACAGTGGCTTTCTCTTTACAAGTCTCCCATAAATCTGTGACTGGTGATGCACTCAGGCAACAGTTGTTGTATGCAGTCTCTCCCATCTCAGTTACTGAAGCCGGTAACTCCTCTAGAGTTGTCATAGGCTTTTAGGTGGCCTTCCTCACTAGATCCCTTCTTGCACGTTCACTCAGTTTTTGAGGATGGCCTGCTCTCGGCAGATTTGTAACTATACCATATTCTTTCCATTTCTTGATGATTGACTTAACTGTACTCCAAGGGATATTCAGTGAGTTGAAAATTTTCTTGTATCCATCTCCTGACTTGAACTTTTCAATAACTTTTTTGCTGAGTTGTTTGGAGTGTTCTTTTGTCTTCATGGTTTAGATCTTGCTAGAATACTGACTCACCAGCAATTAGACTTTCCAGATTTAAGTGTATTTTTATTGCAATTAATTGAATTGAATTGATTTTATTGCTTACGTCCTTCACATACACGAGGAGTAAAGATCTTTATGTTATGTCTCCATCTAAATGTGCAATGTACAATCATAGTAATTTATAATAATTTATAATAAATAGAACAGTCAATGTAATATAGAGTACAATCAAATCGGCCTGAGTTCATCAGTCTGATGGCCTGGTGGAAGAAGCTGTCCTGGAGCCTGTTGGTTCTGTTCTTAAGCTGCGGTACCACTTTCTGAATGGTAGCAGCTGGAGTAGATTGTGGTTGTGGTGACTTGTGTCCCCAATGATCCTACGGGCCCTTTTTACACAACTGTCCCTGTAATTGTCCTGAATCATGGGAAGTTCACAACTACAGATGCACTGGGCTGTCCGCACCACTCTCCGCAGAGTCCTGTGATTAAGGGGAACTCCTTGACTGCACACAGTGATCTCCATTTAACTTATTATGTGGTTTCTAAAACCATTTGCCTGCACCAGTGATAATTTGGTGTGTCATATTAATAAAGCTAAAGACAGTACTTAGGCAATCAATTATTTTATGTTTTATAGTTGTAATTAATTGAGACCACTTTGTAGAGGTAATTTTTCATTTTAGCATGAAAGAGTCTTTTTCTGTTGATCAGTGTAAAAAAAAACAAATTAAATTCTCTGTGATTCAATGTTATAAGTCAATAAAACATGAAAACTTAGAAGTGGAGTGAATATTTTTTATAGGCACTGTATGTAAGTATGTTTTGGACATCCCTATGGAATTTGCTTCCACCCTTTTTTCTTGGTGAAAATAACTCTTTCCATTTCTCCTCAAACTAGTTTTCTATCTTCCTTAGATCCATGATATTTGGCGTACAGTATTTGCTTGATCAAACCACCCATAATGTTGAATATTTCCATAAGATTTCCTCTCAATCTTTTTTGCTTTAAAGAAATCTGTCTTAGCTTCTACATTCACTCAATATTACTGCTGTTCATCACCATCCCTGGTACAATTCGAGTTCTCATCTTCTGTATCCTTTCCAAAGCCTGTCACCCTTCCTACAGTGTCATGCACAAAAGTACACACAGCATTGCAGCTGAAGCCCATTGTCAGATACAGAAGGCTTCACGTGATTTTTTAAAACATTCTCTACAATCAGTTCTATTTACAAGTTTAGGTTTTCCATGAGTTCCCTTTTCTGTCTTATCCACTTGCCTGGCTAGCTTCACGAATTTATGAAAACATACATCTTTGTTGCAGTGTTCTTACACGCATCTTAATATAGTACAATTTAGGTTATGTATTTCTTTCCATGTTGCTCTCTCAAGTGAATCATTTCACAGTTTCATCTGCGGATCTGAATGAATACATCATGTTTGTCACAGGCTTTATTAAAACAGTTGTACATGAGTGTGTCCCCAAAAAATCATTCAGAGTCTTCCTCATCCAGAAGCCCGGATGAGCCATGAGAACTACAATATGCTGAGGGCCAGATCAGAGGCATTCAGGTCTGGTGATCAAGTAAGTTACAAGAGGTCCAGGTTACAATCTCTGGAAAGCCTTCTTATGGGTTTTGGCAGTTTTGGACTAAACTTGAATTAACGAATGATGTTCGACCGTGCTAGCAGGGCATGGATACCATCACCTCTTATATAGTTAAATCAAGCGACATAGACGACTACAGGGCTTTGCTTCCTGGTGAGCTCAGTGCCTTCTATGCTCGCCTTTGCTGTCAAAACTTGGAGGAACCATCACGAACTCCCATAGCCTCAGCTGACCCTGTGATTTTTGTCTCTAAGGCCGACGTGCGAGCAGCCTTCAGGAGGGTGAACTCACACAAAAGCATCCGGCACAGACGAGAGTACCTGGCCAAGTACTAAAGATCTGTGCTGATCAGCTGGCTGGAGTGTTAATGAGATCTTTAACCTTTCACTTCGGCAGTCTGCGTTATACATTTGCTTCAATTATACCAATGCCTAGGAAGCTCATGGGGGTGAGCTTCCTCCATGACTATCATCCAGTGGCATTTAATCCACAGTGATGAAGTGTTTAGAGAACTGACTTGGATCTGCTCCAATTAGCCTCGCGGAGCAACAGGTCCACACCAGATGCCACCTCATTGGCTCTTCACTCAACTCTGGAACATTTGGACGGCAAAGGTGCATACATCCAGATGCTCTTTATCGACTACAGTTCAGTATTCACTACCATCAATCCTTTAGAACCAATCAATAAGCTCCTAGACCTTGGCCTCAATACCTCCTTGTGCAATTGGATCATAGATTTCCTCACTTGCAGAACTCAGTCACTTCAAATTGGCAGCAACATCTCCTCCATGATCTCTATCAGCACGGGTGTACCACAAGGCAATGTGCTTAGCCCCCTTCTCTGCTTGCTTTACTCTTATGACTGTGTGGCTAAGCACAGCTCCAATGCTACATTCAGATTTGCTGATGATACCACTATTGTAGGCTGAACCACAGGTGGTAACAAATCAGCATATAGGAGGGAGACTGAAAATATGGATGAGTGGTGCCATAACAACCTCTCACTCAATGTCAGCAAGACCAGATAGCTGATTATTGACTTCAGGAGAAGGAAACCAAAAGTCCATGAGCCAGTCTTCATGGGAAGATCAGAGGTAGAGAGGGCCAGCAACTTTAAATTCCTTGGTGTTATTATTCTGGAGAGCTAGTCCTGAGCCCAGCACATAAATGCAATTATGAAGAAAGCACAGCAGCGTGTCTACTTCCTTTCGAGTTTGCGAAGATTTGGCATGACATATAAAACTTTGACAAACTTGTATATATGCATAGTGGAGAATATATTGACTGGTTGCATCACAGCCAGGTGTGGAAGCACCAACGCTCTTGAATAGAAAATCCAACAAGAAGTAGTGGTTACAGCCCAGCTCATCACAGGTAAAGCACTCCCCACCATTGAGCACATCTAAATGAAGCGTTGTCATAGGAGAGCAATATCCATCATCAGGGACCCAGGTCATGCTCTCTTCTCGAAGAAGGCTACAAGAACCTCAGGACTCACACCGCCAGATTCAGGAAAAGTTATTACCCCTCAACCATCAGGCTTTTGAACCAAAGGGTAAAAGTTCACTTAACTTCACTTGCCCCATCATTGAAATGTTCCCACAAACTATGGATTCATTTTCAAGGTCTCTTCATCTCCTGTTCTTATTTATTTATTGTTATTATAATAGGAGGAGAAGATGCCGCAGTGATCAGCAGCCACTCCAGTGATGAATATCTGTTATCTGTGAAGTAGGGTGCCGTGCACAATCCTGATTTAATGGAGACAGGTGTGAGAGCACAGAGCAACATTGGTGAAACTTCTGAAATGCCTGCTCCACTGCCACTGCTACTGTGTGATCCTGAATCTCAGGAGGGGAAGGCCCCAAATCCTCAGCTTTGCTTATTGCTCGGCGACCGGGGCGGTGTCGAAGTGCTCGGTAGAGATGGTGCTCGGGACTTGGTTTCGGAGGGCTGGTCGGAGGCTCGAAGTGTTTGGACGGACTCAGAGTCGGCTGTGCTCGGGTGCTTCAGGGTGCTGCATTGGCAAGTTTGCAGCGCTGAAGGTTCATGGCAAGGAGAGTTTTTCCCTTCTACCATCTGCGTGAGATGATGGGCTATTGGGACTTTGAGACTTTTTTTTACCGTGCCCATGGTCTGCTCTTTACCAAATTACGGTATTGCTTTGCACTGTTGTAACTATACATTATAATTATGTGGTTTTTGTCAATTTTAGTCTTGGTTTGTCCTGTGTTTCTGTGATATCACACTGGAAGAACATTGTATCATTTATTAATGCATGCATTTCTAAATGACAATAAACGAGGACTGAGTGTCCTCATAATCTAATCCAATTATTTCTTTCTTTTAGTATTTGTACAGTTTATTATCTTTTGCACAATGGTTCAATGCACAAGTTGGTGTAGTCTTTCCAATAAGTTAACAAATTTCAGAACATCTGCTGGTGATTGTAATATTGATGTGACTCGGACACCGCTGTAGATTGAACAACCCCGGTTATTCAGCAGAGTTCCATTTTTACTTCTCTACGTCCTGACATCATATGCACTCTGACGCTCTGACGTTACGAATACTCACACAATACATTACTTCCCCCTTCTCAAGATTTTTTTTCTTTTTACAACACTGTGAATTACCAAAACAATGCCTCTAGGTATGCCCTTCTTACAGTGCAACAACCATGACATAAACAAAAAAAATCTTAACTTCTAGTACTGTATTCTGCATTGTGTCTTACCATACTAACAGCAGTGTATTTTCTTTTACTAACATAGACTAATAAACCTTTTATTTCACACCTTGGAACTTATAACATGTGTAACTTTGCCTCAAACTGTGAGACTGTATGTATGTCTAGTCTCTGTATCTAGCTGGAAGTTTGACTTGTCTCCCAGACCGTGTGTGATACAACTGTGACTGTGCTTGTCCTTCATCAGTGTCAGTCTCTCGAGTGGCCTCTGTGTCTTTGCGGTCTGCATCACTCTTGGTGTCATTTGTTTCCATGTCTGTATATGTGGAAATGTCCTGTGCATCTGTACGTGGAAACTCCCTCTCGCCTGTCTTCAGCAGATGCTTCCTGTTCCTCCTGTAGACTCTTCCATCCAGTGTGCGAACTATGAAGGATCTTGGTTGCTGATGTTTGTTCACAACCATTGCTGATTGCCAAGTGTCTCCTCTCTGTATTCTGACATTTTCACCTGTATGCAGACTTGACAACTGTCTTGTATGACTGTTAAAGTAGCTCTTTTGCTTTATTTGCTTGTACTTTTGCTTGTCATGTACTTGAGCATTACCTTCAGGAGTCAGTAGAGTTATGGATGTTGGCAGTTTGGACTTCAGACTGTGTCCCATCAACAGCTGTGCAGGAGAGAACCCCACACCCTCAATTGGTGTGTTGCGGTATTCAAGCAGAGCAATGTAAGGGTCACCGTTGCTGCTATGTGTCTTCTTGAGCATGTTCCTGACAGTTTGTACAGTTCTCTCTGCTTGTCCATTAGATTGAGCGTGCCCTGGACTGGAAGTAACATGTTGAAATTCCCAGCTTTCCGAGCACCCTCTGAACTCACCACTGGCATATTGTGGACCATTGTCACTAACGACAATATCTGGAATACCATGTCAACTTCATTGCGGTAATGACACCTCGACTGGACGTGTCACTTAACTTGGTGATCTCTGGATATTTTGACTAGTAGTCCACACAAAGCAGATAATCTGCACCATTGTAGTGAATGAGATCTGTGCCAATCTTCTCCCATGGTCTTCCTGGTAGTGGGTGCGGAAGTACAGGCTCTCTTGGATTACTGTTTTTGTTTTCATTACAGACAGCACACTGAGACACACTGTCCTCTGTCTGAGTTGACGTGCCTGGCCAATAGAGAACGTCTCTTGCTCTTTCTTTACATTTCACTATCCCCAGGTGTGACTCATGAATTCTGTTGAGCATTTCCTGTCTCATTTGATTTGGTACGATGAGTTTTGCCATTTTGAACATTAGTCCTGATGCATAGCTGATTTCCTCCTTAAATGTCCAGTATTTCTGCATTTCCTTTGGAACATCTTTTCTTTCTGTTGGCCATCCATTCATTGTAATGTCTCTTCGCATTTGCATTTCAGGATCATCTGCATTCGCTTTCCTGAACATGTTCAACTTCTCCTCAGAGATGGGTAGCTGAGGTGTAACCCAGTTGACCTCCAGCTCTCCTCCTATTGCTTTTTGAGGTAAGCATGGCTCAAAGCATCAGCAAAGTACAGTTCTTTTCCTGGCTTATAGGTGACTGTGGGAGTGTACCTCTGTAGCCTGAGAAGCATCCTTTGCAGCCTTATAGGAGCTTGGTGGAGTAGCTTTTTGAAGATGCTCTCAAGTGGTTTATGATCACTCTCAACCTGGATTTCTTTGCCATATACAGATTGGTGGAACTTCTCACACCCATAAACTATGGTGAGTAATTCCTTCTCGATTTGAGCATATCGGCGTTGACAGTCCGTAAGTGCTCGTGATACATACACCACAGGCCTCCCATCCTGCAGTATAACAGCTCCTATTCCCTCTGAACTGGCATCCACAGACATCGTCACTGGTTTATTGACATCACAGAACTCGAGTGCTGGTGCATTGGTAACCAACTGCTTCAATGTGTCAAAACTTTTCTTTTGTTCCTGTTCCCAGTGCCATTCAGTGTTGCTCTCTCATAGCTTTCGGAGTGGAGCGCTGACCTCTGATAAGTTGGGAATGAATTTGGCAAGATACTGTATCATGCCCAGGAACCTCAATAGTTCTTGCTTGTCTTCGGGTGGTGGTAGCTATACCACAGCTGTGCCCTTTTCATCATCTGGTTCTAGACCATCAGCATTGAGTACATGACCTAGGTATTTGATCTCTGTAGTTCTGATCTTACATTTACTTTGGTTCAGTTTTAGGTTGTTCTCACGTGCTCTCTCCAGGAGCTTCCTCAGTCTCTGATCATGTTCCTCAATTGTGTCACCACATATCAGCAAATCATCAGTGATGTTGACCACCCCGTCCAATCATTTGTGCCACGGATCTCTGGAATACCTCTGATGCAGTAGAAATCCCAAAGGGTAGATGCAGGAAATGATATCTCCCTATGGGCGTGTTGAAAGTGCATAATTTGGAACTTCCCTCATCCAGCTTGATCTGCCAGAAACCTTGATTTGTGTCTAATACTGAAAAATATTTCGCGTTAGGCATGCAGGAGACAACCTCTTCATCTGTGAGCAGTGGATAGTGCTCTCTTTTGATGGCTTAGTTGAGATCTTGTGGATCCACGCAATTCCTCGTCTTTTTTTCTGTGACCACTGTCACCATACTATTCACCCAGTCGGTTGGTTCTATCTGTCTTGTTATGACTCCCATCTGTTCCATTCTGTGTAGCTCCTCCACTACTTGATCCCTGAGAGCTACTGGAATCTTTCTCGGGGCATGCACGACTGGTGCAATAGTTGGATCAATCTTGATATGGTGTTTCCCTGGTAAACATCCTAATCCAGAAAACAAGCCATCAAAGTCTTTGAGAATGTCATTTTCTTTTTCAACACCAGGCCTAGCTTTGTGCATGTTGCTTTGCCCAGTATTGCTGGAACATTTTGCTGTACTATTTTAAACTCTATCTTGTGTTTTTGTCCTTTGTACACACAGGTGAGTGCTTTTTTGCCCAGTGGCGCCGTGTTGTGGCCGAAATAGGCAACAAGCTTGCAGGTGGATTTTCTCAGTCGTCCTCTGATGTCCAGTGAGTTGAATGTTTCTACTGACATTACATTGCACTTTGCCCCAGTGTCAAGCTTAAATCTCACATTCCTCCTGTTTATTATCAGATCTTGAGTCAAATCTTCTTCATCCTCCATCTCTGCATTGTCAATATTCTTGATGCATACCTCCTGTTCCACTTCAACTGTGCCAATGAACATGTCACGGTTGCCCTCACTCTGTTCCACAGCATGCACTTTCCTTGCAGGCTCTTTCGATTTGCACATCTTTGCAAAGTGATTTCTTTTCTGGAATAACTTGCATGTCTGACCAAAGGCCGGACATTTTCTGTATCCATGTAACCACATTTGTTGCAGTTAACTTCCTTTTGATGATCCTGTGGAGCTGGCTTTGTCCTACTCTTGTCAGTTTTCACAGTTTTTATTTTGTGCACTTCAATATTTTCATTGAGCACTTTAACCTGACTTGATGTGACCTTGCTGGCACGACAAACATCAATTGTCTTTTCTAATGTAAGATCCAACTCTCTCAATAGCCTGCCTCTCACTTGATCATCTCGTATGCTGCATACAATCCTGTCACGTATTAAAGAGTCATGCAGTTGTCCGAACTCACAGTCTTTTGCTTTGTTCTTCAAATCTGTTACATAGGTGTCTATGGTCTCTATTGGTCCTTGAGCCCTTGTGAAAAACATATGTCGGATGTATGGTAAGTTTTTTCTCGGTTTGCAGTAATCTTGAAGCTTTTTCTTCAACACTTCAATTTTATCTTGCTCATCATCTTGGAAGACAAACGTGTTGCAAACCTTTATTGCCTCCTCTCCTGCCACATGCAGAAACGTAGCACATTGCACTTTCTCCGTCTTTTCAGCTACGCCGCTAGCGGTGAAAAGCTGCTCAAACTTCTGGATCCATATTTTCCAGTTCTCAGCAAGATCACCTTGTAGGCTTAAACTTGACGGAGGCTGTAACTGTGACATCTTTTACGTGTCTTCTCTTCCTTTTTTCTTTCTTCGTGATCTCTTCTGACACCATGTAATATCGATGTGACTCGGGCACCGCTGTAGATTGAACAACCACGTTTATTCAACAGACTTCCATTTTTACTTCTCTATGTCCTGACGTCATATGCACTCTGATGCTATGAATACTCACACAATACATTACAGTGATTTTAAACCTGATTCTGATTATGGTTATTATTCAATGGATTTACTGAGAATCCCCACAAGAAAATTAATCTCAGGGATATATAAGGTGACATATATGTACTTTGATAATAAGTTTTACTTTGAACTTTGAACTTTCATTATCAACCGCCATCTGCCATGTGTCCAGCTATTTCAACAGTTGTCTTAGCCCTCCAGAAATATTTATTGCTTCTCAACTTTTGTATCATCTTCAGACTTTAAATTTCACCTGCCCGTTTCTGTATCACTAAGAAAAACAAAGGGTCTGATACTAACTTGTGAGAAAATTCACTAACAGATATCAAAAGAACTCTCTACACCTCTACCCCTTTCTTATCC